>NW_027491031.1:15000-1215000 GCF_021521415.1 Bidens hawaiensis | reverse complement strand
ATACTTTTTGCTATTTGCTTTTATTTTGATGTATAAAACAGGAATAATATTCGACCTTTTAGCTTTCACTAAATGTCTAAATAACCTACAATAATGGGATACAGAAAATATTTTGTGACAGAAAGTAAATATATAATATCAATAATTTGCATAAACAATGAACAAAATAGTTCATTAATCTTGAAAATGAAGAAAGAACAAAATAGAGAGAGACATGCTTCATTATATGAACAAAGCAAGCATCAAAACCTTTGCGTAGCTTACAAAAATTGTATCAATCCAACTAGATTTTATTTTTATTCTTTTTAGAACGACGACTTTCTTGTATTTAGGCTACTGCACTCTCCAAATTTGGAGAGCCCTGATGGCCTACACTGGCCAGATTATGTTGTCTTAACCGAGCCCACGCTGACTTTAGAGTTTCGCTTGGGCGTTCCCCCGGAAAACCATACCGCCGACTGCCACTTGACAGCCGTTGTGCCACCACAAGAGCAGAACTCTCTGGTGTAACATACGGTGGGACGAAAACCCAGGTGGGCTCAGGGTTCAAACTGACAACCTTTGCACAATGCTTAGCTCAAATCCTTCATTGCCAATACCCACCCAAATGTGACACAAGTGAGATTCGAACTTGAGTCTTCACTGAAGAACCCAAGCCTCATACCACTAGACCACTACAAGAGGGCTTAGAAATAAGAAGCCTAGCATTTGGGCTTAGAAATTAGCCCATGTCAGATCCAGTGAAGAACACCAATGGGCCAGCAGGAATCTAAGGTTTATATCACTATATGCTTGTTTGTTAATTGTTTTATGCTAGCAAAATTAAGTGCTTGATTAAAGATAAAACATTCATTTCAAGATTGTAGTGTGTATGTGACACAAACTATCATTGATACTAGATGAGTAGAGGTAGAAGATGGCGAGTAACGGATCTTTTAAGTACGTGCAGAGGATACAGACCTAGTTGGCTCAAGCCCGCACCTCGGTCCAAGCTTCTATTATAATGATTGAATAATATGATGTATTCATTACATGCTATTACTAATATAATATGATGCAATTATGATATAGTCAAGTAGATTAGTAAATCCCTGTAATTTTGATTCATTTGACCATTTTGAGATTATATATAACTCAAATCGACTCGTTACAAAATTAGGCCAACTAGCTAGGCTGTTTCAGACATATGGGTTTGGAACAACTAAATGGATGCTAGTAACTCATGTCATAACTCATTCATGTTACATAAGATCAATTTTATAAATCCACGCACACACACAAATATATATATATATATATATATATATATATATTACAAAATGAAAATTTTATCCTTTATGTATATATAACTATTATTATGTAGTCGGGTCCTTCCCAAACCTCATCATAGCATGTGTTGCAAACATGGAACCTCTTTTGGTCATTTCAATAAGTTTACCAACCAATGGCACCTTAGAAGTCTCTTTATTCCATAGTGGCTTCTTGTCCCAACTGTCCACATTTATGTTATAATAAAATTATATATGATAACTTAGTGCATAATATTTATAAAAAAAACACAAGAAATATAAAATTATGTATACCAATCTTCATGGCGAATGACCTTCCCATTTTCTACATAGAGCTTGATGAGTGATATCATGTCAATATCCTTACCCAAGAACTTGTAGTATTGTTTGTTGTCGATGAGTATCTATTTCAATACAAAATAGTTAGTTAGCAATCACTTATTTATCTATATCGTTATCGTATTTTTTCACATGCGTTATGGACAACACTTCTATTGTATTAGACGTTGTCTTAAACGACATAGCAAAGAGTAAGACAACACATTTGAGCTTGTAAAACGTTAAACTATTAAACCCCTGGTTTTAAAAACCAGTTCAAACTAGTAGGTATTACCAATTGTACAGGCTATTACCCAAGACATCACAAGTACGATAGAGCCAAGACTAACTAGGGTGCCAGTATACTTTTCGAACCGTCTGAATATCCGGTATTACCGGTGCATACCGATGAACTGATTTACTCATGCTTAATTTTGAGTTTTAGTTAAACTCCTCATTATAACCTAGTGGTTTTCCAATTTCCATCGCTTAGTGTTAGTGTATTATAATTATTGGTGACTAAAACTTTTTATTTTATATTGTAGGAAACTAAAATAGCCGATAAGGGCAACGATGATATTGAATTTCAACTTTTAAGCGGTTGTGAACTTGATGCATGCAACACTCAAATGCCATAAAGCTATTATAGAATTTTATTAAAAAGAAACTTCGTTGAAAATTGATTTTTTATTATAGAATTATGTTATTTTGGATTATTTTTTAAGTTGAAGTTGTATTTTAAAAATCGGTTTAAACCAACCAGTATTGTCGGTTGTACCATTTATGAGCCCGGACCTGTATGGTATAAAAACTGGTTTTTAAAACATTGATTAAACCGAAACGAGATAATACAAAACAAAATTAAAAAGTGTGTTATAAATGTTTAATACCTCTGTTGTTCCATGAGGAAGTATATTTTCTTGCAAGGTGTACTCTACTATTTTTGACTCACTAAAGACCTTTGAAAGAGAATAAAAGGCTGACTTGATTTGTTTTACCCTGAAATTGAAAATTGTGTAAACATAGGGTGAGAAATGAATATTTTTTTTTAGAGAAAAAAAAACTAAATATTGTTAGAAAAGATAATACAATTTACAATACTTACCCACGAGCACACATAAGTGGATCTTCAAACGTTGCGTTAGGAGCATAGATTTCAAAATCTTTAGGTGTAGCACGCGATCCATACCTGATATAGGTAACGTTATAATGATATTAAAGTTATGAATGTACCTTGTAACTACGATCTTTATTTAAAATGCATTAAAATGCATGAATACGCCTTCACGACATTTTTTAAATTAAACCTGAACTAACTGTGGTTTTCGTCCATGTGGTTTATTCAAATCTGCGGATTTAGTCCAATAATTTCAAATTTATGATTTTCGTCTCTGCAGTTTCATTTCACTTGCAATTGAACCCAAATTCATTAACTCCGTTAAGTCTGTTCATTAAACCCATCAGTGTGCCCCTTAAGTGAAAGATAGTTTTGTCCCTTTTCCCCTAAATAAATCTCAATCCTAATTCACTAGGGGGCTGGTGTTTTTTGGGGAAAAAGGACAAAATTGCCCCTCACGTGAAGGGCACGCTAATGGGTTTAATGACCAGACTTAACGGGGTTAATGAATTCGGGTTCAATTGCAAGTGAAATGAAACCATGGGGATGAAAATCGCAAATTTGAAACTATTGGACTAAAACCGTAGATTTGGACAAACCACGTGAACGAAAAACGCAATTCACTCAATTTCAAACTAATGTTTTTAAAAGAAAAACTAAAAAATATCAATTAAAACCGTCAAAACTAAACAACTAATTAGTGGTTCAACCAAAATCATTGTTAGATCATCTGTTGTGAAGGCGCCATTCATCTCAACGCTAACTAGTCACCCTCCTCTTGCCATCCCCTAAACGCCTAAGAGGCCTTCTAAAGATGAGGTCCACCCCATTTCAACCGATCATAATTTTTTCTTTACATATAGTTTAACCATAACCCGCTTGTTAATTAAAGGACGAGTTAATTAATTAAAGCCTATATCCACGTGACAACCACCTGGTGCTTTATCTAACCAAACCACAACATATAGTCTGAAACCCGACCGAACCATAGAATTACACATGTAAACAACAAATCAAGTAAATTATAAAAACAAAAGGTAAACGTATATAAACTCACAGATTAAGGATATGTGGGAGTATATCATCCGACACCTTCTGGGATTGATTAATGTCACATGATCCATTTTCGCATGTTCCCATGATGGATCTTAGTAACTTGTTCGTTGAAGTTAATAATGATGAGTACGAGATTATTAATAACAAAGAAAAAGAAAGTGTGTGACAATACTTTAGGATAGTAGAAGTTGAACGTATAGGAGTCATGAAAGGATTTGAAGCTAGCCACGTGGCTGCGTTATGGCCGATTGATTGGTATAAAAAATGTGATGTATATATATATAGAGGTGTCATATTAGTTAGTACAAGTTTGACCCGTTTGCTAGTATTCGGGTCAACTAGAAACCCGATTGTGTGGTGTAACGTCCTCCACGACTACCTCCAAATTATATGAATATTCAATTCAAACGAAATGATTGTTTTTATTATTATTATTATTATTATTATTATTATTATTATTATTTTAACGACCAACAAACATAGAATTGTCTAGGTATTTCGTACTGAGTGACGCATTGGTAAAAAGATCACTGTCAGCTGGCGCGACCCAGTTGTACGGAGCCCTTAAGCGCCTCCAAGTTATCTTCCGTTAGGGGAAAACCCCACCCATCAGAATGCCATAAAATCAAGACGCCTTCAGTAGAGATGTTCAAAACGGTTTGGGACTAGGAACCGGAACCGGTTCCTAACCGGTTCCTATATTCAAAACCACCTTTTAAACCGGTTCCAGGCTCGAACCGGTTAGGGAACCGAACCGGTTCTCCCACCCTCGGACCCCTAACCTATCTAACCGGTTCTTACCGGTTCCTAACCCGGTTCCTGTACCGTAACCGGTCAAAAAACGGCTATTTTTGACCCCAACGGTCAAAAAACGGCCAAAAAAAAGGTTAGGAACCGGTTCCGGTTCCAGAACCGGTTCCGGTTCGGTTCCGGTTCCTACCCGCCCCCACTCAGAAATGCAAGAACCGGTCACGGATCATCGGGTTAAATCAGATAGGGTCCGGTTCCTACAAAAAACAGGTAGGAACCGGTTCGGGTCCGGTTCGGGTCCACCGGTTCGGTTCCAGGAACCGGTTTTGTTGATCATCTCTAGCCTTCAGGATCGAATTCAAGAAAAAAAAGATCTCACTCTTAGCTCCCTTTAAACAAAGTTCAGTGAAAATTGTGTTTTTCAGTTAAATCATATAAATAGAGACAAAGACTAGGATGAGAATGTTCCAAGTGTCTGTTTTTTAGCAAGTTTAAGGTCGAGTTTCAAATAATAAGTAACTTCTAATCATACAAGACCATAAACTGAATATACTAATATACTATAAAATCTTAAAAACTATAATAAACAGTATAAAAGTGTAGTGTAATTTATATCAATGCAATACAACTTATATTATTGAAATTCTGTTATAGAAACAAAACAAATGTTCACAACACACAAAAACACAAATCTCATCTTCTTTATATAACCTATACAAAACTAAGCAAACTTGTTTTATAACGGGCCGATAAAACACGTTTAAAAGCGGTATATGGTAAATTACAAATATACCCTTTCGTTACCTTTCCGGTGCATTGTTTTTAAGTCTTACCCTCAAAAAATTCACCAAGCATCCTATCAAGATCCTCTGCTGTATACCTTATGTATTTATGAGGATTCTTACCATTTTCCACAAGAACACTAGACCAAAAAATAATATTATTATCAGCATTACTATTTTTAATTTACTTTTAAGTGTATTTAAATTTTTAATTTTTAATTATAAAATACCCGAAACGTTTAATGAAGGATCTGTATGCAGGCAACAAGACTTCAGCAACTGCAAGTCGTAACGATTCTCGAAGCTCTGAATCAGGAACTGTCCATTGAGTTTGTCTTTGATGAAGCTCCTCAAATTGAAGATTAAAAATCTTTAATCTAAATAAAACATTATCATTAAAATACGGAAATAAATGTTTTAAATTTTTTTAATTTATATTAAGGGTGCAAACGAGCCAAGCCGCTCGCGAACTACTTGAGATCGGATCAACAAAAAACTTGAAATGAGCTTGAGCCTGAGCTCGAGCCATGTACAGGAAGACCGTTTAGGCTCGTCTTACCTTAATGAGCCTAGTGTATTTTTCAAGTTTTATCTTTGTACTTCTAAGTCTTCTATGTATTAGTTACACACTACACAGCCGAGCTCAAGCCGAGCTTTGACTCGTTTAAGCATTGCGCACGAGCCCGAGCGAGCTGAGGCTTGTTAAGGATTTTCTAAAAATATATTAAAATAATTAAAAATGTATATAAATTATTTAATAAATAATAAACAAGCCGAGCTCAAGCCTAGTCAAGCTCGGGCTCGACTTGACTCATTTACTCCCCTAATCGAAATATCAAATGGATTGTAACATAATAACCGACCTGTCTTCAATTAGAGCTCGTGAGGCCCCGCTACTGTTTCCGCCATCACCGCCTGATGAAGTCAAACCTTGAACCGAGAGACTTTGTAAAATCTGTTAAAGAAAAAATTTTATTAAAAAAAATTAACAAGGGCATTATGGTAATTTTGACCCGTACCTTGGCCCACGCGATCCGTTTATACTGATTAGCATACTGTTGTACAGTTCTTCTGTGTCTTTGTACCCAATCATCCCCTAACAAATCCTTTGCTTCGGATCTAATAATAAATAATATATTTCAAATTATTAATAAGATATTAGAAAGAAGTATTAATAATTTTTGTTTTGGATATTAATTAACCTGCGAACGGATCGGACCATATAGTGAGTATTATTCATTAAGAACAAGTTGGTCAATGCAGGATCTTTGTACTGCCTTCTAAATTGATTTGAAGGGCCTGCATTATTCGCATTGTTACAGATGCCAGCTCAGCGTTCGAGTCGTTTGACTTATCAAACTCGTGGAATAGTTGCTTCAGTGTTGATTGATAGCTGCGAAAACACATATTGTTTGCAAATTTCAGGTCAAAGGTGTAAATTTGGTCAACTGGAAGTTTATATTTGCAAGTTTTGACTTTCAAAAAAATATAATATTGGTAAAAGGACAAAAAAGTCAACTTTACCTTTAAAAACTACCTTTTTGCCACTTTTTAAAAACTATGTAAAGTGAGGGGTGCACGCGAAACCGAATTAACCGAAGCTGATTGAAAAAAACTTACGGGTTGGTTTTATGTTTTTTAGAAAAACAGATTTTCGGTTTGATTTCGGTCTTGCAACGACAAAAAACAAAAAAGCGAACCAAAAAAAACCGATGTTAAGTAATTATAAGAGATTGACAAAATTGTGTTACTCAAAAATTTTAGGTCCAGATGTGTAATAATTAATCATTAATTAACAAAAAATTTAGGCCCAAAGTTTCAAGTCTAAATTCATTATATTTCAGCCCAAAACTTTCAACCCCAAATGGTAAAACCAAAAACAAACCGAAAAAAAAAACCGGAACCCACTGTGAGAACCCAAAAAACTGAAAGCGAATGGTTTCAAAATCCCAGAAACCGAAATTTTCGTTTTTGGTTCGGTTTGAACCCAAAACCGACCAAACTGACCCATGCACACCAGTAGTTGTAGTAAGTTAAGGTATTGCTTGGGTCCTTATAGAAGGGTATTTTAGACATTTGACAAATGGTCAAACATTTGACTTGAACTATGGGCAAAGTCAAACATGCCAATCTTTAGTGTATATGTGAATCACAATTAAAGAATTAGTTAAATCATTTTGTTTCACATTATCACGTATATGTACACTATTGGAGGGTATATGTAGTATTCGATTAACTTACTCGAATAAGAATTTGACATAGTTAATGACATAGCTTGTAAGAGGATGAACAGTTCCATCCGCAACAGCCGTTCTTGTTGCGTCTTTTTCAACCGCTTCCTCAAAATCTCCAAATGTGTCTTTTGCTGTCTGTGCAAGTCTTCTAGTCAAACCTACCGCCGCTTCTCTAATTTCTTTGCAAGCTTTACCACTAAAAAGTGTTTCAATCTGCGATTAATTAAATAAATAAATAATAATCCACTTATACATTAAAAAATATTTTAATTTGTGTGTCGTTATGATTATAAACACATGTATACCTCGGAGTGAAGCTCACGCATAATCTCATACATGTCGAGAAGCACAAATAATTTCTCGGGTGGCCGTTTGCTTTTGGCAACCGCGTCTCCAAAACTAAGTAACGTTGCCACGCTGGCCTTAGTGACATCAGCAAAACATTGGTCTCTAAGGGAGTCAATGCCTTCAAACATTTGATCACACACTTTTCTTTCAGCAGCAAATAATAATTTTACCGGTTTCACATGATTAATAGCTTCATCAAGTAGGATTCAATAAACTTTAAAATGTTGACTAATTATCAAATACCCAAAATACCCCTTCAATAGTCTTATATGCAATGATCATAATGGTACATAAGTAATTTTAAATTATAATTTTTATCGGAAATGAAAATGCTGCAACTTTCATGGGGAAAAAGAAAAAAAGAGTAATTATCAAATACCAAAAATACCCTTTAGTGAAGAGGGAAAAAAGAGTTTACTATTATTATTAGTTTCATACTCAATATGATAATGTGAAAGTATAAAATTGAACTTGGAATCTTTTCTAGAAAGTAAAATGTTGCAACTTTCATCGAACAAAAAAGAGTATTTATAAAATACCGAAAATACCCTTCGACGAACAATAGTAGAGTTTATCTATATAACTAGTCTTGTTTACAAAGACCATAACCAGCAGGTGATCATATTTTTACCAAGAAACGAAAAGGTTGCAACTTTTATGGGAAAAAAGGAGAATTTGTAACATATTATTTAAC
The DNA here is from genome assembly GCF_021521415.1 of Bidens hawaiensis. Classification (NCBI taxonomy): domain Eukaryota; kingdom Viridiplantae; phylum Streptophyta; class Magnoliopsida; order Asterales; family Asteraceae; genus Bidens; species Bidens hawaiensis. Next base: position 1,206,412 of record NW_027491031.1, on the reverse strand, counting down.
CGACTTGTATGGAACAGACTGTTGGGCCATCAAGAAGACACAGGAGCGCAAGATGGAGGTAGCAGAGATGAGGATGCTGAGGTGGATGTGCGGACACACTAGATTAGATAGGATTAGAAATGAGGTCTTTAGGGAAAGGTTAGGAGTAGTTAGCATATCAGAGAAAATAAAGGAAGGGAGATTGAGATGGTTTGGGCATGTGAAAAGGAGACCAACAACAGCGCCAGTTAGAGTAGTGGAAACCTTCATTGTGGAAGGAAAGAGGAGTAGAGGCAGGCCTAAATTGACTTGGGATGAGAGAATTAGACATGACGTGACAGAGTTGCACCTCTCTGAGGACATGGTCCATGATAGAGATTCGTGGATACGTAGGATTAAGGTTAGCGAATTTCTAGGGGAAGGTAACTAGTTAGCTTAGCTTTGTATTTAGGGTCTAGTTTGGCTAGCTTGACTCCTTGTTGTTTATGTATATTTTTTGTTTGATGTTGTCTTGTGATTCTTATGCCCAAATCTTATTGGTTACAGATTCCTTGCTATTTTGGTAGTTTGCTATTCTATGTATTGCTAAGTGTCTTTGCTTGTAGGATGTATGTTTACTCTGTTTACCTGTATGTAGCTTTATGAGCCGGGGGTCTCTCTGGAAGCAGCCTCTCTATTCTCACGGATAGAGGAAAGACTTGTCTACATCCCAACCTCCCCTGACCCTACCGATAGCGTGCTATGCGGTGGGATATATAGGGCTTAATTGATTGATTGATTGATTATTTAACCGACTTACCGCAATTCGCATAAAATGAATCCAAGTCCCGATTTTGAGTTTCAAAACCTCCCATTGTATCTTTTGGACATCATCTTTACTAAGCTTTTCAACTCCCAATTGGTGAAGGCTTTCTTGCAAGACTTGAGATCGGGTATCCCTAAACAACGAGAGGGGGTTAGCAACAAAAATTAGTTATTTATTTCATTTATGCAGAAAATACTTCCAAGAAACAAAAGGTTTGAACAATATTATTAACAGTACCAACTATTCACTAGAAAAAGTCAATATTTTTAGATTTGTACCAAAAAGATCCTTGCTTTGACTCAAACCCATTTGACCCGTTACCCAAACTACTTGACCCGCCCATTTTAACATCTCTATTATCAGCCATCCAAAAAGGGTATCAATAAAGATGGTTATTTTTACCTGTAAATAACCAAATACTGCTGAGTGTGACCAGCATGCACCATATGTTGAGCTAAATCATGGAGCAAGGGGAGAACCCTAGGTGGTATGAGAACTGGAGGATTATATACAGCATTTTCTGCGGTGGTGGGACCCGTACGGTTGTTCTTGTTACTTGGCTCAGGCGATCCAGATGATGGCCTTAGAGAATTAGGTAGGCACTCGTATAGCCGATCGGGCTCCACGGATTTGCTGAAAGAATTCATGTTATCATGATTAGTTAACTATGGGTTCGGATTGGTTCGACGCCCGGGGGGGGGGGGGGGGGGAGTTATGCTTACATAAACTACGGGAGTTATGAAAGATAAGAGTGAATTCGACTAGTTTACTTATTAATGGGTTGATTTAGGTTATTTACATTTCTAATGGTTCAAATGCATAAAGTTAGGCCTGTTAACAAACCGAGCGTTCTGTGAACAGTTCGGTGGGAAGCTCATTTATGTTCGTTTATTAATAAACGAACATGAACAAATTGTGTTGTGCATTAGTTAAAGGAACGAGCATGAACACATGTCTCGTTCGTTCATTTATGTATGTTCGTTAACATGCATTTATTCTCGTTAGTTTACATTTATTTAAGTTCGTTAGTTTATATATTCATTTACACTTTATGACATTACAATCTAGTCAAGTTTTATGAAGTTATAATATCATCCATTGCAATTTACTCTAGTTTTATTATCTTTAAACCCAAGAGATTGATGGTCTCATTTATTTTTAATTGGTGTTCGTTGGCTATGTTGGTTAATCTATGTTTAGGTGTGTTCGTTCGTTTAAGTTCGTGAACCGTTTGTTTATGCATTAACATACGAACATGAACGCACTCATTTTCTTAAGAAATGAACACGAGCAAGAAAACCTCGCTCGTTTAATTGTTCGCATCCGATTGTTTGTTTGGTTAAACTTAAACAAACAAACACGAACATGGCCCCTTCATGTTCGTTCGGTTCGTTTACAACTCCGGGTAAAGTTTTAAACTTTTAGCCTTACAAAAACGGGTCGAAATTTGTCCAAAGTGTATTTTTATTGAACAAAACCTCCTAAATCATTTTATTCCCAACACAAGATTACTATCAAGCTATATCTAGGCGTAATCAGCATTGACATTGACATACTATATATTTGTAGGAAAAAAAAATATTTTTTAGACAATAAATGTTACGCGATTCAAATAGTCAAACGAACCTGTATGATGTTAAGAGTTGTTTAAACTCATTTTCCAACTTGGAGATAGCCTTTGAAAGTAAGTTATTTGCATGGTTGACCACCCCATCACTGCTTTTAAAGCTATTGTTGGTAAAAAACCGAATATTGGTTCTTAATTGCTCAATAGCTTCAAGATATCCTTCAAGATTCTCATGGGGGCCTTTAAGAATTTTGGCCTCAGCCTGCAAGTTAGAGACGTAAATACTCGACGCATAAAATTAGGTGTGTAAACGAGCCAAACCGCCTGTTAGCTGCTCAAGATCGGCTCGTTGAAAGTTTGAATGAGCCGAGCTTAAATGAGCCCGAGCTCGAGCCTAAAAATAAGCTTGTTTAAGAACCGAGCCCGAACTCCACTTACCGAGCTCAAGCTGGCTCGCTGGCTTAGACTAACCTATTATTTATATATTTTTTGTTTAATTTATTGAATATATATTTGTATAATAACAATTATATTATATATAAAGTTATGATAAAAATAACTAAATAACATGTTAAGAAAATAATAACTAAAATTGGCCCGTTTCCATACAAATGGACTAAAATTATCACCTTTAAAAGAAAATAAGAAATGAGTAGTTAACGAAAACTAACCTCACGAGAAAGATCGAATTTGTCCAATATAACATTAGCAGCCTTCAAAGTCTTATCAATGTTCTCATGAGCTCTACGTATACCATGTGTCCTTACCTACAATAAACACATAATGCATAATCACAACTATTTTTCACAAAAATTAAAGATTGTGGTCAAAAAGATGTCACAATTATTATTAATACAGTTCTTTTATACTGGTTACATTTATACATGAGCTTAATGGCCTAAAACTTGTGGATACCTTTGCATCAAGAAGACATATGTAATATTTGTAGTCACCATGGATTTAGGACTGCTTTATTTTTATATTGTAGACAAACTTATTCTAAATCTAGACAACCCTTCTTAGTCGTTTTTTATAAAGGCCGATAAAAAACGTTACTGTAAAGAAATGGTTGTAGTGAAGTAATGTTTATTACTTGAAGGTTTGAGAAATACATAACCAACTACATCTATTTATACACAAATAAACCCTAGCTATCAACCCATAAAAGGCCCATGGGCTTTAGTCAACTATATGGGCTAAAACCCTAACTAAATACAACTAACACTCCTCCTCAAGTTGGAGCATAGATGTTAATCATGCCCAACTTGTTACAAATAAAATCTATCTGAGCTTTCCGGAGCGGTTTAGTTAGAATATCTGCTAGCTGAAAATTTGTCTTCACATGAACTGGTTGAATGGAAGGAGGATCAGTTTGTGTGCCTACTACTCGATCTCTGATAAGGTGACAGTCGACCTCAATATGTTTTGTCCTCTCATGAAATACTTGATTCTTGGCTATGTGAATGGCTGACTGATTATCACAGTATAACCTCATCAAGTCATTAGAAACAACCCCGAGCTCTCTGAGAAGACGACGAACCCATGTCATCTCTGATGTTACATCTGCCATGGCTCTATATTCCGATTCGGCACTCGACCGGGAAACCGTGTGTTGCTTCTTACTCTTCCATGATACAAGATTTCCTCCAACAAACACACAATATCCGGTGGTAGATCGTCGAGAAATCGGACAACCTGCCCAATCTGCATCTGAGAATCCTGATATCCGACCATCTCCTTCCGTGAAGGCACCTACATGACAATGACCCTGATCGGAGTATAATATACCCAAGCCAGGTGAGGTCTTAAGATATCTTAAGACACGAAGGGCAACATCCCAGTGACCGGTGTATGGTGTAGCCATAAATTGGCTCAGAACACTGACAGTAAAGGAGATATCCGGTCGTGTGACAGTTAAATAATTAAGTATACCAACCAACCGTCTGTATCGCTCAGGATCTTTCATTGGATCTCCTTCCTTTGGGAGGAGTTTCTTTGTAGGAAGCATTGGGGTATCAACAGGTTTACAACCCAGTAAGCCACATTCAATTAACATATCAAGAACATACTTTCGTTGGGAGAGAAGTATTCCTTGTGGAGAGCGGGATACTTCTATGCCAAGGAAATACCTCAATCGACCTAAGTCGCTGACCTGAAACTGAGACTGAAGAAACTGCTTGAGTTCGGTAATCCCGACCTCGTCATCACCTGTGATTATAATGTCATCCACATAAACAACTACGATAATCCTCTTTCCTTTCTGGTGTCTAAAGAAGACAGAGTGATCGTAGGCACTCCGAGTCATCCCAAACTGTCCCATAACACTAGAGAATCGACCAAACCATGCCCTGGGAGACTGTTTAAGACCATATATAGAACGACGTAGTCTACAAACTTTCGAGGCCTCCTCCTCAACAACGAACCCTGGGGGCTGCTCCATATATACCTCCTCCTCAAGAACACCATTAAGAAAGGCGTTCTTGACATCAAGCTGGTGGAGCGGCCAATGATTAATGGCAGCAAGAGCGATACAAATACAGACAGATGGCATTTTAGCAACCGGAGAGAAGGTTTCATCGTAATCAATGCCATATGCCTGAGAATACCCTTTTGCAACCAATCGAGCCTTTAAGCGGTGTAAGGAGCCATCCGGGTGTAGTTTAACCGTAAACACCCAACGACAACCAACAATACGCTTCCCTTTAGGAAGTGTTTCAAGATCCCATGTATGATTGGTCTTTAGAGCCCCAATTTCATCTTCCATAGCCTGTCTCCATCCTGGGTGAGCGAGAGCGCTCGTCACATTTTTGGGAATCGGGTAGGAATCAAGAGTAGTGGTGTACGCATGAGATTCAGGAGAAAGGTGGGTGTAGGCAACATAGTCCTGAATTGGGTAACGAGTACATTTCCGGGGTTCCTTGAGAAAGGAAATAGGTATATCGGGAAGTGGGGCACCAGGAGGATCATATACGGGTGTATCAGAGGTTGTTGGATCGGGTAAGAATGTATTAGTGAGAGGTGTGGATTGCTCAGATGTAGACGGAGTATCGGAGGGTATTTCGGGGTCGTGGCCAGGGTGTGAATCAAGAGTCGCTAATGTTTGACCCCTACCTCGTCTAGCATATGTGAAAAGCAGTGGCGGAGATTCTGTCGGTGGGTCAGAATCAGTAGAGATTGGATCGGTAGAAGGAATTGACACAGGAATGGTGGGGATGAAGGGAGATGTGGGTATATCGAGGTCAGGAAATGGATCAGAAACAGGAGTGGAACACTCAGGAAAGTAAGGACAGGACTCATCAAAAGTGACATCGGCACTAGTAAAGTATCGGTGAAGAGATGTGCTATAACACCGATACCCTTTTTGAACCCGTGAGTAACCAACAAAGATACAACGAAGGGCTCAGGGATCAAGTTTGATTGTCTTCGGACGATGGTCATGAACATAGGCAACGCAACCAAAGACTTTAGGTGCGAGAGGAAAAGGAGTACCGGTGGGACATAGTACAGAAAACGGTGTTTTACCATAAAGAACGTGTGTGGGCATACGGTTAATCAGATATGCAGCTGTGAGAACGGCATCTCCCCAAAAACGACGAGGGACACGTGATTGGATCATGAGTGTGCGAGCAACATCCAATAGGTGACGATTTTTGCGTTCGGACACACCATTTTGTTGAGATGTATATGCACATGATGATTCATGAATAATGCCGTTGTTTTTTAAGTACGAGGAAAAGTCGGTGGAAAAATATTCCTTAGCATTATCGGATCGGAAAGTTTTAATGGTGGTGTTAAATTGGTTTTGAACATAAGCATTAAATTCTTGAAATATGGAAAAAACTTCACTACGAGATTTCATCAAATAAATCCAAGTGGTGCGGGAATAGTCATCAATAAAGCTAACAAAATATTCAAAACCCAAAGTAGATTTGGTAGGGCAAGGCCCCCATACATCAGAATGCAAAAGTTCAAAACAAAAACTGACTCGATTAGACACTCTAGGGGGATAGGGACGCCTGGTATGTTTACCAAGTTGACACGACTCACAATGAAAATTAAAAGACGAAAGTGGTAAATCTGGACGTATTTGCCTCATAACCGCCGTAGAGGGATGACCTAACCGACAGTGGTCCTCCTTGACTGAAGCAGTTGCTGTAGAGCATGTAGGACCTGACGGGAAGATTAAGCGGTAGAGGCCTCCAGATTCAAAACATGTGCCAATCAGACGGTTCGTCCCTAGTTCCTGAAAGATACAGTGAGTAGGATAAAATTTAGCGGAGCAATTGTGTTGTTTAGTAAGTTGGCTTACCGAACAAAGGTTATCGGGAAATTTAGGAACATATAGAATAGACGAGAGATTTAAGTTGGATGAGGTGTTAATGGATCCAACCCCTAGTACAGGACAGGAAGACCCATCAGCCAGTCGAACAGGTTGGTGGGAGACTTTATTAAGGTTGGACAGAATACCCGAGTTCCCAGTCATGTGATGAGTGGCACCCGAATCAATAATCCAAGATGAAGAAGGACTAGGAAGCGTACCTGAATCGGCCGTATTGGCATATGGAGCAGGAGCAGGAGTCTGAGAGGCTAGAAGCTGCCGGAGACGACAATAGTCTTCTTCGCTAACTGTGTAGGTGGGAGTGGCGGTTGGATCTGAAGTCTCACCAGCGGTAGCCAAACGAGCTTTGGGACGAGGGGGTGGCTGACTTCCAGGAGGGCGGTTCGGGCAGTCCCATTTCTAATGACCTGGTTCCTTGCAATAGTGACAAACAAGACCACCGCCCCGTCCAATACACTTCTAGTGGGTCATATGAGAACCTCGACCAGTACCCCGACCAGTAGATGTATACATAGCCGATGTATCAGTAGGAGGTAGAGTTGCACCAAGACCATACATTTCCCGTAACAGGTGAAAGGTTGATGCAACTGAAGATGTAGCAGCGGAGTTGCTCAACAGTAGGGGTCGGGCGCTTGAATACTTAGGTGATATCCCGGCAATGAAGGTCATGACATCCATCTTGGCGTTTCGCTCCTCTTGAATCTTCAAATCAGTAGTGGGTGGAAACATAGTGCGAAGCTCATCTCGGAGTTTGCAGAATCGTGTGAAATAGTCGGTAAATGTAGAATCACCTTGCTCGGCCCGACCATAGGCTTGAACCACAGAATAAGCATGAGAGATAGACTCCTTAGCCGAAAAGGATGAAGAGAGGTGATCCCACATTTCCTTTACGGTGGAAAAGTTTTGAGCAATAGTAAGGATTTGTGTATCCATAGCATTCCATAGGGCCATTAAGATTCCGCTATCATCAATTTTCCATTCTTTGGTAATCGGGTCCGGGGGTGGTTTAGTGAGATGATCGTCTTTGTCCATACTTTCAAGACCCTTTTGGACAAAGAGACTCCACGAACCCCAATTTTTTGAGTCAAGTTTGATCGGAATGCGAAGAACAACTGAATAATTAATAATACCTGGAGCAATCTGATTTTCTGAAGCCTTTTTATCAGCAATTGGATCTGAAAGTATCTTATCCGAACGAATACACACGCGAACTGAGACAGAAAACTAAAAGATCCCGAATTGAAAAACTAACAACACAGGGTGGCGCGGAAGCAAAAAATAAGTAACCTGGAAAAAATACGGCAGCCGGAGGATGGAGCACGCGCCGTCACGCGGCGGCGCGTGGGTGGCAGCTGCGGTCTTCAGGTGGCGCGTGGGGGCGCGTGCGGCGGCGGATCAGCGTCGGATTTTCAGGGTTTGCTAATCGGAGGATGGTGGTGACAGTGGGAGAGGCGGTGACGGCGGAATATATCTCGAAAAAGGATTACGAGATCTGGACAGGAGGTAGACGGGTTCGGTTTCAGATCTAGGGCCGGCTGGTTCGGTTCAGATTAAGTGGCGGCTAGGGTTTGGATCGAGAGCCGTAGCTCTGATACCATGTAAAGAAATGGTTGTAGTGAAGTAATGTTTATTACTTGAAGGTTTGAGAAATACATAACCAACTACATCTATTTATACACAAATAAACCCTAGCTATCAACCCATAAAAGGCCCATGGGCTTTAGTCAACTATATGGGCTAAAACCCTAACTAAATACAACTAATAGTTACAATAATCAAAAAATGACATTTTGGCTCACGACTTGACCTAAAAACTTTCAAAACCGGACCGTGCACTGAACACCCATAGATAACAGATCAAAGAACTGATCTCATTCCCATTGCGCTTATGTAGTTATGCTATAAACCTTAATACAAATTATGCTATCTAAATTTTCTCATCAAGGGCAAATGAATCTTTTTTCAAAACATCATTTTTACAAATATGCGTAAAAAAAGTAAAATAAACACCACTTTTTTTTCACAAAAAATAGACTCTTATACACCTACATTTTCCCCTAATTTCCAACCAACACAAACTACATCAAGCTTTCAACTTTTTCCCCTAAATTTCAAACCCAAATCCTAATACAAATTATTCTATAAAAATTTTCTTATCAAGGGCAAATGGATCTTTTTCATAACATCATTTTTGCAAATATGTATACAAAACATTTTAAAAATAAAAACTTTATTTTTTATGGAATAGTTGCATTTTTACCCCAACGTTTTCCCCTAATTTATACATATCACATCAAGCTCCCATCTTTTTCCCCTAATTCTCATAACCTAAATCAAATTCCTTCTATAATCCCTAAATCCTAATACAAAATATTCTATAAAAATTTTTACACTAAAAGTTTTGCAAATATGTATACAAAAAGTTTTTTTTTTTTTTGCAAAAATTACACTTTTACACCAGCATTTTCCCCTAATCAACTCAAATTCCTTCTATAATCCCTAAATCCTAATACAAATAACTTTTTCTATAAAAAAATTCTCGTCAAGGGAAAATGGATCTTTTTCAAAACATCATTTTTACATAATACATATATGCATAAAAAAAAAACCCATCTTTTTTAACAAAAAACTACTCTCTTTAACACCTACATTTTCCCCTAATTTTCAACCAACACAAACTACATCAAGATCCCACCTTTTTCCCCTAATTCTCAAAACCCAACTCAAATATTACAATATACCAACTGGGTATTCACTAAATCATTCAAAATTAACCTGAGTTGGACGCATGGCAGTTTCAAGTGCAGAAAGGCGGTGATCAAAAGAACCCAGCATGGAAACCATGTTATCAGTGATTGACTGACTCTTGTAGAGTGATTCTCTCATTAAAGCTGCTTTCTTGGTTAAGTTATCTGCAATTGGAGGTTGAATTTGAACACCCATTTGATGAATTTGGATGAGATTGAAGAATTTGGGGGAAAAGGTGAGATAGGTGGAGTGAAAAAGAGTTAAGATTTGTGGGATTGAAAGGTGAATGAGTAAGTGTTGAGTGTATTGTTAGCAACTAGCATGTAGAGGTGGTGGTAGTATGGCTCTCTGAATAATGGGTGTTTGTTGGATTTGTATCTTTCTTACAAAAAGTAAATTCTTAGCTTTTTTAAGTGTCGTGGGCCCACTCGACTCACGCTGGTTTCAGAATTTGGTTTGACCGTTTTTTCTGAGAAACCTTCACCGTGAGTTGTCACTTGACAGTCGTTGTGTCGTCACAAGAGCAGAATTCTCTAACGTACACGGGTGAGTTTGGTATTCGAACTGATAACATTGCATAAGGCCTAGCTCAAATCCTTTAAGGACAAACTGTGTTGGCGTAACTGGGCTCACGCTAGCTTCGGCGTTTGGCTTGGACGTTCCCCCAGGAAATCATAATGTCGGTTGTCACCTAGCAGTCATTGTGACACCATAAGAGCAGAACTCTCCGACGTAACACACGGGGGCTCGGAATACGAACTGACAACAATGTCGGTTGTCACCTAGCAGTTATTGTGACACCATAAGAGCAGAACTCTCCGACGTAACACACGGGGGCTCGGAATACGAACTGACAACCTTGTATAAAACCTAACTCAAATTATTCATTGTCAGATTCACCAAAATAACACAAATAAAAAATCAAACTTGGGTCTCATGTCACAAAACCATAATTGTTGAATTTCTAGCAAAAGCCTACAAATGTTCCATTATAATTTTATTTTTTGTTTTTTAAAAGATTTGAAGATATAAATATATATTTGATTTGTGTAAATTGGATTTTATTGTTAGCACTTTCTTAATTTTTAGAACATTTTATTGGTACTTTATGTTGGTTTTCTCATATTGCACCACACATAACTTATAATATAATAATACCTTAAGTGGTTAGTTTTTATTTTATTTTAGGGACTTAGTTTTTAGTGTTTCCTAGTCTATATGGGTTCAACCTCATTTGCTAGCGTTTCTTCGTAGCTTGATCAAGACACAGTCGTTGATTTATTTTCAATCTTCCTAGGCTTGGAAGTGAGTTACGTTTTTTGGGTGTTCTTCTTATCTCGTCATCCCCTTTTCTTTAGAAGTTGTTAAGTGATCTCGTGCATGTCCTAAGGCTAAGGGGAGAGCTACATGTCCTACTACTCGGATAGGAGATACGATGCGTTAAAAGTGACATGAATCTGTTTTATCTACTCCGAGTATAATTGATTGTTTTTAAAGGGTTAGTAGAAGAAAGATAAGCCATCCAACAATCATGAAATTATGCCATGGTAAAGTATTCAATAGTCTTCGTCAACACACTGGAGAAAAACTTTAACTTCAAGTTTAAATCCCCAACTATAAATGATTATTAATTGAATATATCCCACAACTATAAATGAATATTAATTGAATAAAGGTACAATTGTATGCTATTGGTTACATATGTTATATGCAATTATAGAGTGTGGTTGCATTTTACTGTGTGTTCCACAAAGAATATTTATAATGGACTTGACTCTTTTTACTTGTCTAAGTGTGCAATGGAATTATGAAAAGTACAATTTATTTAGAAAATGGAAAACTATAAAAATATTGTTAAAGAGCGAACGTGAACACATGTGAACCGGACCCAATTTATACATGGTAATATCTGAAGACCGGAAGTGGTTACATACCCAAAACCAGTTTTTTTTCAAATAGCCGATTTATACCATAAATTACCGAAAAATACCTGAAAAATACCCAAATACCCCTAAAAAGTGCAACCCCTTAAGAAATCCAATCTATACCCGGGGAAAAAACCGAAAGTAGGGTTTATTCATTATCCGAAAATATGGTATTCAAATACCCGTTGTTAAAATACCGGTTCTATACCCGACTCGAAACTGATGCATAGGTATGGTTTTTTGAGACAATACATGTACCCAAACCCAACCCGGGTATTGTCAATACCCGATTTTCCAACACCCGGTCATACCTGAACCCGGTTCCATACCAGAATCGGGTATTTGAAAAACCCGATTTATGCAACTTTACGTTTACATACCTAATAATAATATCATATTTTTAAATAAATAGTTTATTCAGATTTTTCGGGTTGACCCGAAACTTAGAAATCGGACCCATAAACCAACCCGAATTAGTTCAGTTCAGGTTCAGGTTGACCTTTTCCTGGGTTCAGGTTAGTTTGGGTTTGGATTTTCTTGGGCGGGTTTCGGGTAAAAGTGACAGCCCTAATTTAATCAAGTTGACTAGCTGAAAGCTCAGGTTTGACTCGTTTACATGCGAAGGAAGGGCATTTTAGTAAAATGGAAGAATATACAATCAAATCCCAATCTTCTCACACACTTTAAAATGGCAACAACAATATGCCGATATTCCTTCATCCTCAATAACCCTCCATTAAACCAATTACTCTTTACCAAACTCCCCAATAAACCCATCAAATTTACACAATTGCCACCCAATCACCACCGTCTGATTGCATCATCATCCGCCATGGAAGCACCTCCGGCAGGGTACAGAAGAAACGTTGGCATATGCCTCATGAATTCCAACAAGAAGGTATTTTTATGAATCTTTTTTCAATATTATTAATGCCCAGATCAAGATAGTTTTTGAATAATTTGTGGTTAATTTGTTGTAGATTTTTTCAGCTTCAAGACTCGATATCCCGGAGGCTTGGCAGATGCCACAGGTTATTTGAATGAATTGGTTTTTGGGGTTTAATAAGATGGGTGTTAGTATCGAGCCAACGAGCCGAGCCATGACCCGAGCTGAGCTTGGGACGAGTTTGGCTTAGTTACAAAAGTGAGCCAACTCAGCTTAGGATGTTTCAAATCAAGTTTTTTTAGATTTTTTTAGATAGTTTTATTCGAGCTTTTATCGAGGGAACCACGAGCTTTTTGAATGGTCGGGTTCGTGAGTGTCTGTATGGTCTTATGTGGTTAAAAATGACTCGTTGGGATGTCCATTTACCTAAAAAGACCGACTTGAAATATCAAATACTCAATTTACACGTCTAGCAATTTTGTAGTTTTTATAATTTCGACTTTGGTATTGTCACTTTTGGTGGATTAGCAATGCAGGATTTGAGCTAGGTTTTGCAAGATTGTCAGTTCAAATCCTGAGCTCACCCGGGTTTTCGTCCAACCGCGTGTTACGCCAGAAAGTTCTGCTCTTGTGATGGCACAACGACTATCAAGTGGCAGTCGGCCCGAGTGGGGCAAGTGGGCAATGGGGCTCTCCAAATTTGGGGAGTGTGGTGGCCTAACACACAAAAAAGTCGTTGTTCCAAAAAAAATAGTTAATCAGGGCCACGTATCACCTAATATCATTATCGTCCCCAACCTTTGTTAAAACTAGTCTTGTACCTGGTTCTAGGGGTGGCCATTTCCGACACGAATCGGAAATAATCCAGGTTTTGGTTGTCATATCTAACCAGTTTAAGAAACCGGTCATGTTCGGGGCAAACCGCCTACTTGACAACCTGTTTGGTAGTTGGTACCACAGGTCAACCCACAAACCTGTTTGGTTAAACAGGTCAACACACTAACCCGTTTTTGACATGTTTAACCCATATTTTTACAAGCCACCAATCTGGTTAACACATTTACAACTTACTTATTATCCACCAACCCACAACCCGTTTAGATAGTTGCGTTAAACAGGTTTTGTTCGGGTTATGCAGTTTTCGGTGATATATCTTGCCAAGCAAAATATCGGTACCGAATTTATCGGTGATATTGACCGATATTTGACCATTATATAACCGATATTGGCCGATAATTTGGATGCCTTGGTTGATGTGGACTGGGAGGAAGATTTCATGGCTTACGATTAGATCATGTTTCAAATATAAACACTTTTGAGTTTCGGCTCTTGATGTTACTATTAATATTATATATGTTTAGGTTCTTAATATCTTTTACCGCATTAACTGCATAGTGTTCGGGTACACGATTTTAAGTGTGTGCGGTTAAGGGTTAATGTTTTTGACACGAATAAAATTATGGGGCTTGTTTGGGTATTGGATTTTCCTGTCAGGTTCGGGTTCTTTAGCCAATGCTTATTCTCACCTAGTTCTCCATACCTTAAATGATCAGAATACGAGAATCACAATCCGAATGTGTTGATTAAAGGTAGTACCTTAAATAATATGTGAAACAGGGGGGCGTTGATGAAGGCGAAGATCCGAGAGCTGCAGCTATTAGGGAATTAAAAGAAGAAACCGGTGTTACATCAGCTGAAATTCTTATGGAGGTTTGTATATTAAATACATTATAATTATAATTTAGTTTCATTACAACATGTAGATTGTCCTTAAAAGATTTATGATTTTGCAGGCCCCACACTGGTTGACCTATGACTTCCCTCCACATGTCCGGGAAAAACTTAACCGCCAATGGGGTTCCGATTGGAAAGGTCAAGCGCAAAAGTGGTGAGTTAAATCCTTTTATGTTTTGGTTTTCAGTTTGTTATATAAAATCTTAACACGCAACGTTCAGGTTCTTGTTTAAGTTCACTGGTAAAGATGAAGAAATTAATCTGTTGGGTGATGGCACTGAGAAACCCGAGTTTGGAGAGTGGTCTTGGATGTCACCAGAAGAAGTGGTTGACCGTGTAAGTGCACCCCCCCCCCCCTTTTCCATTTTGTAGACGTGGCAAATTGGACGGGTCAAACAGGTCAACCATTGTAACGATACTCCTTTGAGGGCATATTGGGAAATTTTCTTTTTCGACCCGTTTGACTCATTTTAGCGCATTTCCATGTTAACTAGTTTTAAATTTGATCCTGCTTTAGAAAATGTCACATCAATTCAACTTATTTACTTTTTTACTCACGGAAAGGGGTCTGGATTGCGTCGGGTTCAATTTTGTCAAATATATCAATCATAACCCAGACACGCTTGACATCATGTAACCCAAACATGAGCCGTTTAACCCATTTATCTAAACGAGGCAAACGGGTTGGAAATATGCTAAACGGGTTAGAGCGTTGTAATAAATGGGTTAAACGGGTTGATGAGCTGACCTGTGTAATTATAAGGGTTGAATGGTTGACTTGTTTTTTGAACGGGCTAAACAAGTTAACCTAAACACGACCATTTATAAACTCGAACAACAACCAAAAACTTGATTTTTTTCACTTGCAGGCTGTGGATTTCAAGAAACCTGTTTACAAACAAGTTATCGATGCTTTCTCTCCTCATCTTCAGTAGAAACTTGTTGCATTTTGACACGATAACGCACCAAGCTTCCGCCTTTTTATCAAAACTAGTGGAAATAAATTCTTTTTGTGCACTTTGTGATACTGGGATTATTTTGGATTAGTTTCATATCATATGTGTTCCGGTACGGTTGTTTAACGCTCCTCATGGACCTCTGGGACGACACTGCTAACTTGTCGTGTACAAAATAAAAACACAATTGAGTTGAATCACTAGTAAATGGATACCAAGAAATAACATATAACTTGAAGACAATCATAATAAGTGAATATGTCAATAATAAATTGTTACAAATAATAAATTCAAAGCCAATAGGTAACATAAACGTAAACAAGAGCAACACATGACATCCACCATGACATGTTCACAATATTCTAGTGTTCTTTCAGATGTTTCTTATAAATAATATAGCAATATGATCATCGTAGTTCGAGAATATTATATGGAGATAGCGTCACCTTAGCTCACAGTTACGTTTGGCGCTGCAACGGTGTACTTGTGGTCACTCTCACATATATGGAAACCTATATACTCCACTGTATAGGTGTTGCTTACATGACGAACTTACATACATTTCACACCTCTCATAACACATTAACCTCAACTTTGCTATACACTTATAACTTAAATTAATTCTCTAAACATATTATGATATAAAAAAGTTCATTTAAGCAGGATAGTGTAACTCATAAACAACACACCAAACCTCTCAATTTTGTCAAATAAAATTTTCATACATTTAATAAATTATATATGTAATTTAAAAAGGGGTGGTAGCGCAGCTTTATTGTCAGCTAATATGCCTCTCTGTTATAATTATTTCAATATAAATAATTGAGTTTTAAAATTGGAGACATATGCATGTCTTTCACAAAAATGAAATCAATAAACGAGAAGTTGTTGAACAACTTTCATAAAATTGGAAGCATATACATGTCTTTCACAAATAATGAACTCCATAATCAATAAATTATTAAACAAGACATTTCTATATGTGTTTGTTACATATCTTTCTTACACAAGTTGAGTTTAAAACCCATTTTCAAAAAATGGTTTACCGACAATTATAAATTGCTTAGCCTTTAAGAATAGGAGAACCCAGTTTTACTGAATCACAATTAATAAGATCTATGTCTGAAAAGGTTGACATATATGGTGAAATTCTTAAGGAAATAAATAGCTGGGAAATGACTTTATCACAACCAATCCTTAAAATTGTCTGTGAAATTCTTAGCGCAGCTTTATTGTCAGCTTACATGCATTTCAATATAAATAATTGATTATTATATAAAAAAACAAAATATATGTTATACGAATCTCTAGAAGTTGTTGTATAATATATTCAAAGGTTTAAATTTAAATATAATTCTCTAGAATTCTATTTGTGTACCACATAAACTATTTTGATAAATCATGCCGTTTCTCCATTATTTTTGTAGGACCATATCTTTAGTTTTGATTAATATTTTTATTTCAAGACGTCACACTCATAGAATCATTTTGTATTATTCTGATATATCACATGATATCCCACGAATAATTTTGACGAAGTATTGTCATAATCAAAACAATAATCAAAGTTATCGAAATAATAAAGTTAATTATAATACTGGATCTTAGATTAAAATCAAAATTATTCCTTCTACAACATTATTTAAAAAAAAAACATGGCTTATTTAAATAAAGTAGACTACAAAGTACAAACTATTCGTAAGATTAACTATTTAGACAATACATGCTTGTTAAAGAAGTCGTGCTCTAAAAAGGTACCTAGTGACTTTCTTTAGGGAAAATTAGTGTCTCGAGTCTCGTTTGTGAAAAATTGTCGTATGCGGGACAACAATCATGGGATTTTTATCATAGTGTGTCTCTGAACGATGAGTCCCCTGAATTTGATGACAGACTGGGTCATCAGCCCCTTTTGCAATTCGTCTTAAGGTAAAGACAATACATGCTTTTCATTAATTAACTCATATGACCGAAGTGACGTTTCTCAAAAGAAAAAATTCTCAAAAACCCATTTAAATATAGAAGTTCCAAAAACGATTATCTTTTTAAAAAAATCTCAGAACAACCCGTCTCAACTTCATCTTCACGTGTAAATTCAAAAGTCAACGATGAGATTCAACGACTCAATTAGAAACTGACGAGACCAATCTCATCGTCATCGTGACGATGAGATTGGACAGCCACATGTCAGTTTTTAATCGGGTCGTTGAATCTCATCGTTGGCTTTCGAATTTACACGTGAAGTGGAAGTTGGGACAGGTTATTTTGAGAATTTTTTTAAAAAAGAGAATCATTTTAAGAACTTATAACTTGATGGTATAAAACTATAAATAAATTATTATGTTATGCATGTGGAGAAACATGGTGTGTAGATCTGACTGGAAGTCAAAAGAAGGCGAAAGCTACAGCCAGTGAATCTGGGCCTTCCAATAATCTAGCACAACAACATCTGGCCGTTGAAATCTCATCATCCAATTAGAATCAGATCTAGGGTTTATAACTTACCAATCAGCAAACTGTTTACAATTTGCCATCTGTTCAAGTGAAGTAAAGTGTGTACGTACATTAATATAATATAATAATAATGGGATCGACGTCGGAGAATAAGAAGAGAGTGGTGGTTGTTGGCGGCGGAATCGCCGGTGGTCATATTTGTAAAGCTCTTCATAAACATAACACTTTTAATTATACGCTTATTGATTCGTAAGTTTCTTTCTCTAATAGTTTTGTCCAGTTAATTCGAGATCAAATATTAATCTCGAATTAACTGGACACATAATATCAGTTAATTCGATATTAAAATAGTTTTGACATCGAATTAACTGATAGTTTCTGACACATACATACTATCAGTTCATTTGAGATCAAATTATGTTATTAAGTGAATAATATAAGTTAGTTAATTCGAGATCATGAGTCGATTGATCTCGAATTAACTGACACATACTATCAGTTAAATTAATTCGATATCAAACTATATATGACTCGATTTGATTTCGAATTAACTGATAGTTCTGATCTCGAATTAATTGGCACATACATACTATCAGTTAGTTCGAGAACAAAGTATGTTATTCAGGGAATAATATAAGTTAATTTTGAGATCACTACGGTGGAAGTGAATCTCATACGAGTTGATTTGATCTTGAATCAACGAAAGGTTTTGATCTCGAATTAACTGATAGTACAGTATGTCTAATTCGAGATCAGTTCAAGTCAATTTGTTTGTTAACACGTGGACACGTACTATCAGTTAATTCGAGATCAAATCGACTCAGCTTGCATGTTATTTTAGGGATGAACATTTTTTACATCATACCAGTAACTCGTTTTTCATGTTTACGGCATTGGTACTGGTATCGATCTGAACCAAAAAAATGGGTACAGTATTGGGTATAAGGTTCCATTCGTTTTTAATATTGGTATCTTTCAGTATCGCCATATCGGTACGGTACTGATCTCATCCCTAATATGTTATTTACTAGGGATGAGCATGAACATGTTTTTGCCGAATACTGGTACCGTACCAGTACTCGTATGTTTTTGATATTTTCAATGGTACCGGTACTGACTTGAACCAGAAATGGTCCGGTATTTGGTATAAAGTTTCACTCGTTTTTGGTATACAGTACTAATCTCATCATGTGTAACTTGTTTGTTTAGGAAAGAGTATTTGGAGATCACATGGGCGAGCTTGAGGTGTTTGGTTGAACCATCGTTTGCGAAGCGATCGTTGATTAACCATCATGAATATCTTCCTGGAGCAAGTATTATTACATCTGATGCAGTTGGGATTGATAGAGAAGGTCAAGTTACAACCAAAGAAGGCTTCCAGATTGCATATGATTATCTTGTGATTGCCACAGGTCATATGAGTAAAGGGTGTGTCACTAAAAGTGAGAGGATCAAGCAGTTTGAGGCAGGTAAATTTACCAAATTACCCTTGAAAAGTTGGCAGTTTTGTAGGTAAAACATGTTAGCCAATACTAGAAGTAAAAAAGTTATCAGTACATTTGAATATGAAATAGAGCTATAGAGAGGTGGCATTTTCGACCCGTTTACTAATAAATGGGTCGATCTTAAGGTGTTATGTAGATACATCATGCGGGCCATAATGTGTACATGGGTTGTATGAGGTGGTGAATGTTCAAACTTCAAATCAGATAGGCTGTATGATGTCTTAGACTGACACGCATAAGTAACTGAGGCGACGGCGCACATCACTGACAATGTGACATGTCATACAGGCCCTATGACATAATAAAATTGGGCTTTGGGGGTCATATGACGTTTTATACTGACACATCATACATGGCATATGTTTATACGAGCTGTATGATGTGTTAGACTGACACAGGATAACAGAAGTGACTGATGTGACAGTGCACACTGCTAACAAAGTCATATGACCCATATAAGACTATACGCTATGGGGAGGGGCTTCAAAGCCCCTCCACCGTGACACGTCAGCACCACGTAAGCACCGCGGGCATCGAAGCCCCAACCAAAGGCGCTCCACTATGGTGCGGGGGGCTTCGAAGCCCCTTTAATAATATACATATGTATGTATGCGTGTTTGAGAGATAGAGAGAGAGAGGGCCCCACCATCCAAGCCTCATCCGCGCCCAGCATCACAAACACCTTCACCATCGGCGCCCCACCACCAAGGGCGCCCCTTGGTGGTGTTGAGCGCCCATCGGCGCCCGCCATGCCATTTGTTGGAGCCCCATAGCGACTAGTCTAATGACGTTACTAACAAAGATCTAATCTTTTACTTTGCAGAATATGAAAAAATCCAGTCTGCTAATTCAATATTAATAGTCGGAGGCGGGCCCACTGGCGTAGAACTCGCAGCTGAAATTGCAGTCGATTTCCCAACTAAAAAAGTAAAGCTGGTTCATCGTGGTACAAGACTACTTGAGTTCATTAGTGAAGCGGCTGGTAAAAAGGCTCTTGATTGGTTAACTGCCAGAAACGTTGAGGTCATTTTAGGTCAATCCGTTGACTTAAACTCCGGGTCAGATGGTGCATATTTAACATCCAGTGGTGAAACTATCATTGCTGATTGTCACTTTAAATGCATAAGTGATCCAATCGGTTCGTCATGGCTCAACGACACTATTCTCAAGGATTCTTTGGATGATCGTGGGCGGTTAATGGTTGATGCAAATTTACGAGTAAAGGGTTTTGATAATATTTTCGCAATTGGAGATATTACTGATATTCCTGTAAGTTGGCCCATTTATACATTGATATTTTTAGCACATTTTATTTTGAATATATTGGTTCGGGTTACATTTCTATCTCTGGAGTTACGGATCAAACGGGCCTGAAATTGCCCAATATACTCCTACAAACTTATGAAATATCATATATACCCTTAAAAAGTAGTTACAATGTCAAGTTTACCCATTTCGTTAAATATGATTTAAAAATATAACTATTTTACCCTTATTTTTCTAAAACTTTAAAATTTCATTTGTATCCATTAATGTATAAATTAATTTATAAAAAACTGACGTGTCGTCATCCAATTTCATTTGTATCCATTAATTTATAAAAAAATATATATGGAAAAGGATAGAGTTTTTATAAATTAAAAAATATATATTAAAGAAGGGTATATATAATATTTTAATTTTTGTTTGGAATAGGGTATATATGAATTTTTCCTTAAACAGATCATATATTAAATAGGGGTAAGATTGTCATAGACAAAAAATCATTTAAATTGGGTATATATGATATTTTTAAGTTTCAGTTGGGTATATTATGATATTATAAATAACATAATGCAATCTTAACTATCAAACTATAATTGTTTTATGAAATGACACAATGTTGTAAATCTATAGGAACCCAAACAAGGATATTTAGCACAAAGCCACGCTTTGGTGGCTGCCAACAATATAAAACTCCTGATAGAAGGAGGTGATGAGGGTAAATTGGGCAAATACTCTCCCGACACGCTAGGAATTGCAATTGTGTCATTGGGGAGGCGAGACGCGTTGTCACAGATAAAATGTATAACAATGATCGGGCGGATTCCTGGTATGATTAAATCTAAAGACTTGTTTGTTGGAAAAACAAGAAAGGGCTTAGGGCTAAAAGGGTAATTTTGCTTCTTCGTATGAGATAAAGCTTTTGTATGGTTTGGTTGTGTTTTATTATTGTATGTACTGGTTAACCATAATTATTTGTATTCTATTTTTATTGTCTGGATCAGGGTGTTGTGCTCTGCTCAACACCCTAGTCACTATTTGTACACACGGGCTTGCAGCCTGTTGTGCATGTAGTATGACAGACAACCTGTTGTATTGAACTCGTCTTGTATAGATGAGTATTATTGAGGTCGGGTTTTCATAACCCATTGTTGTGTTTCAAACTTTAGTAATGTCACAAAACTTTTGTTTGTTTTGCTTTTCCATTTGTAATAGCATATTATGGATGCTTTTTGTTATATTAGTATTTCACCTTCTCAACACAAATTTATAAGTTCTGCGTGAGTTTCTGATATGACACGAACTTAACAGGAAATTCGCAGGTTTAGGTTTTGTCTAAATGGGTTTAGCTAGTTTCGGGTCAAACTTGCTAGCATGTTTAGCTAAATGATCATGTTCATGTCGACCTGGCTGGTTTGCATGTTGACCGTTTAAC
Source organism: Bidens hawaiensis (assembly GCF_021521415.1). Taxonomy (NCBI): domain Eukaryota; kingdom Viridiplantae; phylum Streptophyta; class Magnoliopsida; order Asterales; family Asteraceae; genus Bidens; species Bidens hawaiensis. The sequence continues at coordinate 1,184,819 of NW_027491031.1, read as the reverse complement.
TTGCTACCATGTTTAATGCCCCTACTTCTAAAGCAGACATGCGAATCTTAATGTAATACATTAAACTGCATATCTTTTGATGAGTTATATCTTCTGATATACCTCATGCTATTGAATTAAATTTTTTTAATGACATTTAATAATAATCTTAAAACCCCATAAACTATGGAAAATAAGAAATTCTGTTGTTTCTAAACTCACACCGATGACATCTTTTTAAATTAAGATATATTATCAGTTTTTTTAACCTTTTTTTTGCACACGAACCATTTAATACTTAGAAAGTAAAATGTCCGGTCCTTTTTTCTAAGCTTACCATTTTACAGACCATTTGAAGACCTAATGGTATGATTCCATGTTAATATAACCTGACCTGATCAAGCTGCCAAGGATTACAGTTAATGGTTCGACCTATAAAATCCGGCAAAACCAAATCGAACCAGACCGTGAAAACATGTGATTTTGAAGCGAACTATAAGACGAGACGTAGTGGACTGCTTAAAGAGTGATAAAATGGGGCCGGCCTGAAATACCGTCCCCATGGTTCGTCCCAAGGATTTTTTTGTACTTTTTGTACCCTTTCCCCCTAAGAGAGCATACGAAGTTATCCCATTTCTTGTTTCTCCCATCAACCCCTCCCCCCCCCCCCCACCACCACACACACACACACAATGGGTGGGGGGGGGGGGGTGTTCTCGATTCTTCCGGATCCATTTCCGCCAATTTTCCCCAGACGTCCTCGACTTTTTTCTTGTTTTTCTTCATTTCTACACGAAAACCGAGGAAATGAGGAATACCCCACGGATTTCGGTGAAAAATCATTCATGAGAACATTTCTCCTAGAGGGATGGTGTTCCCACCGGTCTCTTTTTTTCACGACTCCCACCAGTGACGTAGCCAGAAATTTTTTCCTACGGGTTCGGAAGGAAGGGTGACCGATTGTCTATCACTTAAATTTAAGTTTTCTACGGGTTCAATGTCGAAATTTCTACGAATACGATGCCAAAATACATAAATATATAACACTAAAAAGAAATTTATACTGGTTCGGCCGAACCCGTTCTCCAAAAGCTATCTACACCCCACTCTGTGTGTTTAAGTAAGAAAAACCAAAAACAAGAAAACCCGGAGGGTGCAAATTGCCTTTAAGTCAAACTTATATCTATCACTATAACGTTCACTAGAAAAACCTTTCAAATTCATTTCCATATTCAACAAAACCTAGGGTTTCAAATTCAAATCAAACCTCCAAATTGACGATCCAAACAAACCGGATCCGTATTCACACCATCATTCTCAGGTACTCTGCATTCTCCGGATCCGAATAACCCAAAAACCCCTAAAATCCGTAGAGATTTGAAATTAAACGAAATGAAGAAAGTATTTGGTATTAAGAAGGATAAAGCACCTGCTCCTACACTCAACGAAGCTTCCGATCGGGTATCGGTTTGGTTTATTTGATTAGTTTTGGTTACCTAGTGCTTATTTGAGTGTTAATGTGTTTTATATGCTGTTTATTGTGGTTAATTGTATGCAATGCATTTCTGTTGTGTTATCGTGTAAACGAGCCGAGTCGTGCTGAGCCCAACCGTGTTAAGGTTTTGAGCTCGAGCTCGGTTCGTTTGTTATTCACTTGTTTTATAATTTTTTATAATCATTTACATTATATATTACTTATATATATATTGATCATAGTTTTATATATAATAAAGGTTTTTATATAAATATATTAAATACAAATTATATTAGTAAAAAGGTCGGGTAGGTTTGTGATCCAGCTTGAGCTTGATATGTGAAACTCGGCACCAAGATTGAGCTTGTTAAAGCTCGGCTCGATTCGAGTTTAAGCTCGATATGTGAAGCTTAGGCCTGAGCTTGTTGAAGCACGGCTCAATTCGAGTTTTTAACAAGCTGATCTCGAGTAGCTCATGAGCGGCTTGGCTTATTTACACCAATAGTGTTATGCGTAAGAGATTCTAGGCTTGCATTTTGGCTTTGAATGATTGAAATGATTGTATGAAACGCTGTGTTCTAGAAATAGCAGTAGGGTTTGTAGCATCAAAATCTAATGTAATTTGGAGGAAATTTGCTATTCATGTTTTGAACATAATTTTTGGATTGAATCTAATGTAATGAAATTTGCTACTCAGTTGAAGGTGAATTAACATAAAGTATAGTTTGGAAAGAGATCTTTAAGTGAAAAAATTGCGTTCCAAGGTTATGGATCTCAGTTGGATAACTGAAATATCATGTGTAGTTAGATAATTGCTTTTTTGGTATTATTTAAGGTTGTTATTTTGATATCTGTGTTTATCTTTTTGGTATTAAGTGCTATTTTTTCCTCTTAACTATGTGTAGATAGAAGATTAATTTCTTTTTCTTGCTTATTTAGATCAATAAAAGAGGAGAGTCGGTAGATGAAAAAATTAAACGACTTGATGGGGAACTTGCTAAATATAAAGAGCAGATCAAAAGAACCCGACCTGGTCCAGCTCAAGAAGCTGTGAAAGCTCGGGCAATGAGAATTCTCAAGCAGAAAAGAATGTAAGCCACTTTACAATATATTATCATTATTGGTCATAGCAAATAATGATAGTGGTGTTTTGAAAAATTTAATGATGACTACAACCTTTAATCACTCTTGTCAGGTATGAAGGACAACGAGATATGCTGTACAACCAAACTTTCAATCTGGATCAAGTTGCATTTGCTTCAGAGGGCATTAAAGATGCTCAACAAACAGTATGTTTCATGATTATTAAGTTGATTGTTTGTAATTTTCCCTAACAGTTATCTTCTAATCTCGCTTCTTAGAATTAGAGTGTGTTCAGATGTGCATATTATTATTATTGTTATTATACAATTTAAAGTCATAATAATCACTTTTTAATGTTATATTATAAATAGGATTAGCATAATCAAATTGGTTGTTTTAGGGGTCCAATTTTCACCTTATCAGTTTTGTTGGTAGCGTCATGTAGGAAGTAGTTCAAAGCATGCAGGGTGGAGCTTTTTTTGTCCTCTGGGTGGAAGTTGCTGCCTACCTCCATGAGGTAGTGGACCCCACATCTAATTCTAGGGTCCCGTTTTTCTTGAATACGTGTGCAAACCATAAGTTTGCATTTTTTTGTTTTGTATGAGACATATATCCTTTTTTTAGTTATAACCAAACTTTAAACTCGTGTCACTAATCGATTTTGTGTGTTTACAGATGTCAGCTCTGAAAACAGCAAACAAAGAGTTGAAAGGAATGATGAAAACCGTAAAGATTCAAGAAATTGATGTTAGTACATGTTTTTATTTTTTCTTATTTTATTGTCCATCATTCGGAATGCACTAAGTTTCTAAAGTTGAATCGTTTGATTTGTTGATGTGAAGAATTTGCAAGATGACATGATGGATTTGATGGAAGTTAGCAATGAAATACAAGAGTCTCTCGGTAGAAGCTACAACGTGCCTGATGACATTGATGAAGAAGATCTCATGGGTGGTAAATGAATAATAATAATAATAATAATAATAATAATGCTGACATGGCTATTGATGTGTTTGCCATGTCAGCCGACAACTCACAATCTACCAGTGGTTATTAATTAATAATAAAATTTGTGACACGAAATGCAGAACTTGATGCACTTGAGGCAGATATGGGCCTGGAAACCGAAGGCGAAGGAGTACCTTCATATCTTCAACCCGATAACGAGCCCGATTATGAAGAACTCAACTTGCCTTCTGCTCCCACTGGGCATGCAATACCAGCACGAAAAGTTAACAATCATGTAAGTTGCATTTCTGACCCATGTATTGTGAGTGGGTCAATTTGTGTTGACCCGACATGTTTTGACTTTTGACTTATCTAGCTCGGGCTGATCGTGATCTTTTACAGGTTGAAGATGAGTTCGGCTTACCCCCGGTTCCTCGTGCATCCCTTCGTGGTTAGGCCGAGGATTGTATGTTTACAACTGACAGCTGGCGCAATGTGGTTGGTTAATTTCGTAAGAACATTGTAAACCGTAGTATGCAAATTATGAACCATGCAAATTATTACTATCTTCATATATTCAATTAGCCATTTATGAACCATTTTTACTTTCATTTTTCTTCTTGCAAAAGTTATGTTATTTTATTTAGTTTATATATATTTTTGTAATAACCACAAACACACCGATCCGCAGTGTCATTAGGGCACTAAAAGTCGCCATTCAAATAAAGTAACAAAAACACTACGCATGGTTTTTAGAATACAAAAACATCTAAGCCTTTACAATTTAACCCGTAGATAACATAACCCTACACTTGACTGTTTTCCAACGATGGGACCGCCGCCTCTAATTTACCTTCTTCCGGCTGTTGGTCCTCATCAACCAACCCTGTCTCCACAGCCAAACCACCCTCCTCGACCGCTTGTTTCTCTTCCTTCTCCCCTGTATTGTCTTTATACATCGTGTATACAACTAACTGTACTGCACCCAAGAAGCATCCGACCCCGTTGCATACCTTCAATTCGAAATCGAATCAATATACAAGAGTATGAAGTTGTAATGAGGTGAAAGATGAAGGGCTTACATAGAGAAAAGGGTCATTTCCAAGGAGTCCAAATATAAACCAAGAAGTACCACACAAGAAAATACATAAAGATAGAAAAAATGGCATGAATTCCACACTCTTGGTTCTAATCACCGTCCTCTACACATTGCAAAGTCAACAAAAGTCAAAACTTCATAAACATTTAAAAAAGGTAGAATAATTAAATCTTTATATATTAATTTTTATTTTTGTAAACATAAACTGAAAATACTTGAAATTGTTTCATTTGATTACTTTATTGCACACGTTATTACATGTATAAATTTGTGTATGAATATAAAATTAGTGTTAAATGTCTGTCATATTTCACGTATTTACTTTATTTTCTAGAAAGATTGTTTATTTTATAAATTTTGATACAATTACGATGATATTCATGCATAAAGTAGATGCATGAAATTTGTTGCTATGACTTGTTATTTAATGTCTGTCGTTTTTTCACGTATCTACTTTATTTTCTTAAAAGATTGTTTGTTTAATAGTTTCATATACAATTACGGTGATACACATACGTAAAGTAGATACATGAACTTTATTGGCATATGACATTCTTAGTAACGTATAACGTGAATACATTAACTTAATCGTAGAATGAAAATTGCTAATCAACATCCAAAATCTATATTTTTCACGTATCTACTTTATTAACTTAAAATGTAAGTCCAGTTTGGAACCGGCTCTACACGTGTAACCGACACAAAAATGCACGTAGAACGTGCATACACAATGCCGAAAACCCAAAAGCAAAGCTAACATGTACAACAATTTCACTATAAAAAGAATCATTTTTTAAACCAGCTCTTTCGACCCAAACCCGTTTCATCCTAAACCAAATTAACCTTTTTTGAATTGACCCGGACCCAAACTAGTCCGACCCGTTTATGTGACCTAGTAAAATATAAAGTGGACACGTTAAATACATTATTATGCATGGTGACTATAGAACTACAACATGATGTAACATTGTAACATTATTATTATTATACATAAGTTATAAAATAAAATGCTTACCACAACTGAGAGAGGCGAAGCATACATAATAACCGAAAACACCGCCGCGACGCAACCGCAGAACCACCGTCGGGTCTTCCCAGTGACCACGAAAACCGACACGACCGCCACCGTGGCAAATGTAGAAACAACAAACACAACTAACCAAAAAACCTTCATTCTTTCCTTCTTTGGTGCATACATAACAAATATCACCACATACACACTCTCTATAACTGCTCCGGCGCCGTTAATAACCAATACTAGTTCGTTGTTTTCCGACACGAATGGTAACCCGTACCATGCGGATAAACAACAGTTGAGAAATGTCATCGGGTACGGGATACCCGAGAATTTTTCTGTAGATTTGTTTGTTATGATTATCTTGAATGTGATCCTGCAAATTAATTAACGAATTTAGGAGTAATGTAGTTTGTCGTTCAATAAAATAAAATATATATATACCGTTGAGTTTGATTTGTTCATATAGCATTTTTTTTTACTGAATGCAAGTACCGATGCTCGGACCCACGTCACCCACTGAACACAATCTACAGTACTTTTTGGTAATTTCAATGGTACCAATAAGTACAAAACCAAAATAACCAAGTATGTTTTACCAAGAACAGGTACGGTACCCGTAGTTGTTTTGATAATGACAAACATCTTTTTACTAAATATGTCCTGTACCGGTACTGGTATTTTTGGGTAATTTCAATGATACCAACTACCGGTAGCGGTACCAACAGTACCGAACCAAGAAAACTCTATACAACATTTATTTAACCGACTGAACACAATTGGTGCCGGTACTCATTTTTCATGTTTTTGGTACCGATATCATTCAGTTTCTTTTTTTTTTTTGGTATTTTCAATAGTACCAGTACCGATCATTAATCAACTGAAAAAATCTGTACAATATTTTTTTTTTACCGAATACTGGTACCAGTACTCGTTTTTTTATGTTTTAAGTATCGGTACCATTTAGTTTCAGTATTTCCATAATGGTACCAGTACCGATCAGTACCAAACCGAAAAAACAAGTGATTACGTGGGAGCAAGGAAGAGGAAGAGGCCGGTGGCGTTTCCGAGAATGCCGAAAACCGTGTGGAGGATTAAAACTGCTGTCATTGTTGTGATGATCGGAGAAGAAGATGTTAATGTTAATGTTTAGAGACACAAAGTGAATGAGGTGTTTGAATGAAATGATCAAAAACATGTAATTAGTAACTGCTTTTTTTTTAACTGCTGTTGATTTAATAATATAATATAATAATTTAAGACTAGTGTTCCCACCTTTTTTTTAAAGAGAGATTTAAAAAAAAAATAATCTGTCTGTATAATTTTTTTTGATTAAATAACTTTATGAATTAATCTCACTTACTCTTCTTTGTTGGATTTACTAATTAGTTTTATCTCGTGATAATATAAGTTATAAGAGAACTATTGTTATTTTTATTATTTATTAATTAATTTATTAGTTAACGGGGTCTAATACGGTATATAGCATGTTGTAAAAATCCCGAGTAGACGTGGATTAATTGCTAGTTATTTAAATCCTGTTAATTAAAAAAGTACGGTATATGATTTTTTTTATTTTATTTTCGTAAATAATTGATATTAGTAGGCTAGACTCTATCATTTTCTCTTATTTGTACATGAAACTTAAATTGTCCTATAGTCATGATATATGTAGTAGTTAAACGAGTCGTACTCATGTTTGATATATACTTGTGTTAAGCGTGTCGTTTCTAACATGTTAAACTTGTTAAGACACAATTTGTCAGCACTACCACGGACCCCACCTCATTAGCCGACTAACGATTGCTACAACACTTGTATTTAGTAACCAGTTAGCAAATAATCATACTCGTGATGAAGTGTGAACGACTAATTGATTCATGTAATAATCATATTTGAGTACTCTTTTTTGGAGAGAGATTCGAGATTTTTCCCCGCAAACAACGAATTCCAGAATCGTCCCTTACAATCTCGTTGCCGGCGATGCGTCTTTTAGTCGGCACGACGAGTTTTTCGTATAAGAAGACGACACGTGTCACCAAACATTGAAACCAGTTGGACTTCTTTGGTGACATACTGACGTATGTTGTCTTATAGTTGGACAAAAACTCGTCGTCCCACCTAAAAGACAGGCGACAAAAAGCAAATCTTTCTTTTAAAAATGGATATTTTGAGAATTTTCGACATATTTTATCTTATCAGTAAATGTAACAGAGTAAAATGATAGCTTATCATCCAGAAAAAAATATCAAAATTCATCTGTTTTTCCCCCAAAGTAACTGTCACATAACTGAAAATTCATTGATACAAAACATCAAAAAAAAACACTACAAAACAAATACTGTTTGATCAGAACACAAGTTCGTTCGCTTAACTTCCAAACACGCGACGAAAACAACAATATTCACTTGACACTTTTCGCTTTGCGACTGTTCTTTTCCTCAACACCTGACTGAGTAAATCTGTGTCTAAGAACCTCGAGAACATCTTCAAATTTCAATCCTCTGCGGATTAACAAAACCATTTCATGATACAACACATCCGCCATTTCTGATAACGTTCTTGACTCGTCTTCACCCTCTTCAAGTGTTCTACAAAACTCATCTGCTTCTTCACTGAAAAATGTCACAATGTATTAATAAGTGAACGTGTCAAAATTATCATTAAAAAAATAAAAGTAAAAAAAATGCATGGCATCAGCATACCGGATCTTTGAGCACAGTAACTTGTCATCAGGCAGTAAACGCTTTGTCTATGATGGTTTGCCTTGTTCATTATTTAACAATTCTTGTTTTCTTTTGGCAAGTGTGGATTCGAGCGAGTATAATGTGGTCAATGCAAGATTATTTTCTTCAACCTTAAAATAAAAGGAAAATTTACGATTTAAAGAAAGTGAAAAATATTAATAAATTGGATCAAGGATAAGTAATGTGCACCTCAGGCTTGTTTAGAGAATCGAAGATGGACGTGTAGTAGCAAGTCTCAGATCCAGTGTGACACGTAGGACCATCGGGTTTCCCAAGATATATAATCTGGATAAATGCTAAATATTTCAGTGTGACAACTGAGAAGATGGATTCAAATGCATTAAAACTAATGCAAGGCCCGTGAACGAACCGAAAGAGCACGAATGGTGCATTTTTGTGTCTGATCGTTTAACTTTAACAGAACAAATGATCAGATACAACACTTGTCTGTCCATTAAGAAAAATGTATGTGTCCATGTTTGTTTGTTAATAATACGGAGTACTAATCTGGCGGGCCTAAAAAATTAATAAAACTAGACTAAATTAAAACAAGTGATATTTTGATTTTAATTTAATATAACTGGACTAAATTGTAATGGGCCTAACAATTTACACGAATAATAAAGGAACAAACTTAAACACACGTAAAATAATAAATGAATGTAGCGAACGAACAAACATCAATGAATGAACAAGACAAGTGTTCATGTTCATTCATTCATCTAAACAAATTAATAGTTTTGTTTGCGTTCATGAGTTCATTCGTTTATAAAATAAACAGACTTAAACGAACTTCCTGTGGAACTGTTCACAGGTCGTTCAGTTCGTTTACATGCCTAACTAATACTAATAAATTATTTAGAAACTTCATTAAAAAAAGAACACATGTCGCATTTTTCATGGGCAGATTGGAGTAGTTTAACTGTTTAAGCATAAAAGAAGTCAAACTTACGGAATCACAATCACAATCAAGGAAAATATCATGAACATCATCATCATCATCATCATCATCGTACTCAGTATATCCCACCAATAGCAATGCTATGGAAAAATATCATGAACATTGATGAAATTAAGAGACGTTTCGCCTTTGGTCCACAATGTTGATCTCGACCTACTATAAAAAGTAGCTTTCTTTGAAGTAATTGTGGTTGCAAGTGCATCCCTGTTTGCAAATCCTTGCATTAATATTGCACCCGAGTCCACATTTTGAGCTATCGCCACAGCCAAACCCTTTTCATCCCATTTCACACTGTCCAATACCAAACTTATCTGAAATTTGTTCACAAAATGATTATGTTTTTATTTGAATTTTTAAAGAAACTAAAGTAATAATGAACTATAAGGTTTAGAATAATAAGTTACCTTAGAATCAAGATGAGTATCATGATCCGGTTTCTTAACGCGAGCTTTGATGGAATAACATCGCTTGTTGGATCCATTGACGGGATTGAAGATGCATTGCCGTGAAGAAATCTTCAGAGATTGAAATCCATTAAAACTTGCAAACGCCATATTAAATCAACTAAATACTCCTGTTAAATAAAAGAATAGTTAGAAGATATCATAAGTAAATTACCGCGAATTAAGCAGCCACTCGAGATTGGCTCGTTAAATACTCGAATAAAGGCGAGCTTAAACGAGTTCCAGCCCGAGCATGAGCTTTTATTAAGGCTCATTTAGTAAACGAGCCTGAGCCCGAGCTTCTATTGAGGCTCATTTAGCAAACGATCTAGAGCCCGAGCATGAGCTTGTATTAAGGCTCATTTAGTAAACGAGCTCAAACCCGAGCTTGACAAACAAAAGCCAAAGCTCAAGCTTTAGATTTACAACTCTAAACGAGCCGATTTCAAGCTCAAGCCGTTCGTCTTAAATTAAAACGAGACGAGCTCGAGCATAATCAAGCTCGGGCTCGGCCCAATTAAAAATCTTGATAACAAAGAAATAATATCATCCTGAAAAAGTCAACATTTTGACTTTTGAGTTCGTATCAAATGCAAATTTGAAATGATAAATGATAATAATAATAAGTTAATAATGCAAAATGTTTGAATTTGATAATCACTTGTTCTAATAACACGTGTAAAATTGATATTAACAGCCTAATTGGTTTCATATTCGTATTCATGTTAAAATGGAACCATAAATCCCCAATTTAATAACAATAATAATAAATTAACGCAAAAGAAATTGACGTAATTAATAAATGTTTTATATAACAAATAAACCGATGATTAATTAATACCTTGGAAGATAAAGGATAAGATAATGATGAATCGACGGTTTACCGCCGCCGTCTCCGCCGCCGTGCCGGAGCTAATTTACACTGTCGTTTGGCATTTCCGGCGACAATAACTTTGTGTGATTTGTTTTTATTATTTTTATTAAATCGACGGATTCCTGTTTGTTTTTATACACATTTTAAATAGGATTGTATTAAAAGAATAATCAACCTTTCATTATATGATTATTAGGCTATGTGTATTAGGCGACAATTTTGAACGAGGGTCGACAACACCCACCCCCACCCCCACCCCGACTATAAAATGGGCGACAAGGGGGACCACACCCTCTTTTGCTGACTGGGCGTCACATGACACAAATCGCTCAATTTTGTAGCCCCCCACTATACATAGCCTAAAGTTTTGAATTTTACTTTTTAACGTAAAGAAATTATTATTAATTTCAAATCTAAATGTTTTTTCTCAAGGTCGGTCTAGTAGTTAATTTAGTATATTGCAATGTTTTCATAACCGAATCAGACAACAAACCGGTTGGGCAACCGGTTCACCAGTCAGACCGCCGGAACGGATTTGACTTAAAAATGCTGGAAAAACAAACTTTCAAAAAAAATTATTTTTAATAGAAAAACCGGTTCAGCCGGTCTGGTTTCCGGTCGGACCGGCCAGTTTTGTGAGAACTAAGCGAGCTGCATAGAACTGGACCGGTCAGTGGACCGAATCCCAGTCGGACCGGTCCGGTCTCAACAACATTGGTATATTGTTAACATTAATGTTAGCAGGGGCGTAGGCAGCTTTTTGAGAAACTAGTTAAGCCGAACCCGTAGAAAAAAGTTGTTTATTGTTATATATTCGTCAATTTCAACTTCGCACCCGTAGAGATTTTGACATCGAACCAGTAGAAACTTTAGCAATATTAACCCACATTTCAATTAAAAATAATTTTATTTGTTCTATTTTTATTGTGTGACTCGTCTGGAACCACTTAACCGGACTAGACAGAAAAACTCGAGCTTTAGTAATAGACAAATCTTGACTACGCCACTGAATGTTAGGAAATCAATCGGGAAGTAGAATACTACTGATGGACCTGACATTTAACTTAATGAGAGCTGACGAGTGCAGTGACGAAGTATATTGGTGGCCCGGGGTGGAGGTAAAAAAGTTTACCATTCATCACTATGTATTGTACAAAGGTAGAAATACAGTTGCGATGACAAACTTAAGCTTCGTGTTCTCATCGATCGTTCTTGCAAAATTTTGCATTTATTTCGTATTTACGCAAGAATAAAGGATTTCTCCAAGGATCCCAAAGACCCTAAAAACCATATTACTCTCTTCAACATTACAAGGTGTATAGCATAATACATAGTAGTGTGTAATACAATTTGCATAATAAGTTCAAACTCAAAACTTGAAACAAAAATTCAATAAAAAAGAAAAGTAAAGTTCTACAACATGAAAATAAAAAACTTAAAAAAAAAAAGAAGATATATTCATAGTTTAAATGCTTCTCTGAACTTGATACTGAAACTATTGTCTAGGCTTTTCTTTGCTGCTGAACCGGTGTTTCCTTGCATCATGGCCACAAACTCGTTGTAATCTATGCGTCCGTCCTGTAAGAAAAAATATTAATAAAAATAAAAATTAAGAACATAAATATGGATATGGTTACAGTCAGAAAGAGCCAAGCCACTCATAAAAGCTTGAGTCAAACCGAGCTTAAACAAGCCCGAGCCTGAGCCCGAACTCGAGCCTATTATTTAGCTTGTTTAATAAACGAGCCCAAGCTGCATATCACTAGGCTCACAAGACTTATTATTTATATAAATAAAACAAGCTTTATTTAATATATTAAAAAAATATTATATATATAATAAACACTAAATTATACATATTATGTTATTTACATTTCAATGCCTCTACCATGAGTGGGATTATATTGGGTACACTTGTTTGTTCATAATTTCATATAAATTATAATTACAATTACATACAAGAAGTCAAGAATAATTAAGTATATAAATTAATTAATAAATAATAAACGACCAGCCAAAGCCGAGCTCGAGCTTGAAAATTTTCTCACGAGTCAAGCTCAAGCTTTGTTAAGTTAAACGATCTGAGCTGAAGCTTATGCAAGCTCGTCTCGGCTCGGATCGTTTACGCTAGTTGGGTCAAACAGGTATCTTGACCCACAAATATTTTATTTGTCAATCTTTATAATTAATACATAAATGAAAATATGGAATTAAATGTAGAATAATTAAGAACTTACATTATCTTGGTCAACGTCTTGAATTAATTCTTCAAACCGAGCCTCTATGCCAAATTCATCACACGCTTGTTGTAGTTCATCAGCGGTTATATAACCGCTTCCGTCTTTATCGAAGTATGAAAATGCAGCAAATAGATGATCTTGTTTCTCTATTTTATTCAGATGCAATGTTGCAGCAACAAATTCACCATAATCAATTGTTCCGCTATTATCAACATCTGCCTGAATTTAGATATTAAGAATTGAATCAGAAGAAATGATAAATTACATGTTTGACTTTAAAGTCAAACAAAATTACTTTTCAACTTTAAAAGTTCAAATTAACACGATTCACCTAACATTTTTACACAAGATTTATATCCATGATGAAAAATATAAGAAGTGCCACCGACATCACAGTTTTAGGTGGAAAAGGTTCAAACTTTTGTTAAAAAAACCGAGTCTTGAAAATACAAGGTTTGACTAAAAACTAGTCAATTCCTAGTATCAGTTGCACTGCTATGCTTTCTATCAACAAAGTCCTTTATTTTTATTTTATTTTATTTAATTTTATTTTTGTAACTATTTTTATCTTGTTATGCACTGGATTAGAATGCATGACAGATTACATGTTTGACTTTTAGAGTCTAACGAGACTACGTTTCAACTTCACACTTACACTATTTACGTAACATTTCTACACAAGATTCATAAACATCATAATGAATATAAATAGCACCACAGACGTAACAGTTTTAAGTGGAAAAGGTTCAAACTTTTGTTAAAAAATGGAGTCTTGAAAATACCAAGTTTGACTATAAACTAGTCAATGAAACCTGTAAGATTAATGAAACCTGAAAACTGAAAACATGTGTTTGGTTAAGGCTTACTGCTTGCATGAGATCATAAATTTCTGATTCTTTAAGATTAGCACCGACTCTTTTTAATCCACTTTTAAGTTCCTCGAAAGTAATTTGACCACTGTTGTCTGTATCAATCATTTGAAACATTTGCTTTAGCCCTGCAATTTCTTCTTCAGATAAACTCTCCGCAATAACCTGCAAAAAGAAATGTTCCATGTGATACCCTTTTGAGTAAAAAAGATTGTCAATTTCAAGGTTTTAACTTGGCCGGTTAGCTAGGCTTGTAAACGAACCGAACGTTCAGTGAATCGTGCGGCGGTAAGTTAGTTTACCTTCGTTCACTTGATAAATGAACGAACATGAACACATTTCTCATTTGTTCATTTATGTTCGTGAGTCGTGACAGTGTTCATCTATGTTCAGTTATGCTCGTCCTTGAACCACTCATTTATAGTCTTAACGAACAAGCATAAACAAACACGAACACGTTCATTTTCTTAATATATGAACACGGACAAGAAACCCCGTTTGTTTAAATGTTCGATTTCGATCATTTTCGGTTAAAGTTAAACGAATAACACAAACACGCTCGGTTTATGTCCGTTAGGTTCATTTATGGAACTAGGTTTGACCTCAAAAGTCAAACTTACCCTAAGAGCCATTTTCTTTAACTTGTTCATAGCTGAAAATTGCTTCATTCGACTCAGAACCGCAGAATCAAGAGGCTTGTCAGGGGCCACACCATCAACTTGAACCCATGGATGACCTTTAAAAAAGTTGCAAGTGTGTTAATGTTTTTTAATAGTAAAAAGTTATTTAATAGTAAAAAAACAATAGAAGGAATATACATATGAAAGTAATAAGATAGTTAAGATAAAAAATTTTAAAAAGATATAAAAATGAAACTCGCATAAAACTTCATAAGCGGTTAATCTTTTTTTCGGGTCCCGCACGAGCATTCTCCTCACAAGATCTTTTGCTTCTTCAGAAATACTTGGCCATGGATCAGATTCGAAATCAAGATCACCTTGCAAGACTTGCTCAAATATTCCTTGCTCCGTTTCTATATACACGTAACAAAGTATTTATTAAAAACAATTAAGGAAAAGAAACTAAAAAAGGGTGCAATTAATAACGATAGTTATATCAGCATTCACAAGTATTTATAAAAATTTACGTCCTGAAATGGAAAACTTCTATTTATGATAAGGGTTGACAGAGTGAGTAAAAAAGTTACCCTTTTTGCTAAATTTAAAAAGTTAAAATTGCCTATTTGTACAACGTCATGGTTAAAATTTACAGAAAATGTTCGCCTTTATGGTAATTCATGAAGGGTATTTTAGACATTTTATCAACAGACAAACACATAAGTTTAACTCTAGAACCAAAAGTTCAAATTTTTCACGGGAAGGGTGTACATGTGGCGATTTCAACCCATTTACTTATGAAAGGGTTGACTTGGTTTGACATTTATCGTAAATGGGTCACATTAAAAGAAATTTAACGCATGCACTCCACCTAATAACAAATTTTGCGATTATTTACGAGCCCAAAGGAGAGGGTATATATCTAATTTCTCAAAACTAATTAACTAACCGGCCCAAAACGGAGGCACTCCACTTAATAGGATGTAAACAATAACCCCTGCACTCCAAACATCTGCTTCGGGACCGTAACGTTTTTTCAAGACTTCTGGTGCAACATAATACGGGCTTCCCACCACGTCAGTAAACGTTTCACCTACAGAAACAAAATCGTCAATTGAAAGCTGAAATGACTATGCAAAAAATTAATAGATTACATAATAACTATTGCATATTTGGATAAATAACTATTGGCATAAACGCAAAATAATTATTCTTCAACATATATACCTGGCTTAAAGAAAACCGATAATCCAAAATCAATAGTTTTCAAAAGTGCATCTTCTTTCTTATCAACAAGCAAGAAATTTTCCGGCTTTAAATCCCTATGAATAACTCCTAACGAATGACACGTTTCCACCACACCAACAATCGTTCTCGTAAGCTCGGACGCCTTTTTTTCAGTATAATGTCCAACTTGAATAATCCTATCAAAAAGCTCACCACCCGCGCATAATTCCATAACAACATCAACCGCCACCGCATCTTCATACGCACCCTTTATTGCTATAACGTTCGGGTGGCCTGCCAAATGATGCATTATTTGAATTTCCCGTCTCACGTCTTCTACATCCTCTTCGGTCAACAACTTTCGTTTCGCAATCGATTTGCACGCGTAATGTTGGCCCGTTGACTTTTCTATACAAAGATGAGTTGTACCAAATTGCCCTTGACCTAGTTTCTTTCCCAAAGTGAAAAATTCCTTCAAATTACCGGTATTTCTTCGTAAAACCGACTCTCGAAGCCCGGCACTTGATACGCGTTTCATATGTGGACCTTTTTTGGGCTTCGCGGGTTGCTGTTCTTGTTCTTGTTTCTTTTCGGGTTTAGGAATTGATATATGCTCGGGTGGTTTGTTCTGAACGGGTAACGGTGATTCGGGTGGTTTGCTATGAGTTGAAGATTGTTCTCCGTTAGGAGTAGGTGGCTCAGTTGGGGTCCGCCACATTGCAGCAGAAACCGATTGAATAAATCCATTTTTGGAAATATTTGGTCCAACACAAGTATTTCCCATTGAGCTTCAAATTTCAATCACTTGTCAATGAAACAAAGATCTGAACTTTATAAAACAAAGCCTATAAAAAAAAGTCAAACGGTCAACCCGACTACAACTGTTCTAAGATTGGCAAAACAAGATCAAAATATTACTTTTCAAGAAACCCTTTTCTTGTTTTAACAAAAAAGATCCAATCTTTCACTGATTCTTTAGCTCAAATGAAATAAAGATTTAAACTTTACCAACAACCAACACAAATAGAGTCAAGCACACTTCAATTGACTCCAAGATTGGCAAAACAAGATCAAAAGACTACTTTTCAAAAAAAAAACAACCCTTTTCGTGTTTTAACAAGAAAATCCAATCTCTCACTTATTTTTTTAGCTCAATGAAACAAAGATCTAAACTTTACCAACAACCAACATGCATAAGGTCACCCCACTTCAATTGACAACAAACTAGTCAAAATCAGATCAAAATCTCTAACTCAAATCACCAAGAATCAAAATCAAGATTCAAGTAATTGGCAAGAACACATGAATTGGCAGATAATCAGATCAAGAACTAAAGAAACTAGAAGCATATTATCCACATAAATTAGGGAACAAAAGGGTAATCAAAAGTCAAAGAAACTAATGCTAAAAACATGGGAAATGGTCGGAGCGTGTAAAATGGTATGTGATAATAAGAATAAGAAGACAAATGAATACTAACCAGATAGATAGATAGCCGGAAGAAGTGGGCTAAAGGTTGATGAAATTAGTTTAAGGATTGATTTGATTTTCAACCCTATGGATGATGGTCATGGATTGGATTGGATTGGATTGGATTGATTGATTATACACGTTCTAGTTCTCTAGTCTTATAAAAATTACATCAACTTTATTTAATATATTTCCTTTTATATTTGTTTGGTATATCGGTTTTTATTTATCTTGTCTGTCGTTTTTTGGTTGTTATCGGTATTATTTAGCGAATTGAGTATTGTTGGTCTTATATTTTAACGTATTTGTTCATAAGGATCCGTGACTAGCAAAATCCTAACGTCGTTATTTGCGAGTCGCCGGAAAAAGTCACATTTCTTTTTTGCAGGATAACTCAACATGAACATAGCCACCACTACCAACCGATTCCGACGATGGTTCTAGGGTTCCGACGACCTCAATAAGTGGGGCTTTTACTAGAAAAAGGTTAAAAGTTTCGATCTAAGGTTACAAAAATGTTTGGTACGAAAATGTTGAGTTTTCAGAAAAAAAAAATATATGAGTTTTCCGGCCAAACACGTTTCTTCGACGAATGGAAAAGCGTTAGGATTCTGTTAGTCGCGGACTGTTGGGAACAAATAAGTTAAAAGATGGGAACGTCTGCAACCAATGCGTTAGTTGGGACCGGCAGCGACCACAAATGATAGTTGGGATTAGTATAAACCAATACACCTTTTTTTGTTTCTATTTTGTTAAGACTTAAAAGAGTTAGGGGTTGTTTGATCTGACTCGGTGTGAGGTAGGTGTGTTTGGTTCACTAAAAATATATTTTTTAATAGTTTAAGAAGTATCTTAATGGTTAAGTTTTAAAAACATGCTAAATAATTCATATACTATCTTTTAATCAGTCAGGTCTGTTGATAATTCAGAATAAGAATGTCAAATAACCCCTTAATATTATTATCAGTATTGGTAACACATGATGGGTTCCTCACAAGATTATACATTCATGTTTATTTTTAAATTTTAATGTTAGAGTAAAAGGATTTTTTTGTGGCTCAATTGTCATTTAAAAGAGACATCTTGGTGACAAGGTGTCTCTCCTATATATAAGATGTTAAAGGTTTAATTATACAAGATGCAGATAGCATGATTTATTAGATGCACAATAGAGTTGTTAAAAAACTCAATTGTCAGAACTCAGAACGTAATTACCTTGTACGAGTGTAATTAATATGAGCCATTGATTGAAGATATGAGCTTTGTCTCTTGAAATAACTGTTATTAAAGGTTTGAAGATGGTATAATGGAACTTGGCAAATTGGCCTAATGAAACCAAATCTAACCTGACACAACACAACACACCGAACCGTATCAAAACCGACTCACTTCTTACAGATCCGGTTTTCGCCTCCACGCACCCAGGCCCGGTTTTTGGGCTGTGCAACCCGTGCAACCCGTGCAACAGCACGAGGCCCAAATATTCAAATGGGCCCAAAGGTAAATAGCAACCTAAATTGATTAAATACATAGCAACACTCAAACACTGAAATGGACATATGAATACTCTCAAAATAAGCACGTGAGAGCCACTCAACCTAAAAGACAACAAGAAACCGGGCCCACTTATTGAAACTAGTGAAGTTTAATTCACAGTAATAATTTAATCACAATAATTATATATTATATAATATATATACATTAACATATATAAAAAATATTATAAACAAAAATACTTTGACGGGTTTATATAATCTGGAAAATAGGACTATGTAATCGGGTATATTCCAAATCACATACACGTCCCAAACCTGCAAAAAAATTTCAAAGGTAATCGCAAACGCCCCATACCCTAATAGGACGGGTATTACCCTAAGAAGAAGACCCAAAATTTATCTCGTACGAGGCCTAAATTTTGTTTATCATTTTCAGGAACGGGCCTGCACCCCCCCCCCAACCCGCCCCGGCCCAATAACTCACATGCCATTTATTTTTCAAAGTTCGTAGACTTGTCAGTTGTCAAGTACTACGAGGAAACATGTTGTGTTTTACTCATAAAAAGTATCCAACACAACTAATGAGTGGAAACACCATATAAGTTTGTAGTAAACATTATAAGTGTTTTGAGGTAGCACTTCACTTAGCATCCTAAAGCAAATTAACTATAGCCATCAATTGTGTTGTCAATGCAATAGATGGATTTCTAACACGGTTGGTGCTTTTTGATGTTGCATAAGTCAACACTCAACACTTCCAAAGCTTATAAATAATGTTATGAAATCTAGAAAAAAAATGGTGATAGTGTGTTGGAGAAATAGTCCTACTAAAGGAATTATAGATTATGAAGTCACGAGTTATAATGAATAGTATAGAGGTAGGTACCAAAAAGACTCAAATACTCTTAAGTACCGCCCGCGGGTCACAGAGGAATCTCTAATAGACCACCCGCGGGGCATACGGATCACCCTCATATCACGATAGAGGAAGAACGTCCTCATACCACGCGCGGAAGCATCCTTGCACCCTCGAAAGTTGTCCGCAGGATAGGACATCAGTCCGCCCAAACGACCGAGAGGAAGTGCCAGCGGGACAGCTGTCACCAACCAATTACCATCTAGAAGAATATCTACGAATGTTACTTGAGGAATATGTGACCTACTGGCCAATGAATAAAGGACACCTGGCCAGGTTGTTATAACCTGCACATGGCCAGGGTGCGATCTGTCCTATCATTGGGCGACACGTGTCCAGGTTGTTATACCCATGCACATGGGACGTATAGCTCAACCTGTCATAAAATGACACGCGTCCAGACGGTTATTGAAGATCTTCTAGAAGAGGACAGTTGGCCCAATCACCTTCCTACGTCCTTCGGCTATAAATACCTTGTCAAACGGTATGAGGTATTCATTCACTCACTTGCATTCTGGCTACACTTAGTCTGTTTACTTCAGTACTTTATCCATTTACGAACGTTACTGATTCTCACGCCGGAGGGTGGTTATAGGAAGACCCCCCTCTTGTCCTTCCTGTAACGAGACTCACGGTGTCTGTTTTGCAGGTTCCGGTCATTGGACTTTGGGAAGTTACACTCATATTTTAGTCATAATTATCGTACTTTACCATGTGGACTCATTGGATCCAGGACCCGTACCCGGGGATCGGATCCGTGTTTCTTCATTGGCGCCATCCGTGTTGGTGTTAGAACTGCATAATTTTGTCTCCGTTGGTTTTTTGGTTCGTTTGATATGAGTAAACTTCTTGAAGGGCCGACGGGAACTCCTGCACCCGATTCACGTGTAACTAACACAGAAGCACCTCCGGGTCTTAGTGTTTTTGCACGTATCACGACTCCAAGTGCCCATGCTCTTTAACGTGTCACTGCTCCGGGGTCATGAATCACTGAGGTAACATCTGGGGGTTTTACCCTAGAAAATGTTACAGCACCAACCGGTCCCACTCCCACAAACATGGGACGTGCCTTGGAACCGGAAGGTTCCAATTTGGGTAATCAAAAACGAATTACGGAAGAGACTCGCCAGAAACGGCCATAATTGGATCTGGAAAATGATTCAGGTGATTCTGATATGGCGAGATCTCATCAACGTAATTCTAGATCCAGAGGAGCATTAACTCCTGAATAGTGGCTCCATGTGCAACAACAAAGTTTGGTGGCTGATTACGAGCGTAGAAAACGTAACGAACGACTTCACGCTCGCACTTTGGATTATGAGGAATCCCCTAGGGGATCTCCTTCCCCTCCACCAATAGTGAGAGGAAGTCAGATTCGTTACAGCCAACAGGCGGAGCCAGAGTTTGGCGAATTACCGAGGCTAAGCCCTCGTCCTCGCATAGACATGCGGATACCATCTTATTTGGACGAGTTTGATAGTTACGATTCATCTTATCACCCGGTAGATTACAGTATGTATACCGGGGATAGTAGGATGAGCTCACAGGCGAGAAGTAGTCGTCCGCATGACATCGTCCGCCACATCGAGTACCATAGCAATGCTGAACGAGACTTCACCAAACCATATCGCCCCGCGGATTTCGCCGAAAATCAAAGTTCATAGCAAGCATTGCCACAGCACCCTTTCCTGTTAATGCTAAAATACCTACATCGGTAGGTCAATACAATGGTATGACTGATCCAGGTGATCATCTCCAGAACTTTGTGGCGGTAGGCGGTGTTAGTGGTTGGACGCTTCCCTATTGGTGTCACATGTTCGCGTTGACACTAACAGGAGCAGCAAGAGAGTGGTTTGAAAAGTTAACTGACAGTGAAATTTCTAGCTAGAACGATTTGGTGAAAAAATTTTCTCAACAGTTCAGTCAGCAGAAGAAACATACGCGAGACCAATCAGAAATTTTAGATGTCGTTCGTCGCGATAACGGGTCTATAGAAGATTTTATCACCAGGTTCAATGACGAGAGCTTGAACATCGGTGGAATTAGTAAAGACATGCTTCGCGGTGCCGTTGGCAAAAACGTCAAATGTGATGATTTAGTCCGCACACTTACTGGCAGAGATGGAATGCCAAAAGAGTGGGACGATCTCATGACTGCAGCAAAGGTGTATGCGAACACTGAGAAAACATTAAGAAGTGGTAACTCAAAGCAAAAATTTAAAAGTCGAGTTTCAAAATCCAAGACCAAATAGACAGGCTAAAGGCCCTATCTGGTCAAGACTTCAGCCAAGTACGGAAGCACCAAAACCATTTGATGCATGATCCCTCCTAGGTAACAAAAACAAAGCGGGACCCTCGAACCGAGGTCCCAATAATTGGACTCCTCTTTCAAAGACTCCCGCCGAAATTCTCACCACGGAGAATGTGAATTTTAGAAAACCTCAGCCACTGACGAGAAGGTCATTCCTTGATCCGAAAAAGCGTTGTTCGTATCATGATGACATTGGTCATAATACGAATGAGTGCAGAACATTAAAAAATGAAATTGAAGCGGCTGTAAAGTCTGGAAAACTTGGACACCTGGTAAAAGGTGGGAAACCTGACTATGGTAAAGCTCCCGCACGGGATATCCAGGGTCCGAGTAAAAAGCAAGTCAGAGATTTAAACGTCCATATGATACAAGGCGGATACGATACAGGGAAAAAGAGGAAGGAATCTGATGATGAGGAATGGAAGAATGAGCCAGTGATCTTTCCTCTAATCAAGGGGGGCCGAATAACAAAAATCCCTTGATCATCACTGCCCTATTCGGACACTACCGTTCCCAATACGTCTTCTTCGACACCGATAGTACTTCGGACATTATGTATGAACAATGTTTTGAACAGATTGACGAGGAAGATAAGGAAAGATTAAAACCTATCCACGCTCCAGTATCGGGGTTCGGAGGGGAAATAATGCATCCGCGAGGTGTAATTTCATTTCCAGTCACCTTAAGTGACGGAATTCATTCTATGACCGAAGAGGTCGAATTTTTGGTTCTGCCAGCAACATCAAAACATGGCATTATTCTTGGACGAGAAACGATTGGTGACTTTATTGCTCATCCGTCCACGGCACACGGTGCAGTAGGAGTTCCAACTTGCACTGGCATAGCAATAATTCATGTTAATCGGCACTGCTTTGCAGCCGAGAGCTCAAAACCTAGCAAGATTCCAAAACAAACTGTGAAGACTGAACCAAAGAAATGGGTTTTGAACAAAAAATTTCCTGATCAAACTGTAACAATAGGACCTGCTATTTCCGAGATAGTACGGACCTTTTTGAAACAATTATTATCGAAGAATATTGATGTTTTCGCGTGGCAACCCGCGGATATGACCGGTGTCCCGCGGAATATTGCGGAACACAAATCAAGGGTAAACCCGTTGTTTACACCAATTGTTCAGAAACAACGTAAGATGGGTCCGGAACAAACAAAAGCAATGAACAAGCAAGTCCAGGACCTCTTACAAGTTGGAATCATCCGACCAATTCGTTATCAGACCTGGGTTGCTAATCCAGTTATTGTCCCCAAAAGCAATGGGTTATGGCGGATGTGTATTGATTTCAAAGATCTAAATAAAGCATGTCCCAAAGATTGTTATCCATTACCCGAAATAGATCTCAAGGTTAATGTCGTGGCACCATTCAAATTCAAATGCTTTCTGGATGCCTACAAGGGTTACCATCAGATCCGCATGGCAGCGGGCGATGAAGACAAAAAAGCATTCCGTACTGATCAAGGCACCTTTTGCTACAGAATGATGCCTTTCGGACTAAAGAATGCGGGAGCCACATATCAACGATTAATGGACATAGCGTTCAAAGATCAAATGGGTCAGAATTTAGAGGTGTATATGGATGATCTCATAATTAAAAGTGTTGAGGAAGACCAGATGTTGAGAAATATTGAAGAGACTTTCGAAACCTTGAAAGGTATTAACATGAAGCTGAATCCGGCTAAGTGCTCATTCGGAATGGAAGAAGGAATGTTTCTTGGAGTGATTGTCACAAATGCGGGCTTCAAAGCTAATCCGGATAAAGTTCAAGCTATAGCTCGTATGCCTTCTCCTTCTTCCCTCAAGGAAGTTCAAACACCCAATGGTCGATTGGTTGGTTTGAATCGTTTCTTGGCAAACCATGCAGCCAAATCTCATCCTTTTATCTCAACACTAAGAAATTGACTTAAGAAAGCACATTTCAAATGGACTGCGGAAGCAGGACAAGCTTTTGTGGAGGTTAAAAAATGTTTGATGGAATTTCCCACGTTAACAACACCCTAAGTGGGAGAACCTTTAACGTTATACCTATCGGCTTCAGACATTGCCATCGGAGCTGTCTTTCTGACAGATCGAAAGAACGTCCAAACGCCGATCTATTATGTCAGCAGAACGTTATCGGACCCGGAAACGAGATACTCCATGCTTGAGAAACTTGTTTTAGCACTAGTATATGCTGCCCGACGTCTCCGCAGGTACTTTCAAGGGAAACCTAACAACGTTTTAACTGGATACAAGCTCAAAAACGTTCTCAGTAAACCAGAATTGTCTGGGCGATTGGCTAAATGGGCCATCGAGCTATGTGAACATGCAATAGAATACAAACCTAGGCCAGCAATCAAAGGGCAAGTGTTGGCGGACTTCGTGACAGAGGTCCCGCATCACAAAGAAAAAGAATGTTTGATCGAGCAACAACCCCAAGCACCTCCGGAATCAGGACAAATTTGGTCCTTATTTACGGATGGAGCTTCAAGCAGTGAGGGATGTGGCGCAGGCCTTAGGCTAGTCAATCCCGAAGGCCATGAGTTTACATATGCCATAAAGTTGGACTTCAAAAGTACCAATAACGAGGCAGAATATGAAGCTTTCTTGGCGGGCTTACGGATAGCCAAAAAGCTTGGGGTTAAGCATTTGGAAGCCCGAGTGGATTCCATGTTGATTGCGGGACAGATCAATGGCACATACGAAGCAAAAAATGATATCATGGCTTCATATATGTCACAGGCGAAAGATCTGATGCTCCAATTCTCTTCTTTCAAAGTCATTCATATAAAGAGAAGCGAGAACAAATCAGCGGATGCTCTCAGTAAATTGGCTTCAACAAACTTTGAACATTTTGCCAAAGACATCCGCATCGAAATATTAGACCGCCCGTCTGTTCCGCAGCATCAAGTTTTAGTGATCCAAACGGGAGTAGAATCTTGGATGACATCCATTATAGCATACTTGTCATCCGGAGCACTTACGTAAGGAAAGGCAGTGGCCCGGAAGATAAAGCACAAAGCCTTGAACTATTAGATACTTGACGGTGTTTTGTACCGACGTTCCTTCCTCGGACCATTACTACGGTGTGTGGACGCCGAGGACGCGAACTACCTAATCAGAGAGGTTCACGAAGGCATTTGTGGTCTTCACGCTGGCCCGCGCATGATCGTGGCGAAATTAATGAATGCTGGATACTATTGGCTGGGGATGCACTTGGATGCTGTGAATGAAATCAGAAAGTGCGATTCTTGTCAACGGCATGCCCTAACACGCTACGACCAAAGAACGAGTTAGTTCCAGTCACTTCAGCTTGGCCGTTCCAAAAATGGGCTATTGATATCATGGGACCTTTCCCTGAAGCCCCTGGACGGGTCAAATTCTTAATAGTAGCCATCGATTACTTTACAAAATGGGTGGAGGCCAAACCAATTGCTTCTATAACAGCAGCTAGCGTTAAAAAATTATCGTGGGAATTCATCATATGTCGTTTCGGTCTCCCCCTAGAGCTCGTCAGTGATAACGGAACATATTTTGCGGACAGTGGGTTACAAGAATGGTTAAAATAATTACACATTTCTCAAATCTTTACCTCTGTAGCTCACCCGCAAGCGAATGGTCAAGTCGAAAGAACCAACCGGACGATCAAAGAAGGAATCAAAACGAGATTAGGAACGAAACGAACGGGATGGGTGGACGAATTGCCCCATGTGCTATGGGCCTTCCGCACTCAAAAGAATTCCAGTAATTCCGAAACCCCCTTCAGTTTGACATATGGCACGGAAGCCATGATTCCCGCCGAGATTGGTATCCCATCCGCCAGAGTCCTTATGATTGAGGATAATAATCATGAACTCCGGATGAACCTTGACCTCCTTAAGGAAAGAAGGGAATTGGCATCAATCCGCGATCATAATTATAAACGCCAGTTGCAAAAATATTACAACTCGTGGATCCAAAGATGTGAATTCGACGCGGGAGACTTCGTCTTTCGCAGTAATGAAGCCTCCGGGAAAGAGCCTCCGGGCAAGTTGGCCCCTACTTGGGAAGGACCTTATAAAATTCAGAAAGTTCTATCTAAAGGTGCTTACAAATTAGAAAGGTTGGACGGGGCGGAGATCCCTAGAACCTGGAATGGGGCCCAACTGAGGAAATGCTATATTTAGTTGGTTTTTCTTTTGGCCTGCGCACCTAACTAGATGTTGAAAACCTTTGTAATTTCATTTATTGTAATTCGGCTTATGCCTCAGTTATGAAAATTTTCATTTCAGTCATTTGAGACTTATACTATTATATAATCCTTTATTCGTACACAAAGAAGATCCTCGGAAGACACTTATATTATAAAAAATAAACAAAGTGTGCCGGATATAATAATAAGCCTTCTTTATTTATACAAAAAAGGATTACAAGATGTGGAGAAGCCTAATTAAAAGAAAGAAAAAGATCTATCTATGGCGCGGCATCATCGTGTTCCGCATCGTTGTCTCCCGCACCTTCCTCTTCTTCATCTTCTCCATCAAGCTCAAGAAGAGTCTTTAACTGCTGAATGCTATCTTCCTTATCAGCAAGCTCGGATATTTGATCCGTCAAAGAGAATTTCAACGAATCGAAATCCTTTGATTTATGCTTAAAGATGGCAACAGTGTCTTGACCAGCTAAGACATACTCTTCCGGACGCTTAGAAGTTGAGCCAAACTGGTAACCTTCTTGGAAACCCAGTTGGCTACCAGCTTGTTTAGAAGCTTTCAGAAGGATAGCAACGCAGTTCCCAAACTCATCACTAGCCCAAACATCGGCGATGACCTGTTGAAACAATCATACATTAGTAACTCTAAAACACTTAGATTATTTGTGATAAGAATAAAATATATACCTTGGGGATGGCTTCCGACAGTAGCCATTTTCGATCCGCTTTGGCTTGGACAAGTTCCAACTTATGACCAGCGCATTCCAGGGCCTGCGCACGGTTCTTGGCATTAAGGTTAAGTAGACGCTTGTCCTTGGAAGCTGATTCAGCTTGAAGGGTCTCCATCGACTTGGCTTGTTCATTCATCAATTTGGCTTGTTCGTCCAATTGTTTCTGGAGAACACCCCTCGCTTCCTCAGCAGCGGATCGAGCAACCCTCTCCGCCTCCAGGGCCTGGTTGGCTTCCCTAGCTTCGTTGATAGCCCTAAGGGCTTCTTCTTTGGCATCGGAAGCAGAGGCCGCCAGTTCGTCCCATTCCTTATTCATCGCTATCCAGTCTCTGGTTATTTCCTGGGTAGTGGAAATAGAATTTGCCACATAGTAAGAGTGGGAGTTCAGCAATTCCTGGCGGATACTGAGGCGACGTCTCTCCTTTTCACCATGCGGAAGACTTTCCCGCAGAAATTCATAACATACGTCCACGTCACGGAATGTCGAATCCCGACGTAAGGACCAATTAGGTTGATGCGGGGTAGGGTCTTTCTCTTCAGGAGTAGGAGAAGTTTGGGGAGCATAAGGGAACGTGCTTACACCCCCTTGATCCCTGAAACGGTAAACATTATAAGAGGGCGACACCTTGGCATGATCAGTTGTGTCGACCCCCTTGTCCTTCAAGGGAGAATCATCTGCCACAATGACCGGGTCCTTGGCAGTGTTAGGAGGCGGTGGTGGCGGACGAAGAGGTGAATCTTTCAAACCAGAAACACCTTCAGAAAGGTTATCCAGGTTCACTGAAAACCATTAATGGAGGGTTAGGAATACTCCAATTCAAATAAGATAACAAAGTAAATAAATGTTTTGCATACCTAACGAAGGGTCTTCAGCATCAAGTTGCTCCAAACGCGCTTCCAAGGCGGCAGGATTTGTCTTTTTGGATTTTTTCTTCTTTAAGACAATCTTTACCGGGTTAACCTTACGCTTGCCCGCCACCTCAGAAGTGCCCGCATCAACGACCGGACGTGTACCCTCAGCGGTAACATCATCAGTTTCCGGACCCTTAACGTCCGCAGCAGTATCAACATCATCTTGACCCGCCGCCTGGCTAGCAACGGCTCGTTGACGGGTAAGACCCGCAGTTGAACCCACAGCTCTATTAGTATCAGTTGAAAAAACTTCTTCACAAGTGATGACTCCTCGCTAGACGAAAAGAGTACGATCACTCCGCTAGAAGTAACGGCAGTCACAGGTCGTGGTTTCAAAATACCTCACCTTTTTGGATGCAATCTTTAACGTATGCCTCACCTTTGGCATACATCGCTTCGGAAACTTTGCGTTCCGAACGAAACGCCATGGGAAACACAAAGTTAGAACTGATGCGTTCAAGAAAGGGTGCATCCCTTTTATCGATAGGACGACGCACCATCATCCCCCCTTCATTATCCAACAACGTGCTGAAGGCGGAACCCTCACCTATATAAACAATAGAACAAGTCAGAAATTGGGCGTTTACAAAAAAAAGAGAGATATAACACGAAGCTTACTCTTGTTGGTCATTTCGTAGTACGGTTCTAACTTGGGGAATGGCCATAGACGGCTCATATTGGCGCTTACCATCGCCCCTTCATGAATTGGACGTACAGGATTTGGCGTGGAAATTAGCGTTTTATACCACGCCTGACCCTCATGAGCACTGGCAAGAACCACAGGCATGGGAGCATCTGACTTACGTTTCGTCATCCTGAAAGGAATGACGTCTTCTCGGATCCAGAAGAATTTTGGTTTCCAGCCATGAAGACTACGGAGCCACTCCGTACCGATAGTCCTATTTTCGATGGATGCAAAACTGTACCATCCATCATGAAAGGTCATCTTATAAAACACGGCAAACATGCCAACAGTCGGTTCAAGGTTGCGAGATTGGCAACAGAACTCGAAATTCCGAATCCTCAACATCCCAAAAGGATGGATCTGGGAGAGATGGATCCCATAAGTCGTCAGGATCGATTCGACAAACTTGGTCACCGGAATCCGAAAGTTCCCTATTGTAAAGTGGTCTATATATAAATCCATTTTCTTCGGAGGCGGACTCGTAGCAATAGAACCACTAGCAGGACGTTCCGGTTCCCACTCCGTCGTTAATCCGTATACGTTGACAACATCATTATAGTCTTCTTCTTTAAAGCAGACGACAACCTCGTCGATGGTGGGGGTACTTTTCTTTTCTTTAGCCATCTGAATAACAGAAAGATAAAGATATTTCAGAAAGGGGAAGAAATCTCAGAAGAAGGTTGGAAAGTCTAGAGCGTTTGAGAGAAATCTTAAAAGTGATAAAGATTAAATGGAAATCACAAGGGTTATATTTATACTCATCGCAATTAATGCGATCCATAAAGTGACAGAGGAGAGAGAAACCGCGGACCGCCAGATGGTTGACACGTCAGGCGGGAAATTCAAGATAATGTGAACAGGCTGTCAACGGCGTTCTTCACGTATTGTCAGTTGTACTCAAGGAGTCTCTCTCTCTGCTACGTCATCATAGTTATACAAACTTTTTAATATTTCAAAAAAGTTGTAAATTTCAAAAATATCTTTTAGATATATTTTCTCCAAACAGTTGAATGTCCACAAAAGTTAAAGAGTTTTTTCTCATTAATTATTCAACAAATAATTACAAAAAGAGAAAGGAAAAATTACAAGTTACAAACATCTAGGCCTATCCTAAGGATTCGAGGTCGATGGGTCTTCCGGAGCCTTTAACGAAATATCTTCTGAAGAATCGTCCTCAGACTCTTCACCAAGATAGATCTTCAAAAGTTGCAAGCCGTCATATGCGGAAGCAAATTCCGGGAGCATATCTTGTAAAGGGAAGGTCAAAGTATCATGCTCTTTAACTCGATTAGCACGATCCTGTTTAACATTTACACCATGAAGCGGATGATCTTTAAATGTACGATTTCTCTGAGCATAATTCATCCCTTCATGAAAGCCCGCCACACGCCCAAGTGAAGAGGAAGCAGCCATCAGATTGGCAAAACTGTCATTAAGCTCCTTACTTCCCTTGACATGGCGGACGACCTGTTGGGGCAGAAACATAAGTTTTCATTATCAAAAATAAGAAATAGACAACAAGTGTCAAAGTATAACTTACAGCATCAACCCCACGAGTAAGGAACCACTGCCGGTCCTGCTCCGCACGTTCTACTCGCATCTGGAGTTCTTTGGATTCCATGATTGCTTCCTCATGGGCTTGAAGGAGAGAGCTATAGGCAGTCTGAATTTCAGCAGCACTCTGGTCTTTGAGTTCGACTTGCTCCTTCTGCAACTTTAGCTCCGTCTCAAGATCATGAATTCGGGCACCCTGAAGGGCCACTTGATTTTCCAACGAGGAATTGACTTCCTGAGCACGGGCTAAATCGTCTTTATCCTTTTGATCCTTTGCCCGATCAGCTTCACGAATGGCATTTTGCCTCTCACAAGCTTCTTTCCATCGGCGTGCTGCACTAGCATTACGATCTTGCTCACTCTTGAGGGCATTCTCCGCATCAGCTTGCTTCCACTTAGCAGTTTGGGTAGCAGTACGATGCTCCTCAGCCTCTTTCTTGGCAGCCTCAGTAGCCCGCCGGGCCTCTCCCACTTTCCCGCCTAAGGTACGCCACTCATTTAGGACTTCTTGGCTACCGGCTAAAGCATTAGCTAGGTGGTAGGCCACGTTGGTATGTAGGTCATGGCGGGAAAGATCACGTTGATACGCCATCTCAGTAGGTGGCGTACAATGTTCAACAAAATCCATGCAAGTCCGAGGGTGAGCAAAAACCGGGACCCATTTGTAATGTCCCATGAAGGGACAAACAAATCATGACTGTCACCCAGGTTCATATCTCCAAAATAGCGGGAAATCGAAGGCTTATGGCGAAACGGGGTAGAAAAAGGTTGTTGTGGAGGAGGACGAGGAGGAGATTCCGCATTCCTAAAACTTTCTTCATTAACAGCAGGGTTGTCCTGCTGACCACCAGTACCATCCCCAGCCTGGAAAAGATAGTCAAAGCGAGTATCGGTTTCAGACTGGACGTTAGCTCCCTCCACAGTGGCAGTATCAATCGGAGGGGTTGACACTCTTTCTTCTACGACAACCTCAACCAAAGGTGAGGATGGTTGTTCCTCCGTGTTAATATTGCTAGGAGGATTCGGAGGCTTATTCTCCACATTCTTCTCTAGAGAAGGAGATAATTGCTGTTCAGTTTGAGGAGTTGGTGTAGGCAACTTCTCAGAGACATCTTCACCAAAGATTAGTGGATCTATAAAAACAAAAACTATTTTTAGCTACACATCTTATGAAAGTATAATACTTTAAAAGATTAATACATACCTTCCACCGTGTCAATACGATCGGCAAGACTGTACTGCGGCTTCTTAGGACGATGGGTTTTTCGTTTCTTCTTCGAAGGTCCCACCTCAGCATCCGCAGTCTTGACGCCCGCTTGTCCTGCTTGAAAAGCCATAAAAGCTCTCTTCTTTTCTAACTCTGCCAACAAATGGGCGATAGAAGAAGGTTCAGGTATATCGTCATCAGATTCCCTCTCCCCTTGGGAGATCGAGAAGTCAGAACCATCGCCGTCATCATCACTCGACAATAAAGTGGCGATCATTCTGTCATAAGTAATAGCAAAAAGCGGATGAGGGTTTAGAACATACGCACATGTCTCAAAGGTGGCGTTCGAGACAATAGGTTCAGCCCGCACCTTCTTTATAAAAAATGAAGCGGGACTTGGTCTTCTCAAGAATAGGCATGTCACCGGCATCCCGGATGCCATGTCGGACACAACCTCTATCCTCAAAAAGGACATTGATCATAGAACCCCGACCTGAGAAGATAAAGAATTTAATTATAGAATACATCGCAAAAGAAAGAAAAAGAGTAAGGATAACTTACGTTCATACAAGTCAACAAAAATAGGCTCCATAAATTTTGAGGCCCATAAGCGACTCATGCCTGCCCACACCAAGGCTTCTTCTGGTAGTGCCCGCATCGGCGTTGGTTCCATCGTTAGGGTACGGAACCAGTCACGACCTTCGTGAGCAGCTGTAGCTACGTCCGGAAGACGAGAGTTGACCGGACGACGGACCATGGCAACGGGTACCACGTCCTCAGAAATCCAAAAAAATTTACAACGCCAGTCGGAAGGCACCTTCTCGACCTCATATCCAATACTTCGGTCAGAAAAGCCCTGACAGGAATACCAACCATCGCGGATGGCAAGACGGTAGAAAACCGGGAATCGATCAACATGTGGCACCAGATTCCGTGCTATACAGACAAATTCGTAGTGTCGAATTCGCATCATAGCACGAGGATGTAGTTGGGATAAATGAATCCCATAAGCGGTTAACAAATTCATAAGGAATTTCATCAAAGGAAGACGGAAATTCCCACAGGTAAAGTAATCGGCATAGACAGCCATTTTCCCAGGTGGAGATAGACTGGCTATCGAACTCGGTGAAGAAAACTCTGGTTCCCATTCCGGTGGAATGCCGTACGTCTCCAGCAACTTCTCATATTCTGAATGATCCCAAGAGATCTCTACCTCATCAACTTCAGTCTGAACATTCGACATTGCAGACGAATTTAGTAAAAGGATTATAAGAAAGTTCAGTGCTTTATCAGAGAAAAAGTAAAAAGATGATCAGGGAATAAAGGCGATAAAACTTCAACTAGAAGATATCTCTCACTATTTATACCCATCGCAATTAATGCGATGGGATATGAACAGTGGAGAGAGAAAATCATCGCCCAATTAACGATTGCCACATCACAGTGACAGCCGTCAAAAACGTCTCATCATCTATTCACGCGCCTGCGAGTGGTCAACTTGTCATTCTTTCATGATTATCCATACCAAAAGAAGATATTTTTACTTAAACTTCAAAATTCAAAAATCCCCAAAACTTATTAAAGTCCAAAATTTCACCCGCATAAAGACTTCACGGGGAAGAAACACTGGACTGTGGGGACATATAGAGGTAGGGTACCAAAAAGACCCAAATACTCTTAAGTACCGCCCGCGGGTCACAGAGGAATCTCTAATAGACCACCCGCGGGGCATACGGATCACCCGCATATCACGATAGAGGAAGAACGTCCTCATACCACGCGCGGAAGCATCCTTGCACCCTCGAAAGTCGTCCGCATGATAGGAAATCAGTCCGCCCAAACGACCGAGAGGAAGTGCCAGCGGGACAGCTGTCACCAACCAATTACCATCTAGAAGAATATCTACGATTGTTACTTGAGGAATACGTGACCTACTGGCCAGGTTGTTATAACCGTGCACATGGCCAGGGTGCGATCTGTCCTATCATTGGGCGACACGTGTCCAGGTTGTTATACCCATGCACATGGGACGTATAGCTCAACCTGTCATAAAAGGACACGCGTCCAGACGGTTATTGAAGATCTTCTAGAAGAGGACTGCTGGCCCAATCACCTTCCTACGTCCTTCGGCTATAAATACCTTGTCAAACGGTATGAGGTATTCATTCACTCACTTGCATTCTGACTACACTTAGTCTGTTTACTTCAGTACTTTCTCAATTTACGAATGTTACTGATTTCCACGCCGGAGGGTGGTTACAAGAAGACCCCCCCTCTTGTCCTTCCTGTAACGAGACTCACGGTGTCTGTTTTGCAGGTTCCGGTCATTGGACTTTGGGAAGTTACACTCATATTTTAGTCATATATCGTACTTTACCCTGTGGACTCATTGAATCCATGACCCAAACCCAGGGATCGGATCCATGTTTCTTCAAATAGTGTGTTTATAATTGTTTTGTGATATTCATGTATGCAAAATGGTTATGGCAAGAATTGTTAAATTGGAAAACATAAGTGTACCAACTCTCAAAATGGACATGTATATAAATATCGGTGCGTTTTTTATTAAGCCATAAATTAGATTTAATCATGCAAGTAACGTATATTTTGTGAAAATTATTACGACGGTATCATCATACTATCTGATATCATGGTTTTAAAGATGTACCATGTTGAACGTCAAGTTTGTAGGTTTCTTTACAACTAGAAACCTACAAACTTAACGAATAAAGAGTAACTTATATTCATCAAATATCAAATATGAGACATGGTTTTATAATAATAAGTTAGAATAAAATTCGTGAACCAATATATTACATTACTTTTTTATATAATAAAAACCCTTGATGTGACGTGAATATGTGATGCTATAATTAGAGGTGCACAAACCTTACCTGGTATTTTCAGGAACTGGTTTCGGGTATAGTCGGGTATTTGACTAGGGTTTTTTGGTTTCGGGTTAGGTTTTGACCAGGTATTCCGGTTTTGGTTTCGGTGGGTCCGGGCTAGTTTCGGGTACAAGTACTGCTCCGGGGAGAAATCCAATACCATGTTGTACCTGCGGGTCGGGTACGAGTAGGAATAGATTCCGAGTTAAATTCACCGGGTCGTGTCCGAAACCTAGTATTCTGTGCACCTCTAGCTAGAGGTTTACAAAATTATTTTTCCCCGCAAAGCGTTTCGGTTTAGAAACCGGTTTAGGATCAAGAGAGGTCGACATGGTCCAGGTCTCAAATGGGTCCGGTTTTAAAACCGGTTTGGTTGTTCAAAAGAGGAACTGGTACCAAAACCGGCGGTTTCAGTCGGTTCATGAACCAGTTTGGGTGAATTGGTTTGCCATAAACCGGTCTCAAACCGGTTTTTTTTACGCCTCTACCTCTAGCTATAACTGAGAAAATTGTACATTTAATTTTAAGGCACGCTTCTTTGTTGGACATGCGTCACAGGCTAAGATAAGTTCTTTTGTTGAGCAGGCCAGGCCCAAATGAAAGGTCATGCCGATGGGCTTAATGGTCATGAGCCCCAAACCCAAAATAACTATGATTATTTACAACTCAAAAAGAAATTAGCGTGTATTTCACATATCTTTCAGTGACTTGACACTTATAACACATCTTGATACTGTTAGGCTAAATATTTCCTAGTTAATAGAAGTGATTATAAAAGTTAATAAAAGCAATTCGAGCTCGTCCGTGACAAGCTTTCATCAAGTTTATAACTGAACTTGAACTTAAAACTTGAGCTCGAAATTGACTTATAATTTGAATACACATATGTGCATATAAACTGGAATTTGTCAATTATGTATTGTTGGATTATATTATTATTAGATTTGTCCAAGGAGGTTTCCCCTTATATAATCAAATTTTGTTATATTTATATTGATTTGAAATGAATGTTAATATTGAATCTAAAGATCAATTGTTATAATTATGTTTATAAATATATAAAAAAAAACTGAGTTTTTTAAGCCAAACTCGAGCTCACGTCACGAAGCTAGTCGAGCTACCAAGCCGAGTTGAAATTTGACCTAAAATTGTCTCGAATTAGTTTAACTATCAATTGAGATTCCCATGACGGATCATCTAACGACTTAACCTGAAAACGACTCAAGATATGACCCGGCATCCTCCTAAACTAGTTTTTTTTTTACTTAATGTTTTCTTCACCCTCTTTATACATTTTTGTTTTATTTTCTTTTTCTATACACAATATGATTAAACAACTTAGAAGCAACACCAACAATGCAACAAACAAGACAATTGACATCAAGACAACTCACTTTACCACCACCCAAGCCATTGTTTATTTGACTATACACAAAATAATAATACAAAAAAAAATACTCTTGTTGCATGTACCAAAGTCACATCCAACTGCTGGAAATGACTATTCTACTCTTTTATTTTTTTATTTTCAGATTAAAAGAACTTACACAATAAGCAAACATAAAACAACACCTAAAAGTGCACCCATTAACATCCTCTAAATGAAACCTTGTATTATGACAACATTCATACCATTTTACTTTGGAAGAAGTGCTCCTTCACAAATCCTTTCAAGTCTTTATACAATCCCTACAATAATTAAAATAAAACAAAAATATTATATCAATTAAAGGCAAACCCATATATATTTGTTTATATTACACAAAGATATGATGATGAGATGAAAATTATAAAAAGTAATTAAGTTGATATAATAATACAAATGACTTTAAAAGTATTATTATGAGTTAATTATACTAAAATGTAGCTTACTTTTGTCTTCCTATTATTATATGTGAAAAAAATATATTTATTTCATTGTAACGCCCTTTCATTTTTACTAGGCCTACCAAAATAGCCGGATCGGGCGTGTTCGGCTTACAGGTCGAAACGGAGTCGGGTCTGATTGGGCTCTAAGCAAAATGAGTTCGGGCCAAATTGAAATCTAAGCTAAATGAATCTGGGTCGATATGGGTTATATCGAAAAAGTTTTAGTTTTGTTGGGGTCAAAATGGGCTTGCCAATATGGAATCGCGTTAGAACAAGTCTTTTGTTTTGTTTTTGTTTTTTTTTTTGGGGGGGGGGGGGGGGGGCGTACCCATCTCGCCCCACCCCCACACCACAACTTGCCCCACCCATACCTTCGGGTTAAGATGAGTCATAAAAGAAAACAGACCCCACCTCCCTTTTGGTGGTGAAGGCGACGGTGGTGGACTGGTGGTGGAGTGTCAGTAGCAGCGGTGGAGGAGTGTCATGGCAGTGATGGTAGAGTTGGTGATGGCATCGACAAATATGTGAAAACAAACAATGCTAATTGTCCTTCGACTAATTTAAGGTAACCCAATTTGAACCACTAACCACTTTAAAGCGACTCATTTTGACCAGTTGACTAATTAAAAACGACCCATGAACTCACATATACAGTTAAGTTTTTCTCAAATCAACCCATTAATTAAACAACGGGTCATGATTCCCCCCTATAATATTTTACTTTTGTATAATATAAATAGAAAATTTAGAGGATAGATTTAAAGTTTAAACCTTTTGATTGGGATATGAAGTGTTTTTTTGGTAGAGAGAAGAGACAATTCTATTGGCATGTGTTGAACCGAGAATCTTGCCCAAATGTTCCAAGCACTTGGCATGCTACTTCAAGCAATTTCCCTGCAAATAGCCAAATAGTAACATTATTTATTTAATTAATTTATTACTTAAATAAGTATACGATATTAATTAATAGTGAGTCCATCATTAGTTATATACTTTAAGTTGTTCCAAAAATTAAATATGTCCATGAAAGGGGCTTCATAACTTATTATTCCATAACGACTACTGACAACAATTCATTGGTAGCTTCTTTTTTTTTAATAAATTAGTGGGTATACATATCGGTGGCGAAGCTTGGGCGAAAACGCCAAGAGGGGACTCAAATTGTATGAACATTTTCATAAACAGGGGGGCTCAAATTCTTGGCTAAAAACAGGTAAATTTACACTACGTATACAAATTTCGGGAGAGAAACGAGTTAATTTACATTATTGCGTAAAAAAAATAAGGGAGTCGGGGCCATCCTGGCCCTCACTATGTTACACTCCTCATACATACCCTCGAATCTTACTTCAAAATCTATGCATTTGTCTACTTTGAGACTTGAACTATTAATCACACGCGGAGTGACACCTTTTCAACATAGTGACACATCTTGATACCACTATGTTACACATCCTTTAATGGTAATTAACTTATTGGCCGGGTTAGCAGTTTAGCACATGGTTCTCTTAACAATTGATTATGATTCAAGGTCTAATTTCATGCTTACCTAAAAAAATCTTGCCTTTACAAGAAATTTTTGACGGATTTTGGTTGTCGAAGGGACTAGGACTTAGGAGTGTGAATGAGCTGAGCCCATGCTCATTTAAGCTCTTGATCTAGGTTTGTTTAACTTAAGAGAGCTCGAGCTCGACTTATAAGTTGTTTTGAAACTCGAGCTTAGCTCATAGATTGTTTAATAACTACAAACAAACAAATATTCCAGGTGGAATACCACTCATAACACAAAGTTACTGTTTAGGTCTGAGGGTTATTAATAATTAGTCAACTACTTAATTCTTTTATGTATATACATTTATATTTTTATATATATTTATAACAATAACGGTATGCGTAACATGATGTATACATACGATTTAGTTAATTCTATCATAACTTAATATATACAAGATATTAGATTTATATATATAATTTAATATATCCAAACAAAAACTTTATAAATAATATGCTCATTTAGGCTCGTGTGCCTATTCAAGCTCGAGTTCAAGCAAACTTGTTACAAGCTCCAATATAACCCATGAGCAATTCGGCTCGTTTACAACCCTCGTTCTACCAATAAACTAAGTGCATTTTTCAACCATTTGCCTGATAAAAAAGGGAAAACTATACTGTGTATATTGCATAATATCTCCACAACTAAATGGATCTAAATCAATGTGACTTAATGCTTTTTACTGACAGCAAGGATTCTAAAATGTCAACAAGCAAAGAAGATCTCATCATATGGCTTACCTACATATGTACATGCACATATAATAATACAAATATCATATAATGTATGTAAAATACAGTTTGGATTCTATAAGTTTTAATTGCACATGAAAATACCATTAAAAATATACAAAACACCAATGTAATATAGCCCATAAAAAAATGTTTGATGCTACATGGAACATCCAACATGCAACATGCATAGAGTATTGCAAATTTGCAAGTACAACTGTACAAGAAATATATGGAACACAGATATAGATCATACATATATATGTACAAGTCAATAAGCATTGAGTACGTGTGGGTCGGAGAAACGGGTCGGGTCAAAGAAAACAACTTGTCATAATAAAAGTACTAGAATAGTTAAGTGTTAAGTGTTTTGGATTTATATACTTTTTTGATATGAAGTTTCATGATGTTTTTTAGTGAAAGTGAAGTTTTTTTATGCTTATTCCAAAATAAACCATCACTTTTGTAATATAGAACCAAATACACTACAGCTCACACACAAATATACATAGAGAGATGTGTGTGTGTGTGTATAACCCCACCCCACCTGCCTACTTGATATCATAATTCAATGATGGGCCTCACAAAAGAAATATTATTTATGGATTTGTGATCTTCACTAATTTGGTAGCTAAAGTTCACATATATTAATGATATGGAAACTTAATTGGGAAGCTTTTTAGTTAGACTAAAGGATGCTGTGTTGTATGGTACAAGTACAAGTAGCATGAGTTAGGTTGTTCAAATTCTGCGAGTCATGTCGCGTGTAACATACTTTTTAGGAAAAAAATGATCAAAATGTTCATTTGATCGGTAAAAAAACAAAATCCATTTTACCAGTTTTTTCCGTATAATATTCAATTATTCACCATCAATATCTTCAACCCACACACTTTTTAATCATTAGTCGATGAGATCTTTAACCTACTAGATTATGTCCAAAGATCTCGTCGGAATACTATAAAGAAAATTTTGTCGGAAGCCAAAAAAATATCTCGTTAAAAGATGGATAAATCTCATCGGAAGCCAAAAAAATCTCGTGGGAGGCCTAAAATCATGTTGGGTCTAACAACTTTTTAAAATATATATATATATATATCGACACAACGTCGTTTATATGACACGTGTCTGAATCTTTGGATAGAGGTACGGTGTGCCTACATCCCACCCTCCCCAGACCCTACTTATAGCTTTGCTGTCGGTGGGATTTTACTAGGCATGATTGATTGATTGATTGTGTCTGAATCTTGTTGGATGAAAATCTTATTGATTGATGATTAAAAAGTGTGTGAGTCAACAATATTGAAAACGAATATCATAAGAAAAAACTGGCCAAGCAATTCATTTTCCCTACTCTTAAATATGTTCTCAAAATAAAAGTATTTGTATAACATTAACTTATGGGACAAGAAATGAGGATATAATTTAATACTATAGAATTAATATAATTAAAAGCATTTTAATATGTAAAATAAAGAATTTATACAATATGAAATCTAACTTTATACTTTCCATTTAATAATCCTAACAAAGGTGACATTCATAATTCATCACGGACCATTAGTACATGTCAATAAAATGCCTATTTTGCCCTTGACCCACCGACAGCTTAAAAATTCACCAGTACTTCTACCACCCCCACATAATATCAAGACTAACTAGTAACCACAAATATGTCTGTTTTTTATTTATTATTTTTTAGCATATATAAACAATCAAAAATATTTTTATGTCAATCATAAATCCATTTTTTTAATTTATTTATCTATTTCATGACCAGAACCGGGAACTTACACGTAACTGCGTAAGGTTTATAGAATCATTGTAAAGTTTTGAAAATAATTAAACAATGAACAAATTTTTAATAATATTTTGTGTCAAGTCATAAATGATACAAATC
This sequence comes from Bidens hawaiensis, assembly GCF_021521415.1. Classification (NCBI taxonomy): domain Eukaryota; kingdom Viridiplantae; phylum Streptophyta; class Magnoliopsida; order Asterales; family Asteraceae; genus Bidens; species Bidens hawaiensis. The sequence goes on along the minus strand of NW_027491031.1, from coordinate 1,144,841 downwards.
TATTTTTTTTAATTTATCCATGACTGGAACAGGGAAGCTACACGTATTTACGTAAGGTTTATAAAATCACGAAACAGTAAAATTCTATGACCGAAATAGGGGAGGGTACATTTGTTATAAGATAATGAAACAACAAACAAATTTTAATAATTTGTAATAAATCACTTTTATTTATTTTTTTAAATAAAAAACCAATCAAGAAACAGTAAAAAAAATTATATTTAAATAATTCAGTTATATTATTTTACTTGTAAAACCATTTAAAGTATTAACATTGTTCAATTTGTTTAAAATATTTTGTAGTTGCATTTATCAATGTTCTAGTTTTATGAAATATTTTACACTTGTTATTAACTTGAATTATTAGAAACAGGTACCGATAAAACACAATCGATACCGGTATCAGTACTCGTTTTTTCATTTCTTTGAAAACAGTACCACTTGGTTTTGGTATTTTCATTGGTACTGATACTAGTACCGATAGCTAAATATTGAACAAAAAATAATCAATACAATATTCAGTATATGGTTTCACTCGTTTTTTAAATCTACGCAGAGTTTTCTGACGTACCTCTACGAGATTCGGGTTTCGTTTGAGACCGCTCAACCGTTTCCAATGCCTTAGACCCCGTCTTCTCTGTAACAGGAAACAAAACTCCGTCGATCCCTTGCACCGAAATCCTCCCGTCGGTATAAATATCCGGATCAAACAAATACGCCGTGTCCTCATCTCCACCAAACTTCACCGAACCATCGGCTTCCTGAGCAAGCACCTTATGTGGTGCATGAAGCGTATCATACCGAACCTTCCCGAACCTTCTAACCGCATTGTACATACTCTCTTCGGTTTGATACTCGGGAACAATGTGATAGTACATTATCCTCTCCGGAGCTCCAGGCTCCGCGAGCTGATCAGCGGTTAGTTTGGTCATCGCTTCGTCGTTCGGGGCTAAAACGGTTAGTACGTAGCCCTCGGAGACTAAGTTCCCCATTTCGGTTGCGAGGTTCGTCAAGTTCACCAGAATGTCGGCTAATTCGTTGTATCTGTTGATTGATTTAACAAAGTTATTAGATGTTGAGATCAGTCGTGTTGTATAGTTTGTAAATTTAGAAGATGATGATGATTTTGATGATATTATGAATGGGCAAATTTACCGGAATACCGATGCCATACCGGTACCTACTGAACACAATCGGTACCGGTATTGGTGCTTTTTTTTTCATGTTTCCGGTGTCGGTATTTTCAGTGGTATTGGTTTGATTGGTACTGGTACTGGACCGGAATAATTGATACGGTATTCAGTATATGGTTTCACTAGTTTTCAGTATAGATGAGCAATAATCAAACCGTTAACCAAAACCGACAAAACCAAACCAAAATTAACCGTAAATGAAGTTAACCGAAAAGTCGAAAACAAATTAACTGAAAACCAAATTAACCGAAAATTGGTTATCAGTTTTTTTGTGTACCCTTGTTTAACTAATTTACTTGAAACCCAACCGAACTATTCATATTTTTATTATTATACATTTCTAGCTTTCTTACCTCAATTTTATGTATTTCGTATTTTATACCACAATTTCATGTATTTATAAGTAAAAAGTTAGTAGACTCATTATGTAAAATTTAAAAATTTTAGCCTTAGTTTGGTTATTAAGCGAACCTAACCGAAAACCGACAAACTAATCGAAATAACCGAACCAAATCGGTTTCGGTCAAATCCACCAAAATGTCTACAATTCTTTGTATCTATTCACCAACTAAACAAATTGATCAAATATTAAGATCAATTGTATTAAATTTTGGATATAATCTATGAATTTTAAGTTTAGATGATAATAATATAATTAAATTTTTGGTTTAAAATATTACCCGCCGTAGTGAAGCAGTGTGTGGATGAAATCCTTGACCTGACTCTCACCGTCAAAATGGTGGTGGGGACCACCCGGTCCGGGCGCTGGAGCAGGAGCCAGCGACAGACCGGGTGCCATGGCGTAGTATATGGGAAGAACTGGGGACGAACCGGCAGGAACCGGTGCCGGTTTCTTCAACCGGTTCGTCCTGGGATCAACATGCGGCGCACCTTCCGGTTTCACCGCAGAGATTGCACGCAGGCTGCGCCGGTTGTTGAAATCCTGCTCTACAGATTTAGGAATCAACAACCTGCTGACTCCGTGAATGACCCCGTCTAGACGAAACACGTCGTCCAGACGGATAACCTCCGCATTGCCCGCGAGCGTTACATTCACGGAGGAGTTGCAAGAACCCTTGCATCTACCCGTTAAATGCAAGGGTTCTGACGACAGCGTGGCGTGCCGAGTCGACTCGGTTGGCCAGTTTGTCCGACTGAGTCGACTCGTCACGATATGGTGGAGAACAAGCGTCTGGAGCGATTTAAGATTCCGGGGTTCAAGCAAAAACCGCTTGAACTCCGGGTTAAGTTCTCGCTCCAGCGCTTCGTTTCTCGGGGCAAATATAGTGATATTATGATTTGCAACGGCTTTTTCGAGTGTTTGTAGTAATAAGGCTTTTTCGACTAGTTCGGATAACTCGGTGTAATGGGAGTCAAGTAAGGCTACTAGGACTGAGTTGGAGTTGATTTGGGTGGCTGTGGTGAGTTGACTCAGTAGAAAGAATGTAATGAGACATGTTTGAAAGGTGGTTGACATTGTTTTTCCGGTGGTGTTTGGTCGGATATTATTATTATGGATTGTTGTTTAATAAAACTAAAGAGGTTTTGATTTGCTTTGAAGGGAGGTTAATACGTATAGAGAGTGTGTTATTGTTTCTCTCTCCTATTGTTGTTGGTGTTTCTCACTCTATGTTGCTTGTTATATTGTGGGTTATATATATATAATATGAATTTTGTAATATAGTAATAAGACACATGAAGAATGTTACATGTTATGTATTTTCGTGAAAAATGTTATACAACTCGTATATGTAAAATGTTATACAACTTATATGATACGTAGAAAATGTTACAGTATGTGTATGTTATAATGTGCGTTTAACAAGTATAAAATGTTATACTTCATGTATGATATGTGAAAAATGTTACACAATATGTATGGTATGACTTTAAGTGACAGATGTAAGATTGATTTTTTTGTTGAAGTTATACGGACATATAATCTCATATCCTCGTATGAAAAAAACTATATAAATCGTATAATACGTGTAAAATATTATATTATATACATGATATGTGGAAAATGTTATATCGTGTGTATGATACATTGAAAATGTTATATGACAAATGAAAATTGTAATAAAATATATATGATATAACTTTAAAAATGTTATATGACAAATGAAAATTGTAATAAAATATATATGATATAACTTTAACTAATATATGTAAGAATTATTTTTCTGGAGAAGTTAGGGCAAGGGGTAATGCCCCGAGCCATATCAACTTCAAAATGCCAGCATATTATTACGTGTTTTTGGCCCTTAAGGCCATCTATAGTGGAAGACTACAAATGGGAGATTTTCGACACGTGCGCTACGTTAGCAGAAAGACTATTTTCATTTTAGAGGTGTAGTGGTGTTCAAGCCGAATATCACCGCCCTCCCCCACACACACAGAATAAAATATTATTATTTTCAGCCACACCCCGGCGATAAATCTATCCCCCCCCCCTCAAATCGCCCCGATATCACTCAAGGGACGATGTTGTCGTCCATAAAACCCTCCATTTATCGCCCGCTACGCATGACCTTACATACTTGAATGATTTGGACGGTTTTCAAATGAAACCTATGTCTCACTAACATGACAAAAACATTTTTATTTTTATTTAGTGAAACTATATCGGATGTCATTATAGGCCATATACTGTCACATATCTTACTATTTTTATGATAGGACCCTCTCTTTTTAGTTTTTATGGTGATTGGAGACAAAAGGTAGTCTACGGCAGTTGAAAATCAGGGGTTTGGTATAAAGAAAGGGGGGTATAATGCAATTAGACAATAGTTTAAGGGGTGAAATGTAACTTTTTGGGTAAAGTATCGTCGGTGGTGAGGTCGTGGGTTGCTGTCACAAGAGAAGTGAAAGGTTGATTACATGATGATGAAGTTGCATAAAGTCTTACAAAATAATTTAATTAATATTTGTGTGCATTATTGATTTGCATGCCACAAAAATTACAATATATGATGGATTATCTCATAAACATTGAATAACGATGCATTAATATTTAGAGTTGAGTATACAAATAGTTTACATGGTTTGGTTTAAGTTAAACTGGAGATCATGCGTTCAAACTCTATAAAATATAAACTTTAGTCATTCAAAACATATAATGAGGTATATCTATATCTATGTTTCTACTCTTTAGCATAAAGAATTACAGTTATTATATATAACACAAACCGAGCTACATCTGTATAATGGGTAAGCGAGCAACAAGCTGCGTCGATATTCCCTTTTGAATCGTAAAGCCTATACTATTAAATATAAATAATTGGTTCATCGGGCTCTGAGAGTCACTGTGGACCACCTTCTGCACTCGCTCCAAGAAGCGAACCGCCTCGGGAGCTAGGGATCCAAATGTGTCGAAAGCAAATGGAATGAACACGTGCTGATTCTCCAAACACGCTGCCTCATGCTTAGCAATCTTCCTAGATTCCGCTCTCAAAACCGCATGTCTCGGTACGAAGCCACTGTCTCTTAGCCCCACCAACGGGGACACCCTGGTGAGGTCAACACACGCATGCTTACCCCATGCCCAGCCAAACACAAGAACGTCCGCAGGATGCAGGGTAGATCTTCCCTCTCGCGGATCAGTCAAAAAGTTAACAGGTGCCTCTTTCTTGGCTGAGATCCCGGCACGCCTAAGCACATCCCATAAGACATCTCTAACCCAGTCATGACGATTCTTGAATCCAGACAATTCCTTACAATGGAGGGCATGCTCACCAAATTTATCCAGACAAGCTTTTTTACAAACGGGGCATGATTCTTCTTTAACATTAAATATATTTATAGCGTAATTAAATAAAATATAGATATCTTAATTTCATTGAATGTGTAGACTAGGTTTAGTTACGTTTGAAGCAACCTCACTCTTGAAAGGGAATTTCTCCCCTTTAATGTATCTTCGTTCTACCTTCACTCTCTAACTCTCATACGTATATACACAACACGACGATGATGACGACAACGATATACGAATATAAGAGGTTGTTATGAGGGCTCTATGTTTTATCTTAAATACCTTTTTTTTGAAAGGTTTCATGTATGTTGCACGTATCCGTGCCCGATGTAGCTTGAACTAGTCAAACATGATGACAAAGCACAATGTAACAATAATATATAGTAACATACAACAAACTTTGATGTTTATACATGTATAGTAATAAAAATAATTAGTTTTCAAACGAATATATGGTACTGAGGTGGTAATGGGAGTGGGTTGGGTTAGATTTGGGTGATGGGTCAGGATGAGTATGGGTCATGACGGATTTTTAAAATAGAAGGTTAAGATGGACATGGGTCAAGATGGGTAAAACTAACCCATCTTGACCCAAGTGAATGTTGACATACAAAGAGTTAAAAATCCCTCAAAAAAAATATTCAAAAAAACTACTAAAAAAATAATAACTCAAAATATAAATAAAAAACGCAAAATGTAAAATAACTAAAATGTTTCCCCCATCATCCTCCTTCATAAAAAAATAATAAAAATAAAAAAAATAAAAACGTTTTGTACTAGTTCAGGTTCGAGTTTTTCCGGGGTTTTTTCGGTTCGGTTTTGTTTTTTTTTTTCATTTCGGTCGGTTTCGGTATCTGTTCGGTTTCGATTTCTTGGTTTTTTCGGTTTCAGTGTTGTTTTGTTTTAGTCAGTTTTTTCGGTTTCGTTTCGATTCATTTGTTTTATTTTGGTCGGCTACGTTTCAGTTTTTTTGTTTCGTTTTGGTAAGCTTTTTGATTGCATTTCGCTTTTTTTTGTTTCGTTTTGGTCAGTTTTTCGGTTTCATATCGGTTTTTTTGTATCGTTTTGGTCGTTTTTCTATTTCGGTTCAGTTTCGTTTCAGTTTTTTTGTTTCGTTTGGTCGGTTCGGTGTTTTTGATTCGTTTAGGTCCGGTTTTTAAATTGCATTTAGTTTTTTTATGTTTCCTTTTGGTCAGTTTTTCAATTTCAATTCGGTTTTTTTGTTTCGTTTCGGTCGTTTTTCTATTTCGGTTCAGTTTCGTTTCGGTTTTTTTTGTTTCGCTTTGTTCGGTTTAGTGTTTTTGTTTTGTTTTGTTTTGGTCAGGTTTCAGTTGCATTTCGCTTTTTTTGTGTTTTGTTTTGGTTATTTTTCTATTTCGGTTCAGTTTCGTTTTGGTGCTTTTGTTTTGTTTCGGTCGATTCGGTGTTTTTTTTCGTTTTGGTCGGTTCAGTGTTTTTGTTTTGTTTTTTTTGGTTCGCTTTTCAGTTGCATTTCATTTTTTTTTGTTTCGTTTTAGTCAACTTTTCGGTTTCATATCGGTTTTTTTGTTTCATTTTGGTCGTTTTTCTATTCCGATTTAGTTTTGTTTCGATTTGGTCGATTCGGTGTTTTTGTTTAATTTTGGTTAGTTTTTCGGTTGCATTTCGCTTTTTTTGTTTCGTTTTGGTCAGTTTTTTGGTTTCATTCCCGTTTTTTTGGTTTCGTTTTGGTCGTTTTTCTATTACGGTTCAGTTTCGTTTTAGTCGGTTCGGGGTTTTTGTTTCGTTTTGATCGTTTTTTGGGTTTCGGATGAGTTTTGTTTCGCACGTGATAGTTTGGATATTTTGAATTAGATAAATTTTGGATAACTTTGGTATTTTGTTTTGACCCATTTTAACCTATAAGTGAAACTTACTTGTATATTTTCAACCCATCCTAACCCACTTGAAAAATTTTTATGATCCATCACAACCCATTTTACTTTTAAAGTTTATCCATCTTAACCCAAAACAATCCATTTGGGTTGGGTTTGTCACCCTTATATGATAGTCCAAATGAACAAATGGAAACTACAACGAGTAAAGAAGACTAGAATAAATGACTCACCTTCTTAATTATGCAACAAGTCCCTAATAGCCTTGCTAAGTAAAAACAAAATCCATTAGTTGCTGCTAACCTTATTCAGTAATAACAGAAATGACATTTTTCAAATTAACAGATGAAAACCACAACGAGTAAAAGTATACTAAAATGAGGGACTCACCTCCTTATTCATCTCATGAGTCCCTAGTAGTCTCGTTCAATGAAAATAAAAGTCCACCAGCTGTTACTAGCCCCATTTAATGAAAACATAAACGGAACTTTTCAAATGATCAAATGGAAACCAAAACGAATAAATGGCAACCACAAAAAGTACGTAAAATAAGACTAGAATGAGGAGGTCATTCGTCACTTCCCTAGTGATCCCCTAATAGCCTAATTAAGTGAAACTAAAAGCACAGAGAGTGAATACATAAGAAGTGATCCCCTAATAGCCTAATTAAGTGAAACTAAAAGCACAGAGAGTGAATACATAAGAGACGATTTTCAAACAAACAAATAGAAGCTCAAATAAACAATTGGAAACCACGAGGAGCAAAAGAAAACTGGAATGAGGGACTCACCTTCTTAATCATTCCATGAGTTTCTAATAGTCTCATTTGGTGAAAACAAGAACCTACTAGCTCCTTTCAGTGAAAACAAAAGCGACACTTTTCAAACGATTCAAACAAACAAATGCAAACCACAACGAACAAATGGTAGCTAAAACGAACAAATGGAAATCACAACATGTAAAATATGACTATAATGAGGGACTCACTCCCACAAGTCCATAATAGCCCGTTCAGCAAAAAAAAAGGCCCACGAATTCCTGCTAGCCCCTTTCTGTGAAAACATAAGCACATTCAAACGAATTAATGAAAGGCCAAACGAACAAATGTAAACCACAACGAGTAAAAGAAAACTATAATGTGGGACTCACATTAATCTTCCCATGAGTCCCTGATAGCCAACTTTTAGTGAAAACAAAAGCTCACAAGTCAATGCTAGCCCCGTTTAATAATAACAAAAGAGGCAATTTTCAAACAAACAAATGAAATGCCAAACGGATAAATCAAAACCACAACGAGTAAACAAATACTAGAATGAAAGACTCACCTCTTTAATCATCCCAAGAGTCATTGACGTGAATAATGTGATAAATAATGGTCTTTTTAAACCACCTTTTATAACAATATAGTTACCAACATTCTTGTAAGTTATTCTTTGTATACATCATTCTCAGCATCCCTGTCGTAGCGTCATTCTATTGGTGTAACCTCATTCAAATTGTTTAGAGAAAAATTAAAATAAAATGCACAAAATATGGTCAAAAGACTCAAAACTATAAATATGTAATTTTGTGTCCAAATTAATATAATGGAGTTGGACCCATAAGAGCAACTGAACAAGCCATAGAATATATATACAATTTAAACGAGAAAATTTGATTGAAGCTTGGTTCTAATCATTTATTCATTTCTACATAATAGGAGTGAATAATACACGTTAGTAAACTTGCTCCTAACCTAAACTTTCGTTGCTAGTCTTAACTTTGTTTATGAACCTGTATACGAACCTTGGGACCTTTCATCATATGGTTAATCAATGTACCGAGTTGTTGTTGGACATTGACTTCTATCGATCAACTTGTATCCATTTTCAAGTTGCTCTCCTCATTCAAAGGCCGAAAAAGGCTCCCCCATGGCTTCCCATGCTAGGGATGACTGATGAGTACCGGTACGGTACTTGTATTTCATGAATTTAGCTTGAAATACCGGTACTGTACCAGTATCGAACCTAACATTTCGGTACCAGTACTGATAACAAATATTTTCAATTTTCGGAATCGGTATCGGTACCGTCTCAAGCTCATCCCTATCCTACACTATGTGTTGTAGTTTGCTTAGAAATCTTTTATTAATCATACATACAAAAGCTTAGAATCCCATCTTCAAAACTGGCAACGGAAATCACATCTTAACTCTACTCGTGGCCGTCTCACAAGTTCAATTGGTGTCGATTGTCGCTCTCGTTGCTTCTAATCGACTATTTCTATGTTTATTATATCTCTAGTTAACTAAAACGTTTCTCGTACATTTTCTAACTTCTCGCTAGTCTTTTTACTTTTAGTTATATTAATACATATATTTAAAAAGGAGACTAAATCTCAATGACAAAATTACTATTCAATTTACTTTTCAATATTTTATTAATTATTATAACCACTAAATTACTAATCATAATTCCATAAATAAAAATAATGGTTTTATTTTCTTATTTTACTTTTTTTTTTAAAAAATTTTAACAAACTATATTTCTAAACACAAAACTTGGGCAAGTGTCAGCTTTACATGTTTTATTTGTCGGTTAAACGATTTCTTAAACTTTGTTTTCATATTGTATATAGTTCGTTATAATGACCGAAACCTTTTTCACGATTTAATAACATCTCATCGTCTCACGGTTTATATCCGTGTTTCAATGTTTTATACATCGCCTTTAAAATATTTTTATTGGCTTACTAATATACATTTACGAATTTGTGTTGGTATCGCTGATTCTAACTGAATTTGTGTTGGTTCGCAGCCGTAAGGTGCCAGTTTTTTTGGTTCTACATATGATAATTTGTTGTATTTTGGCATTGACTGGTTTATTTCTTTTTAGTTTTAATGCCATAACTTGATACGACTGATTTCGCGTCGACTTGCAGCGATTTTATGGTTTAACATTTGTAGCTATTTTGTTTTTCCGATTTAACGGTCCATTCACGAAGCGCGCGGTCCTAAATCCTATGTTATATATTATTTTGTTACTTCACTACATTCCCATGAAGGTCATTTCAGTCATTTCAGCAAAATACGTCCACAGACACCCATCCAAGCCACCAGAGTCCTTTCTCTAATCATTCTCGGAAATACCGAAACTACCCTCAACCCCACCTAAACCATCATCCTCCTCCTTACTTTCATTTCCTCAAATCAAACACCTTCACGTTTTTCTCAGTCGATCGAATCCACCAATCGCCGTCGATGACTCTCATGACTCCGCCTCCAATTGAAGTATGTTATTATTATTATAACATCATCTATTATCCATTTCCGATTTCATCATTCAATTCATTCACACACACTCACATGCACATACACGATACATACATATCTATTGACGCATATTCGTATATGTTATTTGTGAATTAGCTTGCTTAATTACTCTGTTTTGATCTGATTATTGATTTAGATCTTGTAACCGATTGTTATTTGACCTAAAAGTGCTATAGTGTTACTATTTTAGGAAATGTTCATATCTAGGGTTTTGAATTCGTACGATCAATTCATACGCACACACATACATGTTCGTAACTGCAAGCAATTCATGTTTTACGATGCTTAGTTACTCTGATTTGATCTGATTATCGTGCTCGTATTTGGTCTGAAATTGACCTAACAGTGCTCTAGTGTTACTGTTTTAGGAAATGCAACGCGTGTTCGTATCTGCAGTTTGTGAATTAACATGCTTAGTTAGTGCATGTTTGTATATGTAATTCATGATTTTAGATACTGAATTACTCTGTTTTGATCTGAGTGTTGAGTTTGATCTTGTAATCGATTGTTATTTGATCTGAAATTTGACCTAAAAGTGCTCTAGTTTCGTGTTTTTGTTGCCATTTTAGGAAATGTTTGATTCTAGGGTTTTGAATTCGCAGGTTATCAATACGTATCGATTGACGCTTATTCGTATGTGTAATTTGTGAATTAGCTTGCTTTCTGTTTTGATCTGGTTATTGAGTTAGATCTCGTAATCGGTCGTTAATTGATCCAAAATTTGACCTAAAAGTGTTCTAGTGTTATTATTTTAGGAAATGTTTGTTCCTAGGGTTTTGAATTCGCAGGCAACACTACGTATCGATTGGCGCATGTTCGTATGTGCAATTTATGAGTTAGCTTGCTCAATTAATTTGTTTTGATCTGATTGTTGAGTTAGATCTCTTAATCGATCGGTATTTATCTAAAAGTGCTCTAGTTTCGTGTTTTTGTTAATGTTTTGGAAATTTCCAGGGGTTTGAACTCGCACGATCAGGAACTGTGAAATTGTATGCATACACAATACGTGTTCGCACCTGCAATTTGTGTTTTACGATGCTTAATTACTCTGTTTTGATCTGATTATCAAGTTAGATCTCGTATTCGATCGTTAAGTGATCTAGAATTGACCTAAAAGTGTTGTAGTTTCGATTTTGTTGCTATTTTGGTAAATGATTATATCTAGGCTTTTGAATTTGCAAGATCAGGAACTGTGAAATTTTATGATTACGCAATACATGTTCGTATCTGCAATTCATGTTTTACGATGCTTAATTACTCTGTTTTGATCTGATTATCGAGTTAGATCTCGTAATCAATCGTTAATTGATCTAGAATTTGACCTAAATGTGCTCTAGTTTTGTTTTTGTTACTATTTGGGAAATGTTGTTTCTAGGGTTTTGAATTCGCTGCAAAATCGATACCGATCGCAGATTTTAATTCGATTATTTGTTTACTTTAATTTTGTAGCCGGAAGAGGAAGAGATGCTGGTTCCACATTCTGAATTTGCAGCCGCCGAAGGACCTCAACCAATGGAAGGTATTAATGGATTTGTGTTCTTTTGTTTTCCTTCATGAATCTGTGCATATTATATTCATGATTTTATAGATAGATATATGTAATTATTTTCACATCTGTCTAAAGTAAATTAACCTGTGTGGTACCATTATTTGGTCAGTTACACCTGCAGAAGCTGCTAACACCGTTGATGCGCCGGTAGTTGATGATCCACCATCAGCAAGGTTCACATGGACAATAGAGAATTTCTCAAGATTGAATGGCAAAAAGCTGTACTCTGATGTTTTCTTTGTTGGAGGATATAAATGGTATTGATTGTTTTAGCTATATATCTACGTTATCCAAGTTTGCAATGATTTTATAATAAGATATTACTCTAGTGATTGGTTTATGGTATTTTTTACTGACATGGTATTTTGTTCAGGCGAGTGCTCATATTCCCAAAAGGAAACAATGTGGACCATTTGTCAATGTATCTTGATGTTGCTGATTCCACCACATTGCCATATGGTTGGAGTAGATATGCTCAGTTTAGCCTAGCTGTGGTTAATCAAATTCATGGCAAGTTCACCATGCGAAAAGGTAATTAATTTTTTTTGGGAACAAACTAAAGTAGACTACTCACTACTGTACTTAACAATCTTTAAGATGGTTAATAATTACACTTAGTGAAATACGCGTTTGCAAGAAGTTAATTGCCGTACTAAAGAAGCTTAAAGGAGAATTTAATTGTTTGATGTTGGTCGAGAAATGAGAACCTTCTTTAACTTCCTTAAAAGGCACTACAGCAACTCAGGAAGTTTATATTTATAATTGCACTTTATAGTTTATGATGCTAATGAAAGTTTCAAGTTGGTGAGATATATAAAGTTGCGAACCATGTCATTCTTTGAATTTGAAACCTTTTTGTTATCATGCAATTAATTAATTTTTTCGCATGTCTCAGCAATTAATTTGTCATTTGGTGCTTATGATATCATATGCAAAGTAAACTTATTGGATGGGCTTAGTTAGAAAGAATTGGCTTTCTATAAAAGTTTTAGGTGATCCCAAAGACTCATAAAGTTATTTTTATTACATTTACGTGTGAATGATATTGGTAACCCTGTTTGTTCAACCTTCCCACCAGAAGATGAAAGAATAATGAATGGAAGAGAAGTTAAAGATGACATCTGGCTAGTATGTGTTGCTGCAGGATATGCTTGATATCTTCTTAAAACATAGAACCTTATGTAGACTTAACAAAATTCTGGTTTTATATTGTTTTTTATGACCAGTTGTTAATTTGAAGACATTGTCCTCCACACATCATGCATATAAGATTCAATAACAAACCAAATTGTAACTTCATTTTCTAGTTCCCATTGTTTTTAAGTATCTTTAGTGGCTTCTTGCTTGCCTTTTTTGGTTGGATTGATTACATGTGGTGTTTTAGGCTCTTATAAGCATGCAACAAGAATTTGGCTGCATGAACCTTTGAAAGGAGACTCCTGAAATAATTGTTTGTAGTTTCATATGCTCCCTAACCTTTTTTAGCCTGTCATTTTTGATGCATTTTGTATCTTTTGAAGCTTTGATTGTATTTTTGCAAGTTTTGAGTTTAGTTACAAAATGTATTTAGGATCTTATTTTTGCATGCAACAAGAAGTTGATTGCATGGACTCTATTACAGATTTTTACAAGTGTTTAAGATTCTCAAGAGAAATAGTCGAATAACTTTCGGATTGGCTGGTTAATATCATGATGTTACTTGTGGTACATGCATTACTTTTGAAATGTAGGCAATTTGATTTTTATGTACCTGATTGTACTTTTTAAGGCATTTGGGAGTTCAGACAGATAAGCTGTATTGCTCTGCTTGTTGTGTGTGGATACTTTTGTCTCCTTAAGAGTGTTAATCATCACTTTTTTGGCTTATAATATTCTGTGTGTTGTGTGTTTGACATATAAAACATTGTTTACCTAAGACATGCATTGTATTAACAAGGTATTCTCAAGGGTCGAAACGTACATTATATAAAATTTCTATTTGTTGTAAATGTGAAAAACATTTATCTCTCAGTTGGAAATATGCCATCAATAACATGTTAGAACATCTCAATGAAGTTCCATTAAACATATAATAAGTTTTCATAATTCATATAATCATTTTTAATGAAAGTGATACCTGTTTGTTTTCATATATTCTAAATGTGTACCATCATATTTCTTGCTCTCATCTTCACTACAATCTCGTCCCTGCAGATACTCAACATCAGTTCAATGCACGCGAAAGTGATTGGGGTTTCACGTCATTTATGCCTCTTAGTGAGCTATATGACCCTAGTAGAGGATATCTCTTGAATGACACATGCATAGTTGAAGCTGATGTGGCAGTCCGGAAGGTTGTTGATTACTGGTCACATGACTCAAAAAAAGAAACCGGTTATGTTGGGCTTAAAAATCAAGGTGCTACTTGCTATATGAACTCTTTACTTCAGACATTGTACCACATCCCTTATTTCAGGAAGGTTGGTAATAATATCGGTTAATTCATGCTCACTCATAAGTCATATCTAGAGGTGGCAATTTTGACCCCATTTACAGTTTTACAGGCCGATTTGGGTTTATTCTGCATTTTTAACAGGTCAAATGCATAATGAGTTAAACCTTCCAAGTCATTTTAATTTAAAAATTAGGCCGTCATTGCAATAACATAAAAATGAAGTTTTTTTTAGTGAATATCTGCAACTATCATTAGTATTAAACTATTAATCAGGAGGCGAGTATCATGCTTCAAATTATATTAAAAGTAGATTTCTATATTCTGTAAGAGGATTTGAAAGAGTGTAGATTCAAGTTTTTCTTTTGAGAGATTAGGCCATATTATGTAATCTAATAATCAAGAACTATTATATAAAACGCAGAATTCTTCCTTTTCCCCCAATTCTGTTGATTAAGTTATGAAAGATTTTGATAAATGTACAACTTTCTAAATCATTGCATTTTAGAATTTTTTTAGGTATTGTAATAGTATATAAGGCCTTTAGTCAACTTGAAAACATCAATTATATGTAAAAGTTAAGAAAAGGAAAGACAAAACGTGTGTGTGAGCTGACGTAGTCCAACCCGTTTACCCATATTGCCACCTCTGCAATGATAACTAATGCAAGAAGGCCCTTATATTTACATTGTGAAACAGGCTGTGTATCACATGCCCACAACCGAGAATGATATGCCGTCAGGGAGCATTCCACTGGCTTTACAGAGTTTGTTTTATAAGCTTCAGTACAGTGACACAAGTGTGGCCACAAAAGAGTTGACCAAGTCTTTTGGTTGGGATACATATGATTCTTTTATGCAGCATGATGTTCAAGAACTCAATAGGGTTCTTTGTGAGAAACTTGAAGACAAAATGAAGGTATGCGCTTTTTTCTACTACAAAGTTTTAGCATATTTACCCTCTGATGTTACCTGATTATGTATTTTGTGGTCTCATTGTGAAGGGAACTGTTGTGGAGGGCACAATTCAACAGTTATTTGAAGGGCATCATATGAACTACATCGAATGCATAAATGTAGACTACAAATCAACAAGAAAGGAATCATTTTATGGTATATATTTTGCTTAACAATTTCAATTTATTTATAAGCTCTAGAGGTGGCAAATTGGTTGGGTCTGCTGGGTTGGGTAACGGGTTAGAGTCAAAGATACCTTTTGTGTGCTGGTCAACTCGGGTCAGGCAGACACTAACACCTTTTTGTCCATTATTTAATTTTTATTTGCAAATAGGGTGAATTGCTTTAAAGGGTAATGCACTACAGGCCAGTGTTGATGTGCGGGCATGCACTTCACTTTTGCCTAATAAAGGATAACTTCACTCATTATTATGTTCAAAAAGGGTAATCTTGGCATAGGTATGCTATCTTTGCACACCTCTTTTGCCAATGTGCTACCCTTTCTGAAGTTAAACTTACCTTTTTAGTAATTCATCTTTTGATGGTTAAAGTGAAGTATTATGCACTTTTCTCTGCTGGGAACATATAAAAAACTATATTTATCACAAAGATCATGTTAGGTGACTTTTGAGCTGTTAACCCATTCAACTTGTATAAGTTGTAGCTACTCTTTTATAGTGCCCTCATTTGACCTGTTATCAACCAAATACAATCCGAATGGACCTATTTTTGTTATAAATGAGTTGGAAGTGCCACCTATAACTATATTTAATTTTATTGCTAAACTTTTGCACGCTCTGTTAGACCTTCAGCTTGATGTCAAAGGCTGTCGTGATGTCTATGCTTCTTTTGACAAGTATGTGGAGGTGGAACGACTTGAAGGTGATAACAAGTATCATGCTGAGCAACATGGGTTACAGGTTGGATGAATTTCTACTTGTATTGATTTGTAATCCTTCGGAGCTAAGTTTCAATTTTGGTGATGGGGTTAGGTTAGCAAGTCACACTTTAAATGATCTCAAAAGATTTGGCCATAGGATCATTGATTGTAGGAAGTGAACATAGTTCAAGTGTTTAGCCTTATATGATTGATGATTTAACTAATAAAAACTTAAGAGGACTTATACTGGTTCATGAAAAACTCATCACACAACTCTATGATTACCGAAAAGGCGTAAACTGTATTATTATATATGATTACAGTTTCATTCTGTAAACTTTGAACTTTCAGGATGCAAAGAAGGGTGTTCTATTCATTGATTTCCCCCCTGTTCTTCAGCTCCAACTAAAACGATTTGAATATGATTTCATGCGAGATACAATGGTGAAGGTTAGTTGTCATTTTCATGTTACTCTATTACTTATTTTATGTTTATGCTGTCATTTTCATGCTTGCTGGGTTGTTATGCATCACTGTTTGTATTTTTTGTTATTGTTTAAGCAATACTCTGTTATATATATATAGATATATAGATATATATATTTCAGATAAGACATTAACTTATGTTACGCCCTGCTTGCGGTGCGCACATATAATGTATATATGTGTGAACCCTTGGGTGGACAAAAGTAAAATTGCACTAATTTTGACGTTATTTTACTAATCACGTGAAAATAACGTTAAAAGTGGCTGAAGGTTAATCAGGCATCATGTGGTGGCGTTGATAGCCGAAAGACAAGGGCACATGCACCAATCAGCCGGTGTCCCGATGATTGAGTGTTATGTGTCTTATGTCCAAGGCTTGATTCAAAACTACTATCGAGCCGGGGGTCTCACCGGAAGCAGCCTCTCTAGAGGTAAGGCTGTCTACATCTTACCCTCCTCAGACCCTACCATAGCATTGCTATTGGTGGGATATACTGAGTACGATGATGATGATGATGACATTAACTTATGTTTAATGATTCTTTATGGGCTCGAAATGTTCTTCCTTTCAACTTATATTATAAGTAAAGCAAAAAATTTAGAAAGGACCTGTAGAAACTATGTAAACGAGTGAAGAAGGGCAAATGCATGAGAAGTTGAGAACCATTTAGAGTGTCCATCAGACTCACAATGCTTATTTCTTTAATTCGTTAAAACAATCATGTTAGTTGGTGCACATTATCTTTTGTTGTGATTGCACTGTTCGAAAAGGAAAACTTTGTGGTAGTTTTGGTATTTTTTAGTATACTTATTTAAAGGCTATGCTTTCTGTTTGTATCTTTTTGGGCCATAAAGCTACTTGTTAAAGCATTATCATTTAGATGTTTCTATTGAACTTTACAGATAAATGACCGTTATGAATTTCCATTGCAACTTGATCTTGATAGAGAAAATGGGAAGTATTTGTCACCCCAGGCAGACAGAAGTGTTCGCAACCTCTATACACTTCACAGGTACTAGCATATACATATAAAAGATTTGCTTACACTTTACATGGTAACAATGATATAGTGCATCCACCTTAATTCTTATTTAGTTAAGCTGTAATATGACCATTCAAAAAGAAAGTTATTGTAGGAGTGATGGTTTAGTAAAAGTATTTTAAAAAACAGTGTATGCATCGTACTATTGATTTTCTTAACTTGGTAAAAGTCTGTTTTTTCAACATGTAAACTGTTTGGTCTATAATGTTTTCCTCTACATATTGTGGTGGATATCAATATTTGGTGCTAAGACAAACTCAATGTTTTTTTTGCAGTGTATTGGTTCACAGTGGTGGCGTTCATGGCGGACATTATTATGCCTATATTCGTCCAACACTCTCTGATCAATGGTACAAAAATAATGCCAATTAGATTTGCATATACGTTTTGTCACATTCTGTTCATGCAATTTCCTCCTAAGTTATTAAATGTTTGGGAACACTTGGTTAGGCTGAAATTTGATGATGAACGTGTAACTAAAGAAGACATGAAGAGAGCAATGGATGAACAATATGGAGGCGAGGAAGAGGTAATTAGTCAAACAAGTAATATGCTGATGTGGCTTTTGGTCAAAACATATAGTTTAATACATCAAACTTAGTTTACGCCAAACATCTCATAATTTGCGTTAACTGAATTTTTTTATTTTAATTTGATGCAAGACAAGTTAGAAAGTTATTTCTGACTTTCCTGTACTGTTGTTAACAGTTACCTCAAGCAAACCCCGGGTTCAATAACTCTCCATTTAAGTTTACAAAGTATTCAAATGCGTATATGCTTGTGTACATACGTGAAAGTGACAAGGAGAAAATTATCTGTAATGTTGATGAGAAGGATGTGGCAGAACACCTGAGGGTAAGATTGTCAATTTGTTGTTGGGGTTTATTGTACAGGTGGTGTATATTTATATTTAATTTGTTTAACCCGTTTTGATCAAATCACCTTACAGATTAGATTGAAGAAAGAACAAGAAGAGAAAGAGCAAAAAAGGAAGGAGAAAGCAGAAGCACATTTATATACTATTATTAAGGTTACAACTTTCATGACCCATTTAAGAAAAAACTTTATTTTCATGTTACTTATACAGTTTTACTAACCCAGTAAGTCAATGTAAGTAGGTTGCTCGTGATGAGAATCTTCATGAACAAATTGGGAAAAATATATTTTTTGATCTAGTGGATCATGATAAAGTTCGTAGTTTCCGTATTCAAAAGCAAATATCTTTTGCCCTTTTCAAGGTATTGTCACTGGTTATGGACTTAATTTATAGTATGTATTACAATGAAACTTATTGTGTAACTAGTAACTTCCAAATGTTATTTTTCAGGAGGAAGTAGCTAAAGAATTGGGTATACCAGTACAATGTCAACGTTTCTGGCTTTGGGCAAAACGCCAAAATCATACTTACCGCCCAAATCGTCCATTGACTCCTCTAGAAGAAGCTCAATCTGTATGTGTTTATATTCTTTTTAACCGGTTATAAAGCATTGAAAATCTGTTTATTTATATAGCTGTTTGGTGACTTTGGTCATTAGTGATCATTAACATGTTCAATCCTGTGTGATTTTTAGGTGGGACATCTGCGGGAAGTATCAAATAAGGCTAACAATGCTGAACTTAAGTTGTTTTTGGAGGTAGAACTTGGACCGGTAAGATATCATTGTTATATATTTATATCTATTTAACTCCCTTTTATATTATGATAATATTCAAAGTTTTATCTTATAAAGTTCACTTGCTTTTTCATCATTGTAGAATTCACAGCCAGTTCCTCCACCTGCAAAGACTAAGGAGGAGATTCTACTTTTCTTTAAGCTTTATGACCCTTTAAAAGAAGAGCTTCGGTAACCATTCTTTCTCTATCGCTACACACACAGAGACACATGCATATATACACCTTCGTAAGGGTTTGACTTTTATGAATTGACACATGTCAGATATGTTGGGCGGCTCTTTGTGAAGGGTACTGGAAAACCAACAGAAATACTTACAAAGCTAAACGAGCTGGCTGGCTTTGCTCCTAATGAAGAAATAGAACTCTTTGAGGTCAGTCTTTTAATCTCTTTATTCTGTTATTCTGTTATGCTCTGCCATGTGTCTTATAATTTGAATCTGACACACCCTTTTCTCATTCAGGAAATTAAGTTTGAACCTAATGTTATGTGTGAACATGTTGATAAAAAGCTCACATTTCGGGCTAGTCAGGTGAGTTTCCAACTTTTCACATCTTTATAACAATTTCTTTCTTTAATCAAGGGTTACACAAAATAACGTTTTTTTTATAGCTTGAAGACGGAGACATCATTTGTTTCCAGAAACCTCTTCAGGCTGGAATCAAATGTCGGTATCCCGATGTTCCATCTTTTTTGGAGTATGTTCATAATCGCCAGGTATGCTATCCAAATTTCTATTGTGTGTTTAATGAACCATTATTATAAGTTTCATATGCTGATGTTAAATAACGTAGGTTGTGCGTTTCCGTTCACTGGAGAAACCAAAGGAGGATGAGTTCTCATTGGAATTGTGAGTAGTACAAGTTTGCTTGGTTTTTATTTTACAAATTTGAATAATTTTGTTCTATCTTTCATTTATTTAATTTATATTTCAGGTCAAAACTCCATAATTATGATGATGTTGTTGAAAGAGTTGCTTCCCATTTAAACTTAGACGATCCGTCTAAAATCCGACTTACATCTCACAACTGTTATTCCCAACAACCGAAACCTCAACCAATTAAATACCGAGGAGTGGAACATTTGTCAGACATTTTGGCCCATTACAATCAGGTTATTTTATAATTATCTTCAAATTAAGGTCGCTTTTGTTACATACTTACATGTATTTTTTCGTGATGCAGACTTCAGATATTTTGTATTATGAGGTACTGGATATTCCTCTTCCTGAACTGCAAGGCCTGAAAACTCTAAAAGTTGCTTTTCATCATGCAACAAAAGATGAAGTAAGTGTTGACTTTATAATTATTGTTCTTCTCATGATCTCATCTATGTTTGACTTTCTCATTTTTCGTTTTTTACCATTGATAGGTAGTCGTACACACTATTAGATTGCCAAAACAAAGCACTGTGGGTGATGTCATCAATGACCTTAAGACAAAGGTATGCATATCAACTCTAGCTAATTCTAATACACGATAATGGGTCAAACGGATCGGGTTAGGTTGATCTGAAACCGGTCATAATTGCCATGTCTTCTATAGTTGACTGGTGAATGTTATCATGAATCAGGTTGAGCTATCTCATAAAGATGCAGAACTTCGATTACTTGAAGTATTTTACCACAAGATTTACAAGGTATTCAACCTTTTCAAAATTTATTTATAAAATATTTTTTAAACTTTATTAAATATTTAATTTGCTTCTGAAAAATCTGTAATTCTGTATTCGTAGATTTTCCCTCTGAATGAAAAGATTGAGAACATTAATGATCAATATTGGACGTTACGTGCTGAAGAGGTATTTTTTAATTTCTCCTGCAATTTATGCTTGGATTATTGTTGATTATTATTATTATAATTATTTTGTTTATTTTTTTACAGATTCCAGAAGAGGAAAAGAACCTTGATCCAGAGGATCGTCTAATTCATGTTTATCATTTTACAAAAGACACCACTCAGAACCAGGTATGTTACACATTTATGGTTTTTAATCACAATAATAATAATATAAACTTAATATTCACTATTATATAACATTGTATTAACAGCAAGTACAAAACTTTGGGGAGCCGTTTTTCCTTGTGATCCGGGAGGGTGAAACATTAGCTGAAGTTAAAACACGCATACAGAAGAAACTACAAGTTCCTGACGAGGAATTTTCTAAGGTATTTTTTTGAATGTTTATTCTCTAACACAAACCAAATAATTATTATTATGATTATCTTTAATCTTTTATAAATCATAATGTATCAGTGGAAGTTTGCATTTCTCTCTTTGGGTCGGCCTACATACCTTCAGGATTCTGATGTGGTCTCTAACCGTTTTCAGGTTAACATATATTAGTTCTTATATTATTATAATAATTTTATAATTCGATTAATAATTTAGCTATACTTATGTTATATGTTGGTTTCAGAGAAGAGATGTTTACGGTGCTTGGGAACAATACTTGGGGTTGGAGCACTCTGACACCACATCCAAACGATCATATGCTGCGAATCAGGTATACATTAGTCTTGTAATACAGAGGTTTAAGTTTGACTTAAAATAGTTAAAAAAAATATAGCGTTATTTATGTTTTTGGCGTATGCAGAACCGACATACATTTGAGAAACCAGTTAGAATCTACAACTAGCTATAAGCACGAGTTTGTTGGCGGACGTGCAAGGGCATTTTGGTAAAGCGTTTACCGAGGTGAAATTATGTTAGATTTGTAATTCTTTGTTTAAAGAAGTTTGTGAAGCATCCCTGTATGGGGTGACAAGTAGGTTTTTAGATAATGTTCCCCCATTATTAATGTACCTTAGAGAGTATCAAGATTTTGGATCTGGGATGTATAGAGGTATAGATGTGTCATGTATGTGTGTGTGTGTGTGTGTGTTTGTTTTATTTAACTAAATTTTATAAACCTTGTTTATTTTATATTTGTTTTTATATATTTAACAGATTATTGAATCCTTTAGATTCTGTTATAGTTTAATTATATTAGTGATGAGACTTTTAGTTGTCAACTAGATATATTCAGAATATGAGTGTTCACAGCTCGGTTTGGTTGGTTTTGATGAAATTTATCGAGCGACTCTAGACGTGCACAAATCGGGTATTTAAAAAAACCGGAACCGGGTAGGAACCGGTTCCGGGTATGGTCAACAAAAGTCAAACCAGGTTCGGTTCCGGAACCGGTTCCGGGTATAGTCGGGTATTTGACCGGGTTTTGACCAGTTCCGGGTCGGGTTTTGACCGGTTCCTCCGGGTTTTTTTCTGGTTTTTGACCGGTTCCTCCGGGTTTTTTCCACCGGTTCCGGGTCGGTTCCGGTTCCGGAACCGGCTCCGAGGAGAAATCCTATACCCGGTCAGGAACCGGTTCCGGGTATGGGTTAGAACCGGTTCCGGGTCGGTTCCACCGGTTCGGTTCCGGAACCGGTTATTTTGTGCACGTCTAAGCGACTCATCTGCAACAATTTATTGCATTTAACAATTCAACTCACAAAACTGTTCACATTCATGTATCATTAAAGCTAAACGAAATCGATTGAGACTACGTTTATTATAGCGCTCAAGAATCGTTAAAATGGGCAATGATAAATCTCACCTCTAGAGTGTTTTCAAATAAATCCTCATGAACACATGGCTCGTTGATCTCAACCCGTTTGTGGCGTTTTTATCAGCCAGATGCCATTGGCATTTGGTTCTAGTTTTCGGATAGCAAAGAGTTACATGATCAGAAACTAGCATTAAGTGTCATTCTTATGTTTTTTTTACATAACTATTCAATTTAAATTCTTGAATTTTGAGATTTGGTTAAGTTGCAATCTAACTTTTTGGTTAAATTTTACTCTAGGACGTCATAACGCATATATGATATAACTTTTGTACATCTAAAAAACCAGATAACGTTAAATATTAATCATTTAATATAAATAACGAATATAAAGTTCAAAAACTAGTCACCCAAGCGTGAAAAACGAAAAAAAAAACACGCGTAATAAAAAAACAGTCAAGTTCGAGCTCTTACAAGGGTTCAAGCTTAGCTTTTGAATTTACGAGGGCTCGAGCTCATTGTCTAAAGCTCATTGTCTAAAGTTCGTGATTGAAGAGGTAGGTCCCAGCAGAGCCCAGTTGGACCCGCAAGACTCACCTTGAACAGGGACGTCTGCGTGGTTGGACCCGCAAGACTCACCTTAAACATGGACGTCTGCGCAGTTGGACCCGCAAGACTCACCTCGAAGAGAGACGTCTGCGCAGTTGAACTCGCAAGACTCACCTTAGAGGGACGTCTGCGCAAAGACCAACTGGATCCGCAGGACCAACCATGCTCAGAGACGCGACGTCCTTACGCGCAGTACGCAAACTGTTCCCGCAGGAAAAGCCTCCCAATGGTGACGTACTCCGCCTGTTCCCGCAGCTACGGATACTAGCCATCAGGGAAGGCTACCCGCACAGCAAGGCTACACGCACAAGGCACTAACTCAAATAATTCAGTAATGTCACCTGAAGAGGGAATGAGCAAGCCGGGAATACTCCCGCCCAAAGCCGGGAATTCTCCCGCCCAAATGAGCCAGTCCGTACGCTACTGGAGGACCTTTTGTACTATACCTGCCAAGGTATGGACAAAAGATCTGACCAAAGCTGCGACAGCTCACTGACAACAGTACGACGAGCAGCACGCTCTAGTACTTAATGTCACTATCAGCCGCTGCCTACTCACCAACCCCTGTCGTGGCACGTGCATAGCCTGCAGTTGGTGGAAAAGGAATAGTATACAGCCGGCCATGTCACTATCAGCCGCTGCATACCCACCAACCACTAGCATGGCATGTGCATAGCCCACAGTTGGTCGAAAAGGAATACTATTCAGCCGGCTGTACCTGCTTGGAAACCTACCTTCGGCTATAAATACTCCAACACCTTGGAACGGTATGATTATCTTATATCTCCATATATTATCTGATATCTGCTCTAGTCATTTCTCTTAATATACACTTATATTCAAGAGCAATCTAGTCTGATTCTCACGCCGGAGGGTGGTCACAAGGAGGTACCCCCCCCTTCTCAGTGACGAGCTCACGGTGTCTGTTTTGCAGGTCATCAGAAGAATAACCATCTTTGCCGGACCTAACCCTCGTGGGAAACATCTATTTAACCCCCAGATTATCCGTAATCTGCCGGGGTCAATTAGTGTTTCTTCATTGGCGCCATCCGTGCATAAAAGCTAGAACTTGAATCTTTTTCAGTTTTTTTTTAAAACTTCTGGAAAGATGGTTAACGTTACTCCGGTCCCAAGGCCAGCGAGTGACCAAGAAACCCCGGTAATCACAACCCCAGCTACTGGGAGGAACACCGGCGAGTACACAGATTTTACGAACACTACCCCGGTTACTCAAGCCGGGGCAAGTGCGGTAAATTTTACGAACACTACCCCGGTTACCCAAGCCGGGGCAAATGCAGTAAACAATCATCCCCTGGGATTCATTGATACCCAGGTGGAAAGACAACAGACGAGGCTCCCCCGCCAAACACTTGAACAAGTTAAAGCGTGGGCGGAAGCAAGTCAGAAGGAATTCCAAGCTGAGTTGGACGAACGCTTACGTTCCATCCAACAGGCTGACGAATTTGGAAGCACTCAACAGCTCAACATGAGCAGTGAGTGCGAGTACTCGGAGGAATCCGACACCGACGCAAACCCTCGCCATAGGGCGAAAGGGAAGCGTAAGGAAACGGACTTCCAACCGAGAAGGAATTTCGAAGAAACCTTCAAACCAAGGAACGCTCACGCACCTCGTGGCGTAATGAATGCTGAGCAGGCTAATGCGTGTTGAACCCCAGTTGGGGAAAACACGAATGAAACTGCAGCTTCAATTTTGGAGACTACATACTGCGTAAACAACGAGATTCCGAACCAGGTGAATATCGGCTCGAAAGGCTCGATGACACCCCCATCCCAAGAACATGGAAGGGAGTTCAATTACACAGGTTGCATGTAGATCAATTCCAAACTTGTAAAGGCCCAGAGCCACTTCTAATGGAAATGATTTTCCTTACCACATTGACGCTGATGGTCTTACATTTATACTTATGAACTTTCCAGACTGATATGCCGGTATTCACCGCATAAATAAGTGAGGAAGTAAGTCGTTGCGTGTGGACGGCGGCAAAACCCGCATAAGCACAAAAAACGATAAAAATTTCTAACATGTAAGGACAACCTTCACGCAGGTCAGTTATAGGTGAAGTTCGGTCATCCCACTAAATGAAAGTGCCGGTCCTACCCGCACAATCATGATAGAGGAAACTGAACGTTAACCTATTGACAACCGTGCGTCGAACGGTTAACTTATTCAAAACACTGATATGCCGGTTTTCACCGCATAAATAAGTGGGGAAGTAAGTCGTTGCGTGTGGACGGCGGCAAAACCCGCATAAGCACAAAAAACGATAAAAATTTCTAACAGATAAGGACAACCTTCACGCAGGTCAGTTATAGGTAAAGTTTGGTCATCCCACTAAATGAAAGTGACGGTCCTACCCGCACAATCATGATAGAGGAAACTGAACACTAACCTATTGACAACCGCGCGTCGAACGGCTAACTTATTCAAAACACTTGGAAAATTGCTGTTAAAGTATGCACGAGCGAATCATATATTGTTTATGCGGCAAAACAAGTGCCAAATTAAGCTATAATATGCATGAGCAAGTCATATAACGTTTATAAAGCAAGTCATCCAGTGAAATTGGCGGTCCTACCCGCACAAACATTTATATTTCATAAAAAATTCAAACATTACAATGGCCGGGTATCTACCCGCCTACAGAAATATAAATCTATCCTAACGGTGGGAAGGGATCTCAAGGTTCAAACTTCAGGACCACTCCCTCCAAACCCACTTGTACCCGCACCATCAGTTGGCTGTGGCGGTTCAAGGAAAGTCTTGAGAATGGTTAGCCCATCATCAGCAGCAGCAATCTCGTTCACCTTCTCCACCACCGGATGCGGGAAGGCAGCATACTGGTTCACTGCTTGGTCATAAGCAGCTTCAGTATCCACATCATATAGAGGGAAGTTGGAAGGCGGGATGCCCTTCTCAACAAACCCTAGACCAAGCAGAAAGCCAGCCTTTTCCCCATCCTCATGAGAAGCGTTGAAAGCTGCGCTCATGGCATCGTCATAAGATGTATTCGTGAAGACTCGATGCACAACCTACAAGAAAAAATACTAGTATCAAAACCTTTTCTAAGCACAAAGAAAAGCGTAAAGATATTATGAAGCTACGCATACCTGCGACAACGCTTTTCGTAGAAGCCGTTCCTTGGTAATCAGAGCTTCTTGGAGGGCAGCCTGAGCTAGGTTACGGGCGCGTTCGGCTTCATTCTTGTTAAGGTTGGCAAGCAACACTTCCTTAGCAGCAGCCTCTTCAACGCCCTTCAGCTTACGCTCAGTATGGTCAAGCATACCCCTCTGATCCAAGATCTCTTGAAGCTTCTTGGCGTCTTCCATAGCCAAAGCATCATGAGCCTGCTGAAGCCTCTCTAGTTTGGCTTTAAGCTCCTCATTTTCGGCGCGTAGAGGTTCAGCAACGGTTTCAGCCTTGGTGGCCCTCTCGGTCGCGTTCCGCGTAGTTTCCTTAGCCAACCGAAGCTGTTCGTTAACAGCTTGGGTAGCCTTGGAACGGGCCTCGAGCCGGGCCTGCACTTCAACCTTGAGGGCCTTGAAGGCCTTTTCCTTCTCCGCAGCAATTGCGGAAAGTCTCCTGTTCTCTTCCCGGATAGCCCGCGCCTGAGCCACTTCTTGGATACGCGCAGCCTTTAACTTGTCGTTTTCACGACAAAGCAACTCGACGCGCGGCTGCATCCGGGCAAGGAGAATCCGAAGCTCATTTGTCAGCCTACCCTCCTGGTAGCTAGACATGGCTTCCCCCAACGCGCCACTTGGGGCCGCGTGACGCGCCCACTCGACGCAGTCTACAGCCGTCCGAAGGGTTGTTCCCCGGCGGATGTTCCACCGTGGAACATACACCTCATTCGAATCCGACACTGCAAAAACAAAAAGCAGTTAGGAAAAGATGATAAAAATATAAAAAGGCCAAAATAACCCTATGCACCTGTAGGGTCGACAACAGGCCGGTAGCCGCCGAACCCATCACCCGAACCTAAGGGATATCCATCTAAGAGGTCAGGTATATGGGAATGAGGCAGAGATTGGCTAGAAGCCCCAAACATACCTGCTGAACCGGCCGGAGACGAGGTAGTCACCGGTGCCGGAGGCACGGTTGAAGCCGCCGCGGTAGAGACCATCGGAGGTGAACTCACGGGAGGTGAAATCACAACCGTGGCCGCCGCTGCGGAGGAGCCCGCAGAAAAAATCACCGCCGGCTCAGTAAAGGATGCAGTGAAGATGGCACTGACAGCCGGCGGAGATGACGTCACAATTGGAACAGTTGCCTCAACCGGGTGAGCAACTGAACCAACAATTGAAACAGGCGCGGCCGCCTGGGTCATCGCCTCGGGTAGGTTGACCAAACCTACCGTCATGGGTCGAGAAACGCTCCTCCCCGCTCCACTCTGGAATGCGGTAGCATCCACGCCTGCATGAAGACGATATTAAAAACAATGGCAGAAAGAATTGCGGGTAAGATTAATTTACACTTACGAGTTTTCTTGAGCTTGAAGGTTCTGACAGGCGGGGACGAACCCGATGGAGCCGGCCTCTTCACGCCGGTCACCGTCGTCGTACTGGGCGGATCGGAGGTGACAGCTGTCTCAACCTTCGGGATAGTTGTCTCACCACCACCAGGGTTCCCTGCCACCTCCTCACTTTCGGTCTCCGAGTCAGACCGGTTCCCCTGATCGGCGGTGGAGGCAACCTTCGCCTTGCCCTTCGCGCCAGCTGCCTTCTTCTTCCTCACGAAGAAAGGACCGTCTGCGGATTCCTCATCAGAAGATGATAAAATTAGAGGAATTCCAGCAGAGGTTTGAGCATGGAGAGGACGGGGGTTAAAGAAACCCTTACCTGGCCGCGTGGCGCTCAAAATCTCGTGGCCCGGCGGGTAGACCTCCACAAACCGATCCGCCGTTTGCTTCAAGATGGGCAACTCGTTCTCGTCGAGAGCACGAGTACCCAGCCGAGCGGGACCACCGCTCTCACGCGGTTGCAGAAGCGACTGCAAATTGTTCCCCTCTGAAAATAAACAGAAAAGCAGTTAGAAGAAAAACCCTAAATCAGCAAAAAGATATGAAGCATACCGTAAGGGATAGAGTTCAAACCGTATTCGAGGACGATGGGAATCTGTGGTGCCTCTGCCCCAGCATCCTTCCATACCCGGCTCATCCCAAGCATCACCATCCCAGACTCCGCAAAGCGGTAAACCGGAGTCTGGATCTGGGAGATCTTGGCGAACCATTCCGCCTCTTGGTAATTGGAGGCGTGAAGGCTAGGGAGCGCCCTCCCGTTCTTAAACGTCATCGCAATGGGGACGACGCGAGTGGAGACATAGAAAAACTCCCGCTTCCAAGAACGAAGACTGCGCTCGGTAGCGCAGATCTTTAAACCCTTGATCCGATTGACCAAGGTATACCAGCCCTGGATGCACCTCCAGGAATAGAAGGTCATCAGGCGGTCGACGCGGGGCTCAACGCCCAGAATATGGCACACCCATTCAAAATGGCGAACCTTTGCGATCGCCATCGGGTGCACCTCCGTTAGGTGTACACCGTGTGTCTCCAAAACACGGTACACAAACTTCGTCAATGGGAACCTCAGATTCCCATAGACGAAGAATGCAACATACACCCCTATCTTGCCCTTGGGGGCATCATACACCGTCTGGTGAGACTCAGGAAATTCAGGCTCGAACAGGGACGTCTGCGTGGTTGGACCCGCAAGACTCACCTTAAATAGGGACGTCTGCGCAGTTGGACCCGCAAGACTCACCTCGAAGAGAGACGTCTGCGCAGTTGAACTCGCAAGACTCACCTTAGAGGGACGTCTGCGCAAAGACCAACTGGATCCGCAGGACCAACCATGCTCAGAGACGCGACGTCCTTACGCAAGCTGTTCCCGCAGGAAAAGCCTCCCAATGGTGACGTACTCTGCCTGTTCCCGCAGCTACGGATACTAGCCATCAGGGAAGGCTACCCGCACAGCAAGGCTACACGCACAAGGCACTAACTCAAATAATTCAGTAATGTCACCTGAAGAGGGAATGAGCAAGCCGGGAATACTCCCGCCCAAAGCCGGGAATTCTCCCGCCCATATGAGCCAGTCCGTACGCTACTGGAGAACCTTTTGTACTATACCTGCCAAGGTATGGACAAAAGATTTGACCAAAGCTGCGACAGCTCACTGACAACAGTACGACGAGCAGCACGCTCTAGTACTTAATGTCACTATCAGCCGCTGCCTACTCACCAACCCCTGTCGTGGCACGTGCATAGCCTGCAGTTGGTGGAAAAGGAATAGTATACAGCCGGCCATGTCACTATCAGCCGCTGCCTACCCACCAACCACTAGCATGGCATGTGCATAGCCCACAGTTGGTCGAAAAGGAATACTATTCAGCCGGATGTACCTGCTTGGAAACCTACATTCGGCTATAAATACTCCAACACCTTGGAACGATATGATTATCTTATATCTCCATATATTATCTGATATCTGCTCTAGTCATTTCTCTTAATATACACTTATATTCAAGAGCAATCTAGTCTGATTCTCACGCCGGAGGGTGGTCACAAGGAGGTACCCCCCCTTCTCAGTGACGAGCTCACGGTGTCTGTTTTGCAGGTCATCAGAAGAATAACCATCTTTGCCGGACCTAACCCTCGTGGGAAACATCTATTTAACCCCCAGATTATCCGTAATCTGCCGGGGTCAATTAGTGTTTCTTCAGATATTAAAACCTTTTTATTTATATACATGCATAGTTATTTTATTATATTATACAAACATATTCAACAAAAGTATATATATTTGTTTGCTTATTCTTATCACGTAGTAATATAAGTATTTGCCACATGCATATTCATATTCTATATCCGACTGTATTAAGATGGGCATTAATTAGCGGTTAGGTAATAGGTATCATGTAACCGTTTTTAATTTCCATCATATATAAATTTTCAACACATTAACTATCATATACATACATCATGTTTAAATTAAAATATTATATATGATGCTAAATATTTATTATTTCATACACAACTACACAAGGACGTGCATTGACATGCAAACCACCATATACAAAAATAAATAATCTCACAAACACATCCTAAAAATCACTCAAACAAACCATGAAGATCCCGGTGTTATCGAACTTCATGTTCGTCGAACCATCAGTCTCGGTCTCAGTAGCCACCGTGGTGACATTAATATTAACCGCGTGCTTAGGCTTTGCGGAGATTATTGGAAGTAATCTTGAGTATTCCAAGTTTACAAACTCTAGTTCCAGCAATAATATTAAACCTTCAGCTAAACAAGGTATCAAGCTTTCAAGCAGAACAGGTATGTTGATAGCTTACACCCCGGCGTTACTTGCAGGAATCGTTTCGTTTATCGTCTTCCCTGGCGACGGTATCAGGTTCTTTTTGCTTAGATCTGGTGTCACCTTTCATTTCCTCAAGAGAGTTTTTGAGGTAACTAATTATATGTGGTGTGTAGTCTTTATATGTTCTGTTTAGATTTGAGTTTTGCAGTTTAAAAAGAGGTTTGCGGCGTAGCTTGTTGCCCGTTTGACTTCTGTCTTGATGTTAGCATTATATTTTATTATAATATATAATCATGTCTTTAGAAAAAAAAAGTTAATAAGGAAATTACAAAATCACAATTTAAATATATAAAAGGTGTACTGATTTTTATTAATCTCAACTATCATCTTTTGGTCGTTGATATTCTTAACTAATGAATTGACTGATAACGATCCCACCTTTTATCATATTTGTTTCTAACGGCCTGCGACTAACAGAATGCTAACGCCGTTAGTTGCAGGTCGCCGGAAAAATGTCTTAGCCGGAAAACTCAAAATTTTCGTCATAAACATCTTTGTAACCTTAGATCGGACCTTTAGGAACTTCTTTCTAGTAAAATCCTCAATTATTGAGGTCGCCAAAACTCGAGAACCATCGTCGGAATCGGTTGGTGGTGTTTAAGTGGTGGTGGTTGGTTGGTGTGAGTCAATTGGTGGTGGTGGTGGTGTTCATGTTGAGTTTCCCGGAAAAAAATGTGACTTCTCAGGCCAAAAGCGTTTATCCGTCAACCTGCAATTAACGACGTTATCATTCTATTATTAGCGGACCGCTGGGAACAAATGTGATAAAAGGCGGGATTGTTTTCAGCCAATTCGTTAGTTGAGACCGACAACGTCTCAAAAATATTAGGGTGTGTTTGGGATTCCTTATTTTCCTCTCCTTATGACTTATAAAGGATGAATAAGTTGTTTATATGTTTATATAGTGTTTGGGAACTAATAAGTCCTTTTAACTTTTTCCTTATTCATAAGGCTAAAAAATGGGTTTTGAATAAGTTGGGATATTGTAACTTATCTCCTTATAAGTTTAGAATGCCCATTCCACCCTTCCATTCCACCCAAACATTTTTTATAAACAACTTATCCACTTATATAAAAATGTCTTTTTTGGTCATTTTACATAAATAAGTTAAGTAAACACTTTTTTTAAAAACAACTTATTGACTTATATTAATCCAAACACTTTTTTGAAAACTCCTTATTAAAAATTTATAAGTCCTTTTTTACTTATCAACAAAAGGCCCTTTCAAGTTAAATAAAGAATCCCAAACACACCCTTAGTTTGAATTAATAAAAACCAGTACACCTGAATAAAATAAAAAAGCTTTATTGTCAAAACTATATTATTGCCATTTTGCTATGGTTTGTAGGTTCTATATGTCCACAAGTACAGTGCCAACATGGGTTTAGGTTCAATTCTCATCATCTCCACATCCTATTTCTACGTTGCTACAAGCATGATAGTCGTCCAACATTTGAGTCGAGGACTCCCCGAGCCATCCATCGATCTAACATACATCGGTCTGATCATGTTTATCATGGGAATCATTGGCAACTTTTATCACCACAATCTCCTCTCGAAACTAAGAACAAACAACAAAAAGGAGTACAAGATTCCTCGTGGAGGACTACTTTGTAATATCCTAAAAAAATAATAATAAAAAAATATGACGGCTCATCTTTTATTTTGACATGTAAATATAACTTTGAGATTCGATCCTACCTGCTCGTAACTCTACGGTTAAATAAAAGGTATATTTTGATGCCTATAATCTTATGGTGAAAGTTTAGATAGTATGAGAACTTAAAACTCAAAAATAACAGTTTTAATAAGAATAAGTATATTCAGTAAATGAGCAGCCAAATATCTCTCTCTCACAAGAGTAGTCAATCAATGTTTACATAGAAAATGAAAGGCCAAATCAATAACATAAGACCTTGGCTCCATTGATTTATTGTATTAGACATCAATGTGTAAAATGCATTGTAATTGTCATAGGGTGAATAAAAGAAGCAGAATAATTAAGAAGAGTAAAAGTAAAAGCTACGAATGCATGAACCTCATTTGATCAAATTATTCTGCACATGCATATGCATTATTACCATGTCCACCCTCCTCATTACACCCTTCTCTCTGGCACTTCAGAATTTTGCCACGTTTCTTTAAATGAGACCTCCCTAAGATTAATCTGTATCATATCACCTTCTACAATTTCTAACATAAAAGGAGATGAATTCTTTCATCACTTTGCACACCATCTCTCTTCTAAAACTCCAAGTATAAATCCCATATATTATATTTCTGTTACATCACAACCACACTTCAAAATCTCTCTACTACAAACAATTCTTCTCTAATCAAAGCTTGGCGCGGAAAACTCAGCATCTCTTCTTCACATCTATGTTATCTTCATTCTTTTGGGTTGTAGGCGAATTTCAAGTTAGATGTCCAAAAGTAAACAATTATCTACAAAGAAGGCGAGTCTTCATGATAAATCCCCTTTTTAAATCATTTCTTTTTGGGGTGGATACATGCTATAAATGTTTATCAAGTTTGAATATTTTTGAAGTGTATCTTGTTGAAAGTAAACACATGTTAATCATTAAGTTTCTAACTCGGGGCATATATACGTATAGTCATGGTACCATTACTATATTTAAAAGAAATACATTCTTGCGTAGAATGTGGTGTAGAAGGGTGGTGTGATGTGTTCATGGATGTGGTAAACTAAAAGTATATATGTTAGCAAATATTCTTGCGGGAATAAGAATTGATTTATCGGCATGTTATGTTTGTACTTTACAAGACGATACACTTAAATTGATTACTATTTTCTACTCTCATGAACTCACCAACTTTACGTTGACACAAATATTTTTGAGCATGTATTTCAGGATAAGAGTAGTAAGTGTCGTAGAAGGCATCAGGTGGCTACTTGGCACAAGAAGTATTTGACACAAGAAACTCTGATAAACATAGCCTCATTCAAGTTTGTTGTACATTTGTTTGTGAAGACTCATGACTTCCGCTATGATTATAAATAAAGAGGCTTTGTTTTTGTGTAAATCCAACAATTTGTCGAGCCCCAGTTTTGGGGTGTCACATATTTAATCTCGTTATTTGCCCTCATTATCTATTTGAAATCATGATGTTCTACGGGTTTGCTTTTATTAGCCAGACGTCAATGGCGTTTGCTTGCGCTCTTAGTGTTTCGTGTTACTTGATTTCAAGGAGTCATCAAACTAGAAAGTGGTATGCAAACAAGTTTGAAGATTTTCCTACAAGCATTAAGTGTGTTATCCCATATGTTTTCTAAATAGCTTCATAATTGGGATTGTTTAAATTCTTGAATTTATGTGTATTTGGAAATTTGGTTGATATGTTATTGTTATAATATCATGTATTTGAATTAACTTTTATTTTGTAATATTAAACTACCTTTGAGTATAGTGAAAAAATAAAGAATCTAGAATTTATATAATAAATTTAAATATATATAGCTAAGTTTCACACAACAACAACAATAATAATAATAATAATAATCAAGTTTACCATTTGTTTCACTAAAGTTACTTACAAAGGTTTTGTTTCTTTAAAGTCACGCAACTTTATTTTGTTATTCGATCACATATTATATAACTCAAGATTTTTATCAAGTTATGTGTCATATCGGCCATAAAAACCCAGACGCATGACTTATGTGCGTTAGATTACACATTACAATGCGGAAAACTTTCAAACTTTAGACTAACAATCAATCGATGTTATCTAGCTAGTAATATACTTGTATGTATAATGTTTGAAATACACAACTTTATTGAAATATATAAATAAATTGATATGTAAAGAACCAATTTTGCATTATATTTTATGTTAATTTAATATGAGGGCGGTTAACGTACGTTAATCCCTTATCGTACAAACCAGTACGCGACACAATCAAGCGTCCGATCAATTTTTTTAAAACACGCGCCTCTTTCTTTAAAAAGGGTAACATCGTCAAATAACTATCCCTAAAATCACTCTCAATTAAGCGAGCGGTTACCATAAATTAATCTCGGCGACGAAAACGTACTAATTCAATCAACTAAAAGTATCAACTGTTCCGGCGACAAAGCAAGTGAAGCACACTACATTCAATCTTAACGAAGATGGATAAAACAAAGAACCCTAACTCATCCGCTTCAACGAAAGAACGAAGATCAAAGCATAAACAAGATAAAACTCAGATTATTAATAAATCAGGTATTTGTTTATTATTCCTGTAGTCGATTTAGGTTTTAGAGAGCATTTTAATTGTTGTTTTCATGAGCGTTTGACAACAATCAGTGGATGTAATGGTTTAATTTTAAGATAAATTGTATTATTTGTTTTTAATTATTGGTTATTACCTTGTTAATTAACATCTGTTCGTAAGCGGATGAAAAGCGTTTGGGATTATTTCACCATATTTGTATACCAAGTGTTAAATAACTGCCTTGTGCGTCTGATAAGCGTTTGGTAAGCTTCTTTTTTATAACTGCCTTGTGCGTCTGATGAGCGTTGTAGATAACTGAGTAACATGTACTTAACTGCCTTGTGCGTTTGATGAGCGTTTGGTGAGCTTCTTTTTTATAACTGAATGATAACTGGTTCTGCATATAGTGTTAGGCGTCTGATGAGCGTTTTATGTGTGATCAGTTAAACGAAATGATGAAACAAAACAAGTTGATGCCGGAGTAAAAAAAAACTTAAGAAAAAACATCAAAAAATCAAAATTATAATCCATAGACGCTTAACACACGCTCAAAATTATAATCAATCCAATTTAACAATCCTTATAGTAACACGCTCATAATACACTCATAATATAAAACGTTAATCAGATATAGTAACACACTCATGATACGTTTATATTATGAAACATCAAAACACAGAGGCAGTCCTAATATAAAAACGCTCGTAAAACACTCACAAACTAGACTAATCAATTATCACGTGAATCTCATGAGAACTAACATACAAAATTACTATTACGCTCATAAGACGCTCATATTATAAAACGTTATAATCAGCTTATAATCAGTTATAGTAACATGCTCATTATACGTTCATATTATGAAACATCATAAAATCAAACTAGACTAATCAATTATCTACAGTGACTTAATTCAAAAACATCAAAAACTTACATTCGCGATCGTCTTCCATTTCAAAACTCTAATATCACAAAATAGCTTGAAAAAACTGATTCGTGAACTCAATTGATAGTTTTTGGTAAAAAAATTGTTTCGTAAAATAAGAAATTGATTTTGATTAAGCTAAATATCAGGATCGTAACCGTTTATACGTGAATACCAAATTTAAATGAGGAATCAAAAAGACAATCGTACCCTTCTCGCTTAAAAAAACACGGGATCTCCTCAACCGCTTTCAACTGAATCATAAGTGTAGATCGACGTTTGCTGATGTCGCGTACAGTTTTGTTCGATAAGGATTTTCGTATTCCATCTTTTCTCAGTTTATAATATATAATATTGGATATGATTCAATTTGTAATAAAGGTTATTTTTATTTAACAATGCACTTGAATTTATCTACACATTAAGGAAACAAAATCACACTTTATATATAAAAACGTTTTTAATTTATCAAAAACTATATTATTTCCATTTACTGGTTAATACTTCTCTTCTAATATATATATATATATATATATATATATATATATATATATATATATATATATATACATTCTAATCATTCGAAAATTTTAACCTGGGACTTGTCTCCATGGCAGCCACGGCAGCCACTTCTTCATTCCGAAGCCATTGGATCGTTGACTCAGGGGCAGCGGTTCACGTAACCCCTGAATGTGTATCTCTAAATCATTCAGCACCATGTGAGGGTAATATGCAAATTATGGTTGCCAATGGTACTAGGCTTCCGGTAACACATACGGGTACTCTAATATTTCTAATAATATCTTATTACGTGATGTATGAGTTGTCCCTAATGTCATCGGGAAGTTATTGTCCGTAAGTAAGCTAACCATGGACCATCCAGTTGATGTCCTATTTTCTCGACCTTTCTTTACTATTCGTGATCGGAAAACAAAAAAGGTACTTGCTAAAGGACGTTGTGAAAACGGACTCTATATACTAAAGGATGAATTTCAATCTTTGATTAATGCTACTAAATATGGTGTTATTTCTTCGGAGTTGGCTAAACGTAGTATTACGTTGGAGGATATAATTGCTACGATAAAGGTTACAACTTTTAATCGCTTGTTTTAAATTTATTAAGTCTATACATTTTTTTTTGCAACTTAACTTTTCTTACACATATAAACACAAACCTAGCTACATCTGGATAATGGGTAAGCAAGCAACAAGCTGCGCCGCTATCCCTTTTTTGAATCGCAAAGTCTATACATTGTTTTTTTTCTTGATCCAATGATCTGATGCGTGTAGGTTGCTCGTGATGCGAATCTTCATGAACAAATAGGGAAGAATATAGTTTTCGATCTCGTGGATCATGATAAAGTTCATAGTTTTCGAGTCCATAAGTTAATCCCTTTTAATCTTTTCAAGGTATTATATTTGGTTGTTATTGATCAGATATATATATATATATATATATATATATATATATATATATATATATATATATATATATATATATGAAACTTACTTTAGTAACTTATTTTCAAATGTTGTTTTTTTCAGGAGGAAGTAGCTAAAAAAATTGCTATACCGGTAAAATATCAACGTTTTTGGCTTTGGGAAAAACGTTCAAATCGGACTTACCGCCCTAGTCGTATATTAACTTCACAAGAAGAAGCTCTGCCTGTATGTATTTATATTCTTTTTTTCTTTATTCGAACGTACTTTCAAAAAAAATTCACATTTTTGGAAGTCAAAACTAGTTAAACAAAAAAGATACTCAGTTTCAGAGCGACTGATGTAGATTTAAATTTTAAGGTAATCTGAGTTGTTCGTCTAGTCAAAATGATGATGTTGGTAGCTGATGTGCTGGTATCTTTGGTGGCAACTAGGGGCGTACAAAAAAAATTAGTGTTATATATATCGTGTGTTTCGACAACGCAGCTATAGAAATTTCGACATCGAACCCGTAGTCCTGTGCAATTGATGGTTGAAACAAAGAGCCAAATTACTTTTACGTTGGTAAACTGATGACTAAAGTTAGATCTCGTTTTACCTGTCGTGAATGCAACTGCGGAGAGATGCTTTTCAGCAATGAAGCACATCAAATCTGATTTGCGTAATTGGATTCACGATGAACATTTAACTGATAGTTGCATTTGTTTTATTGAAAAAGATTTGCATAGAAACGTTTTGATAGATGATGGATACTAGATAGACCTAAAAAAAATGAAACCCCGTAGAGGGCCACTTTAATAAATTTATATTATTGACTTTTAATATCGATTTACGTATTTTTTAATAATTTTTGCATTTAAATTTGATTTTTTTTATTATGTGACTCGAGTTGAACCGCTTAACTGGACCGGACTATAAATATTAGTGGCCGACAACAGTTTTTGTCCCTCGAAAATTTCCGAACCCAAAGGAAAAAATCCTAGCTACGCCACTGGTGGCAACATTGGGTGAAGAGGTAGGTCCCAGCAGAGCCCAGTTGGACCCGCAAGACTCACCTTAAACAGGGACGTCTGCGCAGAGACCAACTGGATCCGCAGGACCAACCATGCTCAGAGACGTGACGTCCTTACGCGCAGTACGCAAGCTGGTCCCGCAGGAAATGCCTCCCAATGGTGAAGGACTCCGCCTGTCCCCGCAGCCTCGGATACAAGCCATTAGGGAAGGCCACCCGCGCAGCATGGCTACACGCACAAGGCACTTAGCTCTCGATCATTCAGTGTCACCTGAAGGAATGAGCCAAGCCGGGAGCAATCCCGCACAGAGGCGGGAGGGGGAATACTCCCGCCCAAATAAGCCAGTCCGTATACTGAAGGATCTTTTACTGTACCTGACGAGGTATGGGCGAAAGATCTGATCAGAGATACGACAGCTCACTAATACAGTATGGCGAGCAGCATGCTCCTGTACTGTATCACTATTAGCCGCTACCTACTCACCAACTACTGCCATACCACGTGCGTAGCCGTCAGTTGGTGGAACAGGAATAGTATACAGCAGGCCTGGTCACTATCAGCCGCTACCTACCCACCAACTACCAGCAGGGCACGTGCGTAGGCTACTGTTGGTGGAACAGGAATACTGTTGCAGCCGGCCATACCTCTTTGGAAACCTACCTTCGGCTATAAATACCACAAATGGTATGACCATCTCATCATATCTTATTACATTATCATATTATCATCATATACCTGATATCTGCTCTAGCAATCTCTTAATATACTTTTATATTTAAAGAGCAATCTAGTCTGATTCTCACGCCGGAGGGTGGTCACAAGGAGGAACCCCCCCCTTCTCAGTGACGAGCTCACGGTGTCTGTTTTGCAGGTTATCAGAAGAACCATCTTCCAAGGGTCTAACCCCTCGTGGGAAACATCTCTCCAACCCCCAGGTTACCAGTAATCTGTCTGGGGTCCGGTTAGTGTTTCTTCATTGGCGCCATCCGTGCATAAAGCTAGAACTTTATTTTTCTCCAGTTTTTTCAAACTTCTACAAAGATGGTTAGAGAAATTCCGGTAACCACAACCCCAGCTACTGGGATGAACACCGGCAACACAGTTTTTACGAACACTACCCCGGCTACCGAAGCCGGGGCAAGTGAAGTAAATTTTACGAACACTACCCCACTTACCAAAGCTGGGGCAAGTGCAGTAAATGATCACCTATTGGGATCCACCGATATCCAGATTGAGAAACGAAGACTCCCCCGCCAGACCCTCGATGAAGTTAAGGCATGGGCGGAGGCACGACAAAAGGAATTGCAGGCTGAGTTGGACGAACGCTTGCGTTCCGTGCAACAGGCCGACGAATTCGAATACTGGGAAGATGACTCGGAGGAATCCGACTCCGACGCGAACCCTCGCCATAGGGCAAAAGGGAAGCGTAAGGAAACGGAATCCCAACCGAAAAGGCATTTTGGACAAGCCTTCAAACCAAAAAGCACAGGTGGAAGTCCAAGGGACTTCTCTAAAACGTTCAGACCAAACGTTGCAAATGCAGGAACGTCCAAATTTGCAAGGGACATTGCTGAAGCAATCGCCCCAAAGAGTGCCAAACAAATGCCTAACATAGGCACATATGATGGTATATCTGATCCAGACGATCATTTGAACAGGTTCATAGCGGGGGCAACCGTCAGTAATTGGACGGAACCCACGTGGTGTTACATGTTCCAAATGTCGCTGGTGGGGGCTGCTAGAGCATGGTTCGATCGTCTACCGGTCAACCACATCTACGACTGGGCAGACTTCCAACAGAAGTTTAGCCAACACTTCAGCCAGCAACGAAAGTATACCGAGGAGCAATGGACAATCCTCAAATGCATACGAGAGGAAGACGAATCTCTGCCAAACTTCATCACTCGCTTCAACACAAAGAAGCTAAGTTTGGGCAATATCAGCGAAGACCTCGTTCGCGCTGCCTTCATCCAGGGCGCACATGACCCAGAGCTCATCCGCACCCTAACGGGTAAAGATGGCATGCCATCCACATGGGATGGCATCATGACAGCAGCAAAACGCTATGCGGAAACAGAGAAGCAACTGGGTAGAGATCTCCCACAGAGCACAAACCTCTACACCCAGAGGACGAGAGAAGACAACGTCCTCACCGCCCGACTAAATAAAAAACGAAAGCTAGGCATTTGGCAGTCAAGGGTAAACTTTGACACCTCATCCGGCTTGCAACATCGGTTGGACGGAAGGGATAATGTACAGTCGCACCGGAACTCCAGATGGACGCCACTCACCAAAAGCGTCACTGAGATATTCGCCACTGAAGAGCTCCCATGGCCAAAGCCTCCAATAATCCGACATCGTCACGATGCTGATCGGAGCAAATACTGTGACTTTCACAAGACAAAGGGCCACAACACTGAAGAATGCATAGATGTAAAAGATATGGTCGAAGCATTTGTCAGAGATGGGACGCTCGCGCACCTCGTGGCGTAATAAAGGCTGAGCAGGCGAGTGTGTATAGAACCCCAGCTGGGAAAAACACGAATCAATCCCAGCTTCAAAATCGAGACTACATGCTGCGTAAAGAACGAGATCCCGAACCAGGTGCGTATCGGCTCGATGCCACTCCCATCCCAACATGGAAGGGAGCTCATTTACACAGTCTGCATGTAAATCAATTCCAATTTGTAAAGAAAAGGCCAAGAGCCACTTCTAATGGAAATGATTCTCTTTAAGAACACCGAAGCTGATGATTTTACATTTATACTTTTCTGAACACTAATATGCCGGTTTTCACCGCATAATTACGTGAGGTCATTGCATGGGAAGGCGGTCCTACCCGCACGAACCCAATAACGTGGCAAACCTTCACGCAGAGTCAGTTGAAGGAGGAGTTCAATTATCCCATTAAATGAAAGTGCCGGTCTATCCGCATGAATCATGAAAGGAAAATGAACACTAACCTATCGACAACCGCGCGTCGAACGGTTCAAAACAATTCTTAAAAAAGGATAAGAATAACCTACACGCAGGTCAGATAAGGGTAAAGTTTTGCCATCCTACTAAGTGCAAGTGACGGTTCTACCCGCACAATCACGAAAGAGGAAGCAAAACTTCACACCTATTATCAACCACGTTCAAAGGTTAACTTATCCTCAAAAGGTAAGAATAACCTACACGCAGGTCAGATAAGGGTAAAGTTTTGCCATCCTACTAAGTGCAAGTGACGGTTCTACCCGCACAATCACGAAAGAGGAAGCAAAACTTCACACCTATTATCAACCACGTTCAAAGGTTAACTTATCCTCAAAAGGTAAGAAAAACCTACACGCAGGTCAGATAAGGGTAAAGTTTTGCCATCCTACTAAGTGCAAGTGACGGTTCTACCCGCACAATCACGAAAGAGGAAGCAAAAC
This sequence comes from Bidens hawaiensis, assembly GCF_021521415.1. NCBI lineage: Eukaryota > Viridiplantae > Streptophyta > Magnoliopsida > Asterales > Asteraceae > Bidens > Bidens hawaiensis. Next base: position 1,103,157 of record NW_027491031.1, on the reverse strand, counting down.
TTCACACCTATTATCAACCACGTTCAAAGGTTAACTTATCCTCAAAAGGTAAGAAAAACCTACACGCAGGTCAGATAAGGGTAAAGTTTTGCCATCCTACTAAGTGCAAGTGACGGTTCTACCCGCACAATCACGAAAGAGGAAGCAAGACTTCCTGTTATCAACCACGTTCAAAGGTCAACTTATCTTAATGCCTTAGAAATTTCGAAAAGGAAAACCTACACGCAGGTCAGATATAAGTTAAAGTTTAGCCATCCTACCAAGTGCAAGTGACGGTTCCACCCGCACAATCACGAAGGAGGAAGCGAAACTTTAACCCACTATCAACCACGTTCAAAGGTTCTTATTCTAAACACTTGGAAAATTGCTAATTTAAACTAAGTATGCAAGTCATAAGTTTATAAAGCAAGGAACCCAAAGAAGGAAATAACAATCTTATACGCAAAAAGATTTATATTTCACAAATTAACTATTACAAGAATGACCGGGTAACTACCCGCCCAAAAGAATAAAACTATACAAGTCTATGTTAGCAATGGGAAGGGATCTTCAGGATCAAGCTTCAGGGCCGCTTCCACTTGGACCCGCTCCATCAGAAGAACGGGGTGGTTCGAGGAACGCTTTGAGGACAGCTAACCCATCATCAGCAGCAGCTACTTCGTCCACCTTCTCCACCACTGGATGCAGGAAGGCGGCGTATTGGTTCAATGCTTGGTCATAAATGGCTTCGGTATCCACATTGAACAAAGGGAAGTTGGAAGGCGGGACGCCTTTCTCAACAAACCCTAGACCAAGCAAGAAGCCGGCCTTTTCCCCATCCTCATGAGAAGCATTGAGGGCTGCGGTCATAGCATCATCGTAAGAGGTCTCTGAAAAGACCCGACGCACAACCTACAAAGAAAACACAAGTATTAGAACCTTTTCTTACAAGAGAAAAGCGTGAAGATAAAACTAAACATAAGTATTACCTGAGGCAACGCTTCTCGAAGAAGCCATTGGAGGGCAGCTTGAGCTTCGTTATGGGCGCGTTCGGCTTCGCTCTTGTTAAGGTTGGCAAGTAAAACTTCCTTTGCGGCAGCCTCTTCGACGCCCTTAAGCTTCCGCTGGGTCTGGTCAAGCACCCCCCTCTGGTCCAGGATTTCCTGGAGTTTCTTGGCATCTTCCATTGCCAAGGCATCATGAGCGCGTTGGAGAGCCTCTAATTTGCCTTTCAGCTCCTCATTCTCCACACGCAAAGGCTCAGCAACGGCTTCAGCCTTGGCAGCCCTCTCAGTTGCGTTTCGCGCAGTCTCCCTGGCCAGCCGAAGTTGTTCATTCACAGCTTGGGCAGCCTTGGAGCGGGCCTCGAGTCGCGCCTGAACTTCAACCTCGAGAGCCTTGAAGGCCTTCTCCTTGTCGGCGGCAGCTGCCGCCAGCTGTTGGTTCTCCTCCCGAAGAGCACGCGCCTCAGATATGTCGTTGGCGCAAGCTGCTTTCAACTTGTCGTTTTCACGACAAAGCAGCTCGACGCGCGGCTGCATCCGGGCCTGGAGAACCCGAAGCTCATTAGTTAGCCTACCCTCCTGGTAGCTAACCACGGCTTCCCCCAACGCACCCAGAGGAGCAGCGTGGCGAGCCCAGTCCACGCACTCCACAGGTGTGCGAAGGGTTGTTCCTCGGCGTATGTTCCATCGAGGAACATACACTTCATTGGAATCCGACACTGCAAAAGAAACAAAAGCAGTAAGGAAAAGATGATAAAAAACATAAGGGAAAAAGAAAGGAACCCTACGCACCTGTAGGGTCAATGACAGGCCGATAGCCGCCAAACCCATCACCTGAACCTAAAGGAAATCCATCCAACAGGTCAGGCAGACGGGAAGGTGGCAAAGATCGGCGGGAAGCCCTGCGCGTACCTGATGGTCCGGCCATCGGTGCCGGTGGCGCGTGCATGGTGGCAGCCGCCGAGGTCGCCGTTGTGGTCGCCGCCGCGGTCGCCGCCTCGTAGGCAACAGCAGTAACCGCCGGCTCTGTGAAGGATGCTGTAAAAATCGCACTCACAGCCGGCGGTGACGTCATCTCAACTGGAACAGTCTGCTCAGAGGGAGCAACTGAACCAGCGGTAGCAGGCGCAGGCACCTGGGTCGACGCCTCAGGTAGGCTGACCAAGCCTACCGTCATTGGCGGAAGGGTACTCCTCTGCGCTTCACCCCGGAATGCGTCAACATCCACGCCTACACAAAGAAGAAAGTGTTAGATAAATTTATGAAGTAATAAATCTGCAAAGACATTATGATTGTACTTACGGGTTTTCTTGACCCTGAACGTACGGACGGGCGGGGAGGAACCCGATGGAGCCGGCCTTTTGGTACCGGTCACCGTCGTCTTCGTTGGTTCTCCGGAGGTAACGGCCGTAGCCTCCGGAGCAGTGGTCTCCTCACCAACGGGGTTCCCCGTCACCTCTTCACTATCTGACTCCGAGTCAGATAGAACCACCGGACCAGCCGTGGAGGTCTTCTCCTTCTCCTTCCCTTTCCCGCCGGCAGCAGCTTTCTTCTTCCGCACCAGTGGAGGAGCATCTGAGGATTCCTCAGAAGAAGACAGGTCAAGAATTCCAACAGCGGGTACAGCATTAAGGGGTTGAGGAAAGAATATCGCCTTACCTGGCCGCCGGTGGCTCAGGATCTCGTGGCCCAGCGGATAGACCTCCACAAAACGATCCGCCGTTTGCTCCAGGATGGGCAACTCGCCCTCGTCCAGAGCACGAGTACCCATCCGCGCGGGACCGTCGGTTTCCCGCGGGAACAGAAGCGACTCCAAATTATTTCCCTCTGAAAGAAAAGAAACAGTTAGAAGACAAACTTGTATCAAAAAGAAAGACAAGACATACCATAGGGAATAGAGTTCAAACCGTATTCGAGAAGGATGGGAACCTGAGACGCATCCTTCCACACCCGGCTCATCCCTAACATGACCATCCCGGACTCCGCAAACCGGTAAACCGGAGATTGGATCCGGGATATCTTCGAAAACCATTCCGCCTCCTGGTAGTTGGGGGCGTGAAGGCTCGGTATCGCTTGGCCATTCTTAAACTTCATGGCAAGGGGGATGGCGCGGGCAGAAATGTAGAAGAATTCCTGCTTCCACGCGCGAAGACTGCGCTCGGTGTCGCAAATCTTCAGACCCTTAATACGGGTCGTCAAGGTGTACCACCCCTGGATGCACCTCCAGGTATAGAAGGTCATCAGGCGGTCCACATGGGGCTCGATGCCCAAAATCCGGCACACCCACTCAAAATGGCGAATCTTGGCGATCGCCATGGGGTGCAGCTCGGTCAAATGAACACCGTGCCTCTCAAGGACACGGTAAACAAATTTAGTCAATGGAAATCTAAGATTCCCATAGACAAAAAATGCAGCATAAACCCCGATCTTGCCCCTGGGGGCATCGTACACGGTCTGGTGGGATTCAGGAAACTCAGGCTCGAGATGATCGAGCATGAACTTCCTGACAACATACCGGTACTGATCGCCGGGCAGAGCACACTGGCACTCGCCAGCAGTACCCCTGTCATCGGCTATAGCTTCAGCATCACGAGAAGACATCTTGCAGAGAGAAAAGAACGATTTCGAGAGAATGCTCGATTGAATAAAGGAGTATTCGCCGGAAATCGCCTTAAAGATGAAGAGAAGAGTTAAAAGTGTGAATTGCAAAATAACCCTCTCCCCCTTTATATAGTAATCGCAATTAATGCGGTGAATTTAATGCGGAGGAGAGAGAAATCGAATGTGCAATGAAACTATGACACGTGGCAAAAAGCAAGCTGGCAACAGCTGTTGAAAGGACGTATGCCAGTAATTTCGCGGCCACGCGCCCGAAAAATCGCGCCCACGCGCCTGAAAAAGCAACTGGAATGACCATGTTCTGTCACGTCACCATAACTTCCTGCACGTCCTGACACAGTCAGAAGAAACCGTCGCACGACGTTTCAGAGGTTTGGACTTATCTTTTCACCAACTCTTCGAATTTCAAAATTCAAAATTCGAAAATATTAAAAAATAAGCGGGAAAATACCCCTTACCCCTTGGCAAGCAAGTAACCGTAAGACGGATGCGGGTACAGTGTAAAGGCAAAACCCTTCACATACCTAGCACCCGCAGGAAATTGAAACCAAATAAACCTTGGCAAACAAATAACCGTAAGACGGATGCGGGTACAGTGTTTAGGCAAAACCCTTCACATACCTAGCACCCGCAGGGAATTGAAGCCAAGTACCTCGGCAACCAAGTAACTATAAGACGGGTGCGGGTGCAGTGTAAAGGCAAAACCCTTCACATACCTAGCACCCGCAGGGAATTGACGCCAGGAATACCTTGGAAGTAAAGTAACCGTAAGACGAGCACAGGTACAGTGTTAAGGCAAAACCCTTCACATACCTAGCGCTCCGCTGGGAATTGAAACCAAGAAGGATCTTCTGGGCAATGCTTGCGGAAACGGAAATAACATCCCCGCATAGCGGGAACGTCGAGAACTACGTTGTTTGAAGCTCCAAGATGGAATTGGTGGTCTTAACATAATTGATCACTATGTTCAAAACTACCAAAACCTCATGGAAAATACATACAACTGGGACTCAATGCTCCTGACTTGCGAGGAGGTTACAGACCTACCCGCATCATACCCAAAGACCAAGCAGGAAACTCGGGCATTTCTGCAAGTGACAAGGACTTCCGCGGAAAGAATCCCCATGGAAAACCTTACAAAACCCTTTTCAAAACCCTTTGCTCAAGTCCAAAAGTTCACCTCACTTTATTAAACACTCATGAGAAGAGCATTGGACTGGGGGGACTTGAAGAGGTAGGTCCCAGCAGAGCCCAGTTGGACCCGCAAGACTCACCTTAAACAGGGACGTCTGCGCAGAGACCAACTGGATCCGCAGGACCAACCATGCTCAGAGACGTGACGTCCTTACGCGCAGTACGCAAGCTGGTCCCGCAGGAAATGCCTCCCAATGGTGAAGGACTCCGCCTGTCCCCGCAGCCTCGGATACAAGCCATTAGGGAAGGCCACCCGCGCAGCATGGCTACACGCACAAGGCACTTAGCTCTCGATCATTCAGTGTCACCTGAAGGAATGAGCCAAGCCGGGAGCAATCCCGCACAGAGGCGGGAGGGGGAATACTCCCGCCCAAATAAGCCAGTCCGTATACTGAAGGATCTTTTACTGTACCTGACGAGGTATGGGCGAAAGATCTGATCAGAGATACGACAGCTCACTAATACAGTATGGCGAGCAGCATGCTCCTGTACTGTATCACTATTAGCCGCTACCTACTCACCAACTACTGCCATACCACGTGCGTAGCCGTCAGTTGGTGGAACAGGAATAGTATACAGCAGGCCTGGTCACTATCAGCCGCTACCTACCCACCAACTACCAGCAGGGCACGTGCGTAGGCTACTGTTGGTGGAACAGGAATACTGTTGCAGCCGGCCATACCTCTTTGGAAACCTACCTTCGGCTATAAATACCACAAATGGTATGACCATCTCATCATATCTTATTACATTATCATATTATCATCATATACCTGATATCTGCTCTAGCAATCTCTTAATATACTTTTATATTTAAAGAGCAATCTAGTCTGATTCTCACGCCGGAGGGTGGTCACAAGGAGGAACCCCCCCCTTCTCAGTGACGAGCTCACGGTGTCTGTTTTGCAGGTTATCAGAAGAACCATCTTCCAAGGGTCTAACCCCTCGTGGGAAACATCTCTCCAACCCCCAGGTTACCAGTAATCTGTCTGGGGTCCGGTTAGTGTTTCTTCATTGGGAAACCAACAACTTAACATAGAGTATAACCCAAAGTGCTATACTTTGGGTAAAAAATCATCCATTAATATTGTATTTTGGTGATCATTAACATGCTGAATTTAATGTGTTTTTGAGGTCCATAAATTGCAAGAGTTGCTTCTGAAGGCTCCCAATCATGGTGAACTTAAGTTGTTTCTGGAGGTAGAAATTGGCCAGGTAATAATATTTCATCGATATGCATTCATATATATTCAACTCCATATTGTATATATGTTAATATTCAAAGCTTTATATTATAAACTTCACCGGTTTTTTATTGATGTAGGGTTCACTGCCGGTTCATCCACCCGCAAAAACTAAGAATGAGATTCTACTTTTTTTCAAGCTCTATGATCCTTCAAAAGAAGAGCTTCGGTAGCTATATATGATTCTCGATTTCTCAAAGTATTAATCTCGTTATTATTTTCATTTTATCTTGTTTTAACATGTTTTTAACGCATGTGTCAAAGGTATGTCGGACGACTCTTTGTGAAGATTACAGGAAAGCCTAAAGAAATAGTGACAAAGTTAAATGAGATGGCTGGCTTTGATCCTAGTCAAGAAATACAACTCTTTGAGGTCACTTTTTTATTTATTTTTTATATATTATGAATCATTTAAATTGACATTTTTTCATTCAGGAAATTAAGTTTGAACCTACTGTTATGTGCGAACATGTTGATCAAGATGTTACATATCGGGCTAATCAGGCATGTTTCCGTATCACCATATCATTTTTTTTGTTAATCGAGTGTCACAAATAGTGACTTAACAGTTTGTTTGTTTGTTCGTTTATGTTTGTTTATAGTTTGAAGATGGGGACATCATTTGCTTACAGAAACGTCTTCGGGCTGGAACGTTTAAATATCGTTATCCTGATGTTCCGTCTTTTTTAGCGGGTAGTTCATGTATTTACTAATGAAAAAACATGAACAATTTTTTTTCTTTAACTAAACGAACAAGCATAAACATATGTCCCATTTGTTAGGTTTGTTTATGCTCGTTCATATATGCGAGTTTACATATCTGTTCAAGGAAGTTGACAGTATTTGGACTTTAAGTTGATTATTCCGGTTTACTTTAACTACTTTCACCGATATTCGTTTGTATATGTTTATGCTCGTGGAAAATATTAACAAACAAACATAACAAACACGGCCATGTTAATTTTCAAAACGAATGAACATGAAGATTTGTTCATTTAAGTACTAAAACGTGATCGGTTTTTAAATCAAGTTTTAAAAGCTTAACCCATCGGTTGCTAAAATTTACCAACATTGTTTTCAGAAATTATATTATTTATTTTAGTGATTAACTGATGTTTCTCAGCCTTGAGTATTAGTCAGCTTGAATCAAAAGTAAGCAGCTTCAAATCACAATTAATATAATCTACTAAATGGCAAAAATAGGAGTAAGCATCAATGCAGCAAGAAAGTAAAGACCAAAAATTATATTCCCAAAATGCCCTTGCAGATTCTTCAAAAGGTGAACACTCCAGCCCACCGTATGGTTTCTTAGATGTCAGTTCTGCACAAACGAGATATGTGTTCATTCGTTTATTATATAAATGAATATTCCACTGAATGATTCACTGAATGTTCAATTTGGTTGCCGGCGAAATAACTTTATTAACATAACATTTGATAAATAATTAATACCTGACTGTTACGAACGTCAAACGTGTTCCAAAAAAGATGGAACGTCAGGATAACGATATTTAACGGTTCCAGCCTGAAGTCTCTGAAAGCAAATGGTGTCCCCATTTTTAAGCTAAAAAAAAGAAAGAACTGTGACACTTGATTAAGGAAGAAATTAAGTGAACATGCCTGACTAACCTCATATGTGAGCTCTTGATCAATATGCTTACATGTAGCATAACCTTTAAACTTAAATTCCTGAATGAAAAAAAGGATCAATATAAATGATTCATTATAAAAAAAATAAATATAGATTGAAATAGTGACCTCAAAAAGTTTTATTTCTTGATCAGGAGCAAAGCCAGCCATCTCATTTAGCTTTCTCACTATTTCTTTAGGCTTTCCTGTATCGTTCACAAAGAGTCGCCCGACATACCTTTAACACTCGTGTTAAAAATGTTAAAACAACTAAACAAGATAAAACGAAAACAATAACAAGATTAATACTTAAATAAATAAAAAATAATGGCTACCGAAGCTCTTCTTTTAAAGGATCATAGAGCTTGAAAAAAAGTAGAATCTCATTCATAAGTTTCGCAGGCAAGGGAATGTGCCGTGAATCCTACATCAATATAACCGAACTTATAATATAGAATTTTGAATACTAATATACAACATGGAGTTGATATTAATGAAAGCATATCGATGAATGATTACCCGTCCAAGTTCTACCTCCAAAAACAACTTAAGTTCAACATTGTTAGTGTCCTTTGATACCTCACACAATTTCCCTACCTTAAGAACATATCAGAGTGTTAATGATCACCAAAACACTACATAAATGAATGATTTGTTTTCTATTTCGAGTATTAACCCACATATATTATCACTATATATAAAAGATGAGATACATACAGGCTGAGCTTCTTCTTGTGGAGTCAACGAATGATGAGGACGGTAAGTTTGATTTGCACGTTTTGCATCTTGTAGCTTCAACATACGAGACTTAAGGCAAAGACCACTCTTTGCAGGTTTTGTTGAAAGCCAAAAACGTTGATAGTGTACAGGTATACCAAATTCTTTAGCTACTTGCTCCTGAAAAATAAAAACATTTCGGAGTTACTAGAGTATACATATACAATATCAATGTTTTTGGCTTTCTATTACCGATCAACATTGTAATATATAAATGTACATTAAAGTTGATCGGTAACCAGAGATAATACCTTGAAAAGAGCAAAAGAGATTCGCTTTTTGACACGAAAACTATGAATCTTATCATAATCCGCTAGATCAAGAAATATATGTTTCCCTATTTGTTCACGAAGATCCTCGTCACGAGCAACCTAATCACATTAATTCATCGAGTAAAAAAAAACAATGACCCTATATAAGTATTTTTTAAACTTAAAGTTGTAACCTTTATGATACATAGATGTGATGGTTGAGTATTTGAATCTAAAGTGGAATATTGTGACTTCTTACTCATCTCCTCACTCAAAACACTATTTCTAGCCCACTGCATTGAAATAACACCATCTTGTGACGAGTTTAATATCGAATTAGTTTCAAGTGTTTCCCATGAATCTGGTAAAGTACCAAGAAGCAAAATTCCTTGAACCTCGTCATCAAATTTAATACCGGTTTCAGAGAGCCGGTTAATAATTCCCTGGAAAATATGCAAGTGATCTAGCATTGCAGTTCCTTCATGGTACCTTAGAGGCTTAGACACATCAGTTGATTTATCATAAACAATTTACCATGACATGATTTTTGAGACCACAACTGTCCGAGTTTATTCCACAAGGTATGCGCGCTTGTTTCTCCACTAACGTGAGTTAACATGTTGTCATCAACCCATTGTCTAATGTACCCACAAACGCGACGGCTTAACAGGTTCTATTCGTCATCCGTCATGCCACGAGGTACTTCAGAACAAATAATTGGTTGATGAAGTCCGTTAACATAAAGAAAATCCTCCATCCTAGTTTTCCACAGCAGATAATTGGAATCATTTAGACGAAGGGCAAAAGTAAAATTGCACTAATTTTGACGTTATTTTACTAATCTCGTGAAAATAACGTTAAAAGTGGCGGAAGGTTAATCAGGCATCATGTGGTGGCGTTGATAGCCGAAAGACAAGGGCACATGCACCGATCAGCCGGTGTCCCGATGATTGAGTGCTATGTGCCTTATGTCCAAGGCTTGATACAAAACTACTATCGAGCCGGGGGTCTCACCGGAAGCAGCCTCTCTATCCCTATGGGATAGAGGTAAGGCTGTCTACATCTTACCCTCCTCAGACCCTACCATAGCATTGCTATTGGTGGGATATACTGAGTACGATGATGATGATGATGATGTATTCCTGTAGTATTCTCCATTCTTAATCTGAAAAGAGAATGCACCATTGTAACGGGTTAGACACACCATATTAAAACTCGTTACAACATAAGCAAATTAAAGCTTATTGAAGAAAATGTTGTAACAAGTTAGACGTAATATTTTTAAAAATGTCGTTTTAGAAAAGAAAGAAATATGACAAGACTCTTCAGTCGTCAATGATGGGAAGCTGATTCACGAGTTAGCAGACTCTTATTTGACAAGCTTGATAGAGGAAAATGGCAAAAAGAGTTAAAACATACAAAAAATAATAATAACTTGGACTACGAATGTGATTACGGGTCCCATTTGTTGAAAATCAGGTCCAATAATAAAACACAAGAACACACAAATATTATCATAATGAATGAAACCACACCATTTACAATGTCCCTACACCTCTATTTATACTAACTTAAACCCGTTTCCTACTCCAACTTTAATTCCTAATAATACTCAAACTAATAATAAAATAAATTTTATCTTTAACTCTTAACAATTATCTTCTAACAATAAAGTGTTTGACTTAACTCTGATCTTAAATTCTTAATCTTCAAATTTTTTATTCGATTCACTCCTACTTCTCGGTTGTTCATATTTAACCTCGTTCAATCAAAATTATATCCTTGGTAAGGCTAAACGTACTCTCTCATCTGCTTGTCATACCCATCCCCTAAACTTTCAATTCCTTTAACAATTTTATTTGACATATTACTCCATTCTAATAAATTTTTTTCATTTTATAGTTTCCATTTAAAATATTAAATCGAAAACTATGATTAAACTACCTTTACAAATATAAGCTCTATAGTGGAGAAGTAAACGCCCGCACGTTATGGAATAAACTTGTGCCACTGTGTGCTCAAAAGACATGTCATGAAAAGATGTTTTTTATAAAACAACTTATGGGTTTGAGGTACCATGATACAACTGCAATGGCGGATCACTTGAATTATTTCCGGGGAATCATTAACCGGCTTTCTGAAATGGGTACTAAAATTGATGACGACGTTCAAGGATTGTGGCTTCTTGGTACTTTACCGGATTCATGGGAAGCACTTAGAATTTCGGTATTAAACTCGACACCGAATGGTATTATTTCATTGGAGCTGGTGAAAAGTAGAGTTTTGAATGAGGAGATGAAAAGGAAGTCACCAGGATTAGGATCCACTCAATATACCATTATAAAGGTTACAACTTTCAGTTACCCATTTGAATGAGATCCCCCCCCCCTTTTTTTTGAAACGGGATAAAAATACATGCCATAATGGTTTCTGGGAGAGAGACACAAGTCATTTTATTTCTAGGCGAAATGGCGGAACCTAAAATGTGTTATGAGGACGTTCCGGACGTTTAGGCGGACAGATATCCTATCCTGCGGATGACTTTTGAGGATGCCAGGATGCTTCCGCATGTGTTATGAGGACGTTCCTCCTTATTCGTGATATGCGGGTGATCCATGTGTCCCGCGGGTGGTTTATAAGAGGATTCTCTGTAACCCGCGGGTGGTACTTAAGGGTATTTGGGTCTTTTTGGTACCCTACCTCTACACTTATAAAGTTTAACTTTCTCAAACAACTTATAACTTATAAGTCATTAGGAGATCAGATAAGAATCCCTAAAACAAATGTGGTAATATTTTTGAAAGTTTATAAAAATGCTCCATTTTTTTAATAATCGGCAAATAAAGCATAGATAGTCAGGGTAAACTAATGGCAAAAGGCGATCTCATACATCAGCGCTCGTGGGCAGCTTTGAGTAGCCCTAGCCACTATCTATTCGCCACTCGAAAGCCCATTGTGGTAAACCCGGTTGGATTGGATTCGAACTTGAGACCTTGTAATCTCTAGCTCAAATCTTCACTTCCTTGCTATTGTCAGTTGAGCTAAAGCTCGTTTGGCTTAAAAATGCTACATGACGTTGGCGTTTTTATATGAAGCTATAATATTTTTATTTAACAATAATCAAAACATTTATTAAAAAATAAAAGTATATACCTAATTATACTAATAGTTTATACATATGAGCTAATAAAATATTATATTAGTAGTATTAGTTTTCATGTAAGGAAAATATTCAAAATACAAACGGTTTAAAAATGAGAAAACTGGAATGTCAAAACCCTTTAAAAATTTTAAGAAAAATAAAATAAAAAAAATCATAACTTAAAAAGTAAATAAAAACTTAAAAAATTAAAATATTTCACCAGTTGTCCTTATTAAAAATGGAAAGAAAGAATTCTGACCCTTCTCATTTATATGACCCTGTAAATAATAATTCCAACTCTTCATGCTAATAATTAATTGATATGAAAATTTGTTCCTTTTTTCTCATATATTATACTAAACTCACTTATATTTATGTTTTAAGTCACTCAACTTTTTTGACTTTAAAATTTAAATCAAGTATTATAATTTGAGTCGTAAAATGTCAATCTTTTTAAAACTTATAATCTAAACACGACACACTTAGCTCATCATTTATCTAAACGTTTTATATTGGTTGAAAGGTTGGTGGTTAATAGTCAAAGGTGTAAACATGTTAACTGAGTTGGTAAGTCATGTCATATACAGATTAGTAGGTTGAGAACTATTTAAACAAAAATGTCAACCTAAGCACGACACCAGGCCCAATAGTGTTAACGGGCCAAGCCAGGGCTTGACTGCTTGAGCACTCACAAAATAAAATAAAATGGCTCCATTTTTAAAAATAAGCTTTATATATATTTGGGCTTATGATGCTCATATTTTGGTCTTGGGCCTGCTAAATGTTTTGATATACCTGTACAATGTCAACGTTTTTGGCTTTCTTACTTACCGCCCGTATCATCCATTGAATCCCCGAGAAGAAGAGCAGCCTGTATGTATATAGAGGGGGGGGGGGGGGGGTACACAATAGTAACTTACTTTCCGAATCTGACACTCAAGTTTCGTTATTTAGTGATTTTTTTAGCTTCACTAGCACCTCCTACTTCAAGTTAATTGGAAAGATATAGCGATTAGTAACCAAGATTCATATATGGTGCATTTGACTCACTTAATTTTAGAAATGTTTACATTTACGGAAAAAAAACATAGAATTGAAACACCTTACGAAAATTAAGTGACTTTAAAGGAACAAAATAAATGTTAATTATGTTACAAGGTAACGAACAACCTATACATATAGTGTTTTGGAGATCAATAATATGTTAAATCTTGTGTGTTTTTAAGGTTGAAAATTTGAGGGAGATATCAAATAAGGCTAACACTACTGAACTTAAACTGTTTCTAGAGATAGAAACTCGACAGATAATATTTCATTCATAGCATTCATATACATATATATATAACCATTCATAGCATTCATATACATATATATTCAACTCTATATTATAACCATCTTGCGCCGGTACTTTCATTGATGTAGAATCTATCGCCAGTTCCTTCACCTGTGAAAACTAATAATGAGATTCTACTTTTTTTCAAGCTCTATGATCCTTCGAAAGAGGAGCTTCGGTAACAATGCTCTCACTCTCTGTGTGTAGGTATATATAGGGAGAGGTTCATTACAATAACTACGATAGACTAAATTGTTGCTAGCTAGAAGATAAAGAAGAAACCTAAATATTGAGTTTTTTTTCCTAATCAATGGTTGATATTTTTTTAAAACTTTTACTTCTTACATAATTGCCCTGCTTGCGGTGCGCACATATAATGCATATATGTGTGAACCCTCGGGTTGGCAAAAGTGAAATTGCACTAATTTTGGCGTTATTTTACTAATCTCGTGAAAATAACGTTAAACGTGGCGGAAGGTTACTCAGGCATCATGTGGTGGCGTTGATAGCCGAAAGATAAGGGTACTTGCATCAATCGGCGGTGTCCCGATGGTTGAGTGTTATGTGCCTTATGTCCAAGGCTTGATGCAAAACTACTATCGAGTCGGGGGTCTCACCGGGAGTAATCTCTCTATCCCTATGGGGTAGAGGTAAGTCTGTCTACTTCTTACCCTCCTTAGACCCTACAATATCTTTGCTATTGGTGGGATATACTGAGTACGATGATGATGATGATTTTACTTGTTACATACAAATGTTAATGTTATATATATTAAAAACTATTACAGTAACTTGTTCATATGTTTTTTTTAATTTATTTTTAAACGTTTACCATCACGTGTGTAGGCTGTATAAATTAAGAGATTTTGTTTATATATTCTATTAGATTATTTAAAGAGATGAATAAACATGGCATATAACCGTTTTTTTTCATATTTTATAGTTTTTATAAAATAAAAACAATTACGATTTATATTTTGTTCCTTTTTATTATCACAAAAAAACTGCCTTCTGCATAGAAGTATAGAACCCTCCCTCCCTATATATGTGTGGGTGTATTGACATATATTTTATAGTTTAAACGCAGTTATTTATATGCATTTTGTATTTTTGGCTGTAAACTATATGTCTTTTAACAATATTAATCCTGTTATTATTTTCATTTTATCTCGTTTTAACATTTTCTAAACACGTGTTTCAAAGATATATTGGGCGACTTACTCTTTGTTCCGCTTACAGGAAAACCTAAAGAAATCGTGACAAAGCTAAACGAGCTAGCTGGCTTTGCTCCTGGTCAAGAAATACTACTCTTTGAGGTCCCTTGTTTTAATCTTTATTTATTTATTTTTATAATGAATCATTTAGATCAATTAATGACTCTTTTTTTCATTCAGGAAATTAAGTTTGAACCTGTTAAACAAGAGGTCACATATCGATATAGTCACGTATATATGTTTCCATATGATCACCATACCAGTTTAATTTCTTCCTTTAATTATGAAGCATCATTGTTATCATATTTTATTTTTATTTTGTTTATAGCTTGAAGATTGGGGGCATCATTTGCTTTCAGAAACTTCATCAAGTTGGAAGCGTAAGATGTTCCATCTTTTATGCAACATGTTAATAATCTCAGGTATTAAGTTTTCAACTTTCTTGTTAGTTAAACTGTTGTGTGTTGAACAATCTCTAAAACTTTTAAGAAAAATTAAAGTTGTATGTGATATTCTTTAGAAACTTTATGAAATCGCTTGTGTGCCATTGTTTAATCTCATTCGACTAACTAGGATCTCTATGCATGGGAAACATACTCTAGGTATGTTCAGTCATGCGGTCATAGAATCTTAGACATGTATACATAACATAGGAACACCAAGCTAGTCAACTACCTATGGAGTGTGATCGACGTCTCTAATTTGTTAAACATATGTTTGCGGAATAGCTTTTTGGATTATTTAGCAGGCGTATGGATGCATTCTAGGATATGATATTATTATTATTATTATTATTATTATTTTCTTGTTTTGTGACAGGTAATTAGGATGGGTTGATTGGTGCTGTACGTGTGATGAAAGCTATGGGAGTTGGAACTTGCGTTAGAGAGTTTATCGTTAAGATTGGAAGCTTAGAATTAGTATTAACGCTGGTGATGAATTTAGACTTCGTAAGCTGACGGTTTATTTTGTTTCGTATGTTGCTCTTTTAAGTACATCTTTAATTTGGCCTGAACAAGTTATGTTGTCATTTGATGTAACCTTATGTTCACATCAAAGGGGTTACATATAACTAATAACTTTTATTATATATAATCACAAAATCAATCCCTGTTAAAACAAGATATTTTTATTAATGCCTCGGACTAGTTTTATATTTCAACTTGAACAAAAAGATTAAGTAGTATACAACATGAGAAAAAAAACAAATTTTCATAGTAAGGTTTAATGAAACGACCGTTAGAACCGGATATATCCAGGCCTAATCGCACGATAATAAGTTGCATTATGAACATGTACAGTCTAAAGTTACTACTAGCCTTACAAGATCCACTGATTGTTAAGTACCCATGATTCTAAATAATGGAAATAAACATTACAGTAAACAAAGGAAATAGTTGTATCACTGATTTGCAGCATATGAGCGTTCGATGTAGTGTCAGTGCTCCAATCCGAGGTATTGTTCCCAAGCACCATAAATATCTCTTCCCTGAAACCATAATAATAATAATGATAACAACAACAACAATACGATAATAAAAAATAAATAAAAATGAAAGAGATTTTAACCTGAAAATGGTTGTAGACAACATTAGAATCCCGAAGGTATGTAAGCTGACCCAAAGAAGAAAATGCGAAGTCCCACTGATACATTATGATTTACAGTAAAAATACATAGTTAAAGCAAAATAAAAAATATTAATAATAATTTGGTTTATGACTACTAAGCATGTAAAAGAACCTTAGAAAACGCCTCATCGGGAACCCGTAGTTTCTTCTGTATGCGTATTTTAACTTCCGTTAATGTTTCACCCTCCCGGATCACAAGGAAAAACGGTTCCCCAAAGTGTTGTAATTGCTGTTAGTACAAAGTTATATAAAAGTGAATATTAAATTGATATTACTATTATTATGATTAAAAACCATAAATAAAGATTCATACCATGTTTAGCATGTCTTTTTTAAAATGATAAACATGAATTATATGATCCTGTGGACCAAGATTCTTTTCCTCCTCTGGAATCTGTAACAAAGCAAAAATAAAAAAAAAAAACAATCAAGTAAGTATAAATTGTATAAGAAATTAAAAAATACCTCTTCAACACGTAACGTCCAATATCGATCAATGTTCTCTATTTTTTCGGTCAGAGGAAAAATCTGTTTATACGGAATATTTCAAAATCAAAAAAAGTAATAAGGTTAAAAAAAAGTTATAAACAAAGTCAACAAACTCTTAAAAACCTTGTAGATCTTGTGGACAAAAACTTCAAGCATTCGAAGCTCTGCATCTTTATGAGACAACTCAACCTGTATGTTTCATGATTACATTCACCGGTCAACTACAAAAGACGTGGCAATTTTGATACGTGTCTGGTCAACCAAACCCGACCTGTTTTGACCGGTTATTAGGATTAGGTAGAGTTGATATTTTTACCTTTGTCTTAAGATCATTTAAGATATCATTCACAGTGCTTTCTTTTGGCAATATAATAGTATGTATGACTACCTATCAATAGTTAAAAAAATTATAAGAAAAAAATGAGAAAGTCAAACATAGAAAAGAATAACAATAGTTACAAAGTCAACACTTACTTCATCTTTTGTTGCATGATGAAAAGCAACCTTTAGGGATTTGAGGCCTTCCAGTTCAAAATACAAAATATCTGAACTCTGCATAACAAAAAGAGCATAATAACTAAACAAATGTAACAAAATCAACCTTAATTTGAAGGTAATACTAAATAACCTTATTGTTGTTGGCCAGGAAGTCCGACAGATTGTCAAAACCTCGGTATTTGATTGGTTGAGGTTTGCTTGTTTTGGCATAACCATAATGCGGCGTAAGTCTGATTTTAGACGGATCGTCTAAGTTTAAATGATAGGCAACTCTTTGAACAACATCATCATAGTTATAAAATTTTGATCTGAAATTTAAATAAACAACACAACTTAAAAGAAAATTATGAAAAATTCGTAAAATAAACACCGAGCAAATCTTGTACTACTCACAATTCCAATGAGAACTCATCCTCCTTCGGTTTCTCCAGTGAACGAAAACGCACAACCTACGTAAGTCATTTAACATCAACATATGAAACTAATAAAGCGACCTTCACTAACTAACTCAAGATAATCATCATCATCGTACTCAGTAAATCTCACTAATAGCAAAGCTATGGTAGGGTCTGAGGAGGGTAAGATGTAGACAGCTTTACCTCTACCCCGTAGGAATAGAGAGGCTTCTTCCGGTGAGACCCCCGGCTCGATAGTAGTTTTGCATCAAGCCGTGGACATAAGGCACATAACACTCAACCATTCGGACACCCGCCGATTGGTGCATGTACCTTTGTCTTTCGGCCATCAACACTACCACATGATGCCTGATTAACCTTCCTCCACTTTTAACGTCATTTTCACGAAATTAGTAAAAATAACGTCAAAGTTAGTGCAATTTCACTTTTGCCCACCTGAGGGCCCACATATATACATGATATGCGTGCACTGCAGCCAGGGCGCTACTCAAGATAATCATGAAACATAATGTACAAAAAACATGACTAACACAAAAACTAATACATAATGATATGGAAACAAACCTGAATAGCCCTAGCCCGAAATTTACGCTTTTTATCCACATGTTCACAGTTTTGTGACTTCCTTCTCGGCTCCTCGTTCAATGCATTATTTTTAACCGCCTCCACTGAAATAACATCGTCTGCTGTCGAGTTAATGTCTTTGGAGCATACAGTTGCTCAAGTTTACTCAATAAGCTACGAGCATTTGTTTCTTCACTAACATGACTTAGCACACTGTCATCAACCCAATGTCTAATGAACGCACAAACCCGACGATTTAACAAGTTCCATTCTTCATTCGTCTTGTCATCGGGCTTTTCAGAACAGATCATTGGTTGATGAGATCCGTTAATATAAAGAAAATCTTCCATCCGAGTTTTCCACAATCGGTAATTAGAACCATTTAAAATAATCATTCGCTCCATTGTTATACAGCGCGCTTACTTAATTGTAATATCCTGTTAATAAATTAGCATTAATAACAAATTAATTGACCTAAACAAAGTAACACTAATAACTCAACTTATGGCAAGATCTTCAAACATCCATCAATAAAATGGTCTTTACAATACACACAATTTGCGATTTTTAAGAGTATAATCATAAAAATATGCAAAGCAAACAAAAGGTTATTCAAATATAAATATAAAATGAACTAGGATCGAGCTCAGCTCGTTTACTATTTACTATATATATAGGGGAGATATAATCTGAGAACTTGTTGAGTTTTAAGAACCTCATTCTTAACTACACTTTTAATTAAATAGGTTAGATTATGTGGTTGAAATTAAATCTAATTAAAAAATTAAGTAGAAAAGATAATAAAGATGTACAGTGATTACACTAACTTAAATGTTCGTTACACCTATGTAAAAAAGTCGATTCGGTGCGTAAAAAATGTTGTAATTTTTCTACGTACATGTGACCTGCATATGTAAAAAAAATAAAAAATAATAATATTACTTTGAGTTATTTCGAGTTCTTAAAACTCAAAAGTGGTTTTCAAATGAAATCAACTCTATACATATATTAGTAAATTTTTTTTTTTTTTGTATTTACAAATATATTTTTACTTATTTAGTAAAAATTTTATATCTTATTTAGTTATTTTTATCATAATTTATATATACATATGTTTGCTTATTTAATAAATATATATTAATAAAAAATTAAATAAATAATAGGCATGTTTAAGCTTGTGAGCCTGCTTGGGCTTGAGCTCGTTTAACCTCGACTGGATTAGAGTTTTTATGCGAGCCAATCTCGAATAGCTTGTGAGCGGTTTCCACCCAAATTTCAAATTAATTACCAGTGATAAAACCCTAATTTTAATGTATATGTTGTATAAAAGAATTAGACATCCTATGCATAAAACAACAAGTTCATGCATTTGTAAAACCTTTTACATAATCTTTGAAAGCATAATTACTTCACTATCATCAAGCATATATTTTAGCCCTAAAAACAATAAAATAATATTTTAAAGTGGCCTCATAGAACTCACCTTAAATAACACGCAAACTAATACGAACTAGATCAACAAGAGGAGATGTTTAAGCAACCTTATGACTAAATACACAAGCTTGCTTGCATGCAACCCGTACGGATTGTCGAGATCGAAGGAACTTATAGGTTAGGCTTCACGGCATAGTGTATATATATATATACACACACAAAGAATATATTATTGATTAATTACCAAGTTTCACTTTAGCCCCTCAAGAATCAACAACATATTAACATTCTATTCACAAAGTAAATATATCACCACGATCCAAAGACAGAAATCTTTGGAATATTCTGAACCATTTATGAGACAAGATTTCCAATCCTAGCAGGAACGAAAGGGAACAAATACTCAATTTAAAGTGAGTAAACAGAAATCCATACTTGATTACATATATACATATAGAATTTTATATTTATAGTATACGTAATTAATCATTACTAGAATTTTACACGTGCGCTTCGCGTCAGGGAGAATCGATTTTAGCGAAGTTTAGACGCAGCTAAAGTATATATTTGAATTTAACCAGTGTTGATGGCAAACAATCAAACACATAACTAAAAAACAAAATCTTAAAAACATATCACAAACTTGAAGCATGTTCAATATAGATAGTGTAAGCTAGGTTACAACTGAAACAACCTAAGATACTAGCTTATGATGCACAATTCTCTCAAAATTATATATATATATATATATATATATATAAATTATAAGATAATATAGTAGTAATAAAAAGAAAAAGACCATTCATATCCTACCCACCAAATTATGTGAGTCCGAGGTTTTTATAATTTAGGAAGTCGTTTAGAGTGTTGTGAGTGAATAAGGGAGAAAATGCATTGATCTTTTTGTATGTTTGAAAATTTTCTGTAGCATCCTATAAATTTTTTAATATATTTAAAAATTGGTTATGAGTAGAGGATAGATAAAAGCTAATAATTATAAAGGTATAAAAAAGTATTATTTAACTGAACAAAAAAGAAAATGCGATTATTTTTAGTGTAATTTTGAATTTAAAGATATGGGAAAGGATCAGAATGCTCTTGGTTAAGTGGCATATCGATAAAAAAGTAATTAATAACATTAGCGACTTCAATTAATCCCGTTTAATAGATAAATAAATTATATGACTATGAAAACAGGCGTTACAAAAATCTAGTTTCCTTTGTGATTTACTTTGATCATCATTTGAGATTTATATTTGTGCAATACGGTCTACATTCGTGCGTGTTGGGCAGTTAAATCGGGCGTATGTTCTTGTTTTGTAACAAGTAATTAGGTTGGATTGGTTGGATTTGTTTGATGAAAGCTACTTGGAGTCGGAACTATGCATTAGAGACTTTATTATTTTTATTTCGTTAAGATTTGAGGCTTAACACAATATTTACGCTTGTTAATGAATTTAGACTTTCGTACTTAATTCGGTGAATTATGTGTATCCTTTTGGAGTTAAATTGCTCTCTTGGCATTTGATATTACTTCATGTTACACAATGAACGTAGTGACAAAGCTTGAACGAAAACAGAGAGCCTTTTGAAATGAGATATTATTAATGTCCCAGACTAGTTTTATATCTTTTTGAAGATGAATAATTTTCCAAAATATCTTCTTGTTTTCACTTATCTTTATTTTAAACTTACGATGTCACCGTCGATCGATGGCTGAAAAGAGCAAAAAATTTTATACGAGTGTCATGTAATTCATAAACCACATCAAAATCAACGAGTGTCTCGTTTTGCTGGGAAGCCTATCCGGTGCGACCTGTTAGGCATAAACTATATAAGAACCCTGATAAAACTCAATCCAAAAATCCGCACTTTCTAAATCCATCTTTAATTCATTAACTCAATAATCTATCAACAAATTTCTTCAGCAAATATAACGCCATATATGGATCGCACTGCATGAACAATAACCGAAAGACGTAAACACAACGTTTGAAAAAATTGAGCTACCTGCATTTTTAAAAACCAGATAATTAGTAACAGAAACTGACTTTATCTGTTTATTGTTTAGAGTAAGACACTTCAAACTGCTTATTCAAAACAGCTTATTCGGTTCCAAAACACTCGAAAACAACTCATTGTTGCATCAAGATATGATATATATGCAGATAAACTGTTTTAATATTATTCTTTCAAACACTTTATTTTTACCTTCTTTGGGGATATTCGGTTGATCTTCCAAAAGTTGTTCATAAGCTTGTAAATCACTAACACTGCAATAAGTTAATCAGAAGCATATTCTTTATTAACAAAAACAGGAAAAATATTACCTTCATATTATATATGACATTATCAACAAGAACTGCAGATTCAGGTTATGTTTTATTTGTCGAGTCTAACTGCTAAAACCAAAAAGGGTTAGCTAAAACGGAAACCGGTCGAAATTAACTAATTAAGTCTACCTTCTAATGCATAAAACCTCCATAACGGGTGGGCTAAAAGACACTATATATAAATATTCAAGATGCTTCAAATGACATCTCTTCTGTTTAAGATGATAATGTCTCAACTATTATAAAAACAGGTAAAAAGACACTTAAAAGTGAAGACAAAAAGAACGCATCCATCAAAGTTCCTTCATTGCAGGATTTGAAGAAGTATCACGAAATGTCGAGCAACCAAAGGAAAGCATCTAGCAATCTCAAAGAACCAGAATTTATAAAATGTTGTAATTACAACGAAGGGGGAACCCTCAATGTATAGGAAAGAGGCTAGACAACCTATCTTAGGCCCGTGGGCGAAACATAACCGAACCGTAGCTGGAATTTAGAATCCAAACACAAACAGGAATCTAGGAACAAACAGAAAAAATGACAATAGAAGGGAACAGTCAATATATACGGGAAATAACCTGGCCTACGAAACCTATATGTGCCTAGGGCCATAAATGAATAGTAACATTCTATAGACACTATAAACAAGAAATTTGTTGGTATATTGAGGGAAGAATTTACTAACAAGAAAGATGATAAATTAATACCTCCCGTGAACGAACATGTTTCAAGAAAGATCGCATGTCAGGAAAAACAGATTCTACGTTTCCACCCTTATTATGAAGTTTGCGAAAGCAAATGATGTCCCCATCTTTAAGCTATAAACCAACATAAACAACAAACAATGTTAGAAGAGACACCTGGGAACTCGATTAAAAGATAAAACTGCTACGATGATATTGAAGCATACCTTATTAGCCCGACATGTATCATCATTATAAAACGTACCTACAAAATCTGGTTCAAACTTAAGCCCGACATGTATCATCATTATAAAACGTACCTACAAAATCTGGTTCAAACTTAATTTCCTGATTGAGAAAAGGGTAACTTAGATAACAACATATTTTTTTCATAAAAGCATTATAAGAAAATAAATAAATATCAAACGACTGACCTCAAGGAGGGCTAGTTTTTCATCAGAGGAGCAAAGCTAACAAGCTCATTTAGCCTTTTATATATATCTGGAGGTTTTTCTGAATCCTTCACCAAGAATCGCCCAGCATATCTTGACACGATAAAAATTTGTTAAACTTGATTTATGTACTTAAATATATATAAATATGCTTTACACCCTTGCCAAAAAAAACACAAATTATGCAGATTTTGTACCAAAAGTTAAAATACAAATATAAATTATGTAATAAAGTGGGAAATCTGAGACTGGTCAACTAGCAAAAGAACTGAAAACTTATATGATAACTTTTTACGCATATTTGCATTTAAATAGACAAAACTAAATAAAAATAATTTTGTTAAAAAAGAAATTTTACTATTAGTATTGCCTAAGTGGCTAAGTATGGTTTATTTGTCTTTAGCTCACGTACAGCCCTGAGTTATGTTTCTTAAGCGTATATATTGACGGTTTCCCCTCCGGTCTAATTACACAATTCAGTTAAAATGTATGTTAGGGGTGAGTATCACGGCTATCCAAGAAAAGAAAAGAAGAAACGAAACTGCAGCAGCGGATCTGCTGCTGTTGACTTTAGTTTGACTAGTGTTGACCAGTCAACTGTTAACTGGAGGTGGCAGAAAGGTGGTGCCGGCAGCAGGGTTGGTGACAAATACCACATGCCAACAGGCCCAACACAAACAACACAGCAAACAGAAAATAAAGAAACACGAGATATATATGTTGTTTGGTCTAAAGTCTTAACCGCCCTACCTCCACGACTGTAACTAGCAAGACAATTATATCTCGTGTGTGTGTGTGTGTGTATATGGCTAAACAGTTAGGGAGAGAGAGTGAGCAGCTACCGAAGCTCCGCTTTTGAAGGATCACAAAGCTTTAAAAAAAGTAGAATATCCTCCTTAGTTTTTGCAGGTGGGAGAACTGGCAGTGAATCCTACTTAATTGAAAAACCAATGAAGTTTATGCTATAGAACAATGAATATTAATATATAATATGGAGTTGAATACTAGTATATCAATGTAATATCACCTTTCCAATTTCTACCTACAAGAACAATTTAAGCTCACCATTTTTAGCCTTAGTTGATACCTAAAATCACATAAGATTCCACATGCTAATGATCACCAAAAAATCAAATATCATTACATAATAAACAAAATTTATTAAACAGCATACAGGTTGAGCTTCTTCTTGCGGAGTCAAAAGATGATAAGGGTGGCAAGTATCATTTCTACGCTTTCCGCAAAGCCAGAAACGTTGATATTGTGCCGGTATACCAAATTCTTTAGCTACTTCCTCCTGGAAATATAGCAATCGGATGCTACCACTGTAACATTAATTTCAATATATAAAGTATATAATAGTGAAAATAACAATACCTTGAAAAGGGCAAAAGAGATTTGATTTTGGATACGAAAGCTAAAAACTTTATCATGATCCACTAGATCAAAAAATATATGTTTCCCTATCTGATCATGAAGATCCTCGTCACGAGCAACCTACTCACATTAACTCGTTGGATAAGTAAAAAATGGCATACTAAGATTTTAAGTATTATTCAAACGGGCCAATGAAAGTTGTAACCTTTATAATAGTATATAGATGTGATGCTGCAACAGATAAAGCATTTGAATCTAAAGTGAGATGTTTAGAATTCAAAGCACTATTTTCAGCCAATTCCACCGAGATAGCATCATCTGCTGTCGAGTTTAATGTCTTTGGAGCATACAATTGCTCAAGTTTACTCCATAAGCTGCGGGCATTTGTTTCTTCACTGACATAATTTAACACACTGTCATCAACCCAATGTCTAATGAACCCACAAACCCGATGGTGTAGCAAGTTCCATTCTTCGTTAGTTTTGTCATCGGGCTTTTCAGAACAGATCATTGGTTGATGAAATCCGTTAACATAAAGAAAATCTTTCATCCGAGTTTTCCACAATTGGTAATTAGAATCATTTAGATTAATCATTCGTGATGTATTCGTCTCCATTGTTAAGCGCGTTTACTTGTAATATCCTGTTAATAAACATTTATAATAAAATAGTTAAACAATTTGAATAACCCAATTTATAGCATAACCATAATATAATAAAGACTTCAAACATCCATCAGCAAAATGGTGTTACAAGTTACTATACACACATTTTGGAAGTTTCAAGAGCATAACATATATAAGTATGCAAAGCAAACAAAAGGTTTATCAAATCTGAATACAAAATATTAGGCCTGTAAACGAACCAAACGTCCGGTGAACTGTTCGGCGGGAAGTTACGAACGAACACGAACAAAAAAATTGTGTTCGTTTAATTAAACGAACGAACATGAACACATATTTTGTTCGTTCATTTATGTTCTTAAATGTTCGTTTATTTATGTCCGTTTATTTATGTCCGTTTATGTTCGTTTACATATTAATAGCAAATAATTAAACATTATCTGGAAGAGTTATCTACTTAAAGTCTTAAACTTAATGGTATTATGTTTGTTCATTTGTGTTCATATATGTTCGTTCATAATTGTTTGTGTTTATTTACAGTTGTTCATATATGTTCATTACTTCATTTATGTTTGTTTATCTTTGTTCATTTATGTTCGTGAACTGTTCGTTTAGATTTTAAACAAATGAACATAAACGAACACGAACATGTTCATATTTTAAATAAACAAACACAAAATATGTGTTCGTGTCCGTTTAAAGTTAAATGAACGAACACGAACATTCCCTTGTTCGTGTTCGTTTCGTTCGTTTACAGGCCTACAAAATATTATGTGTTTGTAAAATCCTGTTTTATTCGACAAAGATTCCAAACACCAAATGCCAAAACAAAACACAGACGAACATATTTAACAAGCAGAACATGCTTCAAAAAGAACAATTTAGTGGTCTTAATTTAGCTTCTTAAAACCACGATGTCCGTTAAATGCACACAACACACGAGCATCAAAACTCATTACAACAACAAATCAAAGCTTGAAAGTTGAACACACTGTTGTAAAGAGTTAGACATGTTTTTTTAAAAGAGCATATTATTTATCTGAAAATAAAAAAAGAAATGTGGAGTTTCATGTTTGTTTGAACTTAATAAGAAGTGTTTAATTACAATAATCTTTCAAATCTACTGACCATAAATTAATTAACAGATTAACAATTAGGAGTTGATTTGAAAACCATATAAAGTTCCAAGGGCTAAAGTTTCCTATTTGTAATATATAACATCCTTTAGCAAAACTTTGAATATTCCAGGGACAATTATTATAGTTTTTATATGAAGAATACAACAAAAAAAAGTAGTTGGTCCCCACTTTCAACTAATTTCTTGACCCAAAATTTACCATTTGTTTTCACCCAACTTGCATTATTTTATATATTTTAGCTCCACTATGTTCCAATATTTACACCAATAAGCACATTCAAAATTGGAAATGTAAACGAGCCGAGCCGAGCACGAGCTTAACTAGGCTTAAGCTTGGCTCGTTTAACTTAGAGAGGGCTTCACATCAAGCTTGGCTCGTTTAACTTAGAGAGGGCTTCACATCAAGCTTGGCTCGTGAATAGTATTTCAAGCTCTAGCTCAGGCTCGGAAATCATTTAATTTACATAGAGCTCAACTCATTTCAAAACTCAAGCTTGGCTCATGAGTACTATTTCAAACCCGAGCTTGGGTTAAGCTCAGACTCAGCTCGCTTATTAATATTAATAATGCATATATAACTATTTTTAAATATTTATAATTATCTTTTTGTATCTATTTAACTATAACTTTATACATAACCTAATATATACTATCTAGTTATTTGTATCATAATTTTATTATACATAACATCAATTATTTAATAAATATATACATATATATTTTTAGAAAATATTTTGGCTTGTCTCGTACTATCTATTGATTGATTAATTGCTAATGGTGTTTCAATCAAACACTATAAACATGAATAAATAAACAGTGAATTAACGCGAAACCCTAATTTTAATGTATAAAATAATATAGTGTAATGCAGCATTAATAATATCGAGTTGAAGTTGAGAGATTTACCTCGAAATGGATACCAAGTTACCAACTCACTCCTGCACTTGAGACCTCAAGGAAACTACTGTTTCTTGACCAGTTTATGATCGGTTTCGGTTCAGTTAACCTGTTTGAAACCGGTTTTAATGATTTAAGAGTTTTTATTTGTATAACTTTCGTCAAATCTGTTTTATTATATTTTAAAAAGATATGACTAGATTATATTCTACACTATACTATACAGATAAAAAGCAATTTGTCGGTGCCACTGAAAACTTATGTGTTCTTTTAATAGTTTCTTCTTCTTCTTCTTTTTGGGTGCATTATGATTTCTAACCAATTATGATGGTGTGGTGTGTTGGTTGTTCTATTGATAGGTTAGTCTTGGACAATAATTAGGTGGCCAACAATTTTTGCTACTTTTGTTATGTTTATATTTGATTATGTTATATGTTTTTTTAAAATATTTTAATTTGATAAATTTGTTATTTGGGTTTATTTCTGGACCATAACGAATATATCCGATATTGTCTGAATTCACGTCTGCCTGTCGTCACAATGTCTGAGTTTTATCAACCTTGTAGGTTTTATCCATCAAATAAACATCGTTTTAATTATTGACAATAATCTAAAGGGTGATTTGGCTGATGTAATAAGAGACCTATAAATTGGTAGCAACTATATTGAGGGAAGAATATACTAACAAGAAAGTTGATAAATTAATACCTCTCAATAATGAACATGTTTCAAGAAAGATCGAATGTCAGGACGATTATATCTTACGCTTCCAACCTCAAGAGTTTCATGAAGCAAATGATAAGCTTTAAACCAACACGAAAAGAAAAAACACTGTTCAAAAGAGTCTGTTGTTAGACACAAGATTAAAAGTCGAAACTACTAGCCCGAAATGTGCAGTCAAAAACATACTAACCTCTCAAATCTGGTTTAAACGATTTCTAAAACTTTTGAGAAAAAAATTATGTAGTATACAAAGTTATATCCGCATACGAAAATAACAGTTTTACATAGTTGGGTTAATGAAACGGTCTCAAGAACCGGACATTCATCGACCTTTTTGATCACATGTTACTACGTTGCATTATGAGCACTTACAATGTAAATTTACAGGCTAGGAATCTTGAATTTCATGAAAGAAGCAAGCATATGAGTTAAATACCATTTCGTTCGAGAACTCATCAGTGACGAGATCCAGCTCCGATACTAATTAATAGGTTCAGAACTGGAGGTTAGCAATTAGAAGGAAATAAAGGAAAGCATAAAGGCTAAACATATAGTCTTACAAGAGTCACTCATAATTATACACTACTACCAGTTATATAACAACCATTGATTCTAAATAATTACTAGCTGGAAATAGACGAATTTTTTTTCAAATTGGTGTTTATTCACAAAAAAAAAAAGGAAAACGGGAAAGTAAAAAAAAAAAAAGGAAAATGGTGTATCCGCTGCTGCCAGCAGCGGATTAGGAAGAATTGGAAGCTAATCCGTCACCGCCAATGGCGGATTAGGAAGAACATCTATACAATAATCGAAACCCAGATACAATTTATTATTATTATTATTATTATTATTATTATTATTATCATTATCAACACACACTCTTCAATTCATCCAAAATTAACTCAGTTCCACAATTAATCGAAACCCAGATACAATTGAAATGGGTACTACTCGAATTTGAGTTTTGTTGGTGTTTGAATCACAATTGCAGCTCGAATTCGAAAACCCAGTTGGGAATTTGAACAATAATGCGAGAAA
This sequence comes from Bidens hawaiensis, assembly GCF_021521415.1. Classification (NCBI taxonomy): domain Eukaryota; kingdom Viridiplantae; phylum Streptophyta; class Magnoliopsida; order Asterales; family Asteraceae; genus Bidens; species Bidens hawaiensis. Next base: position 1,074,478 of record NW_027491031.1, on the reverse strand, counting down.
ATTGGGGGTTTTGTTGATATTGGATTTCCCGATCTGGATATTGCCGGAATCTGCGATTGGATGTCGCCGGAGAAGATGTTCTTGTTCCTAATCCGCCATTGGCAGTGAAGGATTAGCTTCCTAATATTGATCCGCCATTGCCAATGGCGGATCCCAGTGAGTTTCTTCCTAATCCGCTGCTGGCAGCAGCGGATACACCATTTTCCGTTTTTCTTTTTGACTTTCCCCATTTTCCTTTTTTTTTCGTGATTAAACACCAATTTGAAAAAAAATTCGGAAATAGACGATACAGTAAACAGAGGATGTAGATAATTAGGTTGTTGCTTCTTCTTTCATGTTACGACATCGACCTATGCATGCATGGCTAAGGGAGAATGTTGTATCACTGATTTGCAGTACATGACTGTTTGGATGTAGTGTCGGAGTGCTCCAATCCCAAGTGTTGATCCGAGTCTCCATATTTTTTTTTTCTGAAACCATAATAATAATAATAATAACAACAACAACAATAATAATAATAATAATAATAATAATAATAATAAAACCAAAAGGTAAGTGTGTTAACCTGAAAATGGCTGCAGAGGACATCAGAATCCTGAAGGTATATAGGCTGCTGGTATGCAGGGTGATGAAAAGAGAGAAATGCAAACTTCCACTGATACATTATGGTTTAGAATATAACTAACTATATAGTTAACAAGCAAAATAAATATAATAATAATAATAATAATAATAGTAATAGTAATCATTTGGCTTATGACTAATAAGCATATACAAATACCTTAGAAAATTCCTCATCAGGAACCTGTAGTTTCTTCTGTATGCGTATTTTAACTTCAGCAAACATTTCTCCCTCTCGGATCACCAACAAAAATGGCTCCCCAAAGTTTCGTATGTGCTATTGATACAAAGTTGTATAATATTATTTTGATCAGAATGCAGAAAAATAAACATCCTATAAAAACAAAAGCACAAACCTGGAACGGAGATGTGTCTTTTGTATAATGATAAACACGAATTAGACGTCTCTGTGCATCAAGGTCCTTTTCCTCTTCTGGAATCTGTAATAAAACAAAAAAGTCAAAAATAATCCAAGCATGAATTTTGTAAGCATTTAAAGATTACCTCCTCAGCACGTAACGTCCAGCATTGATCATTAAGGTCCTGAATCTTTTTGTTTAGAGGGAAAATCTGCATATACAGATTTGTTGGGTTATGAAGGCCTTTGGGCCGGTTTTATTAGAAGGCCCGGTTTTGGCTCCTAATTATGTTTAACCCTAATCTTGTTTATTATATATATCCCATCATGTAATTGTAATCTTGGTTCTGAGCTAATAAGAAAACCTAGTTGCAGCCCGTGGACGTAGGTCCCCTCGCGGGGACCGAACCACGTTAAATTCTTGTGTCGTTTATATTTTCGTTTATGTGTGTTTATCGTTGTGCATGTGTGTGCTGTTTCGCTTCCGCGCGCCGCTTTGTTCCTAACAAGTGGCATCAGAGCTTTGGCTCGTTGTTTACACACGGTTTTGCACGGGTATCGATCGGAAAAAAAAAAAAAAGGTAGAAGAGGCTGGTTTGAGAAGGGCTGCTACAGTGCCGCCGCTACAGTGCCGCGGTGAACAGTATCCGGCATGAACAGTGTTTCCGGCCGTGAACAGTGATTCCGGCGGTGAACAGTATTGTCAGAGATCTTCGTTTTTCTGGTTAACAGGGCTGTTCGGGGCTGTTTTTCAGGGCTGTTTGGGACGGTTTTCCGGGTGATTTTGCAATTAGAATTCCTGTTTTGGACTTCTTGGAGTTGCAGGTTTCACTCGGGCGTTGCAGGTGAAGCACCGGGTCGGGTGTTTCGGGTTTTAGGGTTTTTCTTTGGAGGTTGCTCGGCTTCAGGGAACCGGGTTTTGTGAAGACCATTTAGATTCGGGTTCAGATTTGTTTGCAAGAGATTAGTCTGAGTACTGGTGATGGATAAACTTGGAGAAAATGGAACCAGCGGGTGTGCTGGTGACGGCATAAGTGAAAAAAAAAATGAGGTTAGTGGCAAGTCATGTTAACTATTGCTCGTTTGGATGATCTTTCGGTTAGGGTTTGAGTTAACTGATCGTGTGTACGGTCATAGAACCCTTGGTACCGCTTGATTTCATGAAAGTTCTACTGTTGTTATAGCTGTTTGCCTGTTAGCTGGTTCGAAACTGTGATTATTACTTCTTGTTCGTTTGGAATTGTGAAGTTATATCTTGTTTGGTGGTGATCAGTGGTACACCATTTGAGAGGTTCATAATCTCGTGTTGGGTAAAGTTATTTGCCGGGATAGTACGAGTGGGGTTCATCTCATGGAGTGTTGGTGTGGCATGGGTTGGGATAACAGGAACAGTGGGAGCTGGGCATAGTCGACTTGGTAGGTTGCGTAGAGGTGAGACATTTTAAGAGTCGATGTCGAAAGGTTTGGAATTCTGCTTTTGAGAATGTATCTGGGGTTGATGCATTGAGACTCAGTGAAGGCGGTGAAGACTCTTGGGTTCAAGATTCTAGTTTGCTTTATTTCTTGTTACTCACTTCAATGAAGCATTTGTTGAATCTTTTAGTTAAAGACTTTTGGGAGATACGGTCTCTGTATCGTCGGAAGAAGTGAACCAACTTCCGAGTTATAAGGTCTTGGCTCGCTGAATCGGGTAGAGCTAAGGGGTTTCAGTTTGCAGACATGAAGCCTGGAGCCACAGTGATGTTAGCTTGAGCGTATTCGGAGGTCTGAACATGTTCGGGGTTTTGGTAACAGTGGGAGCACGCGGTGTGTTCTAGGTTTGTTTCCAAAGGGACGTTGAGTTCGGAAGACTGGGAAATCCGAATGTGAAAATCTCTCCTGGTATAGTCTGCTGATTTTTGGAGAGTGATTATCCTCTGGAAGTCTTTGGAGCCGGTAGTGTGAGTAAGTGAGGGCCGGTTAAGATTGAGGATGAGCCATTGGCGGGTTTTGTCATAGCTGGGTCTGTGATGACCGGATTGGAGCTCTCGGGAGCTTCAATGGGCCTTTCAGGTAACTGATGGGAAGGGGCGCTGCAACTGGTGTGGATTGGTAGAAATCTTAGTTTGTTCCTAGAGAACTGGAGGCTTGGAGAACTTCTTTTGTTGAAGTTTTAGCTTGTTCTTGGAACTGGAGGCTTGGTTGATTTCTATTACTGAAGATTACTAGAGTTACTGGATGAATGAGATTGTTATATTTACTTGGATGGCAGGCTGGAATTTATCGCAAGGCCTTCAAGTGGGAGATTGTTGGGTTATGAAGGCCTTTGGGCCGGTTTTATTAGAAGGCCCGGTTTTGGCTCCTAATTATGTTTAACCCTAATCTTGTTTATTATATATATCCCATCATGTAATTGTAATCTTGGTTCTGAGCTAATAAGAAAACCTAGTTGCAGCCCGTGGACGTAGGTCCCCTCGCGGGGACCGAACCACGTTAAATTCTTGTGTCGTTTATATTTTCGTTTATGTGTGTTTATCGTTGTGCATGTGTGTGCTGTTTCGCTTCCGCGCGCCGCTTTGTTCCTAACAAGATTATCTCAGAACCAAATTAAAAAATGTAATATGGTAAAAACACTTATAAGCCAAGTCAACATTTATAAACAGAATTTGAAAAGGTTGAATGCCTTGTAAATCTTGTGGCCAGAAACTTCAAGCAATCGAAGCTCTGCATCTTTATGAGACAACTCAACCTGTTTGTTCCATGATTACATTCACCAGTCAACTATATAAGACGTGGCAGTTTTGGCACATTTCAGGTCAACTTAACCCGACCCGCTTGGCCTGTTATAGTGTATTAGAATTAGTTAGAGTTGATATGCTTACCTTTGTCTTAAGATCATTGATGAGATCACCCACAGTGCTTTCTTTTGGCAATCTAATAGTATGTTTGACTACCTACCAACGATCAAAAAAACAAATCAACAAAAACAAAAAAGTCAAAACATAAATAAGAAAAATGATAAGTCATAAAGTCAACACTTACTTCATCTTTTGTTGCATGATGAAAAGCAACCTTTACGATATCCAGGTCTTGCAGTTCTGGAAGAGGAATATCTAGTACCTCATAAGACCAAATATGTAAAGTCTGTGCAAAACAGTTGCTAGAGTTACTTTGCCAAAACTCAAATCTAAAAAAAATAAATAAATGCGTGAGTCGTCTTTGTATGCAATAATAATATGCATCAGTAGTTACAATTTGTATCATGGAAACCTAGTTCATCACAGTTATTCTTTTGAAGCATAACTAAGCAAAAAAGTCAAAATAACCTTCCTGTTGTAGGGCAGGATGTCTGACAGAAGTTTGAAACCTCGGTATCTGATTGGTTGAGGTTTGCTTATTTTTCACCCCTTATGCGGTCTAAAAAATGTAAGTCTGATTTTAGACGGATCGTCTAAGTTTAAATGGGAGGCAACTCTTTCAACAACATCATCATAGTTGTTGAGTGCTGACCTGAAATTTAAAATAAACAACACAAGATAAAAAAAAAAAAAAAACTATTCAAATACGTAAAAACAAAAACCGAGCAGATGTTGTGGTACTCACAATTCCAATAAGAACTCATTCCTTATTGGGTTCTCCAGTGGACGAAAACGAACCTGCGTCATTTAACATCAACCAATAAAAAATGGTTCATAAAATAATAGTCCCTATTGAGTGCATACCTTTTAAAGCGACCTTCGCTTACTAACGCAAGATAATCATGAAACATAATAAACAAAATAATCACAGTATACCTTGCGAATATTAGAATAAGACACCAGAGAAGATGAACCGTTAGCATAGAGATGTTTTACAGTTTCAACCTGAAGAGGTTTCTAAAAACAATGCAGGTCATTTTTGAAACACTTGATTAAATAAACTGCTATATTGATATCGAAACAAACCTGACTAGCCGAAAATGTACGTTTATTATTAACAAGTTCAAGATTCTGTGACTCCCTTCTCGTCTCCTCATTCAAAACATTATTTTCATCCAACTCCACGGAAATAGCATCGCCTGCTGTCAAGTTTGATGTCTTTGGAGCATACAGTTGCTCAAGTTTACTCCATAAGCTGCGGGCATTTGTTTCTTCACTAACATGATTTAACACACTGTCATCAACCCAATGTCTAATGAACCCACAAACCCGACGGTGTAACAAGTTCCATTCTTCGTTCGTTTTGTCATCGGGCTTTTCAGAACAGATCATTGGTTGATGAAATCCGTTAACATAAAGAAAATCTTTTGTCCTAGTTTTCCACAACTGGTAATTAGAACCGTTTAAATTAATCATTTGTGATGTATTCGTCTCCATTGTTAAATGCTCTTACTTGTGATAGCCTGTTAATAAACATTAAACAAACCATTTGAATAAAACAAAGTAACACTAATAAAATAAAGATCTTTAAATATCCATCAGCAAAATGGTCTTACAATCAGGCCTGTAAGCAAACCAAACGTTCAGTGAACTGTTAGGCGGGAAGTTCGTTTATGTTTGTTAATTTAATATGAACGAACATGAACAAAATATTTGTGTTCGTTTGATTAAATGAATGAACATGAACACATGTTTCGTTCGTTCATTTATGTTTGTTTATGCTCGCTTGCATATTAATAGAACATATTTAAATATTATCTGAAGGATTCATCTACTTAATGGTATTCTTTATGTTAATTTGTGTTCATTTATGTTCGTTTATGTTTGTTTATCTTTGTTCAATTATGTTCATTTAGGTTTTAAACAAACGAACACGAACATGTTCACTATTTAAATAAACTAACATGAACACAAATATTTGTTTGATTAAGTGTTCATCATCAGTTAAGGTTAAATGAACGAACACGAGCATGCCCTCGTTCGTGTTCGTTCGGTTCATTTACACCTACTTACAATACACACATTTTGGACGTTTCAAGAGTATAACATATAAAATTTAAAAATATGCAAAGCAAACAAAAGGTTTTACAGATCCGTTACAAAATACTTGTTTGTAAAATCCTAATTTATTCAACGAAGATTCCCAATCACTAAAACATAAAATGACCAAATTAAACAAACAGAACATGTTAACAAAACAGAACAAATTTAGTTGTCTTAATCTAGTCTCAAAAACCATGAGGTCCATTATATACATATAACACGCACGCATCAAAACTCATTAAAACAACAATTAGAACTTAAAAGTTGAACACATTGTTGTAATGGTTAGATGTATTGTTTTAAAGAGCATACTTTCTGCAATTAATGATATAATCTAAAAAACTAACAATTAGGTGTTGATTTGAAAACCATATGAAGCTCCAACGAAACTTTAGCCCTTGGAACTTCCAAGGGCTAAAGTTTCATTTTTAAAAATATAGAAAATCCTTTAGCAAAACTTTGAATATTCCAAGAACAATTATGAAAAGTTTTACAAAAAAATACCACAAAAAAGTATCTGGTCCCCTCTTTCAACTAATTTCTTGACCCAAAATTAACCATTTGTTTTCACCCAACTTGTATTATTTTATATATTTTAGCTCCGTTATGTTCATTTACACCAATAAGCACATTTCAAATTGGAAATGTAAACGAGCTGACCGAGCCAAGCCCGAGCTTGACTAGGCTCAAGCCTGCCTCGTTTAACTTACAGAGAGCTCCACCTCGAGCTCGGCTCGGCTCAGGATCAGGATCGTTTAATTTACAAAGAGCTCGGCTCGTGAGTAGTATTTCAAGCCCGAGCTCGGCTTAATCTCAGACTCGGCTCGTTTATTACTAATAATACATATATAACTATTTTTAAATACATATTATTGTCCTTTTGTATTTATTTAATTAAAATTTTATACATAACCTAATATATACTATCTAGTTATTTGTATCACAATTTTATTACACATAACATCAATTATTTAATAAATATATTATATTATATATTTTTATAAAATAGTTTGGCCTGTGAGCCTGCTCGAGCTTTTTGTGAGCCGATCTCGAGTAGCTCGTTCTTTACCCCTATTCGAAATGAAATTTGAGTTTAATTTTAGTAAAATCAACAACAACTTAACTTAAGTTTATAGTTTATAAAGCCTAAAAACTCAGTCTGTTTGATTGATTGATTAACCGCTAATGGTGTTCCAATCGAACACTGTAAACTTGAATACATAAACAGTAAGAGTAAATCGAAACCCTAATTTCACTGTATAGTTATTGCAACAATAATAATAATTATTAATTAGAGCTTGAAGTCGAGATTTTACCTCGAAAATGGATACCAACTCACTCCTACACTAAGACCTCAAGGAAACTACTGTGACTTACTATATATTATTATTATTATTATTATTATTATTATTATTATTATCCCTTTTCATTTTATCGCCACTGGTGGTCCCAAATTAAAAAAAATGGCCCCCAATGGTTAATCGACTCGTATCCCCCTAACGATCAAAAGCCCTAATACATTGGTTTGAAATTCAAAAAAAACTATAACGTCGTTAAGTCATATTTAACGGGGGGCCATTAAGGGCCAACTTTTTTGAATTTGGGACGCTATAAAATGAATAGGGATTATTATCGGCAATTACCATTCAATAGGGATTATTAAAATCCAATATTCCTATTATTATTGCTTCAAAACTCGTGTAATGTTTTACACTTTTTTGATAAGTTAACTTTCGCGAATGATTACCGAGCTCGGCTCATTTAACTTATATGAAGCTCAATCTCGTTTCAAGCTTTATTTTTAAAGCTTGAGTTCGGCTCATTTACTCTTTATTAATTTCCTTTATATATTTTTTCATAATATTATATATATTAATTAATGATTATTAAACATATATTTTAAAATTATTATATATAACAAAAGATAACTTTGGTGCTCAAGTGCCCGACTTGGCCACTTGACGGCACCTTAGTGGTCGACAACACTTTATTGGTTTTTTTAGTTTCGACACCGTAATGAATATAACATAAATCGATCAAATGTCAAATTTGTTTTTTTTGTTGTTTTAGTTCCGGGACCGTAAATAATGTGAGGGAAACCGACCGAATTCGCGTAGACTCGCCGCATTTTGTTTTAGTTCCGGTACCTTAACGAACGTAACAAAACCAACCGAATGCTAAATTTGTTTTCCTATCTTTTTTTTTTGTTTTAGTTTTAGTACCATAACAAACGTAACTAAGACCGGCCGAATTTGTGTAGATTCACCCCCTCAACAACTGGGATTGACAACGTTTAGCTTTACCGACGCCCGAGTTTTAGTTTCGATACCTTAACGCACTTAATTAAAACCGACCGAATTCGTGTCCACTTACCGCCTTAACGTCTGGGGACCGACAATGCTTGGGTTTTACCACCGCCCAGGTTTTACCGATCTGTCCCGACGCAACGCGTCGAGTGAAAACTAGTTTTATATAAATGACATGTTCATTTAGGCGCGATATGTGAAGCTCGGGCTCGGGCTTGATCTCGTTTATTAAACGAGCTTACTTTAGGCTCGATCGAGCTGATCTCGAGCAGCACGGCTCATTTGCACCCCTGAAAATAAGGAATTCCAAACACCCCCTAATTAATAAAAGTTATAAAGTTAATATAGATTTTATTAAAATTATGCCTTACATACTTAATAATTTATATGGCAAAATTGATAAGCTAAACTCAGTTAATGTTCTTTTTAGTTAGTATTTAGTTATTTGATTTTTTAGTTAGTATTTAGCTAAATACTTATGTATATAGTTTGTGTTTGTATATTTGTGTTCTCATTTCTTATTTGATTTTTTGTTATATTATATAGTTTATTAATTTATTGTATAGTATGATTTAGAGTTTTTACTTGTATAAATTTCGTCAAATCAGTTTTACTATATTTTAACAAGATATGACTAGATCATATTCTACATTTGGCATCTAATATTGATTGTTATTTCAGTTTTATCTTTAAATTTATCGTAATTAAGTTAATTGCAGCACTAAGATTGAAATTGTGGATTCATTCACAAGAGCGTTGCAAGTTAGAAACTTCGTCCGACTAAAGGAAAAGTTAGGAATGGGATCCGTCGTGCTATAACGGTGCGTTAATGTGGGTTCGATGGCCCTACACTATATATGCATTTGAGACTATAATTACTTCATTAAGATTTGAACCTTAAAACTAGTATTTATGTTGTTAATGAATTTGACTTTCGTACGTTGTTAACTTAAGTGAACTTAGACTTTCATTCTTCAAACAGAAAGTCGTCGTTTCTAAAAAAACCCAAAAAAGGAAACTAGTCGTAAGTCTACCTTCTTATGCGTTAAACCTCCAAAAGGAGTTAGCTAAAAGACATGGTACTATAACTAATCAAGATGCTTCAAATGCACAGATTTCAGGATGATCAAGTCTCTGCTATAATAAAACAGGTAAAAAGACACTTTAAAGTATATCAAATGTCGAGCGAACCAACGAGAGCTATATTTTCAGCTACTACAAACGAGAGAGAGCGAAAAGATCTAATTAACATCAGAACCTGAACTTTCTCAAATCCGTCACAGCAGCCAATCTTAAAGAACCCGATTTAATAGAATGGTACTTTAGCAAAAGCAAATGTATTTTTATCTTCAACAAGGCGATTTGTCTAAAGTCTAAACGAATAAAAACAACAAACAACAATTGCAATTATTGACAAGAAACCAAAGGGTGATTTGTCTGATATAATAAGAAGCAAATGATAAGCTTTAAACCAAAAAAAAAAAAAAACACTGTTCAATCGAGTCGGTTGTGAGACACTCGATTAAAGTTGAAACTACTAGCCCGAAATGTGCAGTCAAAAACATACGAACCTTTAAAATCTAAGTTGCGTTATGAGCACGCACAATTTTAATTTACTAACTAGGAACCTTGAACTTCATGAAAGAAGCAAGCATAGAAGAGTTAAATACCATTTCGTTCGAGAACTCATCAGTGATGAGATCTGGCTCCGATACCAATTAATAGGTTCAGAACTGGAGGTGAGAAATTAAAAAGAAATAACGGAAAGCATAAAGGCTAAACATATAGTCTTACAAGACTCATAATTAACTAATAACTATACATAATACACTACTACCAGTTAGTTAACAACCGATGATTCTAAATAATTACTAGCTGATAATGGAAGATACAGTATACAGAGGAAGTAGATAATTAGGTTGTTGCTTCTTCTTTCATGTTACGACACCGACCTCGCATGCATGGCTAAGGGAGAATGTTGTATCACTGATTTGCAGTACATGACTGTTTGGATGTAGTGTCGGAGTGCTCCAATCCCAAGTGCTGTCCCCAGTATCCATTAAGACCACTTTTCTGAAACCATAATATAGTTATAACAACAACAATAATAAGAGATATTAATAATCCCAACTAAATGTTATTGGTTGATAATAATCCTAACTGAATTTATTGCCACCGGTGGTTCCAAATTTAAAAAAGTTTGCCCAAGTGGTCCCCTGTTAAAAAGGATTTAACGGCGTTATATTGTTTTTCCGAATTTCTATATGATGTTTTAGGGCTTTTGATCGGAATGAGGATATGAGTCGATTGATGTAAAACTTAGTTCGAAACGATGCTCCAAAACGACGAATCAATGTTTCAATTCTAGTGTTTGAACTTCCAATTAACAAAAATCAAGCCATTTGGATAACCGTTTCAAGCTAAGTTTTACATCAATAGACTCGTATACTCCTTCCGATCAAAAGCCTTGAAAATTAGTTTGAAATTCATAAACAAAAAAATATAACGTCGTTGGGTCTTTTTTAACGGAGGACCACTAAGGGTAAACTTTTTTAAATTTGGGACCACCAGTGGCAATAAACTCAGATGGGATTATTATTAGCCAATAGCATTCGGTTAGGATTATTAAAATAAGAATAAGAACAAGAATAACAATAACAATAACAATAATAATTATTATGGGTTAGGTTATAATAGGGAAGGATAAGAAGTAATTGATTATAGATGGTTAAGATTAGTTTATGGGTGAAATCAAGTGTTTCATAAAGGGAAGGGCATAATAGGGATGATACATTTGTTGACTTTCTCTCGTGTCAATTCCTCGTCATTTTAAAACGACCATAATTTTTTTATACGGCATTTTGAAAAAAAAAATCACCATAATGAGTGTTTTTTTAACTTTTATATGAGTACCATATTGCTAAAAAATAGTGGGTTTTTTACAAATTTTGTTTTACAATAATTGTGTTTTATAAATTTGTGTTATACAAAATTGTGTTTTATCAAATTGTGTTATACAATTGTGTTTTTTTCCATTTGAGTTTTTTCATAGTGATCCTCATTGTCCTTTTTCCGGCGACTTCCGTTGAAATTTTCCGGCAAAAATTCCCGGCGACTTATCCGGACAAAAATTTTTTACGACTTTTCCAGCGAAAAATTCAAACTCCTTTTCCGGCGAAAAATCCTGGCGACTTTCCGGGTAGGTGGTGGCCAATGGAGTGGTGGTGGTTGTAGGAGATGAGTGAAGATAAGTGGGTTTTTGAAATTACATTAAGTGGGTTGTTGAGATTAAAGAAGTGGATTTTTGAAATTAAAATTAAGTGGGTTTTTGATATTAAAGTAGTATACCAAAATGTCCTCCTTCCTAACCTTCCTAAGAATATCAAACTTGAATCCAACCCTAATAATAATAATACTAATAATAATAATAATATAACCAAAAGGTAAGTGTGTTAACCTGAAAATAGCTGCAGACGACATCAGAATCCAGAAGGTATGTAGGCTGATGGTATGTAGGGTGTTGAAAAGAGAGAAATGAAAACTTCCACTGATACATTATGGTTTAGGATAAAACTATATAGTTAATAAGCAAACTAATAATAATAATAATAATAGTAATAAATTGACATATGTCTTGGAGAATAAAAGTTAAAATAATACCTTAGAAAATTCCTCATCGGAAACCTGTAGTTTCTTCTGTATGCGTATTTTAACTTCAGCTAATGTTTCACCCTCCCGGATCACAAAAAGAAATGGTTCCCCAAAGTTTCGTACTTGCTATTGATACAAAGTTATATAATATTATTTTGATCAGAAATTCAGAATGCAGAAAAATAAACATCCTATAAAAGCAAAAGTACAAACCCGGTACTGAGATATGTCTTTTGTATAATGATAAACATGAATTAGACGTCTCTGTGCATCAAGGTCCTTTTCCTCTTCTGGAATCTGTAATAAAATAAAAAAGTCATAAATAATCCAAGCATAAATTTTGTAAGCATTTAAAGATTACCTCCTCAGCACGTAACGTCCAGTATTGATCATTAAGGTCCTGAATCTTTTCGTTTAGAGAGAAAATCTGCATATACAGATTATCTCAGAACCAAATTAAAAAATGTAATATGGTAAAAACACTTATAAGTTAAAAGCCAAGTCAACATGTATATACAGAATTTGAAAAGGTTGAATACCTTGTAAATCTTGTGGCCAGAAACTTCAAGCAATCGAAGCTCTGCATCTTTATGAGACAACTCAACCTGTTTATTTCATGATTGCATTCACCAGTCAACTATAGAACACGTGGCAATTTCGACCCGTTTCAGGTCAACTTAAACCGACCCGTTTGGCCTGTTATATCAATCAATCATACCCAGTAAAGTCCCACCAATAACATAGCTATAAGTAGGGTCTGGGGAGGGTGGGATGTAGGCACACCGTACCTCTATCCACATAGATAAAGAGGTGGCTTCCAGAGAGACCCTCAGCTCTGAAGTACATATGTATGAAGCAATACAAAGAAAATCAGAGTTCAACAGTAATAATAATAATAATAATAACAACAATAACAATAACAATAATAATAATAATAATAATAATAATAATAATACTATTTATGTAGAGAAAATATTATTATGGTGTGTGACTAAAATAAGGTAAATAGAAGCCCTAAGGTATTCATTTCTCCCTAAAAATCCTTAACTTTAATTCTACTTCTCCAAGCATTCCTATCCTCAACCATGTCCTCGGAGAGGTTTAGGTCTATCAAATCATTCTTAATCCTCTCATCCCAAGTCAATTTAGGTCTTCCTCTACCCCTTCTCCCCTCTATAGTAATGTTTTCTATGGATCTAACAGGATTCGTCGTTTGTCTTCTCTTCACATGTCCAAACCATCTCAATTCCACTCTCTTATCTTGTCTGCTATGTTCGCCACCCCTAATCTCTCCTGAAACACGACGTTTTTTATTCGGTCTAACCTTATGTGCCCACACATCCAACGTAGCATTCTCATTTCTGCCACCTCCATCTTCCGCACTTGTGCCTTCTTGATGGCCCAACAATCTGTTCCATATAGCATTGCAGGTCTTACTGCAACCCTATAAAATTTTCCCTTTAGTTTAGTTGGGAAACTCTTGTCGCACAATATACCTGTGGCTGCTTTCCATCTACCCCATCCTACCTGAACTCGATGGGTCACATCACTGTCTAATTACCCATCGCTCTGGACAAATGATCCTAGATACTTGAACTTCGTTACCTGCGGAACCACCTGCCCTTCAATGGTAATCTGTGCGTCCTCATTGTCATTTACCCCTCCAAAAGCACAGTGGAGATACTCCGTCTTAGATCGACTAATCCTTAAACCTTTTGTCTCTAAGGCTGTTCGCCACTCCTCAAGTCTCATGTTTAGAACCCGTTTTCTCTCGGCAAGTAACACAATATCGTCTGCGAACATCATACACCATGGGAGCGTCTCCTGAATCGACTTTGACAACTCATCCAAGACTACTGCAAAAAGAATTAATGAATTAAGTAGAGTTGATATGTTATAGTGCATTAGAATTAATGAATTAAGTAGAGTTGATATGTTTACCTTTGTCTTAAGATCATTGATGAGATCACCCACAGTGCTTTGTATTGACAATCTAATAGTATGTATGACTACCTACCAATGGCCAAAAAACAAAAATGTCAAAACATAAATAAGAAAAATGATAAGTCATGAAGTCAACACTTACTTCATCTTTTGTTGCATGATGAAAAGCAACCTTTAGAGTTTTCAGGCCTTGCAGTTCAGGAAGAGGAATATCTAGTACTTCATAACACAAAATATTTGAAGCCTGTGCAAAACAAAGACATAACAGTTGCTAGAGTTACTTTGCCAAAACTATAATCTAAAAAAAAATGCGTGTTTCGTCTTTGAATGCAAAAAAGTCAAAATGACCTTTTTGTAGGGCAGGATGTCTGACAGATGTTTGAAACCTCGGTGTCTGATTGGTTGAGGTTTGCTCAATGTTTTATACCTCTTATGCGGTGTAAGTCTGATTTTAGACGGGTCGTCTAAGTTTAAATGGGAGGCAACTCTTTCAACAACATCATCATAGTTGTTGAGTGATGACCTGAAATTTAAAATAAACAGCACAAGATAAAAAAAACTATTCAAATACGTAAAAATAAAAACCGAGCAGATGTTGTGGTACTCACAATTCCAATGAGAACTCAATCTTTTTTGGGTTCTCCAGTGTACAAAAACGAACCTATGTCATTTAACATCAACCAATAAAAAATGGTTCATAAAAAAATAGTCCCTACTGAGTGCATACCTTTTAAAGCGACCTTCACTTACTAACGCAAGATAATCATGAAACTTATTAAATAAAATAATCACATTATACCTTGCGATTATTACCATACGTCAGAGAAGATGGACCGTTAGGATAGTGATGTTTTACAGTTTCAACCTGAAGAGGTTTCTAAAAACAATGTAAGTCATTTTTGAAACACTTGATTAGAGAAACTGCTATATTGATATTGAAACAAACCTGACTAGCCGAAAATGTACGTTTTTTATTAACAAGTTCACAATTCTGGGGCGTCCTTCTCGTCTCCTCATTCAAAACATTATTTTCATCCAACTCCACGGAAATAACATCGCCTGCTGTCGAGTTTGATGTCTTTGGAGCATACAGTTGCTCAAGTTTACTCCATAAGCTGTGGGCATTTGTTTCTTCACTAACATGACATAACACACTGTCATCAACCCAATGTCTAATGAACCCACAAACCCGATGGTGTAACAAGTTCCATTCTTCGTTCGTTTTGTCAACGGGCTTTTCAGAACAGATCATTGGTTGATGAAATCCGTTAACATAAAGAAAATCTTTCGTCCTAGTTTTCCACAATTGGTAATTAGAACCATTTAGATTAATCATTCGTGATGTATTCGTCTCCATTGTTAAATGCTCTTACTTGTGATAGCCTGTTAATAAACATTAAACAAACCATTTGAATAAAACAAAGTAACACTAATTAAATAAAGATCTTTAAATATCCATCAGCAAAATGGTCTTACAATTAGGCCTGTAAACGAGCCGAACGTTCAATGAACTGTTCGACGGGAAGTTCGTTTATGTTTGTTTATTTAGTACGAACGAACATGAACAAAAAATTTGTGTTCGTTTGATTAAACGAATGAACATGAACACATGTTTCGTTCGTTCATTTATGTTCATGAACATTCTTTTATTTATGCTCGTTTATGTTTGCTTGCATATTAATAGAACATAATTAAATTTTATCTGAAGGATTCATCTACTTAATGGTATTCTTTCTGTTAATTTGTGTTCATTTGTTTGTTTGTGTTCATTTACATTTGTTCATTTTTGTTCGTTTATCTTTGTTCAATTATGTTCATTTAAGTTCGTGAACTGTTCATTTAGGTTTTAAACAAACGAACACGAACATGTTTATTTATTAAATAAACTAACATGAACACAAATATTTGTTTAATTAAGTGTTCATGTTCATTTAAAGTTAAATGAACGAGCACGAGCATGCCCTCGTTCGTGTTCGTTTACAGGCCTACTTACAATACACACATTTTGGACGTTTCAAGAGTATAACATACAAAATAAAAAAAAATATGCAAAGCAAACAAAAGATTTTACACAAATATTCTTTCTTAATTTACATAGAGCCCGACTCGTTTTGAGCTCTTATTTTAAAGCTCAAGCTCGGCTCTTGAGTAGTATTTCAAGCTTGAGCTTTATGTGTTAATACATATATAACTATTATTAATATTTATAATTATTAACTAACTCTGTTTGTTTGATTGATTAACCGCTAATGGTGTTCCAATGGAAACCCTAATTTCAGTGTATAGTACAACAATAATAATAATTATTATTATTATTAATTTGAGCTTCAAGTCGAGATTTTACCTCGAAATGGATACCAAAACTTGAAGTTCAGATTTTGCGCCACTCTTACACTGAGACCTCAAGGAAACTACTGTGAGTTATTATTATTATTTATATTTATATTCTACATATATAATTTGAACACGTATTTCTCCTTTAGGTGTACGTGTATGTATGGTAGACAGCGATGGCGGTGCATTTGTCTCTCCCTTCGGCTACTTCCTCTATCGATAAAAAAGAACGGGATGGGTTTAAAGATCAGACTTAACGGGGTTAATATGGTCGGGTTTAATTGAAAGTAAAATGAAACCACAGGGACGAAAATTGCAAATTTGAAACTCCACGGGGACGAAAACGCAGTTCACTCTGGATTTTATTAATATTATGCCTTAATTCATACGGAAAAATTGATAAGCTAAACTCAGTTAATGTTTTTCTTAAAGTCACTCTTGAAAATCCTCTTCAACATAACTCTTGTTTGTAAGACAAAGCGTACTCGTGAGTTATGATAGGCGTTTTGTAGTATAACGCCGGGGGGCCCACCGCCCCCCCCCCGGCGTTTTGAGTTTTTTTTAAACGCGTTTTAGATAAAATGCTAGAAAAGACACAAACATAAAAAAAAATGACCGTTGCATTGTACCGTTATGGAGCCGTTGGATTTAAAAAAAATTATTAATTAAATTTATACTATAAAAACAAACCAAACTCATTTTTTTAACACATTACTCCCACTTCTATACCAATTATATTTTTTACACAAATATATCTACAAAATGTTTCTGAATAACAACCAAAATGTTCTCGGTTTCGGTCAATATGTCCGTCAAGGCAACCAAAATCCACAACCGAACCCATCTACCGCCCCGTTGCCAACCGTACCCGCCCCGAATCCGTTCGACCCGCAAATGGCCGCGTACATTGCATTTTTACAAAACTCTATGCCAGATGCGGTGCCCGGTTTCCAAAACCCAACGGCAAACATTTTTTTCCAAAACCCAACGGCAAACATTGAACTTGTAATGTTTTTATTTTTTTAGCGAACTATCAAAAAACTGTGGTATTTTGGCACAAAATTAAAGCGTTGTTCCACGAACTTGACCGGGACTCGCGTCGAGAAAAAGATTCGTTACTGTCGAAATGGGACGACATAAACACCAAATGCATGGGTTTCCATACGGTTTTCTCTCGGATGAATCGAACGAGGAGTAGCGGTGTGTCGGATGCGGATGTCATGGAAAACGCGTTGACAGAGTATCAACATAAGATCTCGGGGTCCTTCAATTACTTTGACATTTGGAAAGACTACTTGAGGTTTCACCCAAAATGGGCCAGGTTTGGATGCCGAAGCCGAATGTGGTCCGCATAATAATATGTCTAAAACATCGTCTTCGGTTGATCTAGACACGCCCCGTTCCGACGCTCGAAACTTCAACCTAAGCGATAATGAAGCGTTGAATACTATCGAGATGCCTCAGCCGGGGGTAGAAGAAGCAAGGGCAAGGGAAGGGGGAAAGGGGTCGTTTCGTCGTCGGCAACGGGTTCGAATGCCGAAATGGAAACTCAATTCAAAGAAATGAACTCTCGACTCCAAGATTTACACGAACTTGGAACCCAACGACTTAAAGTAAATTTGGACGCCGTTGAACTACTTAGAAGGAATGAAATAGACAAAGACATTGATATTTTATCAAGCGAGCTAACCGAAGACGACCCGAGAGTCCGATCTCTAAAAGCCGCTCGACAAGCGAAAATTTTAGAAAGATATCACATGTAGTTTTATTAGTATTATTTATGTATTTTTTGTTTAATTTGATGTATTTTTTTTATTTTAATTTAGTTTTTATTTGGAAGTTTAATGTATTTTTTAAATTTTAATGTTGTTCTTTAATTTTATGTTTAATTATTTAATTGAATTATTATTTAAAATAAATAAATAAAATTAATAGTGACTGGGCGCCACGTGGCACATAACGTCTGGGGGTGGAGAGTTATGACTACACCCTGTTTTTGTAAAAAATCATAACTTTGACTAGGCGCCACGTGACGCATAATGTCTGGTTGTGGGGCTTTATGACTACACATGGTCTAAGGATTGTCTCGACTGTAGGTAGTTTATTCTACACCTGTTATTTAATAATGCTTGTTATTTCAGCTTTATCTTTAAATTTAGCGTAGTTAATTTAATTACTTATTATGATTATAATTCAGTATAATACTATAATTTGCATATTTAGTTACCGTTTGTTTGTTTGTTTGTTTGTTTGTTTGTGTAATTGTGCTATTAGGAATTGTTAGTTGCCTTCATTCATACTTGTTATTACTCAAAACAGCCAACTATTATAACTTATGTATTTAGTTAGTGTTTGTATTTTTGTGTTCTCATTTGTTATTGATTTTTTGCTATATTATATACGTTTATTAATTTATGATTTAGAGTTTTTAATTGTATAACTTTCGTCAAATCTGTTTTATTATATTTTAAAAAGATATAACCAGATGATATTCTACATTTGTTATTTAATATCGCTTGTTATTTCAGTTTTATCTTTAAATTTATCGTAATTAAATTAATTGCAGCACTAAGACTCAAATTGCGGATGTATTCACACGAGCATCACAAGTTGGAAACTTCATGCGACATAAGGTAAAGCTAGGATCGGGAGCCGTCTATCAGGACATTAAACATTAAAGATATAAGTTAGATGGCATGTAGTAAAGAATGCGGTAGTTAATGTCAGTTATACGCCGGTTTATATTAAAACATCACCAATAAGGGAAATATATAATTAGTTTGTTGCTACTCGTTTGATGTTACTACAACTTCTGCATGCATGGCTAAGGGAGAATGTTGTTTCACTGATTGGCGGTACATGACTGTTCGGGTGTAGTGTCTGAGTGCTCCAATCCCAAGTACCGTTGTTCCCAAAGTCCGCAAAAAGCATCTTTCTGAAACCGTAATATAGTTACATTAACACTGATAATAATCTAATAATAATAAAAAGATAAATCTGTTAACCTGAAAACGGTTGCAGACAACATCAGAATCCTGAAGGTATGTAGGCCGACCCAAAGAAAGAGACGCAAACTTCCACTGATATATTATGGTTTAGAATAAATAATAATAATAATAATAATAATAATTTGAGATATGCATTAGAGAATAAAAGTTAAAAAAAAAAAACCTTAGAAAATTCCTCATCAGGAACCTGTAGTTTCTTTTGTATGCGTATTTTAACTTCAGCTAACGTTTCACCCTCTCGGATCACAAACAAAAATGGTTCCCCAGAGTTATGTACTTGTTATTGATACAAAGTTATAAATTATTATTATTATTATTATTATGATCAATATGCAGAAAAATAAACATCATATAAAAGCAAAAGTACAAACCGGGTACCAAGACGCGCCTAATGTAAAATGATTAACATGAATTAGACGATCCTGTGACTCAAGGTTTTTTTCCTCTTCCGGAATCTGTAATAAAACAAAAAAGTTAAAAATAATCCGAGCGTTAATTATATAAGCGTGTAAAAAATACCTCCTCAGCACGTAATGTCCAGGGTTGATCATTAATGTTTTCGATCTTTTCATTCAGTGGGAAGATCTGCGCATACAGATAATTTCAGAAGCAGATTAAAAATTAGAATATAGTAAAACTACTTATAACTTATAAGCCAAGTCAACAAATTGCATACCTTGTTTATCTTGTGGAAAGAAATTTCAAGCAATCGAAGCTCTGCGTCTTTATGAGACAACTCAACCTGTTTGTTTCATGATTACATTCACCAGTCAATTATATAAGACATGGCAATTTTGACACGTTTCTGGTCAACCTAATCCGACCCATTTTGACCCGTAATTAGAATTAGGTGGACTTGCTATGTTTACCTTTGTTTTAAGATCATTGATGACATCACTCACAGTGCTTTGTTTTGGCAATCTAATGGTATGTATGACTACCTATCAATGGTCAAAGATACCATATTAACAAAAATGAGTAAGTCAAACATAAACAATAGTAATAATAATTATAAAGTCAACACTTACATCATCTTTTGTTGCATGATGAAAAGCAACTTTTAGAGTTTTCAGGCCTTGCAGTTTAGGAAGAGGAATATCCAGTACTTCATAATACAAAATATCCGTAATCTGTGCATAACAAATTTATAAAAATTCAATAAATTTAATGAAAACAACCTTAATTTGAAGACAGTTGCAAAGTTACATATAAAAACAATAAAAAGTCAAAACAACCTTATTTTTGTGGGCCAGGATGTCTGACAAATGTTTGAAACCTCGATATTGGATAGGTTGAGGTTTGTTTGCTTTGGCGTGACCATTATGCGATGCAAATGTAAGTCTGATTTTAGATGGATCGTCTAAGTTTAAATGGGAGGCAACTCTTTTAACAACATCATCATAGTTGTTGAGTTTTGACCTGAAATACGAAATAAACAAAGCAAGATTAAAAAAAGAAAAGAAAATTATTCACTTTAATAAAAACCGAGCAAATCTTGTAGTACTCACAATTCCAATGAAAACTCATCCTTAGGAAACTCCAGTGAACAAAAATGCACAACCTACGTCATTTAAAACTAATAAAAATGGTTCATAAAATAATAGTCCCCATTGAGTGCATACTTCTTAAGGAATATTTACAAACTTTCCTTTACTTTATCATCTGGATTCCTAAGTTATAACCGGTGGTTTCATATGTAGGCCTGTAAACAAACCGAACGTTCAGTGAACCGTTCGGCAAGAAGTTTGTTTATGTTTGTTTATTTAATAAACAAACGAACATGAACACATATTCCCTTTTTTCTTTTATGTTCGTGAACGTTCGTTTATTTATGTTCATTTATGTCCGTTTATTTATGTTTGTTTACATATTAATAGAAAATAAATAAATATTATTTCTTGAATAGTCATCTATTTAATGGTTTTATATTTAATCATTTGTGTTCGTTTAAGTGTGTTCATTTATGTTTGTTTGTATTCATTTACATTTGTTCATTTATGTTTGTTTATCTTTGTTAAGTTATGTGCGTGAACTGTTTGTTTAGAATTTAAACAAACGAACATAAACACAAAATATGTGTTCGATTAAGTGTTCGTGTTCGTTTAAAGTTAAGCGAACACGAACATGCCCTTATTCGTAGTCGTTCGGTTCGTTTACAAGCCTATTCACATGTATCTTTCAAAACAGTCAAACCATCATGTAAACTATTTCAAAACACTAAAAAAACATAAACTGTTTCACTAGATAAAGTATTATCCGCGGAGATGATTCACACTAGTATTTTGAAACAATAGTTATGAAACTAATCCTCATGCCATCTTATAAAGCGACTTTCGCTTACTAACTCAAGATAATCATAGAACTTAATAAGTAAAAATAATCACAGTATACCTGGCGATTATCACCATGCTGCAGCATTGATGGACCATTAGGACAACGACGTTGTGCAGTTCCAACTTTATGAGGCTTCTAAATACAATGTAGGTCATATTTGTAACATAACAAACACTTGATTAAAGTAAGAAACTGCTTTACTAATACGAAAACAAACCTGACTAGCCTGAAACATACGTTTTCTATTAGCACGTTCACAGTTTTGTATCTTCCTTCTCATCTCCTCTTTCAAAAGATTATGTTTAGCCAGCTCGACTGAAATAACATCGTATAATGTTTTTGGAGCATACAGCTGCTCAAGTTTACTCAATAAGCTACGGGCATTTGTTTCTTGATTAACATGAATTAATATGCTGTCATCAACCCAATGTCTAATGAACCCACAAACCCGACGGTGTAACAAGTTCCATTCTTCGTTAGTTTTGTCATCTGGCTTTTCAGAACAGATCATCGGTTGATAAAATCCGTTAACATAAAGAAAATCCTCCATCCTAGTTTTCCACAGCTGGTAATTAGATCTGTTTAGATTAATCATTCGTGAAGTATTCGTTTCCATTGTTAAACGCTCTTACTTGTAATAACCTGTTAATAAACATTTATAACAAAACATTTAAACTAAAAGCTGTATTAATGACATAAGTCCATAACCATAACATAATAAAGTTCTTCAAACATCTATGAGCTCTTTTCAACCTCTAATTTTAAAATCGTGCTTGGCTCGTGCGTAGTATTTCAAGCTCAAACTCACCTCGTTTAACTTACAAAGAGCTCGGCTCATTTATTATTAATTTTACTAAAATATTATATATAACATAATAATATATATTCTTTTGAACGGTCAACAAACATAGAATACCTAGGTACTCCGTACGGCATACGGGTTGACCCAATGGATAAAGGCCACCGCCAGCTGGCCCAACCCAGCCGTACGGAGCCCTTAAGCACCTCCAAGTTATCTCCAGTTCCGGGGAAAACCCGTGGTAAAACCCGGATGCCCTCAGGATCGATCTGGAGATCACAAAGATCTCATTCTTCTGTCATTGAGCCAATATATATTGAACATAATAATATATATGATACAATTATTTTTATCATAATTTTATTATACATAACATCAATTATTTAATAAATATATAGTTACAACATATGTTGGCTTGCAAGCTTGCTTGAGCTTGTTTAAGCTCGGTTCGATGCTCGATACGAGTTATTTTGCAAGCCGATCTCAAGTAGCTCGCGAGCAGCCACCCCTATTTCAAACGAATTATAAGTTCAATTAAGTTAATTTATAAACCCTAAAAACTCACTATGTTTGATTTATTAACCGTTAATGGTGTTCCAATCGAGCACTGTAAACATTAAAAAATAAACAATTAATTAACTCGAAAACTATTGCCCGTTTGCCTGTCACTTTATTGTAATCGTTTTGTAGTAACCTTTTGCGGTAATATGAAGATTTTAATTTAATTAAAAAATGTATAATAAAATAATAATATAATGCAACAGTAATTTCAGCTGGAAGTCGAGATTTACCTTGAAATTGGTATGAGTTTGTAAACCGAGAGCAACTGATAATATTAATTAGTTGGGTTTACAGTTTTTGTTGAAAAAGTTTAGAATACTAAAAGAGAAACTTGTGCTGCAAGGCTCCTATTAAGGGTATCTTAGTTTGGTCCAGCCCGTGTTTTAAATATCGGTTCAAACCGATCGGTTAAACTGGATTTCGTTGGTAAAGACCCCGTACACCCGTAGTCACTGTTGCAAAATTACAACTAGCCTCCATTAGTTGCTAGGCCCCACCTTACTGATTATTTTTTGGCTAGTTGGCCAATTAATAAGTCAATGGTCAAAATTGCGATTAATCGGCTTTAGTCGGCGTTTTCTGGCGAGATCCCGTCCAATTTCAGCGGTTTCCAATGAAATTCAGGCCAAATATTGCCCAAAATGTATATGTGTATATATAAAACTGAAATTTACATACAAAAATGTGTGTGTGTGTGTGTATAATTGAAATTATACATTAAAGTTCGATCCGATTAATCCTGATTAATCACTAGTCCTCACCCCCACCGCCCGACTAGCAACTAGCGACTTTTACAACACTATCAGTAGTTACAAAATTCATATGTCTAGACCACCTTAGTAATACGCATGTAAATTTTTGGACGAAAACGCGTAAATTTACACTGCTGAGATAAATGGGTCACTTTAAAGCTTTGCCCATGATCCGAGATAGCCTTATTGGTCGCTACAATCTTTCCATCTTTATATATACAACTTATATGCTTATGATATTGATATACATATTCAAGAATATTTGTTTTTCTCTTATATACATATACTGACTTGACCGTCAGAGTGTCTACGAGGCTCCAATCTCGTGAACCTTCTAACAAGTTGTTTTGGGATAATACTAAGAAAGACGAGATTTGATACCACACCGCTATCGGGACAAGCGCAACCTAGAGAAGTCCTCTTCGTTAAATCGGTTATGAAGTATCTAACTATTGATGCGGGTCCAAAGTATAATTACTAGTTCACATGGTGCAATTGGGTACCTTTCAAGTGTAACATCTTTGGTTGGAAGTTGGAAATGGATCGTATTCCTACTTTGATGGCTCTTCGTGCTCAAAATGTGTATTTGGAGTCCGTTATATGCCCGTTATGTGGTGAATCAAGCGAATCTTCGGTTCATTTGTTTACTTCTTCCTATACGGTGTCAGCTCATTAGCAATTGATGTAATATTCCTCAAATTTATGTGTTATCGGTAAACAACACTATTTATTTATTGAAAGTTGAGAATAAAAGCACATGCCTTGAACAAATTGTTTACAAATTACAACCAATTTTATGCCAAAAAGTTGGTAAGATTCTCATTGAAGACAGCTCCAATATGTTTTGGTTTTTCTAGTTGAAATAAGTTGTTCAACTCATCTTACAATTTAACTAGAATCTTTTGACTATAAATATACATATGTAAAACTATAACATCAAGATCAAAACACAGTGTTAGAACTTAGAAAATGAAGTCTAGTGTTCTTACTTTGTTCTTGGTGGTTCTCTACACACTTGTCATTGTTTCTTCGGCCGGAAGAACGACGATATTCGAACCACAGTTTCATAAACAAACAGGTAATAACATCAATCACAGTATATCCATACAGGGTTTATGTATATATATTAATTTGTTTGTGTTTATATATGTATGTAGGAGATGTTAGTGTTGAATCAGAAAAGGTGGTTCAAACAAATAGCAATTCTTTTAGCTGGTGGGGTTGTTGGCCAAACCACCCACACCATGGCGGTCAAGGTCATCTTCGTTAGACTCGTTGACTGCAATTGGTGGCGGTTTGTATGATTGTAGATTGGTAGTAATAAACAACTGATCGATCGTGTGTTGGGTTTGTGTTATTTTCTTGAAACGTGTAACCGAAGAAATAACAAATTTGTGGCAAGTTCAAGTTTGGAAATGAATCTATGTTCATTATCGCTTTCTCCTTTTTATGTTTAACCAAACAATACGTTTACAATCATAGTTGGGTTCATGAATCAAGACGAAGAAAAACTCTCACTGGTTTTGACCCGTTACCCAACTGGCCAGTCTCGATATCTAACAAAGGGTTTTGCATGTGAGTGTCACAGGTTTTAAGTAAAGATTTCTTGTAATGATGCTATTGAGCAAAAAGATAGCTCGGGCGAGAGGTGGCCAAATGGGCGGGTTAGGTAAGGGTCAAAGTGGGTTCGGCCAAATGGGCGGGTTAGGTAAGGGTCAAAGTGGGTTCGGGTTGAAACGGGCCGAGTCAAATTGTATTGACCTACAGGCACTAATCTTCTAATAAGGTGACATGGTAAGAAAACAATATTATCAAAATAATAATCTAAATCTTTGAATAAAAGTATAAAACAATATATAAGATTAAACACATTACCATTTAAACTAGAAATCAAGTGAATTTCAACCCGTTAGACTCGTTTGACCCTTTTCCTGTTTACCTATTTTTTACATTCGACCCGAGATTTAAGAAACTTTTTTGCTTGCTGCTATCATGTTTCTGATATTCGACACTACAAAAAATCTAATAAGAATATACAGTCTAGCTATCAAGAGATAAACTATAAAGTATACACACATATATACCTCAAGCTTAAAAGCCTAAAGCAACTCCAAAATCTTCCAAAACTTTATCGAGATTACACGCTGAAGTTTATAACTTGAAAAGGAAAACTTACACTTCATATACTAAATCTACTGGTGTTCGTAAGCAGGATTGGAAAAATGAGAGAACTAACAGAGTAAATATAAAAAAAAAATCATACTTTTTTAAATAATTTGTCAACAAATATCTTCAGCAAATATGATGTCGTATATGGATTGCACTGCACCAACAATAATCAAAAGAGGTAAATACCATGTTTAAAAAAGTTAAGTTACGTTTAAACACTATATTTTACCTTCATCTTTCAGGATATTAGGTTGATCCACCAAAAGTTGTTCAAAAGCATGCAAATCACTAACACTGCAACAAGTAAATCAATCATAAAGAGTATTCTATATTTCTATATTAATAAAAACCGAAAGGACCCAACCCGTTTAGGCCCGTCACCCAACCTGATGGGCCCGTCCATTTTGCCACCTCTACTAAAACATAGAACAAAATTTCTAGAAACATACCTCGGCTTCAAGGCAAGACTGGCAAGTGCAGAAACCACTGATGATTTAAGCAAGTACCTGAAACAAAAGATTATAGGTTAGAATACAATATTACAAAAATAGTACCTGTGGTATGATCATATCCCCCCCCCCCCCCCCCCGTTTCGAAATTGTCAACCTTAGACCAGCTGGTTGTACGAACGTAACACCATTATTCACTGAAACGGAAAAAGGTTAACTTTTCCCGTAAAGACCATGTGAAGTGACCAAAATACCCTTAACGTTAAATAAATTATATGAAATGCATAAAATTATTGGAAAGTGTATGAGTTCATACTCTGATTGATACATCTCGTGAAGAAGGCGAAGCCCTTCTAAGCAGTCTGCAAGACTCAGTTTCATGCCAATGCGGTTATTTAACTGTTTCTTTGATGATTGCACAGAACCACCTTTTATTTGCTGCTTAGCATCACGAAAAGTTTTCGCAAGCGATAAAACAATACTATCTAATTCCTCCCTGATCACATCAAGATTAGTTGGAAATAGATCTCCCAAATGAGTAAAATATATTCAAAAAAAAATAAAATTCGAACACCAAACTTACAGAGTTTTAGTCATTGAAAGCATGATCGTCTGTAAAGATTCCAACTGCTTTCTCAAGATTGAATCTTTAATGTTATCTACGTTTTTCAAAGAACCGTAGTTTTTGGGATCTTCAAGCAGCTGATCATAGGTAAATAATAATTAAACTGTTAAGTTTCAAGACTATGAAACATAAACAAATATGATTCGTTTGCAGGATGTGAAGAACCTGCAGCCTTCCAATGATGGAAGAAGCATTTCGAAACTGTGAAATTAATCTAGCTTGCAGATCGTCCCATCGGTCCATGTCATCTTTTACTTTTTTAAACTTCTGGTATTTTTTCACCATTCCCTCCATTATTAACCAAAGAGCTTGCTAATATTCTAGTAAGATACGCTCGATTCTGCAATTTTGATGTTAAATAATCAGAAGACCCATATACGTAAAGAGGTGCTTTATGCACATTGTTAAAGTGATTATAACAACTTCAACAATCAGTACTAGATTAGTATTTAGTAGAAAGGTTAATTATGCTAAAAGGCAACCTACTTAATGCAGGGTGTGCTAATAACTGAAACACCAATATGAAACCGAAAAAACCACATAGAAACAAAAACCGACGGGTTGGTTTTACGTTTTTGTAAAAACCAAACTTACGTTAGGTTTTAGTTTTGCATGCATTAAAAACCGAAAAAAACAAACCAAATTTATAGATTTTCATTTTTTTATCTAAGCAGTTTATAAGAACTTAATAAGTATTTAATGCAAATACTTTAGCCCAAATGTATGATATCAATTAGTTATTAATTAACAAAGTAGTTTAGGCCAAATTCATTATTTTAGGTCAAATTTGTTTTCGGCCCAAAATTTTCTCTCTCAAATGGCAAAACCAAACCCAAACTGAAAAAACCGAGACCGAACTGTTTGAGCGCAAAACCGAACCGTGCACACCCCTAACTTAAAGTAACATATTTTCCCCTTTTTAACTACCTAATGTAACTAACATACATAAACAAAAAGTGAAAGTATGTTGCATTTTGGTGCAATTCATAACCTCATAATATGATTACTTGAACCCTAAATAATAAAAATTGCAGAATAATAATAATAATAATCACTTTCAGCTAAAAACTCAAATAAAATAAAATAAAATTAGAGTGCAGAGGAAACCCTAACCTGATTGGAGGAACAAGAACAGAAGAAGAAGAAGCGTCCTATTATTATTATTATGGTCCGGTGACGAATGACGGCGAATTACCGTCGCCGGAATCTGCGATTAGAGAAGCAGAGTTAGTGATTTTGACCGTGTTTTTAATAGTTTGACCATATATAACGCTTAATTTTAAATAACAGGATTTCAAACTGTATTATTATTATTATTTATTTAAATTTAAATATTTATGGATACAAATTAACATAAATATTTTTTTTCCTTTAAACGGCCAACAAACAGATAATTGTCTATGTACTTTGTATAGGGTGACCCAATGGTTAAAAGGTCAGGGTTCGAAGGTCCTCTGATGGTAAACTCGAACACCCTTAGGATCAAAGTGGATATCAGTCTTCCTTTATTGAGTCATCCATGCCTCCTAAAGTGTTGTTTGTGAAATGTATTTCGTTTTAATAAGTATAATTTAAAATAATAAGTAGATTCTTTTTTCAATGACACCATAAGTGATGGTTTAAAAACTTGGACGAGTCAGGTTTGGAGCGTCAAATAAGTATGGACGATTAATATCCCGTCTCAGAAGATCAATAAACACTTTTTAGTTTGGTTCTTTAATGAACACTATAAATCATTAGGGATAGCAGCGTAGCTTGTTCCCGTTTGCCTTCTCTTTCAAAGTAATCACTAATTTTTACATTAAAAAAATGATAGCTTTATATTACATAATAATCAAATATTTCAATCTTTGCTACTCTGTTTCTTTGATGGTGAATGGTAGTAAAATAGTTTAATGTTCTGCACTAGTTCAATACAGGTATATTGTGCAGGTCAATTCTTCTAATTTGGCCCGTTAGAGATCAAACATAACCCGAACCTATCCATTAACAGGTAAACGGATAAAATCGCCACCTCTAGTTAACCATACCAAACAATAAAAAATATCAACTTTGTACAATGATCTTGGGATTAAACCACCTTTTTAACCGAATAGTCTAACTGTCCACACGACTGAAATCTAAGCAACAACGCTTCTGTATACGAATCTAACTCGAACCCATTTTCACTCAACATTTCAAGATACCGAATCGCGGTTGAAATCTCATTTTGCAACAAACACCCTTGAATAACAGTATTATAAGTACACCCATCCGGCAAACAACCACTCTCCTCCATCTTAACAAACAAATCGTTCGCTTCATTCAACTTCCCGTTCCTACAATAACCATTAATCATAATCGTATACGTATGAACATTCGGCTCGCAACCACTCTCCTTCATTCTAAAAAACAACTCTTCCGCTTCACTTAACCTCTTGTTCCTACACAATCCACCGATCATTGCAGTATACGTACACACATTCGGTTGTAACTCTCTAGAAAAAACCTCTAGAAAAAGCTCGTTCGCAGCATCAACGTTTCCTACTTTACACAACCCGTCGATAACAATAGTAAAAGTATACACGTCCGGTGCCACCCCTGCACCATCCATCAACTTAAACAACGATAAAGCCTCGGTAACTCGTTCATGTTTACATAAACAATCTATCAAAGTACTGTAAGTAACCACATTAGCCATCTCACCACAATCTTGCATTTTATAAAATATTACAAGCGCTTCGTTAAGTCTAGAAACAAGACATAAACCACGTATAACAGTAGTGTATGTAACCACGTTAGGATTAATATTAAGTCTACACATTTCATTAAACAACCCCAACGCCTCGTGTATATTGCTTTCCTTACAGTACCCGTTAATCAAAACATTAAACGTTATAACGTCACGACCACAACTCATGACATTAAACAAGTGTCGAGCATCGTCTAATCGACGAACCAAACAGTACCCGTTTATCATAGTGTTGTACGTAACAGTATCGGGAATTAATCCTCTTTCAATCATAAAATCAAGAAAATTACGTGATTCCACCATCCAACCTCGTTTACATAACGCGGTCAACAACACGTTAAACGTCTGTAAATCGATGTTAATCACGTTACTACATAACATATCATCCAACAATCTTAATGCTTGTTCACGTAACCTGAAACTACATAAACCGTGCATCAAGCATATGTACGTTACAACATTCGGTGTAACACCTTTCGCAATCATTTCATTAAAAAGACTCAACGCACGATCAATGTCACCGTTTTTGCATAACGCGTTTATGACAGTACTATACATAACAACACCCGACGAATCCGAAAACTCAAATTCTTCGGTTATTTCATTAAGTAACATAACCGCGTGATCAATTTCCCCAATTTTACACAACCCATTAATCAACACACCATACGTTACGCCATTCGGGTTAATTCCACTCCCCGACATTTCATCGAACACTTGGCGTGCATAATTAAAACCACCCGTAACGCATAATCCGTTAATCAAAGTATTAAATGTGACACAATCGGGTCGATACCCGCGTTTCAGCGCCTTACCGAAGACCGACAGACCGAGATCCACTCGGTTTAATCGGCAATAACAATTAATAGTTATGTTTGTTGAGTATATATCGGATTCGAGAGGTAAAGTGTCTAGTCTTTGAATGAGATTAATGGCAAGTGGGTAATGGTTCATGTTGACAATGGAAGTTAATAGTTTGCAAAAGTGTTTAATGGCGGGAAGAGGTTGGCGGGTAATTAGTTGGTTGAATTTGAATAACTCGTCGTATAAAGCGAGGCTGGTTTCCTCGGTTTTGCGACGGTATTTGTGTCGGGAAATCGGTTTGGGTACTTGGGATTGAAAGAGTTTGCGTACTGGTTTTAATGGAGGGAGATGGTGTTGATTGATCATCCTCATAATTGCATCTTCTTGTTCTTCACACCAATCCCGAAGTCGAACCCGACTCAAATAAAGCTAGTTTAGTTACTGAGTTTGTGCCCGAGCTGAAGTATAGTATAGAAACATTGTCTAAGCTCGCCGAGCCTTAAAAGAGTTTGTGTGACTTTAAGTTTCAACTTTTTTTTTAATTTTATTAATTAATTTGACACTATAGTGTCAAGTTTGGGCCGAGCTTGGACTCGTATAGAGGTGCACAAAATACTTGTTTTTGGACCTGACCTAGAATAGGTTTCGCCAGTACTTGACTCGCGGGTATGAGCTGGTATTGGGTTTCTTTCCGGACGTGCACCCGAAACCGGTTCCACCTTTACCCGGTCAAAACTCAACTTGTCCCTACCCGAAATAACCCGGTCAACACTCAAACTATACATGGAACCGGTTACTACACTGTTTTGGTTTCTAAAAATACATGTTTATGCATCTCTATGCTCGTTTAACGTTTTTCTCAGATTAGCTTGTGCCAAGTTGGTCTCGAGCTTCAATTTTTGTATACGAGCCAAGCTCGTAATATTTTTTGATAATCGGTTTCTTCTTATTCTTTGATCAATGTAGATACAAGAATAAAATAGAGTTGAAGGAAAAATAAATATGGGAATGCAACCCATTAAGGAATAGAAAAAATAAATAAGAAAAACAAATATATCTTCAAATATCTTTTCCTCCTTTAGCTCGAGTCTAAAGGTATGGTATACGCAAATACGTGCCGTGTGTTAAGCTCTACCTTTTTCTAATGTCTTTGTTTTTGTCTTCTTTTTTTAAATATGTTCGTTTTATGAAATTGTTTTTAACCTAACCGATACCGACCGAATTTGTGTGTTGAATAACAACCGCAACACTCGGGCTTTACCGATAGTTGTTTTTTTGATGCTTGATCATCTTACAAATTTGCTTCTTGAGTTTAGCTCCGATGCCGTAAAAAAACCTAACCATCAACTGATACCGACCGAATTTGCATCCAAATAGGCGTTACGACGCCATAGTTTTACCAACTCCCGGCTTTTAATAATTCTTGTTTTTCTTTTTTGTTTTAAATACTTTAATGTTATGAAATAACCACGTGATACGCACAATCAATCTTAAATCAAACTTATTGAGACTGCATCGATCTATACTAACAATACAACAAAACTTTGGTGCCTTCAATATAGTTTCAGAATATTTACAAAAGTTGGTAAGATTCCCATTAAAGACAACTTGTACTTGTTGCAACTAGTTGTTCATAACTTCATATATGTGTGCAATTAATCAGCATCAAGATCAAAAAAACTAAGTGTTAAAAAATGAAGTCTAGTGATCTTATTACTTTGTTGTTGGTGGTTCTGTATACACTTCTCATTGTTTCTTCTAGCGGAAGAACGACAATTCAACCCGAACTTCATAAACAAACAGGTAACATCCGACTTTTCATATCACCTAACATTTTCGCATAAAGAATTCATGTTTTTTTCGTTATCTATCATCCAAACTCAATACGCCCAAAATATGTCGTGTGAGAACAGAACAATATTGGGTACACCCAAATAGATATATATCTCATACATATACATATGCATACGAATATGCATATTATACATGCATGGTAATTGCTAAAATGCTTACATAGTAACATGCTAACACACATATATATATACTAGCTTACTTAGAACCCATGTACTTGATACTTCATGAGGTAGAAAATATCAATACGTACAAAAAATATCGAAATCTTTTTTTACATCTTATATGTGGAAAACATGTATTACATATGCTAACAATAAAAAAATATATATCAAAATACATAATATAAAAATTAATAGATAACTAGGAGTCGAAAATACATTTATTATTTTTAATGTGATTTGTTTTCCATTTACTTTTTGATTGAAAACAAAAATTACACAATTAGCTAGATTTCAGGGTTCTTTTATAATAACATATATTTTCAAATAAATATGTTTTCTTAATATAGTTAGTATTATAAAAAAAATCATTAGTGAAAAGATTGATATATTTAATTAATAAGAGAATATACAATAGATATACACATAGTAATATAGTATGTTGAAGAGGTAGGTCCCCGCAAAGCCCAGTTGGACCCGCAAGACACACCTTGAAGAGGTACGTCTGTGCAAAAACCAACTGGTTCCGCAGGACCCACCATGCTCAGAGAGATGAAGACCTTACACGCAGTAAGCCAGCTGTTCCCGCAGGAAAGCCTCCCTTGGTACAGTACCCTGCCTGTCCCCGCAGTTGTGGGTACAAGCCAAGAAGGAAGGCCAACCACACTAACAGTAGGGCTACACGCATAATGCACTAACTCTTAATACTTCAGTAATGTCACCTGAAGAAGGAATGAGCAGGGCGGGAATATTCCCGCCCAAAAGAGCTAGTCCGTACGCTTCTGGAAGATCTTTTGTACTATACCTGCCAAGGTATGGACAAAATACACAAGATCTGACCAAAGCAGCCCATGAACCAATCACAGGGTGACAGCTCACCGACAATAGTACGAGGAGGAGCACGCTCCAGTACAAAATGTCACTATCAGCCGCTGCCTACCCACCAACTCCCATCGTGGCACGTACATAGCCCGTAGTTGGTGGAAAAGGAATATTATACAGCTGGCCGTACCTGCTTGGAAACCTACCTTCGGCTATAAATACTCCAACACCTTGGAACGGTATTATCATCTTATCTTCTCTCTAGCTATTCCTCTCAATATACACTTATATTCAGAGCAATCTAGTCTGATTCTCACGCCGGAGGGTGGTCACAAGGAGGAACCCCCCCCCCCCCTTCTCAGTGACGAGCTCACAGTCTGTTTTGCAGGTCAAGAAGAATAACCATCTTTGCCGGACCTAACCCTCGTGGGAAACATCTACTTAACCCTAAGATTATCCGTAATCTGTCAGGGTCATTTAGTGTTTCTTCATTGGCGCCATACGTGCATTAAGCTAGAACTAATTCTTTTTCTCAGTTTTTTCAAAATTTCTGGAAAGATGGTTAAGGTTACTCCGAGGCCAAGGCCACCGAGTGACCAAGAAACCCCGGTAACCACAACCCCAGCTACTGGGGGGAATACCGGTGAATACACGGTTTTTACGAACACTACCCCAGCTACCCAAGCCGGGGTAAGTGTAGTAAACAATCCTCCCCTGGGATTCATTGATACCCAGGTGGAGAAGCAACAAACGAGGCTTCCCCGCCAAACACTAGATCAAGTTAAAGCTTGGGCGGAAGCACGTCAGAAAGAATTCCAAGCTGAGTTGGATGAACGTTTACGTTCACTCCAACAGGCCAACGACGAATTCGGAAGCACTCGACAACAGCTCAACACGAGCAATGCTTGCGAGTATTCGGATGACGATTGGGAAGAATCTGACAGTGACGCAAACCCTCGTCATAAGGCGAAAGGGAAGCGTAAAGAAGTAGACTTCTGCTCGAAAAGAAATTTTGGAGAAACTTTCAAGCCAAAGAGCACGGGGGGAAACCCACGTGACTTCTCCAAAACTTTCAGACCGACTGTTGCAAATGCGGGAACGTCCAAGTTTGCAAGAGACATTGCGGAAGCAATCGCTCCAAAGAGTGCCAAACAGATGTCCAACATAGGCACTTATGATGGCGTATCCGACCCAGACGATCACTTGAACAGATTCATAGCGGGGGCAACCGCAGTAATTGGACGGAACCCACGTGGTGTTACATGTTCCAAATGACGCTCGTTGGGGCAGCCAGAGCGTGGTTTGATCGTCTACCGGTCCACCACATCTATGATTGGGCAGACTTCCAGCACAAGTTCAGCCAGCACTTCAGTCAACAAAGAAAATATACTGAAGAGCAGTGGACGATCCTCAACTGCGTCCGAGAGGAAGACGAATCTTTGCTAGACTTCATCACTCGCTTCAACTCAAAGAAGCTAAGTCTAGGCACTATAAGCGAAGATCTTGTTCGCGCCGCTTTCATCCAGGGCGCCGAGTACCCAGAGCTTATCCGCACTTTGACGGGTAAAGATGGCATGCCATCTACGTGGGATGCCATCATGACGGCAGCTAAACGCTTGCCGAGACGGAGAAGCAACTGAGTAGAAATATTCCCCAGAGCACAAATCTCTACACGCAGAGGACCAGAGAAAATAACGTCCGTACCGCCCGACAAAATAAGAAGAGGAAGCTTGGTATTTGGCAGTCAAGGATAAACTTTGACACCTCATCCAGCTCTCGCCCTCTCTTAGGCGGAAGGGACAACACGCACTCATCAAACAGGAATCCCAGATGGACGCCACTCACCAAAAGCGTCACCGAGATATTTGCCACCGAGAAACTTCCATGGCCAAAGGCTCCAATAATCCGACAGCGTCATAACGCTGATCAGAACAAATCCTGTGACTTCCACGGGACAAAAGGCCACACCACAGAGGAGTGTACGTCTTTGAAGGATATTGTCGAAACATTCGTCAAAGATGGAAAACTTACACACCTCGTGGCGTCGATTAAGAACGGAGGGAGAAATGACAATCGGTACAAGGGCAACGGACGAAAGCCCGTCGACATCAGCATCCACATGGTTCATGGCAACGTTAGAGGAAGAAAACGACGAATGACAAAGCCAAGTGCGTGGAAGGAAGCTGAAGTGCGCTTCCCGCGTGTACCAGGAGGGCCCAACAAAGAAGGCCCCATAGTGATCAAAAGCCAGCTGGGGCACTACATCACTTCCCGCACTCTTGCTGATAACGGCGCTTCGTCAACGGTTATGTATAGGCAATTCTTCGACAAGCTAGACGACGAAGACAAAGAACGCCTAGAAACGGTCTACGCCTCAATGGAAGGGTTTGACGGCAGCACAAACACCCCCTTGGGGATCCTATCCTTCCCCGTCACTCTCACAGACGGGAAGTACTCCCGCACAGAAGACGTGGACTTCGTCGTAATGAGGAAGCCACACCACACGTACGACATTCTCTTCGGGAGAGATGGGATGGCAAGATTCAATGCTGTGGTGTCGTCGGTCCATGGTATGATGGGATGGCCAACAGCTGAGGGCGTTGCTATGATCACGGGCATTCCCCAGGTATGCATCGCATCTGTCTCATCCAAACTTAAACCAAAGATGGCTAAACCAACAACCTCTGAGCCAGAAGAATGGGCATTCAATGGCAAATACCCTGACCAGGCTGTTACCATTGGCCCAACGATCACTCATCCCACACGCACCCTGCTCAAACGCTTGTTGCAAAAAAATGCTGACATCTTCGCGTGGACACCAGCTGACATGACTGGTGTACCCCGTAGTAGGGCTGAGCATAAGCTCAAGTGTGACCCGGCGTTTACGCCGATCATACAAAAGCTTCGCGTGATGGGGACTGAGCAGGCTAACGCGTGTAGAACCCAAGTTAAGGAACTCCTTGATGCAGGCATCGTACGCGTTAGTAAATATCAAACATGGGTTGCAAATCCCGTCATGGTACCTAAATCCAACAAACAATGGCGCATGTGCATAGACTTCAAAGACCTAAACAAAGCATGCCCCAAGGATTGTTACTCATTACCCGAAATTGACCTTAAGGTAGATTCGTTGGCACCGTTTCGCCTTAAATGCTTCCTTGATGCGTATAAAGGATACCATCAAATCCACATGGCCGTTGACGATCAGGACAAAACCGCATTTCGGACGCCCGATGGCACATTTTGTTATCAAATGATGCCATTCGGACTTAAGAATGCCGGGTCCACATACCAACGCCTGATGGACAAAGAGTTTCACGCCCAAATTGGGAGGAACTTGGAAGTTTACAAGGATGACTTGGTCATCAAAAGCCTTGGGCCAGAAGCGATGTTGAAAGACATCGAAGAAACTTTCAACACGCTCAGAAAAATAAACATGAAGCTCAACCCGAGCAAGTGTTCCTTTGGGATGGAAGAAGGGAAGTTCTTAGGAGTCATCGTTACTAAAGATGGCTTCAGAGCGAACCCTGAAAAGGTCAAAGCCATTATGAAAATGGAATCACCTACTACCATCAAACAAGCTCAGACACTGAATGGACGACTAGTCGCACTTAACCGCTTTTTGGCAAACCATGCGGATAGGTCGTTCCCATTCGTGTCAACATTAAGAAATTGCTTGAAGAAAACGCACTTCCGCTGGACACCAGAAGCGGAAGCAGCTTTTCAGGAGATTCGGTCACGCTTGATCGAACTCCCAACGCTCACAGCACCAGAAGCAGGGGAGGAATTAATTCTCTACCTCTCCGCCACAGACAGAGCAACCGGGGCAGTCTTACTAGTAGAACGAAAAGGCATCCAGATGCCTATCTACTATGTTAGCCGCGTCTTGACAGACGTAGAAACCCGATACTCTACCCTGGAAAAATCTTAGCGCTTGTACAGGCTTCACGCAGGATAAGACGATATTTCCAAGGTCACCCAATCACCATTCTCACCAACTTCAAACTTGCAAACGTTCTAGGCAAACCCGAGTTGTCGGGACGCCTAGCCAAATGGGCAATTGAGTTGGGGGAATACGCGATAAAGTACAAGCCAAGACCAGCCATAAAAGGCCAGGTCTTGGCCGATTTTATTGCAGAAGTCTCCGCATCGCGGGAAAAAGAGTGCCAGGAAGAGGCTCAACCCTCTCCAGCACAAGACATTAACGATGTCTGGTGACTCTATACTGATGGAGCAGCCAACAACGAACCTTCAGGCGCAGGGTTGAAACTAACTAACCCGGCAGGCCAAGAATACACTTACGCCATTCGGCTTGATTTCCCAAGCACGAATAACGAAGCGGAATACGAAGCATTCTTGGCCGGGTTAAGAATTGCGCGTAAGATGGGGGTGAAAAACTGGAAGCCCACGTGGATTCCATGCTAGTAGCCAACCAGATTAATGGAACGTACACGGCCGTAAACGACACAATGGCCCTGTACCTCGCACAAGCAAAAGCCCTTATGCGCGATTTTAACGATTGCAAAGTTATGCACATCAAGCGAAGCGAAAACAAATCTGCGGATGCGTTAAGCAAGCTTGCATCGTTAGCCTTCACCCACTTGGGGAAGGACATCCGCATTGAACTTCTTGGAGCACCATCAGTCCCGCATAAGGAAATTTGTGTCATCCAAACCGGCACGGAAACATGGATGACACCAATCATAAATTACCTTGCAGCGGGTATACTACCAGAGTCGAAGACACATGCAAGAAAGATACGCTGTAAATCACTGAACTATCAACTTGTTGATGACATACTTTACAGGCGTAACTTTCTTGGCCCACTCCTCAGATGCGTGGACGACCAAGATGCCGACTACCTCCTAAGGGAAGTACACGAAGGCATCTGTGGAGTACACGCAGGTCCACGCGCAGTTGTAGCTAAGCTAAACAACGCGGGATACTTTTGGCCGGGGATGCACACGGATGCGCTGGCCTACATCAGAAAATGTAGATCCTGCCAGCTTTACGCACCCAACACGCATCGCCCGAAGAACGAACTTGTTCCAGTCACGTCGTCGTGGCCATTCCAGAAGTGGGCCATCGATGTGACAGGCCCATTTCCCACAGCAGCAAGGAACGTTCAGTTCCTAGTGGTAGCCATCGACTACTTCACCAAGTGGATAGAAGCAAAACCCCTAGCCCAAACAACCGCAAAACATATCAAAAAATTTATTTGGGAATTTATTATTTGTCGTTTTGGACTTCCACAGAATTTGGTAAGCGATAATGGCACCAACTTTGTTGACCAGAAGCTGCAAAAGTGGCTGAAAGAACTTCAAATCACCCACACCTTTACCTCAGTGGCACACCCGCAGGGTAATGGTGAGGTGGAAAGAGCAAACAAGAGCATCGTCGACGGCATAAAGAAAAGACTCTTGGAGCATAGATCCGGCTGGGTGGACGAAGTTCCACATGTCCTTTGGGCGAACAGAACGCTAAAAAAGGCAAGCACGGGCGAAACCCCGTTCAGCCTCACCTATGGCACTGAAGCCATGGTCCCGGTCGAAATTGGTCTACCCTCACCAAGAGTCATAACTCAACCAGAAGACAATGATGCGGAAAGACGGTTAGACCTTATGCTAACCGAAGAACGCAGACTTAGCCGCAGCGCGTGAAGAGAACTACAAGCGACAAATGCAAAAGTACTACAACACGCGGGTAAAACTCTGCAACTTCAATATCGGAGACTACATACTGCGTAACAACGAGGCTTCGAACCAAGAGCGCCCAGGAAAGCTGGCCCCGATCTGGGAAGGGCCATACATCATTAAAGAGGTTTTGGGAAAGGGCGCATACCGGCTCGAAAGGCTCGATGGCACTCCCATCCCAAGAACATGGAATGGAGCTCAATTACGCAAATGTTACATGTAGATCAGTTCCAAAATTGTAAAGAAAAGGCCTAGAGCCACTTCTAATGGAAATGATTCTCCTTTATCACATTGTGTTGATAGCCTTACCTTTATACTTATGAACTGACCACACTGATATGCCGGTGTTCACCGCATAAATAAGTGTGGGAGGAAGTAAGTCGTTGTGTGTGGAAAGCGGCACAACCCGCATAAACACAAAAACAGTAAATATTTCTAAGAGGAAGATGAGGAAAACCTTCACGCAGGACAGATATAGGTAAAGTTTGGTCATCTTACTAAGTGAAAGTGACGGGTGTACCCGCACAATCATGATAGAGGAAACAGAACATTAACCTATTATCCAACACGCGTCGAAAAGTTAACTTATTCAAAACACTTAGAAAATTGCTAAGTTAAACTAAAATATGCATAAGCAAATCATATAAGGTTTACAGGGCAAGGCGTTAACAAAATATTTATATTCACAATAAAAATTCAAACATTACAAGAATGGCTAGTTATCTACCCACCTACAAAATTACAAATCTATCCTAACGGTTGGAAGGGATCTCAAGGTTCAAGCTTCAGGACCACTCCCTCCAAACCCACTCGAACCCGCACCATCAGTTGTCTGCGGCGGTTCGAGGAAAGCCTTGAGAACAGCTAGCCCGTCATCAGCAGCCGCAATTTCGTTCACCTTCTCCACAACCGGATGCGGGAAGGCAGCATACTGGTTCACAGCTTGGTTGTAGGCAGCTTCAGTGTCTACATCGTGTAAAGGAAAGTTGGAAGGCGGGATGCCCTTCTCTGCAAATCCTAGACCAAGCAGGAAACCAGCCTTCTCCCCGTCCTCATGAGAAGCGTTGAGGGCTGCACTCATGGCATCGTCATAAGATGTGTTCGCGAAAATCCGATGCACAACCTACAAAAAAATATATATATATATCAAAAACTTTTCTAAGTATAAAGAAAAGCGTAAAGCAAAGGAATTATTAAGTTATGCGTACCTGAGGCAACGCTTCTCGTAGAAGCCACTCCTTAGTGATCAGAGCTTCTTGGAGGGTAGCTTGAGCATGATCGCGGGCACGTTCGGCTTCATTTTTGTTGAGGTTGGCAAGCAACACATCCTTAGCAGCAGCCTCTTCAACGCCCCTAAGCTTGCGCTCAGTGCGATCAAGCATACCCTTCTGATCCAAGAGCTCTTGGAGCTTCTTGGCATCTTCCAAAGCCAAAGCATCATGAGCCTGCTGAAGCTTCTCTAGTTTGGCTTTGAGCTCTTCGTTCTCAGTGCGCAGAGGCTCAGCAACGGCTTCAGCTTTGGTGGCCCTCTCGGTCGCATTACGCGCGGTTTCCTTGGCCAACCTAAGCTGTTCATTGACAGCTTGGGTAGCCTTGGAACGGGCCTCATGCCTGGCCTGAATCTCGACCTCGAGGTCCTTGAAGGCCTTCTCCTTCTCCGCAGCGGTGGCAGCGAGCCTCTTGTTCTCCTCCCGCAATGTTCGCGCTTGAGCCACTTCTAGGCTACGCGCCGTCTTTAACTTGTCGTTTTCACGACAAAGTAGCTCGACGCGCGGCTGCATTCGGGCAAGGAGGATTCGGAGCTCATTGGACAGCCTACCTGTCACACCCCGAAAACCTTAACTTAACACAGCGGAAGTCTTAACTTTAATTCGTCGGGTTATGACAGACGCCGATAGTCAACAATAATAAACAATTAATAATAAAAGCATCATCTTTTATTATAAGGAAATATTTTACAACATTAGAGTTTACTACACGTGCTAATGCACGGTTTACAACACATCACTTTTGTTCAAACACCCCACGCTCTCATTTCCATGCCACCTCGAAACCTTCACTTTCCTGCAAAGCATATTTAAATAATTTTTGGGTCAACACGAATGTTGGTGAGTTATTCCTGAGAAGAAAAACTTATTATATAAATGTAAACAATTTATATATAAACAACACATGAATATAATGGTGTACGGCCATTATACTCCCAATTAAAGACCGATCAAACACGGTACACACAATAACGAAACCCGCATTTTACCTTTAAGCACAAAAAGCGTTAGTTGTAGACTAGCTACGAATACAACGCGTGTATGACTACCAATTTGATAACTCGAAACGTACCATACTCAAAATATTCCCACTTTTAACCCAACGCGAATGGAAGTGGGGGGCGTCACCCCGATAGATCTACCAACATTTCTGTGCCCGCCGTCCGGTTAACAGTTATTTAACCAAATTGATTCATCCCACAATAACGACAATTTGTAGTATAATGCGTTTTCAAAACATATATATATATAAATACGAATATAGATATACAATATGCTTTTCGGAGGAAGAACTCACCTTTGATTTCGGGTTTTTGAATAAACGTTCGTTCCTATATTAGTACACGTTCGTTAAATATATATATTC
The DNA here is from genome assembly GCF_021521415.1 of Bidens hawaiensis. NCBI lineage: Eukaryota > Viridiplantae > Streptophyta > Magnoliopsida > Asterales > Asteraceae > Bidens > Bidens hawaiensis. The sequence continues at coordinate 1,032,931 of NW_027491031.1, read as the reverse complement.
TTATTCTAAAAATCCACACAAGCACATAACGCACAAAGTTTACTACTTATAATCTTATAATTCTATACTTAAAAATATAAACAAGTAATAATCAACTAATAATTGTTTTATTTAATAATTTAATTTAATTATTAAAATTTATAATATTTATTACCTTTAGTTGCTGGAGTGTTTTGGAAAAATTCAAGTTATCATTTTATTTAAAATTTTGACTCTATTATAATCGGTTTTGTCGGTTTTGCCGGTTTCGTCGGTTTTGAGCTTAAAAACGAACCGGTTGCCCTTTTTTTATGAAACTTTTAGTTTTAAATTATCTAAAACACTTTTTATATGGTTTTTAGTCAAGTTTTATTGGTTTTTCAATAAAAATGTTTTGCTTTTTATTTTATTTCCAATTTCTTAAAAATGCCAATTTTTAACGTTTTCGTGTCGGTTTTCGCGACACGAACCGTGTTGGTTTAAGTTTTGCTATTCTTGACTTTTCTTATACTTTAACTTATGTTAAATATAAGAATATTATGACTTTAGGAGCTGTTTTAATTCAGTTCCAAAAACTCATGTCGGTTCACCTTAAAAGTCGAACTTTCCGATCGTTAAAGTCACCGACAAGCTATTTAAGTCACAATGTCAAAACCAAACCATTTGGTAGAGCAAATATACACATAATAACAAATAATATATCATCATATACATGTTTGATCATCTAGCATCAAGTATGCACATAAAACAAATTTTTAACTACACATGTTCAAGCCTTAGCTTAAGTTTTCAACTATACAATATACATGTTATTTCTTCAATCTCTACAAGGTGTTTATGTACCAAAATTTCCAGATCTTACTAATCCATAGTAACATATTATTTCATTCCATAATTATCCTTTAACAAACACATTCTTGATTTCTTTAACAATAAAGTTTCTATTATTAGTAAGTAGCAATTTTTCATAACCTTATTATCATACTAACAATCTTTACAATGGAGTTTACAAAAGTAATCCTAGCCACAAGTCTTTAATCATCCACACAAGACTATGTTCACTTATCAAATCATTTTGCAAAACATCTTGTACAATTTATAAAGTTTCCTTTATTAGTAAGTTTAACACAAACTCTTGTTTATCTAAGTTATTATGTTTCATGCATCCTAGTACTTCTAGTAGATTTCATTCCTTTCCATATGTCCCATTCAATCACTTAGTTTGTCATTTTCAATCCATATAAAACAAGTATGAGCTTTATGATAAAAATCAAATTTTGTATTACTTGCATGTGTAAGTGACTTTCCATCAAAGTCAAATCCCTACACTTTTGTCAACCCTTTTCCGAGATTCTTTCAACACCATTATTATTATTACTTACAACTTTTTCAAGTAATCAAGTATGTGGGTTTTCAAGATTATCACTCTTCTTTAACCATTTTACCATTTAACAAACTTACAACTCCAATCCATTACCAAAATCAAAATTCATGGTTCTAATGAGTGTTTTTATCCATAATCCATTTCCAATCTTTTGACCATTTTCACATTTACTTCCAATATTAAAACAATACTTAAACTCATTTGTTAAACAAACTCAAGTAACATCCATATGGACAATCTATACAAGCTAAAAATGTAACCATATCAAGTCCTATAATCAACAAAACCCATCTTATGCATTCCTATGTAAACTCACGGCTACATACATACATGCATATATCCATATCATGCTTGCATGTATACTACCAAACATACTAGAATCAAACCTTAAACATCAAATAACAACTAGTATACACAAATCTTTGAAGTGGGTTACCTTGGGTTTCGGATTTGGTGCCTATGGTGGTGATAATGTGTCTTTGGGTTGGCTATAATCCTTCCTTTGGCTTCCTACTTCTTGTAATATGCTTAAACCTCCACCAAATACCTCCTAATCAATTGTTGTGTGTGTAAAAGTTTGAAAATGTGAGATGGTAGGAAGGTGATGGGGTGGCCGGTTATATAAAGGGTGGCCGGTTAAACATTAACTAGGTATTAATGTTTAACGTATCTCGTAATTTATCTAGCCAAACGACTTCCGTTTCTAATAATTTTTATCAGACTTTGAGCGAAATTAGATTACAGTCAATGTCTGCCTAAAAACATAATTTTCTGAAAAACTTAATGTCGGGCTCTTACGGTGTCCTCTACTGGCTTTCGGTTACTTATTTTCTAATTTTCGCGATTCGAACCTTCTAAAATTAAGTTTATACACTATCTCTAATATCCTAACATAAAATTTTATTTTTCGAGGTCATCTTGACACGTTTATGAATTTATCCGTTTTGAGATATTACCCGGTGTCAATCTGTACAGTGTCAGCTACACGACAAAATTGAACCTTTTCGGGTTCCATATTTTAAAATTCAACTAAAGTCAATAACTTTGACTAAAAATATTATTCCTATGTACTTATTTTACTAATTAATACGCGATTACGGTTAATATAATTACCAGATTAGTCTAATTTTTGGCGGTTGTCACACTACCCTCCTGGTAGCTGGCCATTGCCTCCCCCAACGCACCGCTTGGGGCGGCGTGGCGCGCCCAGTCGACGCAGTCCGCAGTCGTTCGGAGGGTCATTCCCCGGCGGATATTCCACCGTGGAGCGTACACCTCATTGGAATCCGAAACTGCAAAAACAAACAGTTAGGAAAAAAATGACAAAAATGGATGATAGGCCAAAACAACCCCACGCACCTGTAGGGTCGGTAACAGGCCGGTAGCCGCCAAACCCATCACCCGAACCTAGAGGATATACATCCAAAAGGTCAAGGAGATGGGAAGGAGGCAAAGATTGGACCCCCTCATCAATAGAGGTAAGTCCAGGGGTCCCAACCCCAAACATACCTGAAGAACCGGCCATGGACGAGGTAGCCGCTGACACCGGAGGGGGCATGGTAGAAGCCACCGTGGTAGAGACCATCGGAGGTGAACTCATTGGAGATGAACTCACAACCGTGGTTGCCGTTGCGGATGAACGCAGAAAAAGTCACCGCCGGCCCAGTGAAGGATGCGGTAAAGATGGCACTAACGGCCGGCGGAGACGACATCATAACCGGAACAGTTGACTCAACAGTATGAGCAACTGAACCAGCACTGGAAACAGGCGCAGCCGCCTGGGTCATCGCCTCGGATAGGTTGACCAAACCTATCGTCGTGGGTCCTGAACTACTTCCTCCCACACCGCTCTGGAAAGCGGATACATCCACTCCTGCGTGAAGACAACAAAAGATTAAAAACAATGGCGGAAAGAAATGCGGGAAAGGTAAAAAATTATACTTACGGGTTTTCTTAATCTTGAAAGACCTGACTGGCGGAGACGAACCCGATGGAACTGGCCTCTTCACGCCAGTCACCGTCGCAACGCTTGGTTGCTCGGAGGTGACAACCGTCTCAACCTCCGAGACAATGGTCTCGCCACCACCAAGGTCCCCCGCCGCCTCCTCACTCTCAGTATCGGAATCCGACTGATTCCCCAGGTCGACGATGGAAGCGACCTTCGCCTTGCCATTCCCGCCAGCAGCCTTCTTCTTCCTCGCAAAGAAGGGCCCATCTGCGGATTCCTCATCAGAAGATGACAAAATCAGAGGAATTCCGGCAGAAGTTTGAGCATGAAGAGGACGAGGGTTGAAGAACTTATTACCTGGCCGAGTGGCGCTCAGGATCTCATGACCTGCCGGATAGACTTCTACGAACCTATCCGCAGTTTGCTCAAAGATGGGCAACTCGTTCTCGTCAAGATCACGAGTACCCAACCGTGCGGGACCACCAGTCTCCCGCGGATACATGAGCGATTGTAAGTCGTTCCCCTCTGAAATAAGAAAAGATAACAGTTAGTTGAAAAACCATAAACCAACACAAAGTATGGAGCATACCGTAAGGAATAGAGCTCAAACCGTATTCAAGGACGATTGGTATCTGCGGCGTCCCGGACCCAGCATCTTTCCACACGCGGCTCATGCCGAGCATCACCATCCCAGACTCCGCGAAGCGATAAACCGGAGTCTGGATCTGTGAGATCTTGGCGAACCATTCCGCCTCCTGGTAACTGGAGGCGTGAAGGCTAGGGAGCGCCCTCCTGTTCTTGAACGTCATCGCGATGGGGACGACGCGAGCGGAGATGAAGAAAAACTCCCGCTTCCAAGAACGAAGACTACGCTCGGTAGCGCAGATCTTCAACCCCTTGATCCGAGTGACCAGGGTATACCAACCTTGGATGCACCTCCAGGAGTAGAAGGTCATCAGGCGGTCGACGCGGGGCTCGATGCCCAGAATGTGGCACACCCATTCAAAATGGCGAACCTTAGCGATCGCCATCGGGTGCACCTCCGTCAAGTGTACACCGTGTTTCTCCAGAACACGGTACACGAACTTCGTTAATGGGAATCTGAGATTCCCATATATGAAGAATGAGGCATAAACCCCTATCTTGCCCTTAGGGGCATCATACACCGTCTGGTGGGGCTCTGGAAACTCAGGCTCGTAAGGCTCGAGCATGAACTTCTTGACGATATAGTGAAACAAATCGACAGAAAGAGTACACTGGCACTCGCCAGCAGTACTCTTATCGTCCTTATCAGACGTGGACGTCGGGTTCTCGAGGTATACATCAGACTCCTCGACGTTAATCTCGGGATCATGTGTAGAAGACATTTTTTAGGTGTGAAAGAGAACGATTTCAGGAGAATGTTCGACGGAAAAGTTAGAGTATTCGCCGGAAATCGCTTAGAAGAAGAAGAATGAAGTGAAAGTATGGAATGGGATACACCCTCTTCCCCCTTATATACTCATCGCAATGAATGCGATGAATTTAATGCGGAGGGAGAGAACGCAGGTGCAATGAAACGGCGACACGTGGAAAAAGCAAGCTAGCAACAGCTGTCGAAAGGACGCGTGCCGTAAAACTCGCGCCCACGCGCCTGAAAACTCGCGCCCACGCGCCTGAAAAAGTGTCCGGATTGACCACATACTGTCACGTCGTCATAACTTCCTGCACGTCCTGAAACCGTCAGAAGAAACCGTCAGGAGACGCCAACGTCACTTCAACCGTTGGGGCTGTCCTTATCCTTTCACCAACTCTTCGAATTTCAAAAAGATTCAAAAATAAGAGGGAATATACCCCCTTACCTTGGGAAGCAAAAAACCGTAAGACAAGCGCGGGTACAGTGTCAAGGCGAAACCCTTCACATACTTAGCACTTGCAGGGAATTGAAGCCAAGAAGGATCTTATGGGCCATGCTTGCGGAAAGGGAAATAACACCTCCGCATGGCGGGAATGTTGAGAACTAGATTGTTTGAAGCTTCAAGGTGGAATTGGTGGTTTAACATAACTGATCACTATGTCCAAAACTACCAAAACCTCGTGAAGAATCTGTACAAGTGAAACTCAACGCTCCCGACTTGCGAAGAGGTTAAACACCTACCCGCATCATAACCAAAGATCAGGCAGAAAAGTCGGGAATTTCTGCAAGTGACATTAGGAAAACTGCGGGAAGAATCCCTGCGGAAAACCTTAGAAAACAAAAACTCCTCTTTAAAACCCATTGCTTAGAGTCCAAAAGTTCACCTCACTTATTGACAATTCATGAGAGGAACAATGGACTGGGGGGACTTGAAGAGGTAGGTCCCCGCAAAGCTCAGTTGGACCCGCAAGACACACCTTGAAGAGGTACGTCTGCGCAAAGACCAACTGGTTCCGCAGGACCCACCATGCTCAGAGAGATGAAGACCTTACACGCAGTAAGCCAGCTGTTCCCGCAGGAAAGCCTCCCTTGGTACAGTACCCTGCCTGTCCCCGCAGTTGTGGGTACAAGCCAAGAAGGAAGGCCACCCGCACTAACAGTAGGGCTACACGCATAAGGCACTAGCTCTTAATACTTCAGTAATGTCACCTGAAGAAGGAATGAGCAGGGCGGGAACATTCCCGCCCAAAAGAGCTAGTCCGTACGCTTCTGGAAGATCTTTTGTACTATACCTGCCAAGGTATGGACAAAATACACAAGATCTGACCAAAGCAGCCCATGAACCAATCACAGGGTGACAGCTCACCGACAATAGTACGAGGAGGAGCACGCTCCAGTACAAAATGTCACTATCAGCCGCTGCCAACCCACCAACTCCCATCGTGGCACGTACATAGCCCGTAGTTGGTGGAAAAGGAATATTATACAGCTGGCCGTACCTGCTTGGAAACCTACCTTCGGCTATAAATACTCCAACACCTTGGAACGGTATTATCATCTTATCTTCTCTCTTGCTATTCCTCTCAATATACACTTATATTCAGAGCAATCTAGTCTGATTCTCACGCCGGAGGGTGGTCACAAGGAGGAACCCCCCCTCCCTTCTCAGTGACGAGCTCATGGTCTGTTTTGCAGGTCAAGAAGAATAATCATCTTTGCCGGACCTAACCCTCGTGGGAAACATCTACTTAACCCTAAGATTATCCGTAATCTGTCGGGTCATTTAGTGTTTCTTCATGTGTCTTAAATAGGGTCTTTACATAATAGAATATAACTAATTTGTGTGTGTTTATTTCCAAGAGATGCAACCATTGAATCAGAAAAGGTAGCTCAGACAAATCACGAATGGGGTGGCTGCTGGGTTTGTTGGTCACACCATGACCGTCGCCTTCTCCGCTCGACTGATTGAAGTTGATGACGGTTTGTATGATTATTAATCCATGCAAGCATTTGGTTATGTTATAGATGTGCTAAGAATAACAGTAATAACTTTCTAATGACCATTTATTTTAGTTATGTGGTAAACATATGCATACGACTGATTTCCCCTTCATTTCTTATGGTAACATTAATTAACTATGTTGCATGTCCCATTTTGTTTATATCAAAAGAATAATCAGTGCCAGTTTTAAAATCATATGAACAAACTAGTTTGATATATTTTCTATATGTACATAAGATAAATATGCATTCAAAGGTACAAAGTTTGAATACATGAACCATTGATAAAAAATAAAACGATTTAGTTTTGTTATTTTTATTCTTATAATCGTGTAGTATTCTACAATGAAACTCATGAAACACGTGTGTGCGCATACACATATAATTAAAACACATTTCTATACAAAACTTTAATCTTCATCTTAAAATATTGTTTTATCTCAAAACATCTACAATATATAAATGGATTATAACATTTCATTAGATTAAAAATTAATTTCATCAAATATTTTATATGAAAATCCTATAAAATAGAGATATACTAAAAATAAGTATCCATTTTTTTAAAGAAATATTGTTTATAATTAATAAACAATTTTATAGTAAAAAAATAAGTGGGCCCTCTCACTAAACACATATAGCCTTTAAACTGGGTTATATATCTCATTTATTTGTGTAACATTTTCATCATTAAATCCTAATTATATTATTAACTTTCTTACAATAAATAAAGTTAAAATCCAAAAAAAAATATAAATATTGTACACGAATAATATAAAACAACCCCGTAATACCGGGGTATTGTAAATATATATAAGTATCTTTCTTTTATTGTGTGATTAACGAGTTGGATTTATTCAATTAAATTATGAGAGAGAATCAAAGTTTTTAAAATGGTACCAATTTTAAAAAATAGTTTTTAACTGCACCAATTTGGTGCAAATATATCAATTTGTGAAAAGAGTATCTATATTAAATCAATTTGGTATATTTTTTTAAAAAAAGTATCTACTCCACTATATCAACTTTGGAAAAAAAATATCAATACTACATCAATTTGGTATATTCTTTTGAAAAGTATCTACTCGTCTATATCAATTCAAAAATAAAGTATCTATACTGCATCAATTTGGTATATTCTTTTACAAAGGTATCTATTTTTTAGTATCATGCATTTATTTTCATTTAAAATCAAAATTTAATTTTTATGATGAGATCAGTATAAAAGTAGCATTTACACGCATAATCATTTTATTTCAACACACCAAAATATCATAAGCATGTCTTTTGTAAAGCTTTGTTTTGTAGTATTTCTCATACTCGCAAGTTTCGGTAATATAAAGCTTTTATTACTTATCGATGGCTCATTTTTTATTTCTAACATATATATGTGTGTGTGTGTGTGTAACACCGTTGTGTGACATATTACTTACTTTAATACGTTGTATTGTTTAACTAATTCAGTGAACACGGTGATGGTGTGCGGAGCATGTCAAGAACGTTGGAAGCTTTATCCATGTGATGCTTGTTTCACTCAATGCGAAAAAAGAAGGGGTGTGTCGGAGGGACATTGCATGGCTGATGATACATGTTTATGTGCTTGGCCTTGTTAAGAGTTATGGGTTATAAAAATACTGATAAAAAAGAATACATGTTATCTTATTTAAGTAACAAACTTACATTTTTTGTTCTTTAAAAATAATCATTTTTTGGATTGAGTAATTTAAAATGTTTACTTTCACTCCTTGTCTTTCAAATTGAAAAATAACTAGGTTTTAGTCTTTACACTAACGGACGTTAAGTTTATTAGTTAAGTCAAATCATTTAAGGGTGTTTAAGTCCTTTTTCCACTTAATGGACTATTTGCGTGACTACCATAAGTTTAAGACTAAAAAACAATAAATAAAAACTTATAACCATTATTAAAAGTTTTCTGGTTGCTTCATACATTCTCTCGCCACCATATTGCATTATTTGTAAATAAAAGTTTCTTATGCATTTGACTCGAATTCACGGGTATGGGTCTCACCAAACCCATATATTCTTTAAACGGGCTATAACATCTTATTAAATTAAAAATTAATCTCACCAAATATTTGATATGAAAATTCTATAAAATAGGAATATACTAAAAATTAATGTATGATTTTTTTTAAAAAAAAGATATTATTTATAATTAAGAAACAATTTTATAAAAAAGTAACAAGTGGGTCATGGGTCTCACCAAACCCAAATAACTTAAATCGGGTTATAACATCTCATTTATTTGTGAAACTATTTAATTATTAAACTCTATGTATATTATTAACTTTCTTACAATAAATAAAAATAATATATATATATATATATATATATATATATATATATATATATATATATATATATATAAACGAATAACGTAAACAACCCCTGTATTACGGGGGATAAAAACTAGTAATATATATAAACGAAACCATAAAAATCCTAGTGTCGCGATATGGTCGCTCCCTCTTTTTTGGAGTCACCAGATTTGCTTGATTTTTTAATGGAGGCTTCTCATGCATTTGACCCGAATTCACGGGCGTGGGTCCCATCAAACCAGGATATTTTTTAAACGGGTTATAACATATCATTAAATTAAAAACTAATCTTACAAAATATTTGATATAAAAATCCTATAAAGTAAGGATATACTAAAAATTAATATTTGGTTTATTTAATATATATATAAATATATATATTATTTATAATTAAAAACCAATTTTATAGTAAAAAACAAAGGGATCTTGGGTCTCATCAAACCCATATAGTTTTTAAACCGGATTATAACATCTCATTTATTTATGAATCAACTTATCATTAAACCATAAGTATATTATGAACTTTCATACAATAAAAAAATAAAAAATCAAAAAATAGATAAATGTTATAAACAAATAATATAAAACAACATCCGTAACCCAAAGGATAAAACTAGTTATTTTATAATATATAAATATTAGATACATGAGTTTTTAACCTATTTAGTCATTTATATAAAATGCTTTGAAATTTGAATTCTGTTTTAGATCAAGAAATAAATAGGTTATCCTCAACACCTTTAATATACTTTCTTATATAATATCGGTATATTCTGAAATTTTTAACACTTAACAATGATGTAAGTTTAATTTTATAAATATTTTTATTATAGTTTTAATTCTTGTATGTTTTTATACTTCTTGCTTCCAGTAAGTTTTCTACTTTTCTCTTTTTGTTTTTCTATTTTTGGTAATATACTAATATCCACCTTTAAAACAAAGTCAATAATTTGATGCCATACCAACTAGGGACTCAAGCTTGCAAATTTGTCCTTTTATTAAAGTATACAACTAAAAAACCTTAGGACTTTTTAAGTTAACGTTGAAATGGTGGTTACTTTCTTCACAGTGTCTATCGCTTTAGGAGACTTTGTGTGTGCCCCATGCGTCAGGACATTGACTTGCATGTCTGGCTGGTTGAACAAGTCACAACTCACAACTATAGTTTAAAACTAGTAAGTATAATTGTTCTATAAGAATAAATATTGTTACATACTAAATAATATAATAGAGGGGTCAATTGTAAGTATTCAATAGTAGAAGTTTATATTTGTAAGTGATATAGTTGTAACAATTGATCATTTAAGGATGTTTGGAATTCCTTATTTCACCTTTTTATAACTTTTCATTAAGTTAATAAGTTACAACATTGTAACCTATGTAACTTTTCCTCTCACAATATAAGCAATCCCAAACACCTTATTACTTTTTAAAAAATTTATAAGTTATAAGTTAGTGAAAATAAACAATCCCAAACACCCAACGAACTGATTAATATAATGAGATCATCGATGATTTGAAAGTTTAACTTCTTCTTCTCTTAATCGATCATCTTTTTTTTTTATATTGTAAAATATAGATATCAGGGTCTAGTTGCTTTTAACCTACGAGTTTGTTATAGGTTTACCTAGTTGCTTTTAACCTAAGGCCAATGGCATGGCTTTGCAAAATCCGATAGGCAGGAAATGACGAATCCAGTGACGAATCCAGTGGTTCCAAGAACATAACCCTAATTGAGGAATAGAAAAGATCCGAGAACAATCGTATCAGTGTGTATACATGTTTGATCAATGAACCTTCAGCCTTGATACCACTTATTTGGAATTTATAAAAGCAAGTACGCGGCTGAATATAATAATCACAGACACACAAACGGAAAACAAAAGGCATAAATAAAGGACACAAGAATTTACGTGGTTCGGTCAACGACCTACTTCACAGACTGTAACTAGGGTTTATTTAGTATGCTTAGTACACACATGATTAATTATGGTTACTTCATATGAAACCAATTTGTATAACACCCTTATATAACCCCTTTACATTTCTTATATGTGTTGTCAATATTCTTTTAAAAAAAATACATTTAAGTATATGTTAACGTTGAATTTAGATCAAGACATATTTCTGGTAAAGTCAACTAAAGAATCCATGAATGATGAATGAATGTGTTGGAGAAAGTTGTATTCTTTCACTATGGTCAATTAATGGGGTCAAGGCTTCACATATATGGTGTACCTCTATATATATGAGACAACGAGGGACAATGCATGCATCAACAATCACTTAAACAAAATGAAATCCAAAGGTTTTACTTTGTTCTTGATTGTTGTGTTTTCTCTTGTCCTTATTTCTTCCGCTGCGAGAACCCGTCATGTGACCATTCGAGCCCAAACCCCGAAACCAAAAGGTATGATCAATCACACATAAGTACGCGTACACAACAAACACGTACATGATCATGAGAGAACTCATTCTTCACGAATAAGAGTTATCTCATGATTCCTCCACTACGTTTACTTACGACAAAAAAAATATAGAAAGTGTTCTAGTTATTTCATGTGTTCTAATACTCATTAAAAATATAACGTATTGTTAAACCCTTATATATGAAGTGTAGGGGTGTAAATGAGCCAAGTCGAGCCCAAGCTTGGTGCATTTTAGTTACAAGAGCTCAGGCTCGAGTTCGGCTTGCTCGAGCTCTTTGACATAGGCTTGAGCTAAAGCTCGACTCGTTTATTATTTATTATTTAATTTATATACATTTTTAGTTATATTTATATTTTTTGAGAAAAACCTTGAGCTTGTATAGCACCATATACGAGCCAAAGCCGCTCGGTTTTACTGTAATGTGAAATTAACACATATAAGTCAAAAGAGATAAAAACTTAAAAATACACAAGGCTTGAGCTCAGGCTCGATAACGAAACAAGTTTTATTTTAGGCTCGATCTTGGCTCGAGCTCGAAAAAATCCTGCTCGTTTCGAGCTTTTCATCGATCTGGTCAAGCTCGAGTAGCTCACGAGCAACTTGACTCATGTGCACCCCTAATGAAGTATAATAGATTGGTGCATAAGTGATGCTTTTATTATATTCCAATTCTATATATATAATGTATACATAATACATGCATACATATATGTGGTGGTGCAAGTACATTACATGTAAATCATATTCTTGATGATTCATATGCAGGAAAGCCAGCGAAAGTCGAAGAAGAAAAAGTCGCACATACAGATGCAACATGGGGCGGATGTTATGGTTGCTGGCCGCATAACAATAATCGTCATCTTTGATAAACTCGATCGGTCTATGGTTTAGTGCAACCGTGTGTTAGCAGTTAGTTATGCTATTGATGCACTACTACTACTACTAATAATTTGAATAAACTGTTAAAATAAATTTCGAATTTGGTTCTTAAGGAAGTATTATAGAATGTTTAAAGTCATTATATTGTGCAAATCGATGCATTAACACATGCATTATACGACATACGGCATACCAACTACAAACGCGTTAATGGAATATTTAAAGTGAAAAGATTATGAGAAGTTGAATTGTGGATGAAACTAAAGAACATATTATAAATTAGGTATTTATTTAATTTTGGGAAAACGTCATAAAATAATAATAATAAAGTTTCAAAAGTGTTTCAAATTATTTTCTAACTTTGGACTAAAAAAATTAGTAGAAGAAAATATATATAAGGGAATACTCTACTCATAAATTTACCTGACCTGTATACTACAACATTTAAACCCATAACCTTTAAAGAAAATAAGCACCTAATTATACTACAATATATGATTGGACCAAATGTCCTTCAATGTGCCATATAGTGACACTTGACACTGTACAAAACAAAGTTAACATTTGAGATACACAAAATACCCGGTTCTAGATGCGACATGCGGGTACGATTTGGTATTGGGTTTCTCCGCTGACCTGTAGTTGGAACCGGTTCCACCTTTACCCTGTCAAAACCTGACCCTAACTATACATGGAATCAAATTCTACCCGACCCGATTTTAACTTTTGTTAAACATACCCAGAACCGGTTCCGATTTCTAAAAATACCTGGTTCGTACACCCCTACTTAACATGTATGCTTAATTACAAGAAGGGAAAGTCATTAAAAACCACTCAAGATTTAGCTCCATCTTTTTCGCTAATGCAGCCTTTAGACGCATGCTAAAATCTAAACGACTATTTGTGTGATTTGCTCGGTAACAAGTAAACAATCAAAACCCGACATACATTATTTTATTTTAATTAATTTTCTTAGCTAGCTCTTTGTTCTAGTGTAAATTGAACACCTTGAGGCTATATTCATGGTTGTTCTTGCTTGTTTTATGGTGATCTTCAATTAATCTTTCTCCTTGATTGTTCTCATACGGGTTATTAATAGTTTAATACATTGTTGCAACTAGAGGTGCACAAATCGGGTTTTTCAAATACCCGGTTCCTGGTATGGAACTGGGTTCGGGTATGACCGGGTATTGGAAAATCGGGTATTAGTAATACATGGGTTGGGTCCGGGTCCGGGTCCGGGTATTGTCTCCAAAAAACCATATATTATGCATCGGGTTCTGGCCGGGTATTTGAAACCCTATTTTCGGATACTGGAAAAACCTAATTTTCGGGTTTTTTCCCGGGTATTTTTTGGGTATAGATTGAAAATTTTAAAGGTTGCACTTTTTAGGGATATTTTTTGGGTATAGATCGGGTATTTTAAATACCGGGTTTTGGGTATTGAAAAACCCGATTCCATGTATGGAACCGGTTCGGGTTTTCGGGTATTGCCGGGTATAAATCGGGTGCGGTTCGAGTTTGGGTTTTAGTACCGAAATGCATACCCTATCCATACCCTACGGGTCGGGTACGGGTATTAAAACCCGGGTATATAAGAAAACCGGTTCCAAGTTTCTATTTCGGGTCAGGTTCCGGATTCAGGTTTTTTTTTTTCACCTCTAGTAGCAACTTGCAATTGCTCAAATGGGCTAAGGTATTCTAGATTTCTGGTAGTTTTCATTTGGGCCTTCTTTGTAAGTATTTGCTATCAAATGGGTTTTGTAATCCTTATAGTTTCCAAATGGGTTTCCATTTGTCGTTTTCTACAGACTTTGGATTTGGTGACAAGATCACAATTCACAGGACTACGTTTTTAATGCAGATAAAGGTCTTTTTTTTTCCGAACGGCCAACAAAGTAACGTCGGGTATCCTGTACGCGGCTATATAGATCATTTGTTACCTTTGTATTGTACCTTAGCTTATCACGTAAATCAATATAAGATAAAATTACAGTTTTTGACATTTATGTATACTAAAATTAATACCTTTTGGTCATTTATCTACCTTAATTACACCAATCATCTTCTCATTAAGGGTGTCTTCGTTTTTCATCTAACCGGCGTTAAAAGTTATGGTAAATCTATGTTTTTATAACGACGGTAAATCTATGTTAAAACATCGCTTTTCCATTTTCTAATAAACATAAAATAACTAATTATGGTATAACATGTAACAAATGTTCTATACAAACCATTATTGTAAAGAGAAAGTCTTTACTATCCAGGAAGCACAATACAAATTTACAAAATATTTGTGAATATCACTCTGATTCATTATGGTCAAAGGGTCATATGTAGGGTTAAAAGGCAACAATTTCTCACCAACATCTATAAATTCTGCAAATTAACCCTATACTTTGAAACCAATCACACCCCAACCCAACAAGTTAAAACACGGTTTCAAGCATATTTCAACCTGATCCCCCCCCCCCCCCTCTTTCTAAACATGTTTCAACTCAAACCGATTTAGACAAAACTTGGTTCAACACTTCCAACCAACCTGAACCGGTTTCAAACAAACCAATCTGAACCCATAACCCGATTTGTGCAATTCATAGTTCGAATGGACTTAAAAATCTTTGATCACTAGTACTCCATGCAATTATATTACTACATCACTCTACCCAATTATTTAAACAACACGCTTATTCACATAATAAATTTACGTGGTCACTTTCTAAATTAAGAATACCTACTTAACCGCTTTTAAACTGAATCTGTTCTAACCTGTGACATAGCCCACCTACACTAAAATAACTATTTTCGATTTCAGTATAGAAATTCCTAATTTCGCATTATTGACATAAAAAGATGCTAATTTTGTTTGTTATACACAAACCAAACAACCCAACTTGGTGTTATAAATTTAAAATAACATCAAATCACTATTTTTTATTCTTATCATTATTTAAATGATTAAAATATCCCAAAAGATAAAGTAACAAAATAATTATAAACCAACTTGCATTAATTTCTTAAAATATCTTACAAACAAGTTTCTAAATTAACAATAAATTAATAATTAATAAGATAACTTAATCAAACACAAAATCTTTCAAAGATGTACCGACTTATTAATTCCTTAGTGGGGATGGTAAAGTACACAATAATATAAAAAATATATATATTTTATTTATTTTATATACATATATAAAAAAATATATGTCTAGGTTCTCTTCATGTGATCAGAACAGGCCCCAGAAATCAGAAAATTAGTGTTTTCACTTCATTAAAATCAAAAATTTATTATTTTTTTCATTTTCTGCCCAAAAAGATTGAATCTTGATCAAAGATTGATCTTTGTATATATTTTTTAAATATTATATTGTAATAGTAATATATATATCTATAGATAATTGCTCAAAAAGAGGTGTTGAATCACAGGAAGCTTGCAGACTACTGTCCTTTATTATTCTTCCTTAGATTTTCATGATTGATTGATTGTATTAATGGTGGGTAGCTGGTGTGAAATGGGCTATTGTTTATTTAGGGTTTTAGGGTTGGTGGATCAAGAAACTTGACCCATCAAGCTTTTTAAGCTGCTTGCTTTGCTCAGGAATTTGATCAAGAAAGAAGGTCTGTTTCTTGAAATAATAAGTTTTTATTCAAGAATTTGTTATTTCTTGAAAAAGATTTCATTTTGGTTATATGTTTATGGGAATCTTGAAATGAGGGTTTGCTAGATCTAAAGATTCTTTGCTTTTTGGGTCTTTTAGGGTTCTTGATAATCTTGAATCTTGATGGAATCTTGAAGTGGGGTTTTGCTAAATTTAAAGATTATTGGGTTCTTTTGATGTTATCATCCACAAGGTTCAATCTTTTTGGGGTTTAGATTTTAGGGTTCTTGATAAATCTTGAATCTTGATGAGTTCTTGAATTTGGTTCTTGGTAAATCTTGAATCTTGATGGATTCTTGAAGTGGGGTTTTGTTAATTTTGAAGATTATTGAGTTTCTTGAAGTTATCTTCTTATGGGTTCAATCTTTTTTGGGGTTTAGATTTTAGGGTTCTTGATATATCTTGAATCTTGATGAGTTCTTGAAGTGGGGTTTTGCTAGATTCAAATATTATTGGGTTCAATCTTTTCTGGTTTAGGTTTTAGGGTTCTTGATAAATCTTGAATCTTGATGATTTCTTGAAATGGGGTTTTGTTAGTTTTGAAGATTATTGGGTTTCTTTGATGTTATCTTCACATGGGCTCAATCTTTTCCGGTTTTAGATTTTAGGGTTCCTGAAAGTTTTCATTTCCCCCCTTTTCGGGTTACAAAATGTTGAAAAAATTGGTGCTTGGATTCTTGATCGCTTCGATTGTGACCGTATCTTTAGCAAACGACAACGAGTTTGCTCACTGTCACTGTGACGATGAAGGTTCTTGGAATGCACACATTATCGAAAGCCAACGCGTAAGTGATTTCTTGATAGCAATCGCTTATTTCTCAATCCCGCTCGAATTACTATACTTCTTAAGCTGTTCAAACGTGCCATTCAAGTGGGTTCTCGTTTAGTTTATATTGTTTATAGTCCTTTACGGGTTGACCCATTTGATAAACGGGTGGGGGTATTACGGTAATCAAACATTTCAGTTGATGATGGCATTAACAGTTGCTAAACTGTTAACTGCTCTCGTTTCGTGTGCCACCGCAATCACCCTTTTGACTTTAATCCCGTTGCTACTTAAATTCAAAGTTCGTGAGCTTTTCTTGAAACAAAACGTGTTGGAACTCGATCAAGAAGTTGGCATTATGAAAAAGCAAAAAGAAGCCGGTTGGCACGTTCGTATGCTTACACACGAAATCCGAAAATCATTGGACCGACATACGATTTTATACACCACTTTAGTCGAGCTTTCAAACACTTTAGCCCTTCAAAATTGCGCGGTTTGGATGCTAAACGAAGACAAAACTGAAATGCATCTAACCCATGAGCTAAGACCTAACACTTCATTAGTTTAGGGGAAAATGATGGAAATAGCAAAAGTGGAATAGTCTAATTTATTGACTTTATTTCCCAGATGAAAGACACATGTTAATTCTTACATCATTTTAAAACTTTTATATCTTTAATACGGGGCTGAGGCGGTTCTTCATAGTGCGAATAGGTTTGTAAATGCGCACCACCGATACGGGTAGTTGGCTATGCTTACCGTCGATTTTTCGAATGCCTTTAACCTTGTGGATAGAACTGCTCTTTTAAATGAGGTAAGGAAAATGTGTCCATCCATCTCTGCTTGGGTTGATTTTTTATACGGGCAGCCAGCTAGGCTTTATATGGGAAATGATAATATTTGGTCTTCCACAAGGGTTCAGCAAGGGGATCCCTTAGGGCCTCTCCTGTTTGCCCTTGTTTTACACCCCCTTGTCCACCGGATCAGAGATCGCTGTAAGCTTCTTTTTCACGCCTAGTACCTGGATGATGGGACCCTTATTAGAGACGCTACTCAAGTTGCCAAGGCTTTAGACATCATCAGAGTGGAGGGCCCCTCTTTGGTCCTCCTTCTCAACATCAAAAAAACTGAAGTTTTTTGGCCTACATGTGATGGGGCGAAGACTCAAGTGGGTTTATTTCCACAGGAGATTGGTAGGCCGGTGCATGGTGTGAAACTTTTGGGTGGTGCTGTCAGTAGAAACGAGGAGTTTATTAGTGGCTTGGCCCGCAAAAGAGCAAAACGTGCGGTTGAGCTGATGGAATGCCTCAAAGGCCTTCGTGACCCTCAAAGTGAACTCCTCCTACTTCGTTCGTGTATGGGGGTCGCTAAACTTCCGTTTGGGCTTAGGACGTGTCAGCCTTCCTATGTCGGAGGATCTGTCTCTATTTTTGACACGGGTCTTCGGAAAGCGATCGAGGACATTGTTGTTTGTGGTGGTGCCTTTTTTGAGGACCTCCAATGGAGGTTAGCTTCCCTCCCAACCCGTTTTGGGGGTCTTGGGATTTGCTCGGCTGAGGATGCCTCTTCCTACGCTTTTGTGGCTTCAAGGGCCCAATCTTGGGTTCTTCAAGACCACATCCTACGGGAGTGTGGGGTGGGCTGTTTGACTCTGATTATAGGGGTGCGTTGGATACCCTGCATAATTCTCTTCCTGATCTTGATCTTGGCGGTTTCGACTTTAAAGACACCGCCCCTCCTAAAGCCCAGAAAATTTTGGCGAATGCCTTATATGGTGAAATCGTCAAGACAGTTGAAGAGAAGTTCGCTTTGTCCCCGCGGCAGCGAGCCGTGTTTGAGTGTTTACGTGCCCCTCACGCTCAGGATTTCCTGTCAGTTGTTCCCATTGAAAGTTTAGGGCAATGTATGTCGCCAGTGGAATATCGGGCCATCCTCAAATACCGGTTGATGGTACCCCTTTTCCCGGTGGATGACCCGTGCCCCGTATGCCGAAAGGCTTGTTTGGATTCTTTTGGGGAGCATGCAGTCCATTGCAAAGAATTACCAGGCTTTAAATATCGACATGATCTAGTTCGAGATGTGCTTTACGACGTCCTTAAGCGGGCCGGGATCTCGGCAAAAAAGGAAGCCCCGGTGAACTTCTTAACCGACCCTTTAGATGGGAGATCAACCCTACGACCCGCTGACATTCTTGTTTTTGGATGGGAAAAAGGGAAGCACGCGTGCGTTGATTTGACAGGTGTGTCCCCCCTCGTTGGGTTACGAGACCATGGGTTTGTGGTGGGTCATGCGATAAACAAGGCAGAGGCGAGTAAAGTAGCAAAGCACGAGAAAACTTGCCTTGAGAATCAACACGTGTTCATACCGTTTGCTTTCGACACCTTTGGCGCTCTCGGCCCTGACGCGGTTCAGTTCCTTAAGCGGGTTCAGCAGGTGGTCAGCAGTAACTCCGCCCATGCTAAAGGGAACGTTGTATTTAGTAGGGTATGGTTTGCTATTCAGAAGGGGGTAGCGGCGCAGCTTGTTGCCCGTCTATCTGCCGTTAGTCTGTAATTGTTCCGGTGTAAATTTTAATTAATTTTAAGTTGACGGTGAAAAAAAAAGCTTTAAAAATAAGTTACTTTTTAAGTGGGTTTTCTAAGACCATGTATGGTGTTGACATGTTGTTACGTGTCAAAAATTGTCTCTCAGTGTAATCCCTCCACTACACATGACCTAAGTCATCGTGTTTTTTGTTTATTATTGTACCTTTATACTCGTAATTCTGTTTTTATTCGTTATTGTTTATTTTTACTAATCATTTTCTTTTAGTCAAGTGTGCCCACTAGTTGCACGTACTAAATCCTTTCACTTCCACTTTCTTTGATGATGATGATATACACAAAGCTTGAAAACAACTTCAACTCACCGAAAAGTTATTAGTTTCACACAATATTTAATTAGAACACATTTATTACTTAATTAATATGTTTCATTGCTCTTTAGTTTATCATCAATTTGCTTTACCTGTTTAATAAAATAAAATATTATATTGTCACAAATAAGAATTTGGTGTTGACTATTGACGTGTTCGACTTTTTGCTCCACGACATTTTTCATCCAAAAACAATTAATCTTTACTAGTCAACTTCTTATGGAAAAAAACGTATTGTGTAATAGTTAATTTTTTTTAAAGGCCACATATATTAAAAAAGAAATGCAAACAGTTCAAAGAAGCAAGAACCGGTTAAAAAAAAAGCAAAAAGCTTGAAACGTATAAACAAAGAAAAACCAACTAACTACAATCCAAACCACCAAAGAATACCCGAATATAGTATGTTTACTCCAATATTTATTCATGAATGTGTAACAAAAAATATCACAAAAATGGTAGGATTTAAAAAATTAAAATGATAAAACTAGTATGATTTTGTCCTAGTCTTTTACATGAATTCATTTTCGTGAAAAGTATATATATTCATACCAATTAATTTATGATATTGAGTCTTCAAGTAGGTGAAGGCTATCAATATCACTTTGAAAAGTAAGTTGGTGAAGGTCATGAATATCTAGCTAGGATGGTAAAAAAGTGTAAGCCCGACGGGTATACCCGAAACTAGTAATATATGGACATGTATACTCAAAACCAGACGCGTATATGGGATTAAGATTTAAAAATTTTCACGTCAATAGAATTAGATGATACTCTACGTTCCCGATTACCTGAAACCACATACTCGTTTACCCAAAACTTATACTCGAATCATATATCCGAAAAATATCACTTTGAATTTTGAAAAGCAAGTTCACACATCCGAGGTTCAAATACAATGTGAAAGTAAGTCTCACTTTTGAGAATCATATACTTACAATTTATGTAATTTTACAAACCTAACTACGTACTACTGTACTAGCATGTAGTGTTTATGTAGTTTACAAAAACGTGTACTTCTATATAAGTTTTTTTTATATTATATATATTCATAATTGTTAAATATTATTAAATGGAATTAGACATTTAGTTCGAACAAGGATTCGATTCGAAAAACACCAAATTCAGTTTCGTTATTCAAATTGGACGTGGTTCGAATTTCATGCTAATGAAGTTCAATTATGAATAAAACATAACCTTAATTCGAGCTTGAATTGCTCAATGTTAATCAATGGGCCTTAAATAAATAAAGTTTGATCACACCTTCAAAGTGACCAATCATTTTATTCAAATTAGTTACTATTTTTAGCAAATTTCATGATTCTTACAAGATAAACCTTGGATTTTTTGTTATCAATTTCAATCAACATTGACGTCTATACAAAATCTTAGTGAAACCACTCCGTGAAAATTAGTCAAAATCCATGAATGACTAACATACCCATAATCTTGGTAAGGTTAGATAGATAAAACTAAACCTATCCAACATCTAATCATCACATGGGATGTTTCTAAGATATTAGATGACACATACAAGTTGAATTCATGGGACTTACATGTTACAATATAAAATAAAGACAACTATCATTGACAACATATACGTCAGTGATTCGTTTGTATAAGGAGTTACTAAAGGAAATAAGTCAGTAACAACACTCCGATATTAGCTAGTGAGTAGTCTAATTTGCAACGGATTACTAAAGGATTATACCTATCCATCACCGACGGGCAGAATTAATGCGAATCACCGACAACTTTGTTAATATAGTTTTAGGAGATTGTTTACGACAGAATATCAACAACAATGTAGTGATAAAACATGTCACTGGTAAGTGGTAATCCACTGACTGTTTACCTTACTTTCATTTTTATTTTTTTTGGTGAAATTGTTTTTCATCATAAATCCATCGGTAATTACCGACGAAAATCCTTCAGTAATTACCGACACGCATTTCACTAGGTACTCTTTTTTTATTATTTTATTTAAACATACTCCAAGTCTTATAAGAAGACTTATATGCAGTTTTGACTTCGATTCATCGATTACAAATTTATTGAATTTGAGTTTAATCATTATATATTAAACTATTTAGAGTTTAAACTCAGTTCAATCATTGAAAGTGAGTTACACCAGCACAAAATAAATTGAAATTTCCCTTTTATAATGAAAAATATAAAATATTAACTTATATATGGTACATCATAAATGTAGTATGTTATTAAGGTTTAAGTTTCTTTCTATTAATAGAAGATGACAAAAGAAACTATATGTGGGTTGATTATCTTATGGAGTATAGACCCACATCCGCTAGAAGTTATTTGATTATAAATTTATAATGCCTAATATTAACTAGTGTCCTACTTGTTTCTTGTTGGTAAGCTAATTAATAGCCTAAGACCGTACATAGTCACACGTCTTAGGGTGGTGTTTTACTACAAAACATCGGAACCCTGCCCTGTTTTAAAAAGTGTTTTGGTGGAGATTGGAGAACGTTGTGTATACAACGTCGAATTAGGCTCGCTTTTTAAAAAAAGAGTTATTAGATACATTCAAAAGTTATTATTATAATTATTGATATGCTTTGGTAACGGTAAATAAGCGTAAACACATTGATTTTATGCTTCACTATATACACCTATATACAATGACTAGTAATAAACATCTGTGCGATGCGACGGACCAGTTTCGGTTAAAGTTAATGGAGAGACGTATAGATAAAAATAAACATGTTGTAACGATAACAGAGAAAGTTGATTAGAAAAAAATTAACAAAGTTGGATAAAAGCTATATAGCATATGATCAAAATTTTGAATTCAAAACACAATTAAGTAAAACAGTTCACAAGAATTTACAATTATTTATCTCTACTAAAATATATTATAAAAATTAAAAACATGTTTTCATGTTAAAAAAAACTATGTAACATGTTTAAAAATTAGTTCAATCAAACTCTCGTTCTATAAACGAGAATATAACCATCGCACCAATCTTGATGTTAAATTAAAGTAAAAAAAAGAAGAATCTAAGTTAGTGTAACTAAGTAAAGTTTTTTCCACTTCTAATTGTTTCCTTACTAAACATGTAAAGAATTAATATAATTTCAATTTTATTTAAACCTCTATATTAAAAATCTTAAATGTGTAAAAAATACATAAAGTCCCTAAACTAGTTATAAATACACACAAAAAAAAAAATTACTTGACTCATTTTGCCTTATTAAAATTCTTTAAACTTGTCTACAATACACGCATCATAAAAACAAAAAGAAATTGAAAATAATGTCATGTTAACACTAAAATTGGTTAGAATTTGATTTAAGTGACACTCAATATTGTTGAATAAAAAACATAACCAACCTTTTTTTGGCCAATTTAGTTAGAGAACAAATTTTTATTTTGAATAAGTTTCACAAGTGTGAATTTTAGATTAAGTTTTTATAGATTTTAATATATGAAAATTAGATTTAAAGACTTTTTGTTTAATTTTTTTAAAAGTTTAATATTTTAGGCACTTTAGTATATCATAATTAGGTTAAATAATTTTGTGAATACAGAAAGAAAGTATATCTCGTATTTTATAATATACTCATTTTTTTTCATAAAGTTTCAGCAATACTTACATCTTATAATCGTGATCTGAATAACATTTAGAGTTAAAACATGTTTTACATGGTTGTAAAAAAAACTAGAATATGAACAAAATAGAAAACTAAATAATTATGTGTAGATGGTTTGAAACCTAAACCTCATAAACCTATACACCATATAAGTGCTTTTTTATTCATAACTTAGTATATAATGCCAAATAATAATAAATTGATTACAATTAAATTATAGTTAATAGCTATATATTTTGTTGACTGGTTTTGGCTTATTATAAAAATCATAGGGCTAATTAAACAATGACATATATTTTACTGTTCTCAAGACACACAATATACCAAGAACTTATGATTATTAAAAAAACTAAAACATTAGCACAACAATGGATTTAAAAATCTAAGACTACACAATAAACAACTTCTATATTGGAACTATACTCAAAACTAATGTATACAAATGCAAACCCTATTTATTTATTATTTTAACATTGCACTAGTTACAACATGATCAAGTTCAACATTGTTAATGTATACAACATCACAATTCACCTAAAACTAATTCCAAGTAATCCATCTATTGATCATAACTCATAACCTCATATATTAATATATAACAAGATAATTATTTTGGTCTTAAACTCATTACCTTAACATTAATAATAATATTCCTCTAGTATGGAGGCCTTCCATGAGCCCAACCAAAAGCTTCATGGTTCATCTGTCCACCTCCATTAGGTATCAAACCAGGCTGCATATTATAACCCCCCATCGGATTCGGCTCGCCCATCGCTAGCTGCGTCGGTGATCCACCACCGAGCCCAGGCGCCACAGTACTATCAGCCTCCTCTTCTTCCTCAATTGGGAGTCTTTCATATGTAGCATTAGAAAACGTGGCTGCTATGACCATAACTGGTCCAGAAGCCACCAAAGACCCTACAACACTCCCACCAACAACTTGACCCTGACCACCAGCTAGGTAAATAGTGAGTCCAGTGGACCCGGGTGGGGCTGGACCGGGTAAAAAGGCTCCGGTTAATGATAATATCTCAAACCTTCCTTGTAAAGTCATGACCGAGCCAGGAGCTGAAGGTTGTCTAAGTGTTACATTCATAACTGTCCCACTAGCACTCATAACACACACACCACGTTGTCGTTTTCGACTAAACTGCGCTATGCTCTCGGCTACATCCGTCCCACTGGCCACCTCCATCACATGGCTTCTTAGCGCGTTTGGGCTGTCTCTAGTCACAAAAATAGGCGGTTTTGGTTTGTTTTTCGACCCTGGAGGCCGGCCTCGTGGCCTACGGTTAGTTGGATCAATCGCACCGTCTCGTGGATCATCATTATTATTATCTCTTTCATCTTCTTCACTTGCTGTTGTGTTATGTACTTCATTCATTGATATTCCAAGATCCGGTTTCTTGAGCCCTGAACCGCCTGATATTGTTTCGACGCCGCCTACGTTGACTTGACCGGTCCACCATCGGTTTGACATGATCTTGATGAGAAAACCCTAGTGATTGAATACTAAAGGATTGAAGAAAAAAGAGATGTGTGCAAGTGTGAAGGTGAAGTTTGGGAAGAAGTCTATTTGGTACTTTTGATGGAGTTTTATTTGTGTGTATGTGTTTGGTGGGCGTGGGTGTATCTATCAAAGGTTTTATATTTTATACCAAATTGAAATGTCTATAGTTGTTTTCTTTTTCTTCAAACGACTTGTAATTTGTAGGTTTTGGTGAGTGATTTATGCTCCAAGGTTTAATAATAATTTCTTCTTCTCTCTCCGATAGTACATGTGACACATCATATATTTTATAAGAATTAAGGTTATTATATCAATCTTAATTTCACAACACAATAGTTTCTTTGTAAGTGCTTTAAATTTCTCTAGCATATATTCTTATTTACTCACTAACAACTTCACTTATAAACAAATATATTATTGTGATATTTGTATATTAGGGTTTTGAAATTGTACTATCACATAACTTGTATAAGACTATAACAGTGTAATGTCACATGTAATTTTTAATAACTATATAGTCAAGCAACTTAGCAAACAAAGTAATCATGTGATGGTCATATTTACAAACACTTTTTTAAACACAGTATAATTACACAATTTATAAAATAAAAATAGTCACTCGGTGTTCTTGTATAACATGTCCAAACAAAGTTATATATTGCGCGGCCTATAAACAAAAATATTCACTAGATATTTACATGATCTTTACAAAAAAAATAAACATAATAATTACACGATAATATAATTTATTAGAATACTAAACATATCAAATACCACACTAGCTACCCCTGTGTTAATAAAAACGGGACACATTAATTACTAAGCTGTTCTGCATCTCACATAAGTTTTAATATACCTTAGGGGGGAGGGGTGGTGGATGTGATGACATCACTCATCACACACTCCATCCAATCAAATGGTGCCACATCACCAACCCCAAATCCATCACATTTTGATGGAAATTGGTAGGGGTGGTGGTGTGGTGTGGTGATGTGATGTGTGATAGGAACAACCATCAATTGGAAAACAACAATCAAACAGTCCTATTTCCTTGGAAACCCACCATCACTTGCGTGATGGCCATCACACAACTACACCACCGGCGGCGGTGTTGAGTGATGCCATCACGCGTGATGGGCATTCATCACACAGTGCCCCTCCCCCCTATAGTTTACATAACCTTTTCATTAATTTTGTATTTGATCCGGACTTTTATATATAAATGCAAAAATGATATAAATTAAAAGGTGTTCCTAGTTGAGACTCATTGTGGTGTTCCATCGAGAATGAGAAAAAGAGAAATTCTAGAGACAATAAAAATTATTCTTGGAATTAGGGTTTTGTGGGCATATATATGTGAATGGGGTGTAACTTTTAATTCACATTATAAAGTTCTTGATTCCTGGATCTAAGTCAATGGTTTGACCTGGCCCATCACAATCCAGAATTGCTTAAAATCTAATGTTTGAACAATGCATTACACATCATTCTCATTGTCTTTTTAAAATGAACTTATATATTATATATATTTTTTTGTGAAGAGCGTTTATAACTACCCTCAGTACCCGAGTAAACGCTTCTGAAACATGATATCAACAGTCTATACTAATTTTGATGTTTCAGGCATGAGTCACTTATAAAACACCGTCAAATAAAAAACTCACAACTATAAAAAGACCTTGAGTTAGGTGGCCATAAGATTGAAAGAGTACTTAAGCATTACGCTCATGCCATTAAACAAAAAGGCCAGCTGCAAATAAACTTATATATGTTTGTTTAAAATATTATTTTCATTTTCCAAGCATTATAAAGTATATTTCATCAATATATATGACTAAGGCCCAAGACATATGGGCCTCCTTCAGGCCCAAGACTAAGGCCCACCCAAGTCTTAAGTTTTAATTCGTCATCTTGTCCATGAGCCCATTTATACATAATATATTAATAACTAAGGGTCCTTATTTATATCCAAATAATGCTTATTGCTTAATAAGTATATCCTCTAAAAACATGTACATATACTTATGATATCATTTTCCATATTTTCAAAAGTAAGTGATACACATATGTATGTAGAGTTGAGGAAGACATCATATGAGTTTTGAATCCTTAATAATATCATAAAATTATGGTGCCTTGAAATCTGCTTACTCTAGCTAATAGTCTCCCAAGATTTAGATATAATCATAAGAGTTAATTACATAGATGGTTGCGGCAACGTCTGATTACATTTTACATCTCAAGTTTTTGAAAATTTAGCCCCCTCGATCATCACACACATAATAGAAAATATAGGATGTAAGTGGATATACACGATTAATAATGAGTCAATTGAGAGACTAGAAAAACAAAAACTAGGTTAGTTAGTACATAAACAAATATTGTTGAAAAAGAACGAAGAAATGGTTAATAAGAAATATTCTCACTGGCTATCAAAATTTGGATTTAAATAATCTCAACCATTAAGTATTGACAAATAACAAGTCCAAATAACGAAATATTTGCTGACGGTTTCATCTTTTAACATATTTGCTCCTAATGATCCGCGACTAACAAAATCCTAACACCGTTATTCGCCAATTGCCCGAAAAACGTTTTTATCTGGAAAAAGTTTACATAGTAAGTGATGCATGATATTACCTAAGGTTATATTTAGATGGCAAGTGACCAAAGTTTGCAAATTATCAATTGAGTTCCTTTTTGCTCTTGAAAGAGTTCATGGTCAATAGTTGATGGCATTGTTTAACTTATAATAATAACAAAAAAAAAAACAAAAATGATGAAATGATGACGTCAAAAGAAAGGTTTCAAACTCGGCATCTTTCTTTGAAGATAGATAAATTAATATATTTTCCCAAAGAGGCCAATATCCGGGACACATATATTAAATAATGTACATTGAAAACTTGACCAGTATATTAACGGTACACTTATTCGGGTTTTGAAGATAAAAGATTCTGCTTTGAATTGTGAAGATTCTAGAATACTAGGAGTCTAGGAGTTAAGGTGCATGAACCTTACCATAACTCGATGTTTGACCAACGTGCGATATATGGTTCCACACTTCCACTAGATCGAGTGATCAACTAGTAGCTTAATATAGTGATAAGGATATATTTGATGGGAATGCACCAATATATTTTTTTTTAATAAAGAGAGGGGAG
The DNA here is from genome assembly GCF_021521415.1 of Bidens hawaiensis. Taxonomy (NCBI): domain Eukaryota; kingdom Viridiplantae; phylum Streptophyta; class Magnoliopsida; order Asterales; family Asteraceae; genus Bidens; species Bidens hawaiensis. Next base: position 1,004,947 of record NW_027491031.1, on the reverse strand, counting down.
GGGGGGGGGGGGGGGGGGCAATTGTGCATGAGATGGTTCAGTTCGGTTTTCAATCACATCCAAATGGAAACCGAAGTGTTCGGTTATTCAACATCTTTAACCAATTAGTTTTCCCTAAATTGTTATGATTATTGGGTTTTTGCTTTGATTATGGTGCTTCCTATTTAGTTGTTTATGTTTGGTTCTTAAGTTCTCTCACTAGTGGCACTAATTTTTGGTAAAGTTGAAAAAGAGTATTTTCCATCAAATGTAGTCAATTTTTCATCAATTGTGAATGCATAAATTTATACTATACCTTAGTTAAAATAAGTAGTGACTGTTTGGTACTTTGCTTTAGGTTATGCGCTGTGTGAGTTTCACAACAAATTAACCAATTAGTTTTCTCTAAATTGTTATGATTATCACTCTAAGCCGTCTTCCTCAGCATCTAGGGTACTACCAGCATAGTTCACTAGCTGGCTATTAAGTAATCTCAATAGCGACTGAACTATTGCGTAACTGCTAGTCAGCTAAATACAAAACATAACCGAAACGACAATTCCTCATTAGATTCAAACATTTTTGTTGTTTACTTTTTGTGTGTGTGTGTGTGTGTTTTTTTTTACATAACCCGTGTATGATTTATTAATATATAAAAATATGTATAGGCAAGACCTATAGTGAGCTTAAACAACTTTTAACTCTCTTAACAGATAAGCATGATATCAATCAATGAATATCGTCAAGTTGCAACAATATGTTTCATATAAGTCAAACAACGACGACCCATCCTGGATGTATTATCATACACAAGTATCATTTTCTGATTATGATATATGATGAAAAAACAAATGAAATATAAAATAAGAGACATTAAAGGAAATAGGGGCCCTACATATTTGGTATATATATGCATGGTGCATCATGAACATGTTACATAATTGGTGTAGAGGTAGGGTATCAAAAAGACCCAAATACTCTTAAGTACCATCCGCGGGTCACAGAAAATCCTCTTGTAAGCCACCCGCGGAACACATGGACCACCCGCATATCACGAATGAGGAAGAACGTCCTCACAACACACGCGGAAGCATCCTAGCATCCTCAAAAGTCATCCGCAGGACAGGATATCTGTCCGCCTAAACATCCAGAAGACAATGCCAGCGGGACAACTGTCATCACTCAAATACTCTCTAGAAGAAGGTCCACAATTCTTACTTGGGGAATACGTAACTAAACAGCCAATAAATAAAGGACACCTGGCCAGTTTGTTATAACCGTGCACATGACTAGGGTGCAATCCATCCTATCATTGGGAGACGCATGTCCAGGTTGTTATACCCATGCACATGGGACGTATAGCTCAACCTATCATAAGAGGACACGCGTCTAGGCAGTTATCAAAGATCTTCTGGAAGAGGACAGCTGGCCCAATCACCTTCCTACATCCTTTGGCTATAAATACCTTGTCAAACGGTATGAAGTATTCATTCACTCACTTGCATTCTGACTACACTTAGTCTGTTTACTTCAGTACTTTCTCCATTTACGAACGTTACTGATTCTCACGCCGGAGGGTGGTTACAGGAAGACCCCCTTCTTGTCCTTCCTCTAACGAGACTCACGGTGTCTGTTTTGCAGATTCCGGTCATTGGACTTTGGGAAGTCACACTCATATCATTGGTAGTAGTTATCGTATCTTACCCTGTGGACTCATTGGATCCAGGACCCATACCCGGGGATTGGATCCGTGTTTCTTCATTGACGCCATCCGTGTTGGTGTTAGAACTGCATAATTTTGCTCTGTCGGTTTTTGGTTCGTTTGATATGAGTAAACTTCCTGAAGGGCCGACGGGAACTGCTGCACCCGATTCACGTGTAACTAACACAGAAGCACCTCCGGGTCTTAGTGTTTTTGCACGTATCACGACTCCGGGTGGCTGTGCCCTTGAACGTGTCACTGCTCCGGGGTCACGAATCACTGATGTAACACCTGGGGGTTTTTCCCTAGAAAATGTTACAGCACCAACCGATCCCACTCCCACAAACATGGGACGTGCCTTGGCACCGGAAGGTTCTAATTTGGGTCAAAAACGAATTACGGATGAGACTCGCCGGAAACGGCTAGAATTGGATATGTAAAATGATTCAGGCGATTCTGACATCGCGAGATCTCACCAACGTAATTCTAGATCCAGAGGAGCATTAACTCCTGAAAAGTGGCTCCGCATGCAACAACAAAATTTGGTGGCTGAATACGAGCGAAGAAAACGTAATGAAAGACTTCACGCTCGCACTTTGGATTATGAGGAATCCCATAGAGGATCTTATTCCCCTCCACCAATAGTGCGAGGAAGTCAGATTCGTTACAGCCAACTGGCGGAGCTGGAGTTTGGCGAGTTACCAAGGCTACGCCCTCGTCCTCGCATAGACATGCGGATACCATCTTATTTGGACGAGTTTGATAGTTACGATTCATCTTACCACCCGGGAGATTACAGTATGTATACCGGGGATAGTAGGATGAGCTCCCAGGCGAGAAGTAGTCGTCCGCATGACACCGTCCGCCACACCGAGTACCATAGCAATGCTGAACGAGACTTACCAAACCATATCTGTAAGGCCCCGAACCCGGGCACCCTACTTTAGCGTCGGATTTACTCATAAACACAGTTCTTCAAATCAGAGTTTATTAAAACTTTTCGCGGAATATAAAACATCAATCATTTGTTACAAAACATTAAATCTTTTCTTTGATACCATAACACAAAACTTTATATTTAAAACATCTTTACTTCTTTCTTCAGATGCCAGCCGTTCAATCCATGCCGTGTGTCATCCTCATGCTAACTCTATAATCAGCTCACCTGCGTGCATACTAAAAGTCAGCTACGCTGAGTGAGTTCTAGATAATCACATAATCATACCATTCACATAACGTTATATTCTTTCATTCTTACATTCAAACTTTCTTACTTTCTTTTGTATTATCTTACTTTCATATCTTACGTTATAAAGAGCATTACGCCCTACATTCCTCGAGTATTATTAGGGCTCGGTACCCTCTTTCCTCGAGTATTATTAGGGCTCGGTACCCTCCTTCCTCGAGTATTATTAGGGCTCGGTACCCTCCTTCCTCGAGTATTATTAGGGCTCGGTACCCTCTTTCCTCGAGTATTATTAGGGCTCGGTACCCTCTTTCCTCGAGTATTATTAGGGCTCGGTACCCTTCTTCCTCGAATATTAGTAGGGTTCGGTTCCCTAGTTCTCGAATATTAGTAGGGTTCGATTCCCTCTTCGTTACCATACAACCATACATCATACCTCGAGTATTATTAGGGCTCGGTACCCTTTTCGTAACCATACAACCATACATCATACCTCGAGTATTATTAGGGCTCGGTACCCTTTTCGTAACCATACAACCATACATCATACCTCGAGTATTATTAGGGCTCGGTACCCTTTTCGTAACCATACAACCATACATCATACCTCGAGTATTATTAGGGCTCGGTACCCTTTTCGTAACCATACAACCATACATCATACCTCGAGTATTATTAGGGCTCGGTACCCTTTTCGTAACCATACATTATCATTTCTTTCTTCTATTATCTCTATCATGTTCATACACATAAACATACATAACATACTTACCTTATACATAGCGTTACAACCTGACAGTACGTGCAATATCCGAAGATCGTTCACGTACCATCAAGCAATCATTCATACATTTCACATTATCCACATAAGGCATACACTTATCTCTTAGGATAAGTGTATTAACAAACATGTTGAGTATGCACACAGCCCCGAAAACATAACACATAAATGGGGCTAGAAACTCACCTAAACTCTGCTTCTTTTTCTGATAGCTGTAAATCCCTTCCTTAACTGAGCTCGGCTGACTGTACAAGTTACACGTATCAATACTCGTCTGATCTAATCTGGTGGCCTAGTATTAGCTTACTTTAACTTATCGCTTTTAATTTATTTTCTAAACGAACTTCACTTCAGGCGAAGTTAAACCTTAGGCGAACTTGGCTTCAGGCGAAGTTAAACCTTAGGCGAACTTGGCTTCAGGCGAAGTTAAATCTTAGGCGAACTTGGCTTCAGGCGAAGTTAAACCTTAGGCGAACTTGGCTTCAGGCGAAGTCATCCTTAGGCGAACTTGGCTTCAGGCGAAGTTATCTTTAGGCGAAGTTACGCTTGAAGGCGAAGTTACGCTTGAAGGCGAAGTTCATCAGGCGAACTTAATCTTGCAGGCGAAGTTATCGCGCTGCAGATCTGTTTGCCCATAAATCCTTCGTTTCTTAGCCAAATAACTCGATTTTGGTACCCACGGAATCGTATGATCGGCGCCTACAAATCCCAACCATCAAATCGGCCTAAAATCGACGTTTTAGGGGTCCGATTTGGGCAGTTTGGGTTTCGGGTCCGGTTAACCCATCCAATCCTAACCATTTCAGTAATATTAGCTTTGTTGGATTTGTTCTTACCTTACCAACTCAGATCTATCAACAAAATCTCGGGTCTCGGCTTCGAATCTTGATCGGTTAGAATGTGTGTGTTAGGAGTTTTAGGGTGTAGGGTGAGAATGAAGATATTTTGGGTTTAGGGGATATTTATATCCCTTAAATCCCATTCTCATTTAACCCATCTCAAATAATCCAAGTCCACAACCCGCATTCATTACCCAACACTAGCCCGATTCATACCAACTCCTATTCTGTTATTTATTTCCTGATAACCCGAGTAAACTTTCCATCTATTTATAAGTAATATAATTAATATCATTTTGGAAATTTCGGGATGTTACAAGTCTTCCCTCCTTAAAGAGGTTTCGTCCCCGAAACCTAACTTATTCCCTATAAAAGGAAAACTTCTTATATTTACACGCTTTATTGAATCGCCTTCGCTTTCTGAGTTACCCTTCTTACTTCCGGCTTTGCAGTCATCGAATGGTGGTCATGTGTATTAGCTATTTAAGGTAGCTTGTCCATGAGGCCCTCGATGTACCAAGTCTCGTTTCGATCTTTAAGAGGCTTTGTCTTATATCATATTAATGCTAAAGCCTAAGTCGACACTCTATCACAACACGTCAATTTATCATGACTAACATGCATTCAGACAATTCGTACTATAATTAATAAACACCAGTCTAAATTTCAACATAAAACAACACGCATCGAGTCATCAATAAGTTACACATAGATTTAATACTTATGGCTAGCATCTAGCCTTCTTGAATGTCTTCTCTAAGCATACAGATGAATCTGTTAAACCTCAAGCACTCTTTTCTCCTTCATGTCCTCCCTTTGGCTTATTGCAATCCCTTGCTAGGTGCCCACGTCCTCCACAGTTGTGACACCTATGGTAATCATCACATTCCCAAGAGGAATGTCCTGCTCTTCCACACCTGTAGCAAACACCTAATCCCTTTCTGCACTCTCCGGGGTGTCTCTTCCCACATTTTTCACAAGCAGTGAACCCCTCTTGCCTTGCCTTCTTTTTGCGTGGGTCCACCTCATTGGCTTCCTCTGGTTCTGGGGTTGGGTTCTTTTTCTTCTTTTCCCCCACCGTTCTTGCTCCCCCACAATCCCTAGCTAAGTGACCCGACTTACCACACTTATAACACTTCTGGTCCTCGGTGCAATCACGAGTTATGTGTCCCTTCTTCCCACATCGGTAGCACTGATTTGGACCAGCCTTGCATTCTCCTAGGTGCATCTTCCCGCACACTTTGAATGTTTCCCTTCCCGCGACCCTTGGTATCTTCTTCCCCGCATACTCCACGACATCTACAGATCATTTGGTTCCTTTCGCTCCTCCCTTATCATCATCACCCTTCTTCCCGTCTCCTCCTGCCTTCTCAGTGGCCCTTGCATGGTTTTCGGCAGACTTGTCAGTACGAAATTTCTTCTCTGCAGCAGCTACAGCGTAAGAAATGGCAAATTGAGTAACAGGATCCAGCTGATACCCTTCATTGCTGCTTGGTCCTTGCAAAGTTTCACTTTTATCCTTTTTCGTGGTAGTAACTAGTTCTTCAGAAGGTTCTCGGACAACGCGTATTCCAAGAGGACGTCCAGTGTGACCTCCCTTACCAAAAAACCTTTTTGCTCCAACCATTAGTATTCTAAAAGGGAAAACACAAACATCCTCACTCAAGGAACTATATAGTACAAGGATAGCAAGGCTAACAGGTAATAACAGTGGCCAGCTGTGACTAACTGATCACGTTGCTTTCCGTGTCCTATTCACTTCCCTTTATGAGTCTCTTTGTGCTAGTTCTACTTAAGCAATTAGTCAAATCAAACAATCAATTATTCCTATCCCTGTCGTTCACATATCTTTCCTTTCTCCTTAACATATATCATTTAATCATACACTTTACCTTTACTAATCTTGCTTGAGCGACACATGGCATTCTTGAACTGGCATCTTCTTTCTTTTCTTACTTAAATCCCATTCTCTGTTCGAGTCTAAGCATGTAGGATGCTTAAATCTCTCGAACTTATGCTCTGATACCAACTTGTAAGGCCCCGAACCCGGGCACCCTACTTTAGCGTCGGATTTACTCATAAACACAGTTCTTCAAATCAGAGTTTATTAAAACTTTTCGCGGAATATAAAACATCAATCATTTGTTACAAAACATTAAATCTTTTCTTTGATACCATAACACAAAACTTTATATTTAAAACATCTTTACTTCTTTCTTCAGATGCCAGCCGTTCAATCCATGCCGTGTGTCATCCTCATGCTAACTCTATAATCAGCTCACCTGCGTGCATACTAAAAGTCAGCTACGCTGAGTGAGTTCTAGATAATCACATAATCATACCATTCACATAACGTTATATTCTTTCATTCTTACATTCAAACTTTCTTACTTTCTTTTGTATTATCTTACTTTCATATCTTACGTTATAAAGAGCATTACGCCCTACATTCCTCGAGTATTATTAGGGCTCGGTACCCTCTTTCCTCGAGTATTATTAGGGCTCGGTACCCTCTTTCCTCGAGTATTATTAGGGCTCGGTACCCTCCTTCCTCGAGTATTATTAGGGCTCGGTACCCTCTTTCCTCGAGTATTATTAGGGCTCGGTACCCTCTTTCCTCGAGTATTATTAGGGCTCGGTACCCTTCTTCCTCGAATATTAGTAGGGTTCGGTTCCCTAGTTCTCGAATATTAGTAGGGTTCGATTCCCTCTTCGTTACCATACAACCATACATCATACCTCGAGTATTATTAGGGCTCGGTACCCTTTTCGTAACCATACAACCATACATCATACCTCGAGTATTATTAGGGCTCGGTACCCTTTTCGTAACCATACAACCATACATCATACCTCGAGTATTATTAGGGCTCGGTACCCTTTTCGTAACCATACAACCATACATCATACCTCGAGTATTATTAGGGCTCGGTACCCTTTTCGTAACCATACAACCATACATCATACCTCGAGTATTATTAGGGCTCGGTACCCTTTTCGTAACCATACATTATCATTTCTTTCTTCTATTATCTCTATCATGTTCATACACATAAACATACATAACATACTTACCTTATACATAGCGTTACAACCTGACAGTACGTGCAATATCCGAAGATCGTTCACGTACCATCAAGCAATCATCCATACATTTCACATTATCCACATAAGGCATACACTTATCTCTTAGGATAAGTGTATTAACAAACATGTTGAGTATGCACACAGCCCCGAAAACATAACACATAAATGGGGCTAGAAACTCACCTGAACTCTGCTTCTTTTTCTGATAGCTGTAAATCCCTTCCTTAACTGAGCTCGGCTGACTGTACAAGTTACACGTATCAATACTCGTCTGATCTAATCTGGTGGCCTAGTATTAGCTTACTTTAACTTATCGCTTTTAATTTATTTTCTAAACGAACTTCACTTCAGGCGAAGTTAAACCTTAGGCGAACTTGGCTTCAGGCGAAGTTAAACCTTAGGCGAACTTGGCTTCAGGCAAAGTTAAACCTTAGGCGAACTTGGCTTCAGGCGAAGTCATCCTTAGGTGAACTTGGCTTCAGGCGAAGTCATCCTTAGGCGAACTTGGCTTCAGGCGAAGTTATCCTTAGGCGAAGTTACGCTTGAAGGCGAAGTTACGCTTGAAGGCGAAGTTCATCAGGCGAACTTAATCTTGCAGGCGAAGTTATCGCGCTGCAGATCTGTTTGCCCATAAATCCTTCGTTTCTTAGCCAAATAACTCGATTTTGGTACCCACGGAATCGTATGATCGGCGCCTACAAATCCCAACCATCAAATCGGCCTAAAATCGACGTTTTAGGGGTCCGATTTGGGCAGTTTGGGTTTCGGGTCCGGTTAACCCATCCAATCCTAACCATTTCAGTAATATTAGCTTTGTTGGATTTGTTCTTACCTTACCAACTCAGATCTATCAACAAAATCTCGGGTCTCGGCTTCGAATCTTGATCGGTTAGAATGTGTGTGTTAGGAGTTTTAGGGTGTAGGGTGAGAATGAAGATATTTTGGGTTTAGGGGATATTTATATCCCTTAAATCCCATTCTCATTTAACCCATCTCAAATAATCCAAGTCCACAACCCGCATCCATTACCCAACACTAGCCCGATTCATACCAACTCATATTCTGTTATTTATTTCCTGATAACCCGAGTAAACTTTCCATCTATTTATAAGTAATATAATTAATATCATTTTGGAAATTTCGGGATGTTACAATATCGCCCCGCGGCTTTGGTCGAAAAATCAAAATTTATAGCGAGCATTGCCACAGCACCCTTTCCTGTTAATGCTAAAATACCTACATCGGTAGGTAAATACAATGGTATGACTGATCCAAGCGATCATCTCCAGAACTTTGTGGCGGTAGGTGGTGTTAGTGGTTGGACGCTTCCCTATTGGTGTCACATGTTCGCATTGACACTAACAGGGGCATCAAGAGAGTGGTTCGAAAAGTTGCCTGATGGTGATATTTCCAGCTGGGACGATTTGGTGAAAAAATTTTCTCAGCAGTTCAGTCAGCAGAAGAAACATACACGAGACCAATCAGAAATTTTAGATGTCGTTCGTCGCAATAACGAGTCTATAGAAGATTTTATCACCAGGTTCAACGATGAGAGCCTGAACATCAGTGGAATTAGTAAAGACATGCTTCGGGGCGCCTTCCGCAAAAACGTCAGATGTGATGATTTAGTCCGCACACTTAGTGGTAGAGATGGAATGTCAAAAGAGTGGGACGATCTCATGACTGCGGCAAATGTGTATGCTAACACTGAGAAAACATTGAGAAATGGTAACACAAAGCAAAAATTCAAAGTCGAGTTTCAAACTCCAAGACCTAATAGACAGGCGAAAGGCCCTATCTGGTCAAGGCTTCAGCCAAGTACGGAAGCATCAAAACCATTTGATGCACGATCCCTCATAGGCAACAAAAACAAAGTGGGACCCTCGAACTGAGGTCCCAATAATTGGACTCCTTTTTCAAAGACTCCTGCTGAAATTCTCACCACGGAGAATGTGAATTTTAAAAAACCACATCCACTGACAAGAAGATCATTCCTTGACCCGAAAAAGCGTTGTTCGTATCATGATGACATTGGTCATAATACGAATGAATGCAGAACATTAAAAAATGAAATTGAAGCAGCTGTAAAGTCTGGAAAACTTGGACACTTGGTAAAAGGTGGAAAACCTGAAAATGGTAAAGCTCCCGCACGGGATATCCAAGGCCCGAGTAAAAAGCAAGTCAGAGATTTAAACGTCCATATGATACAAGGCGGGTACGATACAAGGAAAAAGAGGAAGGAGTCTGATGATGAGGACTGGAAGAATGAGCCAGAGATATTTCCTCGTATCAAGGGGGCCCGAATAACAAAAACCCCTTGATCATCACTGCCCAATTCGGACACTACCGTTCCCAATACGTTTTCTTCGACACCGGTAGTACTTCCGACATTATGTATGAACAATGTTTTGAACAACTTGAAGAGGAAGATAAGGAAAGATTAAAACCCATCCACGCTCCAGTATCGGGGTTTGGAGGGGAAATAATGCATCCGCGGGGTGTAATTTCATTCCCAGTCACCTTAAGTGACGGAATTCACTCTAGGACTGAGGAAGTCGAGTTTTTGGTTCTGCCAGCAACATCAAAACATGACATTATTCTTGGACGAGAAGCGATTGGTGACTTTAATGCTCATCCGTCCACAACACACGGTGCAGTAGGAGTTCCAACTTGCACTGGCATAGCAATAATTTATGTTAATCGGCACTGCTTTGCAACCGAGAGCTCAAAACCAAGCAAAATTCCAAAACAGACTGTGAAGACTGAACCAGAGAAATGGGTTTTGAACAAAAAATTTCCTGATCAAACTGTAACAATAGGACCTGCTATTTCCGAGATAGTGCGGACCTTCTTGAAATAGTTATTATTAAAGAATATTGATGTTTTTGCATGGCAACCCGCGGATATGACCGGTGTTCCGAGGAACATTGCGGAACACAAGTTAAGGGTAAACCCGTTGTTTACGCCAATTGTTCAGAAACAACGTAAGATGGGTTCGGAACAAACAAAAGCAATGAATGAGAAAGTTCAGGACCTTTTACAAGTTGGAATCATCCGCGCAATTCTTTATCAGACCTGGGTTGCTAATCCAGTTATGGTTCCCAAAAGCAATGGGTCATGGCGGATGTGCATTGATTTCAATCAATCATGCCCAGAAAAATCCCACCAACAGCAAAGCTATAAGTAGGGTCTGGGGAGGGTGGGATGTAGGCACACCGTACCTCTATCCAAAGGAATAAAGAGGTGGCTTCCAGAGAGACCCTCGGCTCTAAGTACATGTGTATGAAGCAAAATAAAGGAAATCAAAGTTTAACAGTTATATAAAAACTACTACTAATTATAATAATATTAATAATAAGATCACAGTTTAACAGCTATATAAAAGCTAATAATAATTATAATAATAATAATATATGTAAGGGAAATACCATTATGGTATGTGACCTAAATAAGTTAAGTCTAAGCCCTAAGGTATTCAATTCTCTCTAAAAATCCTTAACTTTAATTCTACTTCTCCACGAATTCCTATCCTCAACCATGTCCTCGGAGAGGTTTAGGTCTATCAAATCATGCCTAATCCTCTCATCCCAAGTCAATTTCGGTCGTCCTCTACCCCTCCTCCCCTCTATAGTAATATTTTCTACGGATCTAACAGGATTCGTCGTCTGTCTTCTCTTTACATGTCCAAACCATCTCAATCTCCATTCTCTTATCTTGTCTGCTATGTTCGCCACCCCTAATCTCTCGCGAAACACAACGTTTCTTATTCGGTCTAGCCTTGTGTGCCCACACATCCAACGTAGCATGTCCCAAATAAAGCCTTATGTGCATTGATTTCAAAGATCTAAATAAAGCATGTCCCAAAGATTGTTATCCCTTACCCGAAATAGCTCTCAAGGTTGATGCTATGGCACCATTCAAATTCAAATGCTTCCTAAATGCCTACAAGGGCTACCATCAGATCCGCATGGCAGCGGGCGATGAGGACAAAACAGCATTTCGTACCGATCAAGGCACTTTTTGTTACAAAATGATGCCTTCCGGACTGAAAAATGCGGGAGCCACATATCAAAGATTAATGGACATAGCGTTCAAAGATTAAATTGGCCGAAATTTAGAAGTGTATATTGATGAACTCGTAATAAAAAGTGTTGAGGAAGACCAGATGTTGAGAGATATTGAAGAGACGTTCGAAACCTTGAAAGGTATCAACATGAAGCTGAATCCGGCCAAGTGCTCATTTGGAATGGAAGAAGGAAAGTTTTTGGGAGTGATTTTCACGGATGCGGGCTTCAAAGCTAATCCAGATAAAGTTCAAGCTATAGCCCGCATGCCTTCCCCATCTTCCCTCAAAGAAGTTCAGACATTAAATGGTCGACTGGTTGCCTTGAATCGTTTTCTGGCGAATCATGCAGCCAAGTCCCATCCTTTCATTTCAACTTTAAGAAATTGTCTCAAGAAAGCACAATTTAAGTGGACCGCGGAGGCCGAAAAAGCTTTTTTGGAGGTTAAAAAATGTTTGATGGAACTTCCCACATTAAAAGCACCCCAAGCGAGAGAACCTTTAACGTTATACCTATCAGCTTCAGACATTGCTATCGGGGCTGTCCTTCTGACAGATCGCAAGAATATTCAAACACCAATCTACTACGTCAGCAGAACACTATCAGACCCAGAAACAAGATATTCCATGCTAAAAAAACTTGTTTTGGCACTGGTCTACGCTGCACGACGCCTCCGCATGTACTTTCAAGGGCACCCCATCAATGTCTTAACTGGATACAAGCTCAAAAACGTTCTCAGCAAGCCAGAATTGTCTGGGAGATTGGCCAAATGGGCCATCGAACTAGGTGAACACGCAATAGAATACAAACCTAGGCCAGCAATCAAAGGGAAAGTGTTGGCGGACTTCGTGACAGAGGTCCCGCATCACAAAGAAAAAGAATGTTTGATTGAGCAACAACCTCAAGCACCCCCGGAATCAGGACAAATTTGGTCCTTATTTACGGATGGAGCTTCAAGCAGTGAGGGATGTGGCGCAGGCCTCAGGTTTGTCAATCTCGAAGGCCATGAGTTTACATATGCCATAAAGTTGGACTTCAAAAGTACCAACAACGAGGCAGAATATGAAGCTTTTTTGGCAGGCTTGAGGATAGCTAAAAAGCTTGGGGTTAAGCATTTGGAAGCCCGAGTGGATTCCATGTTGATTGCGGGACAGATCAACGGCACATACGAAGCAAAAAATGATATCATGGCTTCATATGTGTCACAGGCGAAAGATCTGATGCTCCAATTCTATTCTTGCAAAGTCATTCATATAAAGAGAAGTGAGAACAGATCAGCGGATGCCCTTAGTAAATTGGCTTCAACAAACTTCGAACACTTTGCCAAAGACATCTGCATAGAAATATTAGACCGCCCGTCTGTCCCGCAACATCAGGTTTTAGTGATCCAAATGGGAGTGGAATCCTGGATGACACCGATTACAGCATACCTGTCGTCCGGAGTACTTCCAGAGGGAAAAACAGCGGCCCGGAAGATAAAACACAAAGCCTTGAACTATCAAATACTTGACGGTGTCTTGTATCGACGTTCCTTCCTCGGACCACTACTACGATGTGTGGATGCTGAGGACGCGAACTACCTAATCAGAGAGGTTCATGAAGGCATTTGCGGTCTTCACGCTGGCTCGCGAATGGTCGTGGCGAAGTTAATGAATGCCGGATACTATTGGTCGGAGATGCACTTGGATGCTGTAAATGAAATCAGAAAGTGTGATTCTTGCCAAAGGCATGCCCCTAACACGCTACGACCAAAGAACGAGTTAGTTCCAGTCACTTCAGTCTGGCCATTCCAAAAATGGGCTATTGATATCATGGGACCTTTCCCTGAAGCCCCTGGACGGGTCAAATTCTTAATAGTAGCCATCGACTACTTTACAAAATGGGTATAGGCCAAACCAGTTGCTTCTATAGCAGCAGCGAGTGTTAAAAAATTCTTGTGGGAATTCATCATATGTCATTTCGGACCCCCCCTAGAGCTCGTTAGTGACAACGAAACACAATTCGCGGACAGTGGGTTACAAGAATGGCTAAAAGAATTACACATTTCTAAAACCTTCACCTCTGTAGCTCACCCGCAAGCGAATGGTCAAGTTGAACGAACTAATCGGACCATCAAAGAAGGAATCAAGGCCAGACTAGGAACTAAAAGGACGGGTTGGGTGGACGAATTGCCCCATGTACTATGGGCTTTCCGCACTTAGAAAAATTCCAGTAATTTCGAAACCCCCTTTAGTTTGACTTATGGCACAGAGGCCATGATTCCAGCCTAAATCGGAATCCCATCCGCCAGAGTTCTCATGATCGAAGATAACGATCATGAACTCCGGATGAACCTTAACCTCCTTAAGGAAAGGAGAGAACTTGCATCAATCCGCGAGAATAATTACAAACGACAGTTGCAAAAATATTATAACTCGCGGGTTTAAAGATGTGAATTCGATGCGGGAGACTTTGTCTTCCGCAATAATGAAGCCTCCGGGCAAGAGCCTTCGGGCAAGTTGGCTCCTACCTGGGAAGGACCTTATAGAATCCAGAATTTTCTATCCAAAGGTACCTACAAACTTGAAAGGTTGGACGGGGATGAGATCCCTAGAACCTGGAATGGGGCCTAACTGAGAAAATGTTACATTTAGTTGGTCTTTCTTTTGGACTGCGTGCCTAACTAGATGTTAAGAACTTTTGTAATTTTGTTTCTTGTAAATCGGCTTACGCCTCAGTTATGAAAATTTTCTTTTCAGTCATATGAGACTTGTATTATTATTTAATCCTTTATTGGTATACAAAGAAGATCCTACAAAACACTTATATTATGACAAATAAACAAAGTGTACCGGATACAAAATAAATCCTTCTTTATTTACACAAATGGGATTACAAACAAATAAAAAAGATCAAGTTATAAGAACAGAAAAATTCATGGTGCAACATCATTATGCTCCGCACCCTCGCCTCCCGCATCATCAGCATGTCCGTCATCTTCTTCTTCTTCGTTTTCTTCATCAAGTTCAAGAAGAGTCTTTAGCTGCTGGATGCTATCTTCCTTATCAGCAAGCTCGGATATCTGCTCTGTCAAAGAAAATTTCAAAGAATCAAAGTCCTTTGATTTCTGTTTGAGGATGGCAACAGTATCTTGGCCAGCCAAAACATACTCCTCAGGAAGCTTGGAGTTTAATCCAAAATGATAACCTTTTTGGAAGCCTAGTTGGCGACCGACCTGTTTAGAAGCTTTGAGGAGGATAACAACACAATTCCCAAGCTCATCACTAGCCCGGACATCAGCAATGACCTGTCAAAATCATCACGCATAAATAACTCTAAACACTTAGATTATTTATGGCTAGAATAAAATACATACCTTGGGAATAGCTTCTGCCAATAGCCATTTTTGATCCGCCTTGGCCTGAATAAGCTCCATCTTGTGTTTGGCGCATTCCAGAGCTTGATCACTATTTCTGACGTTAAGATCAGCCAGGCGTTTGTCCTTGGCTGCTGACTCAGCCTGCAGGGTTTCCAACAACTTGGTATGGTCAGCCATCATCTTGGATTGTTCATCCAGTTGCTTTTGGAGAGTAATCTTGGCTTCCTCGGCAGCAGATCGGGCAACCTTCTCCGCCTCCAGGGCCTGTTTGGCTTCCCTAGCTTCATTGATAGCCCTAAGAGCTTATTCTTTGGCATCGGAAGCCTAGGCCGCCAGTTCGTCCCATTCTTCATTCATCGCCAGCCAATCTCTGGTTATCTCATGGGTAGTGGAAATAGAATTTGCCACATAGTAAGTATGGGAGTTCAGCAACTCCTGGAGGACACTGAGGCGACGTCTTTCCTTTTCACCATGCGGAAGACTCTCCCGCAGAAATTCATAACATGCGTCCACGTCACGGAATGTCGAATCCCGACGTGGGGTCCAATTAGGTTGATGCGGGGTAGGGTCTTCCTCTTTAGGAGTAGAGGAAGTTTGGGAAGCATAGGGGAACGTGCTTATACCCCCTTGATCCCTGAAACGGTAAACATTATAAGAGGGCGACACCTTGGCATGATCAGTCGTGTCGACCCCCTTATCCTACAAAGGCGAATCATCCGCCACAATTACCGGGTCCTTGGCAGTATTAGGAGGCGGTGGTGGCGGACGAACAGGAGAATCCTTCAAACCGGAATTACCTTCAGAGAGATTATCCAGGTTCACTGAAAAACATCAACAAATGAGTTAGAAACATTCTAATTCACAATAATAAAGATTTAGCTTACCTAACGAAGGATCGTCAGCGTCGATTTGATCCAAACGAGCTCCCAAAGCATCAGGGTTTGTCTTTTTAGATTTCTTCTTCTTTGAGACAACCTTGACTGGATTAACCTTGCGTTTTCCAGCCGCTTTGGAGACGCCCGCCTCACTCACTTGACGATCACCCTCAGCAGTGACGTCATCAGACGCAGGTCTCTTACCTTCTGCTTCAATTGTAGCATCATCTTGATCCGCGGTTTGGCTAGACGCAGCCCTCTGGCGAGTGAGACCTGCAGATGAGTCCACAACTCTATTAACATCAGTTGAACAAGCTTCTTCACAAAGTGATTACTCCTCGCTAGACGAGAAGAGCACAATCACTCCGCTGGAAGTAATAGCAGTCATAGGTTTGGGTTTCAAAATGCCCTCACCTTTCTGGATGCAATCTTTAACATATGCCTCACCTTTGGCATACATTGCCTCGGAAACTTTAGGTTCCAAGCGGAAAGCTGTGGGGAGTACAAAATTATGATGAGTGCGCTCAAGAAAAGGCGCATCCCTTTTGTCGATTGGGCGGCGCACCATCATCCCCCCTCGCGATCCAACAAAGTGCTAAAAGCGGAACCTTCACTTACACAAAACAAGAAAATAAAGTTAGAAATTACTTAATGACGAAATAGAAAAAACAACAAACTTACTCTTGTTGGTCTCCTCGTAGTACGGTTCCAAACTTGGACACGGCCACAGGCGGCTCATCTTTGCACACACCATCGCCCATTCATGAATTGGGCGTAGAGGAGTTGGCGTGGAGACCAGTGTTTTATACCACGCCTGATCCTCATGAGCACTGGCAATAACTACGGGCATGGGAGCGTCCGCCTTACGTTTCGTCATCTTGAACGGAATGACGTCCTCATGAATCCCGAAAAACTTTGGCTTCCAGCCATGAAGGCTACGGAGCCATTCCGTGCCTATAATCCTCTTCTCGATGGAGGTAAAACTGTACCATCCATCACGAAAGGTCATCTTATAAAAAACGGCAAACATGCCAACAGTCGGTTCTAGGTTATGAGTTTGGAAACAAAATTCGAAATATCGAATCCTCAACATCCCAAAGGGATGGATCTGGGATAGATGAATCCTATAAGTTGTTAAGATCGATCCGACAAATTTGGTAATCGGAACCCGGAAGTTCCCCGTGGTAAAATGGTCCACGTAGACAGCCATTTTATTCGGAGGAGGACTAGTAGCAATAGAACCACTAGCAGGACGTTCCGGTTTCCACTCCGTCGTTAATCCGTAAAAATTAACAACGTCATTATAATCTTCTTCTTTAAGGCAGACGACAACGTCGTTGATGGTGGGGGTATTCTTCTTCTCTTTAGCTATTTCAGTTTCAAGAAAATTAAGAAATCTTAGAAAGTTGCAGAAAAGTTTCAAGTGTTTGGGAGAAATTTGAAAGCGATAAAGATTAAGTGGAAATCGCAAGGGTTATTTTTATACCCATCGCAATTAATGAGATTCATAAAGTGACAGAGGAGATAGAAACCGCGGACCACCAGATGGTTGACACGTCAGGAGGGAATTTCAAGATAATGCAAACAGGCTGTCACTGGCGTTCTCCACGTCTTGTCAGTTGTCCTCAAAGAGTTTCTCTCTCCGCAACGTCGTCATAGTTATCCAAACGTTTAAACATTTCAAAAAAGCTGTAAATTTCAAAAATATCTTTTAAAGATATTTTCTCCAAACAATTGATTGTCCACAAAATTCAAAGAGGTTTTCTCATTAATTATTCAAAAGATAATTACAAAATGAGAAAGAAAAATTACAAGTGATAAAAACCTAAGAATATCCTAAGGGTTCGAACCTGATGGATCTTCCGGAGCCTTCTGCGAAGTATCTTCTGAGGAATCATCCTCTAATTCCTCCCCAAGGTAACTCTAAGTTGTACGCCGTCGTACACGGAAGCAAACTCCGGAAGCGCATCTTGTAAAGGAAACACTAGAGTGTCATGCTCCTTGACCCGGTCCGTATGATCTTGTTTGACGTTTACACCATATAGCGGATGGTCTTGAAATGTGCGGTTGCTTCGAGTATAACTCACTCCTTCACGGAAGCCCGCCACACGCCCAAGCGAAGAAGAGGCAGCCATCACATTGGCAAAGCTATCATTCAGCTCCTTACTTCTTTTAATATGGCGGACGACCTGTTGAGACAAAAACATAAGTTCCCAATATCAAAGAATAAGAGCGAAATAATAAACGATAAAGATTAACTTACAGCATCAACTCCCCGAGTAAGGAACCACTGCCGGTCCTGCTCTGCACGCTCTGCCCGTGCTTGAAATTCCTTAGATTCCGCGATAGCTTCCTCATGAGCTCGAAGAAGAGATTCATAGGCAGTCTGAATTTCAGCAGCGCTCTGGTCTTTGAGTTCGACTTGCTCCTTCTGCAACTTTAGCTCCGCCTCGAGATCATGAATACGTGCACCTTGAAGGGCCACTTGATTTTCCAATGAAGAATTGGCTTCTTGAGCGCGGGCTAAGTCATCTTTTTCCTTTTGGGTCTTCGCCCGAGCAGCTTCAAGAAGGGAATTTTGTTTCTCACAAGCTTCCTTCCATCGGCGAGCAGCAGCAGCATAACGATCGTGCTCACTTTTAAGGGCATTCTCCGCATCGACTGTTTCCACTTAGCAGTTTGGGCAGCAATGCGATGCTCCTCAGCTTCTTTCTTGGCAGCCTTAGTGGCCCGCCGGGCCTCTCCCACTTTCCCGCCTAAAGTACGCTATTCACTTAGTACTTCTTGGCTACCGGCTAAAGCATTAGCCAGGTGGTAGGCCACGTTGGTATGTAGGTCATGGCGGGAAAGGTCACGTTGAGTTGACATCTCAGCAGGTGGCGTACAATGTTCAACGAAATCCATACAAGTTCCAGGATAGGAGAACCGTGACCCGTTTGTAATCCCCCATGGAGGGACAAACAATTCATGTGTATCACCCAGGCCCGTATCCCCATAGTAACGAGAACCTGAAGGTTTAAGGCGAGTTGGGGTAGAAAAAAGTTGTTGAGGAGGAGACTCCTCAGTCCTGTAACCCTCCTCATTAACAGCAGGATTGTCCTGCTGACCACCAGTACCACCCCCAGCCTCAAAAAGATAGTTAAAGCGATCATCAGTCTCAGACTGGATGTTAGCCCCCTCTATAGTGGCAGTATCAATCGGAGGGGTTGGCACTCTCTCCTCTACCAAAGGTGAGGATGGTTGATCCTCCGTGTTAATATTGCTAGGAGGAGTAGGAGGCTTATCCTCCACATTCTTCTCTGGAGAAGGAGATGGTTGCTGTTCAGTTTGAGGAGTTGGTGTAGGCAACTTCTCAGAGACATCTTCACTAAAGATCAGTGGGTCTACAAACACAAAATCTATTTTTAGCTACACATCTTATGAAAATATAGTACTTAAAAAGATTAGTATGTACATTCAATAGTGTCAATACGGTCAGCAAGGCTATATTGTGGCTTCTTAGGACGACGAATTTTTCGTTTCTTCTTCGAAGGTCCCGCCTCAACACCCGCAGTCTCGACGCCCGCTTGTCCTGCTTGAGAAGCCATAAAAGCTCTCTTTTTCTCTAATTCTGCTAACAAATGGGAGACAGAAGAAGGTTCAGGTATGTCATCATCAGATTCCCTCTCTCCTTGTGTGACATTCATGACAAAATGAGGTACACTATATTCATTACGTAACAAGTAAACGATAAATCGGTTAATTTGTAGTGCTTAAACGAGTAACCGACCGATACTAATTATGACCCGTATACATACTGAGGGGTCATATACGAGTTATATATATGTTATAGAGGCTAACATATTGATATTTAGGCTCCAGTACGTTTAAAACTCTTTAAACGAAAAAGGTTTCGTTTATCGATACGCTATAAGCTTAAACGCAATCGTTAATGTCAAAACAAGCATTGTAGCATCCGTTAAGCCGAAAAAGATTTATAAAACACTTATATGACATGTTCTAAGCAATCCGTGAAAATATTTTGGAATTTTACAACGAGTCAGTACGTTTTTCTTATTTTACAAAAATAAGCTGAAAAACACTCGTTTTTACGCTATTTCTCACACCCGAATTAATTTTCTTGCGAAAAACCGGACCCGAACTAAACTTGAAGTGGGCTTTTCATGTTTGGGCTGGTATAATCAGGTTAATGGGCCAAAACAGCCCATTAAGGGGTTTTTCTTCATTCCGATCGCTAGCCCCACCATACCACACATTGTTTTATATAACTTACTTTCTAAGCTATGTTATTCATTATAACATATAAGTTTTGAAGTCCAGCAGCTCTAGTTCTGTCCTTCCAAACCCTTGCCCAAAACCTTCAAGTAAGTTGCATTTACATGGATTTTTAACCATCCTTTAACTAAGTTATAATCTTATAAACATGTTTTAGTTAGTTTTAAACATGATTAACCATCCAAAAACCCTAAAAATCAAGTAAAATTATTTTTTGATGTTAAACATGTTTACGAACCAGGAACATATACTTTTTTGGTCAAAAACGCGGATTAGAACATGAATACAACGTTTTTACGGTTAGAAAGTTCGGTTTGAACCCAAAACCGAAACCCTAATTATCAAGGCTGTTACATGGATGATTTATGCTTGGTTTGATGTTATATGATATGTAGATATACTGAGTTTGCAACCCGAGACCCGGAAAGTCGTTTAAACTAGCAAAATTCATCGAAAACCGACAAGGTAAACCCGTAATACTCGTTTAGGGGCTGTTTAGTATTAGGTTGTGATGTGCTTGTTGTTAGCTTGTGAAAATTTTCAGGGACATTAGGGATCATATAAATGAGTCCCTGTTCAAATTTGGTAATTTTTCGATAAACGGAGAATATTTGGTGAATTTATTCCCGTTTATGAGCGTTTATTTGGGAAAAATAGCTAAACATATTGAAAAATTATGAAACTTGGTTTTGGAGTCTGATATGGGATGGTAAGATCACTGGTAAAGTTTGGGAATCATTGGAAATGTCTAAGTATGGTTTGTCCGATCATGGCTTAACCGAATTTTAACAGCCGAAAAACGCACAAAAAGGCATTTTGTCAAAAGAGTTAAGTTCTGGAAATTTTGCAGGGGCTATTTAATGACATTAAGGCCATTGGTAAAAATTATCGGATTTTTCGGAGGTCGTTTGATATAAACGGGCCATTTATTACATGATTATAACCTATTAAATGAATTTTTATAAATAAATAAATAATCATAAAATTTCTGAAAACATTTTTATAAAATTCTCCATGTCTTAATGTATTTTTACAAAAATTTACATAATTTATATATAATTACATATTTAGTTATGATTTATCAAAGATTTAAATTATAATTGTTTTAACGAAACCGGCAGTTTTATGTTTAACGGACTGACTGGTATGTCAAAATGTCAAAAGTGGTCAAATATCATATTTTTGAATAATATTGATAAAAACGAACTTTTTACAAGAATTCCGGACAAATCGGGTGGATTGTGCGCGTTTTGTATAATCAAACCCGTGTGAAAACGGAAACGAGCCCTGCAATCAAACCAGATACCGAAACTTTAAAATTCTTTCATAAATCAACTTATTTTATCAATCAATATATTTACTTAAGTTTTATGTGATCTTACCTAATCCCGAAACGTATAAACGATCAACTGAGCTAGGCTCGGAAAACGGTGAAACTGAGCCAAATCCAGTTTTAAACATTTCATAGTATACAACGTCACAATCTAAGACTATGGTCATGTTCTGGACCTAACAGCTATACCCAGATTATCTATACAGCCCAACTTAGCTTGAACACTGTACTAGTATTAACGATACGATACCGTTTATAGGAATCAGGCTATAAACGAGACATCTGACTATTTGATACGTGATTTCTGTGCGAACTACGATAAGGTGAGTTTCACGACCCCCACTTTCTAAACTGTGTTACGAACTTTTGGGGTGAAAAGCATGTTTACATAAACTGTTATACTTGAAAACGTGTGATGATGTGGATTATCTAAGTACTAACACTTGACAAGTCCCCACAAACACAAGTGATTAACTTCGTGCCGGTGGCGTGTGGATAGTACTATCGGTTTGACAAACCCAACTGTGACAGAGCCGGTGGGGTAAGCCGGAACATATGTAAAAACCAGTTGCACATTGTCATTATATATTTACATACTGCTATGTGGTGTTAGACATAGTACATACATGGGGCAAATTGGCTGTTAAATGCCAACAGGAGTGCATGGGCAGGAGAGGCCATGCAGTATAGCTCGTTTCGGTTTCACTTGTGGCTTAGTATAATGCATCATACACAGACATACATACATTCACACTGTAAACTTTACGAACTCGTGAACTGATTTCATTGATACTCGTGAAACTTGAAACTCACCAACTAGACGTAGTTGACCCGTTTTAACATGCTTTTCAGGTAAAGCAAAAGTGGAATGATTTGCTTACATGCTTGGTGTTAGGAAGATAGTTGAATAGCTGTGAATAGACGCTGATATAATACTGTATAAGAAGCTCGTAAACCGGTTATGTGTTTTTCTCATCTAGTTTGTAAACTTAGTACCAACCCATGTATTATGATGTAAATTAGTTTATGAATTTCTTTATAAACAATGTTGTTGATACCAGTTTTATCTGTTACATTCCCGTATTACGCTTCCGCAACTACCTAGTCGGGGTGTGACACCTTGGGAGATCGAGAAGTCAGAACTATCGCCGTCATCGTCACTCGACAATAAAGTGGCGATCGTCCCGTCAGAAGTAATAGCAAAAAGCGGATGAGGGTTTAGAACATACGCACCTGTCTCAAAGGTGGCGTTCGAGACAATGGGCTCAGCCCGCACCTTCTTTGGAAAAAGGAAGCGGGATTAAGTTTTCTCGAGAATAGGCATGCCACTGGCATCCCGGATGCCACGTCGGACACAACCCCTATCTTCAAAAAGCGCATTGAACATCGAACCCCGACCTGAGGAGATAAAAAAATTAATTATAGAATAGATCGCAAAAAAGAATAAAAAACAGTAAGAATAACTTACGTTCATATAAGTCAACAAAAATAGGCTCCATAAATTCTGAGGCACATAAGCGACTCAAGCCTGCCCACTCCAGGGCTTCTTCTGGCAGTGCCCGCATTGGTGTTGGTTCCATCGTAAGTACACGATACCATTCTTTACCTTCATGATTAGTGGTAACAATGTCCGGAAGGGCAGAATTCACCGGACGACGAACCATGTTTAACGACACCACGTCCTCAGAAATCCAAAAGAACTTATTCCGCCAATCTTTAGATACCTTTTCAACTTCATATCCGATGCTTCGGTTAAAGAACTCATGACCCGTATATCAACCATCACGAATGGCAAGACGGTAAAAAACTGGAAATCGATCAATATGTGGCACCATGTCACGTGCTATGCATACGAATTCATAATGACGAATTCGCATCATAGCACGAGGATGCAATTGAGATAAATGGATTCCATAGGCAGTTAACACCTTCTGAAAGAATCTCGTTATGGGTAAACGGAAGTTCCCAAGAACAAAATAATCGGCATACAAAGCCATTTTCCCAGGCGGTGGGAAACTGGCTATAAAACCGATAGAAGGAAACTCTGGTTCCCACTCGGGTGGAATACCATACGTTTCCAGTAACTTTTCATATTCTGAGTAGTCCCATGCAATTTCTATCTCATCAAGTTTAGTCTGAACATTCGACATTTTAGGAAGATTTAAGGAAGACATATAAGAAAGATTCGATACTTTATCAGAGAGAGTATAAGAAGATAATCAGAGGAAAAGAGTGATAAAACTTCTAAAGAAAGGAGTCTCTCCTTATTTATACCCATCGCAATTAATGCTATGGGATATGAACAGTAGAGAGAGAAAAACATCACCCAACCAGTGACTGCCACGTCACGCGGAAAATTCGAAAAAGAGAAAAAGTTGTACAGTCGGGTACAGTGACAGCCGTAAAAAACGTTCCATCACCTATTCGCGCGCCTGCGAGTGGTCAACTTGTCCTTTTTCATGATTATCCACACCATCAGAAGATATTTTCTACCTAATTTCTGAACAATAAAAATCCCCAACACGCATTAAGTCCAGAATTTCACCCGCATAAAGATTTCACACGAAAGAAACACTAGACTGGGGGGACTTGTAGAGGTAGGGTACCAAAAATACCCAAATACCCTTAAGTACCACCCCGCGGGTCACAGAGAATCCTCTTGTAAGCCACCCGCGGAACACATGGACCACCCGCATATCACGAATGAGGAGGAACATCCTCACAACACACGCGGAAGCATCCTGGCATCCTCAAAAGTCATCCGCAGGACCGGATATATGTCCGCCTAAACATCCGAAAGACAATGCTAGCGGGACAGCTGTCATCACTCAAATACTCTCTAGAAGAAGGTCCACGATTCTTACTTGGGGAATACGTAACTAAACAGCCAATAAATAAAGGACACCTGGCCAGTTTGTTATAACCGTGCACATGGCCAGGGTGCAATCCATCCTATCATTGGGAGACGCGTGTCCAGGTTGTTATACCCATGCACATGGGACGTATAGCTCAGCCTATCACAAGAGGACACGCGTCTAGGCAGTTATCAAAGATCTTCTGGAAGAGGACAGCTGGCCCAATCACCTTCCTACATCCTTCGGCTATAAATACCTTGTCAAACGGTATGAGGTATTCATTCACTCACTTGCATTCTGACTACACTTCGTCTGTTTACTTCAGTACTTTCTCCATTTACGAACGTTACTGATTCTCACGCCGGAGGGTGGTTACAGGAAGACCCCCCTTCTTGTCCTTCCTGTAACGAGACTCACGGTGTCTGTTTTGCAAGTTCCGGTCATTGGACTTTGGGAAGTCACACTCATATCATTGGTAGTAGTTATCGTATCTTACCCTGTGGACTCATTGGATCTAGGACCTATACCCGGGGATTGGATCCGTGTTTCTTCAATTGGTTTAAAGTTGAATAATATTGGTACGGTTATTAATGCTGTGTACTAAATTACTAATTCCAAATCTAAAATGTAGTGTTGTAGATTTCGATTAGGGTTAGTTGGGTGATGTAATATAGACTAACGGTTAATTGGGATCAGGTGGGATTAATTGGATTATAACTTATATGCAAACTTTCAAATATAAAGATATAATTTTGGCCGACTTTGACACCTTATTAATCATTGACTAGTCGGTGAGGTGAGGACTAGCGATTAATATATATTTCTGAAGTCTAAGGAATATGTCGTGCTAATGATTTCCAACTCAAGTGGTTAAGGTGAGACACCCAAAGACTTCAATTAAAAAAGTTGGAGGTCTTAGTTTCAAGTCTCACGAGTGTGAGGTCTAGGTTGGGTCTGAGGGTTTTCTTACTTATGGTGGGTTTCCTCCTGAGAGTGTTCTTCGGTACTAGGGGAATAGAGATGATCGAGTGGGCTAGTGGTCAGTCAGTGATATAAATTAGCCGTTAAAAATGTATGTCGAGAGTATTTGCTTATGTTATTCATATATTTATTTATTTGAGCGGTACTTGTTTACTCATATTAATTAACTTTAATAATATATGCATACGTCAAGATTTAAATCATTAACCCTAGTTAGATCAAAACCAGCGGGGCTTGTCCCAATGGCCAGGAAGATGATGGATGACCCGGATGTCCCAGGTTTGAATCCTGATTCCAAACGGATTTTACCAGAGCATTAGAACCTGTTGTGTCTTCAGGCGGGGTGAGCCAACTGGGTTTTACCGGGAACGCCAAGCCAAACTCGGATGCCAACGTGGATCCTGATCATGTCAACATAGTTGGCCAGAGTGGGGTGGCGGGGCACGACGTGTTCGCGCAGTGAGATAACTTAACTGTGAAAGTCACCGTTCGAAAAAAAAACCCCAGTTAGATCAAAACGTACTCGTCTCGTTTCCCCTACAAAACGAGCTCCAAAGGTAGGTGAACAACTCTACGCCCCTTAGTTTTGGGTTGGTTCGTTGTGTACACAACGGTGGGGGCGGGGGTGTTGACCCAATTAGAAGTAATAATTTTGTAATGACTAAAAGAGAGTTATGAAACGTTTTACCACTACACACTTTTATAAAACTAGCCCTTATCAACTAAAACATCACGTGTCAGAAAACGCCCATACATACTTACTTACCACTACAAATGCCTTTACGAAAATACAATATAACCGCCTCAATGTTACAAATATTGAAATATGTTATGGATCATAAAGTCTCTTAAATGGGTCCATTGACTAGTCAAAGGTCAACATGAAAATTTTACATCATTGAAAGTTTGAAACTACATAAAAGTTAAAAAATGTAAAAAACAGATATATACAGATATATCATATATGAATGACCACTATGACGTATGCTTGTTCCTAACTATTAAGCTAGTGCACTCAAGCAGTAATCAATAAAATTCAAAGAAAACTGTGAATTTCATTTGGGGGGGCAGCAACCGTGTGGCTATATATTTATGCTTTCTATTTTTTAAAGACAAATTTATTTTATTTTTAGAATTCGAAGTCTTAAGAGATTTTGTTTCACATATTTGGAGACCAACCCGAAGACGCTAAAGAATTAGGCTGCGATGGATCTTGTGGCTGTGTTGCAATGAGGAAAGTGATGGCCTTTCAATGTTAATCAACGAAAACGACATAAATAAAAAGAGAAGCGATTCTAGTCACGTTTCTTTTTTTCGAATAAATCGTGTGGTATTCTTGTATATTTTGTATCACTATCGATATATATATTATTTTATCGAGTTTGTCTTGAAGGCGCTTTTAATCCAAAATAAATATATACTTAACTTCTTAAACTTTTATAAGTGTATTTAAAGATACTAATTGAATAATATTTATTTTGTGTAACTTATCAGGACCATATTAAGTTCACATACATTTGATCCACAAGTATAAAACTCATTGTCACATGGTCCTTACCTAAGTTTAAATTCACTTAAGTTCGACAAATTACAATATTTAATTATTAAAGAATGAGTATAAAAAAAATAATTTATATATTTTTAGATAAAACTAGTCATTTATCCGCACTAGTCATTTACCCGCGCGCGTTGCGCGGTAAAATCAGTCGGTAAAACTCAGATGTCGCAACGGCGAGTCAACGCGAATTTAATCAATATTAGCTACGTTCGTTACGGTATTGGAACTAAAACAAATTGAAAACAAAAAATAAATATAAAAATTGAGATAGGCCAATGGGGTGGCGTTGGTTAATCCCATATGAAAACTGCGAGTCAGCGTGAATCTAGTCGGTAATTGCTATATATGTTATGGTATTGGAACTAAAACAAAATGAAAACAAAAATAATAAAAGTAGAGGTAAGCCGTTGAAGTGACGTCAGTCGGGCCCAGACGTTGAGGCAGTGACTCAACGACACTCATATAAATTATGGTAACTTTTTTGTTAACATATTTAAAGCAATGTTTATTCGTTCGGTAAACCCGGTCGTTGCAGTGGCGAGTCGGCTCATATTCGGGAGTTGTGGTGGTGAGTGGTAAAACCGGGGCGCTGGTAAAAATCCAAGTTTCACGGTGGTGGGTCAAAGCAAATTTTGTCGATTTCGTTTACATTTGTTACGGCAACAGAACTAAAATAAAGTTCGGTATAACCCGGGCGTTGTTAATACCCGAGTGTTGTCGGTACCGGACGTTGAGCGGTAAGTTGGTAAAACACGAGCATTGTCAGGCCCGAATATTGTGGTGATGAGACGACACGAATTCGGTAAAACAAAAAACAAAACGTTCCTAACAAATTTAGAAATAAAACAACAAAATATTCGGTTGGTAAATCAGACAATTTATGAGTTGAATTTATAATAAACTTGTTTTATAAATACTTGAATTTATGCTAATGAAAACATGTTTTTAAATAGTGGTGGCTCAATAATGACACAGATAGAAAAAAAATTAAAAATAATATTTTTCACCCTTGGTGAGGCTCAAACCCGGGTAATGCATTGAAACACAAACTTCTAACAACATTCTTAGAGCCATCAAACCAGAGCTAACTTCATTATTTTAGTTGCACAAATATTTATATATATGAAAATCCTGAAGCTCATATCAGTTCTGTGGCATCAATTTTCTCTTTTACTATATATGGATAATATGTTATAACTTGTGTAATTTTTTATACACAATAAAAAGGAAAGTAAAGTTAGAGCATCCATAACAACAAACTTTCACAAGCCGTAAGTGTAACAATATATTCCAAAAATTTATTAAAAACATCATCTTTTCTACAACAAACATTCATAACCCCTAATAAAAAGTATTATAATTGTATATATGCACATGAGAGGGGCGGCGGCGAGGGATGGCCCCACAAATATGCAACATTGTAGTTTGTATTCAGAAACCTCATATTCACAAACTTGCTCTACAACGTTGCATAGCATGTTTTAGATGCTCTTATGTAGAGTTTAACACCTCTACCTAATCACATGTTGAGTCCGAGTTAGATGAACTTAGAGCACCCACAACAAGCTACGTTCTTCAAGGTTTGGATTATGTGGCATGGGGCAAAATTTATGGACTCCACCCATTGTTGAGCAAAGTTTGTAAATTAAAGTTTTTGTCTATAGATATAATTCAAACCTCAATGGTGCGTCCGAAAGTCATTCCCTCCTACATACTCATGTACATATTATATATACATATATAACTTTAATATTTTTAATAAGGTTTGTGGATGTTGTTGTCAAAGAAAGTGGAGTTCTTTGAGAATAGTTTGAAATCTACTGTGAAGCTGATATAACAATTTGTAAATGTTTGTTATTAAGGATACTCTTAATATTACGTAGTACTTTATCATCTACTCGAATATTTACCAACCTAATTTATAGCTTTATATAAAATAATTAAGTGTTTGGTATTCAAGAATGATAGGCAGAATGATTTGGTCATTGCGAAAAATGAAAAAAAGAATGTTTGATAGGTTAATAAATTGTAATCATCTATTACCTTGTTAATTTTTTTCTTTTTAAAATACCTCAAATTCATTTCTTCGACATTTTTACTTCACACTACATCATATTATCACCGTCTCACCATACCATCGACCCCCACAGCACCAACACCGCCGCCGCCACCCATCCACCGCCACCATCGCTACTACTACCACCTACCATTGCTACTAATGCCAACCACCATCACCATCCATCACCCATCGTTGTCATCCACCATCATGAGCGCCACCACTCATCACAACCACCATCCACAACTGCCACTGCCAACCTACGCCCACCACTACCCCCACAACCACCACCACCCACTGCTACTCCCACCCACCACCACCACCACTGTCGGTCACCACCAATTTTATTATATATGTTATTTTATCCTGCCTAGCAAACAACGTAAAGTAACGTTTTATTATATTCTCACACGATAATCAAACAAAACAATTGAGTGATATTGATCTATTTCGTTTCTTTGTTTGTTTCATTACCTCGACCATTTCATTCACTTGCATATTTCATTAGCTATTACCAAACATATCCTTAGTATTTAATTCCCTGTAACACTTTAATTAAACATGTGATATATATATATATATATATATATATATATATATATATATATATATATATATATATATATATAAATACTAGATCAAACTCTAGATGGTCAAGCCTCCAAGGTCATGGAATAGGAAATAAAAGTTTGAAGATTAAAGTGGTCAACAAAACTAGTCAAACTTCTTTTACCAACAATATCTTTCAATCATCAAAACGTTGTCCCTGCCACAAATATAAATCCAACTTGATCCTCCATTAATGCTCAACAATAATTACTCAACTATATCTTTGAGTTGATATTATACTATACAAAACCGTGAATGGGTCCACTTAAAATATTTAAAAAAGAACGATCACGTGTTGTTATATGACTTTTCTTACAAGCATTAAAACTACTAAATGTATCAAACAATATATATAAAGTTGTGTGTATGATTATTACAAGACAAACGACCATGACATACAAAAGATTTATGATAAACAGTACACTAGCTACTACAACTTTACATGAGTCTTTTGAAACATATAGATTACTTTTATAGTAAAACTATTTGACAATATATTTGAAATCTTACTTTTATAATTGATAGAAAAGGAGTATGAAAGTTTTGTTTTGAAACACGTATCCAAAATGAAATCATAGATTGCCAATTATATAGGTGGGGAACTAGCACAACAAAAAGTTGCAACTCTTTGTAAGAAATAAAAAGACACAATAGTTGGCGATTACAGATGTCAACAGACGATGACAGTTTTGTTGAGGATATTCGTATAAAGCAGTAAACTGAATGATTCTGAATTCGTGAATTCACTTTTAGATCAAATAATTTGAGTGTATACCAATGATTTGACCAGATAAATTCATAATACGATTCAAGAATTTTGTATGGATTTTGGATGCTGTGTATTTCGAAATATTGCAAGTAAATTTGAATCTTCATACAGAAATTGAATATAGGGAAGAAACGGTTTTTGGAACATAACTGCTAGGGCCTCAAGTAAAATTTATGCGGTTTTTGGTCAAAAACCGAATATATTTTCGACTCTAGCCATGGGCTCTGCCGCCTCTGCCTCTTGGATCTCGCTTCTCTCGGGGACGTTGCCCCCTTGGATCCCCCATTAGTCCCGGCATCATTCATGCATGCAAACGTGCACTCTAATGTCATATGAAATCTCTAATTACACTAAAATATCCAACAAGTTTCTATGGATTGTTCCATGTTGGCATTCTAATTAGTTAAGTTACCATTTGAAGAACAATTCCAATTCACATTGTCAAGAATATATTGATGATTTGGTCTCACTAATGATCGGTTGCAGCTAATAATCGGTGCCATTAATGATAAGCTTTTTGTTGAATCCATTTGTCACAAGTGATCGATTGCAACCGATAATTAATTCATACTTGACCACTTTTTTCCATGCAAGTTTTCACCAATCACCTTTGATCTTAAGTGTATCCATCTAAAGTCATTTGCATCCGACGTGAATCTACGACATGGTTTAGAATAAGTCGTCGATAACTATAGTTTGAATGTGATAAACACAAATTTTTTTTAAAGTATACCTTTCGAAATCCATATAAAAACATATCACGAACCAAATATATATTCTTTTAAAGGATACTCCTTAGGTTGTTCACAAATTTATTGCATGTGTTAAGGTATGTTTGGGAGACTATATTTGGTTAACTTAAAACACACTTCTTAATAGTAAATGAAATATTTTAGGTATATTGGTTTTTATTAATCTTAACTATCGGTTTTTGGTCGTTGCCGATTAAAACTAACGAATTGGCTCCTGGCGGTCCCAACTTTTAACGTATTTGTTCTCAACAGTCCGCGACTAACAGAATCCTAACGTCGTTAGTTGCTGGTTGCCGGAAAAACGTTTTTGATCGGAAAACTCACATTTTTCCCAGAAAACACCACCTAAGCACAGTCATCACCACCAACTGACTCACCACCAACCAACCACCACCACTTGAACACCACCACCCGATTCCGACGATGCATCTGGGGTTTCGACGACCTCAATAATTAGGTTTTTTACTAGAAAAAAGTTCATAAAGGTCCGATACAAAGTTACAAAGATGTTTGGGACGAAAATGTTGAGTTTTTCGAGTAAAAATGTGAGTTTTCCGGCCAAAACGTTTTTCCGTTAACATGCTACTAACGTCGTTAGGATACTGTTAGTCGCCGACCGTTGGGAACCAATACGCTAAAAGTTGGGACCGTCAGGAGCCAATTCCTTAGTTGGGATCAGCAGCGACCAAAAGATAATAGTTGGGATTAATAAAAACCAATATACTAATATTTTAATGAGTAAATTTCAAAAACATGCTAACCGACTCCAAAACTACATTTTAATCAGCCAAGTCTTTTTTTTTAAACGGCTAACAAACAAAGAATGTTTAGATACTTTATATGAGGTGACTCAATGACTAAAAACAACTGTCAGTTGACCCAACTTAATCATACAGAGCCCGTAAACTTAATCAGTCAGGTCTTTTAACGGCTCAACAAAGTGTTAAATGTGTTGGATGAAAATCATGGATAGAAGAATTAGTAAGGTGATATAGTGATGTCAGAGTAAGTCATCTGACCTCGCCGCCAAAAGAGACATGAGTTATTTGACCCCACGTGTCCTTCTCTAATCTCTCTATATATGTTTGCAAATTCCATTTCTAAACTATTATAAAACTTTATATTAAACTCACTATCTACATATTCAAGTTCAAACACTTATAAAACTTTATATTAAACTCACTATTCACATGGATCCATCATATAGTTCACCGGAATATTATTCACACTACCATTCTCTTCCCTTCAACGAAAATGACTCTGAAGACATGCTTCTGGACGGAGTCATTTCAGACAGCTTCACAGGAGAAACAGAAACACATTCTCCTGTGGAGCAGTTTAAAACCCAAGAAGAAAAAGAGTCAACTTTCCGCGGCGTCAGAAAGCGGCCATGGGGCAAGTACGCCGCGGAAATACGTGACTCAACACGTAACGGAGTTAGGGTTTGGTTAGGAACATTTGACACGGCCGAGGCGGCCGCACTGGCTTATGATCAAGCCGCATTTGCGTTGCGTGGATCGTCCGCGGTACTTAATTTTACCGCGGAGATGGCGTATGAGTCTTTGAAAGATTTGGGGTATGTTTATGAAGAAGGGAGTTCGCCCGTGTTGACCTTGAAACGGATCTATTCGGTGAACCGAAGGCGCGAAAATAAGCCGAGGAAGAAGATGGAAGAATCGAAGGATGACAATGTTATTGTGTTGCAAGATTTGGGTGGTGATTATCTTGAAGAGTTGTTAGGGTTTGATGAGAGTTGTGGTAGTAGTAGTAAAAGTTGGTGAAATAAGCATGCATGGATAATAAGTTTCTTTTTTCTTAACTACGGATATTTTTTAATCTTTATCGTATGTAAGACGTATGATAATAAATGAACATAAATGGATTTATTTTAATCTTTATCGTCTGTAAGACGCATGATAATAAATGCACGTAAATGGATAAATAATTGAGAAGGACGTTTTTTTTCAATTATATTAAAATCTAAATCTTTTTCTTGAGTGTATTTTACTTTTTGTTTCACATTTTCTAAAGTATAATAATACATTATTTTCATATTCATGTATTACATGTATGCATATATGAGTTAAAATCCATGCAAACTCGGTTTTTTTTTTCTATAAAATTTAGTTCAACGGGTTGGCCTTAAGTTATTCGGGTCATTAGAGTTTTAATAATTTTCAAATTGTTGAGGAAAAACCATTTGAAAGTCGGAAATTTAAGAGACACAGGTAAAATAAATAAAAGATTTGTAAATAATTCACATTTTCAGGTCGAATCAATTCGAAAATCACAATTTTCGAATCAAGTTCAAAACCCTAA
Source organism: Bidens hawaiensis (assembly GCF_021521415.1). Lineage (NCBI taxonomy): Eukaryota > Viridiplantae > Streptophyta > Magnoliopsida > Asterales > Asteraceae > Bidens > Bidens hawaiensis. The sequence continues at coordinate 971,569 of NW_027491031.1, read as the reverse complement.
TGTGGAAACCTAAAACCAATCGGGTAAATCAGGTAGTTTGGAAAAACCGATGCTGTTTAATTCAGGTAGTTGAATTGGGTAACCGTTTTAGATTCATGTACTTAAAGACTTTGTTGAAGAAGAACGAAGAAAAGGGTTGACAACTAAATCAGATAGTTTGGGAACACCGTCACAATTGAATCGGGTGCTTTTGAGTTCACTCGGGTAAAATTGAGGTTGGTTTGATACAAAACGACCTCTATATGATATTTATAGTGGCTTGAATATATTGTACGTACATTCTAATAAAGCACGTGATGAATTTGGAAAATCTTTCCTGGCTTCTTTTATTTGTTTAAAATATAAAATTTTCATAAAATTTGGAAAATAGTTTAAAATGCCCTAAACATGAATTGTAATAAACATATGTATAACATGTTAAAGGATATATGCAAATATGTGATCCAAAACAATTCTAGCTACAAACTTCAATTGATACAGAAAATGAGACATTATTAATTATTAATGTTTGAATTAATATTGGGTCCCCTAAGGAACATGATTAACTATAGTCACGTGAACATTTGTTGTTATACCATGGATGCAATTACAAGTCACCACAAAACAATTTGTTTTAATAGTTTTTTTTTAATGAATATAATTTATTATCAAATTAACGTGGACTGTGGTTGAAGGGTAAGTACTATACTGTAATAAAGGTGGGAGTTATCTCTTGGTAAGTGTTTAAAGGTTAAATTTTAATACACAAGTGTGCTAAATATGTTGTTAACATTCCAATATAACAGCGTGCTTGAATAAATGGTGTTGGTAAAATATAATTACGCGTGTCGACTACCTGGCTATAATGGATCGGTGATTACTTGATAATTGTTAATATTATGTGTAATATTGTACCAATATTGTACATGTATCGTATCAAAATTTAACTTGTTGAACTTTATTTGGACTTGGGTTTTATTTGCTTAGGTTTTTTTATATGTTTATTACACATTATTAGTTAGTTTTCTTTTCTTTTATTTTTAAATACATTGGGTTTGATTAATTCAAAATTTTCTCAAACAACATTATTCTTCACAAAAATTTACTCATCAACTTCTATATACATATCTAAGGCTCTGGATTGAAGTTAATTTGGCAAAGGTTAACGAGGGAGACATAACTCCTTTCTTAGGTTAAGGGACGTTAAAAGCAAGCTGAGTTAAAATGTTAACGGGCTTTAAAATCATCTACGTCACACATAATAATTTGAGAATTGTTTCTAAATTAAACTAAGGGTTAAACGAGGTTAAACCCTTTTCTTTAGGTGAGATAGAGTAAAAAGAGATAAAGTAGGCAGTGTGTTACCTGCATTAAGTTAAGAGACATGAAAGTTATACACCTTTAATCCATCACACCTCTTATTTATGAAATCATAAGCAGTTTATTCATTATTAATTAAATTTCCAAAACATAATTTTTAAAATTCCGAAGGTTCCCATTTTACTAAGAGTTCATCAAATTAGTTTCACCAATTTTAACCAAAGGACTTTGAAATATTTTTTAGCAGTATATTTTGTTTAATTTAAATCCCAATTAAAAACGTGATATCAATTACCAAGTTGAAAATAGATGAGATGGTGAGATCAAACTCTCCACATATTCCATGGCTTGTGATCCCCATAGGCTGCCAGCACTCCAGTGCAGATTGTAACCACTGTATTCGGCGACATATGAATCTTTAAACATGTCGTAGATTATAATTTGCATATGATGCATGCAATCCAACATAACAATCTTACTGGCATCTATAACGGACAAAGGGATATGGGAACCCGAGGGAGCAATATTTAGTGTCAATACTTTCAACCATGATTTTTCCATGCCATCTTCGTTCATTACCCACAAGTCATATGTCATATTAGATATATGGAAAATGTGAAGACGTCCCCTTAATGTACACAAACTATCTCTCGAGTTAAAATTACCTAGTAATTTTATCTCAGAAATTACCATCTCCTTAACATCCAGTGCGAGTGTAACATACATTCCATCGGGTTTTAGTACAATCCAATATAAAAATCCATTTGCGAACGTACCATTGTACCAATAATAAGGACGAACCGTGTACTTCCCTTCCAACTTGATAGATTTTGTGCTCCATAAACCTTTTTTAAGGCTGAAGACATCACAATAAACTTGATACGAATAATGGACACCAAGTCTTAGTTTAACAATCTTTAAATCGTCTAGAGTTGTGCCATAACATAATCCATAAGTGTCAACGCTATGATAATCAGAGTCCAAAGGCGGATCAGGAACCATCTTGAACGCTCCGGTTAATGGATTGAACAAGATGATATTTTTACAAAATAGAACGACTATCCCTTTGAATGTTCCAATAACTATGACACGATCTTCACTTACTTGGAAGGCTCCAATAATGTTGGCACGATCTACACTTACTATGTTGTTAAAAGGCCAAGTAAGCATTGATGTCGGAATCAAATGAACGGTACCATCACTCGGTTTAAAGGTGTTGTGTATGGCTTGAAGAGGTTGGAAGGGTAGACGGATCATTCGGCGTGATTTTGACTTCGTAAAGTAATCCGATATCAAACGGTTCCAATGCTTCGATAAGAATCTGGACCGCACCAAGGGCTTTGTAGACAATCGAGCAAAGATTTCAAAGAAAATGTCTTGAGGTAAACTAGCCATTGAATAATAATAATGTTTCAAAGAGATGAGATGCAATTGGAAGCAGGAACATATATAGTCTTATTCTAATTCTAAGGTTTATTGATGTTGGGAGATCAAAAGTTTTATCAAATAATTACGAAATGAGTTATGGAATTACAAGAGTTTAAAATTAATATTTTATATCTTTTGGTTTAATCATTAAAGCCCAATGGTTTTCTGTTTCTTTTAAATACTTGAGATTTGTAATGTAAAAATATAAGGTTTGGAATATAAAAAAAAATCATTTCCTCTCTATCACAGTGTGTGTTAGTGTGTGAAGGACCTAATTATCGGTATTCTTCATGAATCAACGATAGTTGGAAGAATTGATCCTGGTATTCGTGTGAATCAACAGGTTCAATTATTTATCTTATTTACGATCTACGTCTTTTCTGGGAGTTTTGGGAAGTTCTTCACGGGTATTCTTAGAATCAACGTGCTTGACATCCAATTTTATCTCCACGCTACGTCAGTTGGTATCAAAGCCGAATTCTTGGCTTAGTATGGCTTGTGAGGGGGACAATATCTATGATTCCTGGCCCGTGTTTGATGAATACGAGGACGAGGAATGGTATGTTTGGGCAACCGGTGATGTTCTTGAAAGTTTAAAAAGAAAACATGAGTGGTCTACAATTTATTCAGGTATTTTTGATGAAATTTTAAGGGATGGTACGGTAGTAAATGGTGGTGATATTGTGGTTAATGGTGATTCGAATTTGTCTTCCATATACATGGTATCTCCCACTATTTTGAAACTTCATATTAATGAGTTAAATGAAGATGCAAATTTTAAGAAATTACCTACCGTAATTATCAACTATTTCCCACATTCGAAGGTCAAAGAAAAATATTTTATGTTTGAGCTTGATATGGTGGGCCTCAAAGTGAATGATTACATGAATATAAAAGAATTGCATGAAGTGGTAATTATTTGGGATGGACCCATACACTTAACTCCTAAAGGTGAAGGTGTGGTGATTGTATTTAACATGACTTGGATGGATGGTCCCTTTGACCCAGGTGGTTACGGTTCAAAGACAAAACTCGAGGGCGAGTTCTTTCAAAAGGTGGAGAGAATGATGTGGAGAGATCAAAAGTTTTACCAAATAATTACGAAATGAGTTATGGAATTACAAGAGTTTAAAATTAATATTTTATGTCTTTTGGTTTAATCATTAAAGCCCAATGGTTTTCTGTTTCTTTTAAATACTTGAGATTTGTAATGTAAAAATATAAGGTTTGGAATATATAAAAAATCATTTCCTCTTTATCACAATGTGTGTTAGTGTGTGAAGGACCTAATTATCGGTATTCTTCATGAATCAACGATAGTTGGAAGAATTGATCCTGGTATTCGTGTGAATCAACATGTTCAATTATTTATCTTATTTACGATCTATGTCTTTTCTGGGAGTTTTGGGAAGTTCTTCACGGGTATTCTTAGAATCAACGTGCTTGACATCCAATTTTATCTCCACGCTACGTCATTTATCTTTTATGATCTCTTCCTTCATTAAAGAATCTAATCTAAAATATAAATTTTAAAATATTAGAAAAGAAGATTCGATGATTAGTTGGTTAGGATTTTGATTATTATTGTTCATCAAAGTAATATTTTATGCAAAGTTAATACTAATTTTACAAATATATTTATTAACAATAACAAAAGAAATAATTAAAATGATTTGGAACTCTATTTTAAGTTTAGGAAGAATATTTATATGAAACAGAAATCACTAAGCGCGATTTCGGTAATAAAAAAATTAAGCATGAAGTAATGCAAACGCGATACATGTACAACGAGGATATTTGACTTCATTTACCAAGGGTGTCTTTTTTAATCGTACCTTACTAACTTGATTACCACCTTGGATATTTTTTTTTTCTAAAATTAAGAAAAATCAAAATAAGTCAACTACTTTTTTAAGTCATATGTACTTATCGTACAAAGGTATATGTTTCGTAAAGAGTTGTACGAAACCACAACCCCTTTTTACGTACATTTGCATGTCGTTGCGGCCATGGTGAACACCTTTTCTTATTATATAATCCGGTAACTTTACATGGCCTATAAAAACTAAACTTAACCTACAAACCTTAGTTAAACCTAAACTCTTCTAGTACTATACCACTAGACATGCAAGTGTACCTATCGACTGTAATAAAGCCAAATGAAGTCCGGACATCAAACCCAAATGATACTAGCGACACCTAAACAAGACTCTAACTAATAATTTAATGATTTAACTAATTGCAAAATTTGGTTTTCTTAAACTATAGTTAACTAATGAAGAGAACTAATTAAACTAACCGATTTCAACACAATTACTAAGAAGAACTCAAGGATGGGAGAAAACTAGCACGCGTTTTGCTAGCGTGCTTTTTAACCCAATGTCAGTTGATTCGTTTTAAAAAATATTGGCAATGTACTGAATCAGAGTTTGCTACAAAGAAGCTCATGGAAATATTATTGAACCCCTAACCTTGTAAATATGAAGAACGAATCATTTTATTGTTAGATAGGATTTCGATTATTACACTAAATAATCAGTGACTATTGAACTATAACCAATAGGTAGGACTGTTCAAAGGGTCGGGTCCAGTCATACCCGAGCCTACAGACTACCTTTTATATATAGGTGCACATTGTTGCAGTGTGTGCATGCTTAATGCGTATAAACTCGGAAGATTATGTTACATTGGAAGCCTATCTCTTTATATTAGAAAAAAGTAAAAACTATAACTAAAAGAAGATAGTAAATACAACCACCTGATTATCAAAAACATGATATTAACTACCAAGTTGAAAATAGATGAGATGGTGAGATCAAACTCTCCACATATTCCATAGCTTGTAATTTCCATATTCTATTAAGATACCTCGCTTGCACCTCGTATATCTCTTGCGAATCTTTAATTATGTCGTAGATTATGATTTGCCTTTCATTCTCGTGACCATTCATTATAACAATCTTTCCGGTATCTATAATGGACAAAGGGATGTGAAAACCCGAGAGAGCATTATTAATATTTAATGTCAATACTTTCGACCATGATTTTTCCATCCCATCGTCGTTCATTACCCATAACTCATGTGCCATAAGTGATTTGTATAAAAAGTGAAGACGCCCGTTTAATGTACACAAACTATCTCTCAGGTTAAAGTTACGTGGTAATGGTAGTATCTTGGAAATTACCATCTCCTTAACATCCAGAGCGATTAATATAGCACGTATCCGCCTGTCTAGTACCTCTTCTACAATCCAATATAAAAATCCATTTGCAAATGTACCACAGTACAAAGGACTAGCTGAATACTTCCCTTCCAACCTGAATATAAATATGTTATGTAAAGTTATTAATACTAAAATTACGAATCTATTTAGAATAAAAACATAAAATAAAATGATCTGAACATCTATTCAAAATTTAGAAAAAAAAAATATATATTTTTACTAAGTTCTTCAAATTTGTTTTACCAGTTTTAGCCAATAGACTTTGAATCATTTTTTTACAGTATATTTTGTTTAATTTAAATCCCATTAAACTGAAAATGCATATGATTTTGTGATTTTTAAATAAATCATTAAATTAAACCTTGAATAATATAACAATTAACAATACATCTATTTTCATGGATTATTCATCGGCCAGTCGGCCCGGCCCAATTATGTGCATACCCAAGCCACAGGCCCACACAGGAATTAAATAAAAATAAAATATGTGCATGATATAACTTGTGTGTATAACAAGAGGTGCACAAATCGGGTTTTTTCTAATATTCGGGTTCGGGTACGTAACGGTTTCGGGTATGATCGGGCATTGGAAAATTTGGTATTGAGAGAAATCGGGTAGGGTTCGGGTAGGGTATTGAGGAGAAAAACTCAACCCTATGTACCTGGGTAGGGTATGATCGGGTTCGGGTATTAGAACCGGGTAAGACCGGGTATTAATACCCGGTTTTAGATTTTTAATTTTTTTATACATTTTTCAATTGGTTTAAAATTTAAATTTGCTTTGTAATGTATAAAAATAATTAAAACTATATTACAAAAATCATAAATCCACTCAATTACAAATTATTTACTTAGTTATGCATTTTACAAAAGCTTAAACATAAAAGTTTTGAAGTAAACATAAAAATATACTATAAAAACTCATGTATTATTTCGGGTATTAGAAAATTGATATCGGGTATAACCGGGTATCGGGTATAGGGTATGACCGGGTATGGGTATTTACGGGTATAAATCGGGTACGGTTTCGGGTATAGGTATTGACCTCAAAATGCATACCCTATCCATACCCTACGAGTAGGGTCGGTTCCGGTTTCGGGTATAGAATACCCGGGTATAAAAAAACCGGTTCCGGATATTTTTTCGGGTCCGGTTCCGGGTTTTTTGTGCACCTCTATGTATAACTAGTGTAAATGAAACCAGACTTGTCTAAATTTGAGATCGACTAGCTTAATATAAATGCTAGGTTCGGGTTTGGCTTTTAGATATAAGCATTAAAAACTAATCGTCTTGTTACTTATTTATTATTTTTCTTGCAATTTTTAGTTGTTTTATTATTATGTATATATTTGAATATTGTTTACATACCATTACAATTACACATATAGTACATAATGTGTTATTTATCTTTTAAATTATCATATACCAATAGGAAATCACGCATTGCGGTGATGACATGATATGAATTCTATGACGTCGGTCAGTTCATCACGGTAACAATATGCAGATTTGGACAAATCACATAGACGAAAACCACAATTTACTTCTTTTGAAATTTAGACCTTAGAAATGTGACTTGAACCAAAGTATAGGACCGTTTTTGCAATTGAATCTATTATAATATGTATAAATATTCAATAAAATGTAATTGGTTTAGTTTAAAAGCATGTTATACCTAACAAAATGTGGAATCAAACACATGTTTTAAGTTTTAATAAACTATCATAGTTGTATAACTACCAATACCAAGAATGGAACACATGGGTATAAAAATAATCCACTCTTTTAACATGCAATGCTTTACCATTTCTCCATTGCATACTTTATTATAAAGTTGATTCCGTTCCATGTATAAAGTTACATTTTATAAAATGCATTTTTCATTACTTTGTTGCATAAAATATTAATAATGTACAAAATTACTTCACCGACACAACTTTTTTTTGTAACACAAAAACTTATAATGATATGTTTTATTATCCATAAAGATATAACATTCATATTTGTATATCGTTAAATTTATGTAGCGGAAAAAACTCAAAAAGAAATTGACAACTGTAGTAAATGGTAAATTATTTAAGGTTGATAAATAATGTATTAGTTCAAATTTTGTATTTACTTAATTATAGAAGGGGACAAATAAGAAGTTAGAATTGTAATATAATTTAGTGGTACTTCATTCTTATTCTTAGGGCTGGCAATTAGGTACCTGTTAAAGACACGATAAGACCTGTTAATAAAAAAAGTGTGGTATGTGAATTTTTTATTTTCTTAAATAATGGAAATTAGTAGGCTAGACTCCATCATTATCCCTTATTGGTACACAAAACTTAAAAATGTCTTATAGTCATGACATATAAAGTAGTTAAACGTGTCATATTCAAGTTTGATATTTGTGTTACACGCGTCGCCTCTTACATGTTAAACCTGTAAGAATAAGTTATTCTTACCTATGTAAAATGCATAACAATGATACAATGACGTATCCTTAATTTCAAAAGTTTTTTACTTGCTCTTGCTATCTGACTCTTTAAATTAGAGACTGCGGTGGTCTAACACACAAGAAATTCGTCATTTAAAAAAAATTCACAGCATTTTACCTTATTATTTTATTCTTTCTTAGATTTATTTTGTATACATATTTTTTTATTCTTATTATCATTTTATTTTATGAAACTTTAATTTTAACGTTTTGTTAATTAATTAATCAACTTATTTTTTTCATATAAAAGTAAATTTTCTATATACACTTTTATAGTTTATTTATTTTGTTTGTTTGCTTAAATCATATAGAGCCCTCCAGATTGACTCGCTAAAGTAACTCATATTTTCGTTTTGTTTATCATAAAAGCAAATTATACCAAACAAATTTAGGAAGGAAGCATATGTTATTAATTTTTCTCAGCTATCATGTTTAAATAATTACAAAAACCAAGAATGCAGCACATGGGTATAAAAATAATCCACTCTTTAACATGCAATACTTTATTGATTCTCTATAGGAAGCAAATTATATATATATCGACCCCTAGAATATAACCTCAACCAAAAGAATATCTCAAAATTTGGATGTAATCATTTTGAGACCCTTAATGTCATAAAACCACAATTATCTCATTTGAAAATAACATACTAATTTCTTTATAAAATTATATTTCATTAAAAAGAAATTTACATCGATAATTTAATTAAGATATAACGTTTTTATGGTATAAAATAAAATTATTCACAATGATATTCACTTGCTTGCAAACTTAGTATCAGATTCTTTTCATTTACCTTTCTATTTTAAATAATACCCAATATGTAAATAGAATATATTGTATTTAGATCTTCTACACTTCATTTATAACATTCGCAAGTGCTTCACGAATAACATCACTATCGGAATGTTACAAAAAGTATTGCCCAGTTGCATATTATTGTAGCCTAGTAGGAATAATAAAAAATCCAAGTACCCGCTAAAAATGTATTCATACATCAGAGACGGCTTAACCATTATAGGGACCTAAAGCGAAAAAATTTCCATGGCTCTTACTTTAAAAATATTGGGCCTTGTTTGTTTCGACACTGATATCCGATACCATTTGCTCATCCTTATTTCAAACCACTGGTTTGACTCATACTTTTTCAATAAACATTTTAATCTAATCCCGTTTCCAAATGACTTTCTTTAAACTGAAATCAAGTTTTCACAACACAAACATAATATCAAAATCCAACCTCACGTGTATTCAACTAAACTACATTAAAAATCAATATCTTTTTTAAACTACATAACCATCGTTATCTAAACGAGTATAGTTTATCAGTTTAACCGATTTAACCAGCTCACTCAGACCATTCTTTGTGGAGGGGCTTCGTCGGCCCTCCAAGTCACCATCACGTAAGAAACAGGGCTTTGAAGCCCCTCTTCATAAAGCCCGCTACGGTTTAAAGCCCCATTAATATACATGTGTGAGAGAGAGATAAAGAGAGATTAAAGTACATGACCCCACCACACCTTCTTATGCTGCCCGTTTTCACAAAACCGCCCCTCAACGATATACACAACCCTTACCGCCCCCTACGCCGCCCACAAAGAATGTCTTTAGTGACCACATATAACACAAGGTCTTTCTTTACAATACCATCAAACCACATGGTCTCAAAATGTTACATCTTTATTCTTGAAAATGTTTATAAAATACACTTTATACTTATTAATAATAATAATATTATTATAGTGCTCTCCACAAGTCACCCTCCACTTTGTTGTCTACAAAGGTCACCTCTCCACGATCAAAACTCAAACCCCTAATTTAGCTCAATCTTTATCCGTCCAATTCGAATCTACCCTTTGTATAAATTGGTCACCAATAGCCCCAAGTTTAAGTTTTTAAGATACCCTTTTCATCTTTTCCTCCAAACCCATCATTTTTGATCACCCATTAATATTATTATTATTATGGAAAGATCGGTTCTTGATGGGATAATTAGAAGGTTGCTTGAAGTTAGAGGCAGACCTGGTAAGCAGGTCCAGCTTACTGAACCTGAAATTAAACAACTTTGTGTTGTTTCAAGAGATGTTTTCTTGAAACAATCTAATTTGTTGGAACTTGAAGCACCCATCAAGATTTGTGGTATGCCTTTTTTTTTCTTTTTATGGGTTTGCTTAAATTTTGGATTTTGTTGATTGGTTATGTTTGTTTGGTTATGATCTTTATGATTAATTGTATAATATTGTTAATAATGCTAGCCTAATTCTGTAGGAAATAGAAATTCTCCCTTTTAATGTTATTTAAAAAAAAGTAAAATGTAAAAATGATATTATAGATTTATAGTTCATCCCTTAAAAGATTAAAATTGTATAGAATCATGGAAACAAGATATAATTTTGAATTTTTACTTGCACTTATATCTAACTATGCAACCGAGTGAAACATCGGTTATCGGCCCCTTGGTAAAATATTGGACAAAATATCAATATCGGTACCGATATATCACTGATATTCCTGATATGAGTATTTTAAGTCTTAATTATCAATTTTTAGTGTTCAATTTTAGTGTTTTAAGTCTTAAGCAGTTCCTACTTGCTACGATTGTTAGTGTTTTGCAAGTTGCAAAAGGTTAATTTGTTAATTGTAGGAGAGTATAATGAACTATTGGCGTTAAATTGCTATATATATGAATTTTACATGTTATTAACATTACCGATATCCCACCGATATCTCACTGCAATAACTGATATATCAGATATCGGTCCTTGACCGATACTCGGTATTTATCCGCATTAACTGCTTAGCTAATGGGTCGATCTGGGTTATGTTAAAAAAAGTCAAACTAGTAAAGTAAAAAGGTTAGCTATAAGGGAAAAAAGTCAAACGGGTCGAACAGTTAATCATGTCAAAATTTGGTTAATAATACATGACACTTCCTAAATCCTTTTATTTAATACATAACATTTCTTGCACACGAATTATATAGATGATTTCACAAAAATGTGTCTCGGGCCAACTAACCAGACATGATCCGTGTAAATTACTCATTAAATCTCATTAATTTATATGATTTTGACTTTTTGCATTGACCGTGATTATTAGGTGACATCCACGGTCAATATTCGGATCTTCTACGCTTATTCGAGTACGGTGGATTCCCGCCTTGTGCAAATTACTTATTTCTTGGCGATTATGTTGACCGCGGTAAACAAAGTCTTGAAACAATATGCCTTTTGCTCGCATACAAAATAAAATACCCGAATAATTTCTTCCTGTTGCGCGGAAACCACGAATGCGCGTCAATAAACCGCATATACGGTTTCTATGACGAATGTAAACGGAGATTCAATGTCAAATTATGGAAAATATTCTCTGATTGTTTCAACTGCCTACCGGTGGCGGCTCTTATTGATGAAAAGATATTATGCATGCATGGCGGGCTTTCACCCGATCTTAATAATTTGGATCAAATTAGGAATCTGAGACGGCCCGCTGATGTGCCCGATAGCGGGTTGCTTTGTGATCTGCTGTGGTCAGACCCGTGTAACGAAGTCAAAGGATGGGGGGCGAACGATCGTGGGGTTTCGTATACGTTTGGTGCGGATGTTGTTACTCGGTTTCTTCAGAAACATGATTTGGATCTTATTTGCCGGGCCCATCAGGTTTGACTTTTAATCTGTTTGACCATCTTGACACAATTCTATTGTAGCTATACTATTGAAATTGGCTTGTTGGGCGGGTTGTATAGCGGGCCAATATGTGTTTGGGCTGAAATATGCCATTTTTTACCTTGTTGAAATGGGCTGATTTGGGTTGGGTGGGTCGGGTTGACTTTCAACCCGTTTGAGCAGCTTGGCATGTTTCCATTTTGACTATATTATTTTATTTGGCCTGGTTAAGATTGAATAGAACTCGAATCGACCCGTTTATTGGTCATTTATTCATTGTTTTGGGTGGGTGGGTTGTGTAATACGTGTGTTCGGTCTAAAACATATCGTTTTTTAAAACGGGTTGAAATGGGCCTGGTTGGGTTGACTTTTTTTAAACTGTTTGACCAGCTTGACACTTTCCCCTTATAGCTATAGTATTTATTTGATGCGTTGAAGATTGAATATAACTAAAATCGACTTGTTTATTGTTCGTTTATCCATTGTTATTAGCGATTGGGTTGTGTAACGGTTCAATGCGTGCTCGGGCTGAAACATACTATTTTTTTTAGTTTTTTAAATGGGCCGGATTGACTGTCAACTCATTTGTTGAAATCGACCCGTTTGAGTTGGGTTGACTTTTAACCCATTTGACCATCTTGACACATTACCATTTAGCTATATTATTCGACTCGTATATAACTCAAGTCAATTCATTTATTAGTCATTTACCATTGCTTTAAGTTACCGTGTAGTTACCACTTACCAAAACGCAACAAATTAATTTCAGGTTGTAGAAGACGGGTACGAGTTCTTTGCAAACCGACAACTTGTAACTGTATTTTCCGCACCAAATTATTGTGGCGAGTTTGATAATGCTGGTGCAATGATGAGTGTTGATGATACACTTATGTGCTCCTTTCAAATTCTTAAACCCGCCGAGAAAAAGTCAAAACTAAACTCGGGTATCAGTTTCTTTGGAAGCTCAACTACCACTAAACCCGGAAACACTCCACCCGGGATTAAGGTAAGTCCACAACCTTGTCAAAATGCCTTAATATTATTATTATTTTTATCGTTATTATATCATATATTTTAATGTTTTCCAGACTTATCTGGGATCAAGAGTATGAGATTCAGGGAGATCTAAACGAATGACGTGGACTCACTCGAAGGTGAATTTCGAGATATATATTATTATGAAGGGGAATAATTTTTACTTTTTTACGGGAAATTTCGGTTAAGATAAAATGAAATATTTCCTAGTTGTCGATGAATGTTGTATTTTAGGTATACCGAGTGTGTGTTTATATGTAGAGTTTAGTTTCCGTGACAAAGAAATTAACCTGATCCTATATATTCACACACGCTGGTTTCTAACCCTATACTGAAAAACGTATTGACCCATTTTATAAGTTTCGGGGATAAATAATATGGATGTATACTTTGTTTTGCTAATGCGTATAGATATATCCGTTTTAAGTTGTATCTCGTTTCGTGTTTTTGGTAGTTTGATATTGTATTATGTGGTATATGAAGTACCTTGTGTGATATCATGTAGAAGTTGCTTTCGTGTTTTTCGCGAATGATGTAAGAACACAGCTAGAGCTAGAGGTGCACAAAAAACCCGGAACCGGTTTTTTTATACCTGGGTTTTTAATACCCGAACCTGTACCCGACCCTACCTGTAGGGTACGAATAGGGTATGCATTTTAGTACCAAAACCCGTACCCGAACCGAACCCAATTTGTACCCGGTAATACCCGAAAACCCGAATCGGTTTCATACCTGGAACCGGGTTTTTCCAATACTCGAAACCAGGTTTTTCAAATACCCTGATCTATACCCGAAAAATACCACTAAAAGTGTAACCCCTAAAAAATTCCGATCTATACCCGAAATATACTCGGAAAAAAACCCGAAAAATCCAAAAATATGGTTTTTTCAATACCCAGAAATAGAGTATTTGAATACCCGGTTCTATACCCGACCCGAATCCAATACATAGGGTATGGTTTTTAAAGGCAATATTCGGACCCGAACTTGACCCGGGTATTGCTAACATCTGATTTTCCAATACCTGATCATACTCAAACCTGGTTTCATACCTGAACCCGAATTTTTCTAACACCCGATTTGTGCACCTCGAGCTAGAGCATACATAACCATTACACATTTTTTTATATACGTAACACTTAATTATTGACGTGTACCTCATAATATAATACTTGATTTCAAGAGCCATTTGGAAGCTTCTATCCCAGTTGTGACAACTTAGCCATATGTACGAAATTAAAATATATGACATTAAAGAGAATTATAATCAAAAGAACATAGAGACCTAAGACACAAAATTTAAATACTTCATATTAAACTAGAACATAGATGAGATGGTGAGATCAAACTCTCCACATATTCTATGGCGTGCGCATTCCATATGCTACTAAGAGTCCTCGGTTGCACCTCGTATATGTCTTCCGAATCTTTCAGCATGTCATAGATTACGATTCTAACTCAGCTCCCTAATGTTCAACACAACAATCTTTCCCACATCCATAATCAACAAAGGGGTAATAAAGCCCGTGGAAGAGTTTGATGTCAATACTTTCGACCATGATTTTTCCACACCATATTCGTTCATTACCCATAACTCTAATTTTGTTCTCGTATTTAGGAAAAGGTAAAGACATCCTCCCAATGTGCCCAAGAAACCCAAATCTGGTAATTGTATCTCAGAAAATACCATCTCCTTAACATCCAGGGCGACTATAAAATATACGTTGAGTTTGGATGCAACCCAAAACAAAAACCCATTTACAAAGGTACCCACTTTATCTATTATGTAGCACGCCCCGACCAACGTCCTAGAAGTCGTGCTCCATGAACCCTTTTTAAGGCTAAAGACATCACACCATCTGGAATCTTGATCAAAACCTGAGCTCATATTATTTAGTCTAACAATCTTTAAATCGTCTAGGGATGTTCCATAACAAAATCCATAACGAATATCAATCGTAGATGATTCCAAAGGCGGTGGATTAGGGACAGTCTTGTAAGCTCTGGTTAATGGGTTGTACATGATCATATCTTTAAGGACTATAAGCAGGATCCCGTTGTATGTTCCAACAATAATGTGACGATATTCTTTACTTCCCGGATTCATAAAATTAGGAAGAGGAAGCTCGGATATCGAATGAGCAGCGGTGTCCATGACTTGAAGTGGTTTGTAGGGAATAAGGATCATTCGACGTGATCTCGACTTCATAAAATGATCTGAAATCGTACGGTTCCAGTGCTTCGACAAGCATCTTAACCGCAACAAGGGTTTTGTAGGCATTTTAACAAGAATGGCAAAGACAAGATCTTCAGGTACATGCTTATACATACCTGCCATTGAATAAGGTTACAAAGAGTGGATGGCAATCGAATGGGAATATTTATAGTTTTAATGAGATTATAATATAATTCAAATTCTAATGTTTATCACTTTGAATCTCTTCCTTAAATAGAGAATCTGGGTTAAATTTTAAATACTTCATAACTAATTTATTATGTTATTCCGTGGTTGAATAAATACAATATTAAATTGTTAGCAATAGAGATTTAGAAAATATAAAACTATATTTTGAAATATAATGATGAAATATTAATGACGAAATAAGAAAAAGGGAAAAGGGAATTTTGCAACGACTTAATCATCCTTTGTGATTTATTTTCATATAAATATTGTTACTATAAGAAAATAATTTTACTGAAATTAAATAAATATCTGAAGAAGCACGGATCTAACCCTGGATAGGCTAGAACGATGGTTCCACAGGATACGGATCAAATAACGACCCTACCTCTATATATATAATATCGAAATCATTTTATTTATTTTTATTCAAAAATATATTCCTAATTTTAGAATTAAGTAATTTGCATAACATATAATTATCATTGTTCCTTCTTTATTGAATTAACCTTCCACTTCCAATTGCCATCATCTCCATGATACCTTATAATTCAATGGCAAGTATACCTCAAGACATTGCACAACCCTAGACGATTTAAAGATTGTTATGCTAAGACTATGCCTCCATTATTCGGGTCGAGTTTCCTGTGATGTCTTCAGCCTTAAAGGGAGTTATAATATGGCTAAGTTTGTGGGTACGTTTGCGAATGGATTTTTGTATTGGATGGCATGTAAGCAAATCAGACAGGAAGCATGTTATAGTCGCTCTCCATGTTAAGAAGATGGCACTTTCCAACATACAATTACCATTTTACTTTGACCCGAGTGATAGTTTGTGTACATTAAACGGGTGTCTTCATCTTTGCTATATATGTAATACGGAGTAACAAATATGAGTTATGCGCAATGAATGAAGATGCCATGAAAAAATCATGGTCGAAAGTTTTGACATCAAGTATTAATTAATACTGCTCTCTTGGTTGATGATACCCCTTTGTCCATTATAGATGCGGAAAAGATTGTTATGTTGGATGACAAGAATGAAAAGAAAATTATCATCTAGGACATGTTTAAAGAATCGTATGCCGTATACAATCTGCACTGGATTGTTGGTAGCCTACGTGGATTAAAAGCCATGGAATTTGTGGAGAGTTTGATCTCACCATCTCATCTATTCAAGTTGGAAGTTAATTATATATATGTTTATATTCAATGAATTGAACTTAGTATGTTATTTTAAATTTGTTGCAATTAGTGTTATCGAATAATAAGTATTAGGCATGTTTAAGAGTCAGTTTCTTGGTTTTTATCATGAGTTCAAATTAGTTTAATTTTCTTTTAGAATGTTGCTTAAGTTTCGAGTTTGTGTCAGGTTTGTATGCATATGTTTCGTTTTTGTTCAATTAACTTTAAACGAACACGAACACGGACAACTAGTCGGACAAATAATTGTGTTTGTTGGGCTTTTCTTGACGGGTTAAGTCGATTTGGTTGTATTCAACTGCATAACGTTTTGCTACGTGTGCTTATATGCTATGTCCTTTGTCTTAGAATGCATCTAAGAGTCAAATGAGAGTTTGGAAATCACTCTATGACAAATACCTGGTATGGTAAATACATACGGCTTCTAAAAACATGGATGTAGGGGTGTAAACAAGCCGAGCATGAGCTCGGCTCATTTTGACTTACTAGAGCTTAACTCGAGCTCGGCTTGTTTCGAGCTCGTGAATTGTTTTTTCAAGCTCAGTCTTAGCTCGTGTATCATTTATTAGTTAATTTATTTAAGATTTAATTATTTTTATACAATTTGGTGTAAAATTTTAAGCGAGCTGAAGCTCGGCTGAGTGGTGTAAAAACAATAAATTTAAGTCCAAAAGAGGTAAAATTTGAAAAAACACAAGGCTTGACGAGACTAACCGAGTTTCCCATACAAGGATCGAGCTCGAGTTCAACAACTAAACAAGTTTTATTTGACTCGAAAAAGCTCATATGATTGTTCTGATGTGTAGCAACCATAATTAGTTTATACCTAATATTCAAAGCATTTTGCTAAAAATGATACAAAAGTCTTACCTCAGCTGTGACAACTACAGTTAAAAGAACATAAGGACTAACGAAAGATACTAAATTCAAAAATTTCATATTAGATTAGAACATAGATGAGATGGTGAGATCAAACTCTCCACATATTCCATGGCTTGTAATTTCCATATTCTACTAAGATTCCTCGCTTTCACCTCGTATATCTCTTGCGAATCTTTCAGCATGTCATAGATTATGATTTGCATTGGCTTTCGCCTCCCAGCCCTCAACATAACAATCTTTCCCGCATCCATAATCGACATAGGGGTATTATAACCCGTGAGAGCATTTGTTGTCATTAATACTTTCGACCATGGTTTTTCCATACCATGTTCGTTCTTTACCCACAACTCAAATTTCGTACTCGTATATCGGAAAAGCGAAAGACTTCCTCCCAATGTGCCCAAGAGACTAGAAAGAGGTAACCGTATCTCGGAAAATACCATCTCCTTAACATCCAATGCGACTATCAAATGCGTGTTGCCTCTGACTACTCTCCAATACAAAAAGCCATTTGCAAATGTACCCGAAGAATCTATTATGTAGAACGCCCTGACTAACGTTCTAGAAGTTGTGCTCCACGAACCCTTTTTAAGGCTAAAGACATCACACCATCTGGAATCTTGATCAAAATCTAATTTCATATCATTTAGTCTAACAATCTTTAAATCTTCTAGGGATGTTCCATAACAAAATCAATAACTAGTACTCGTAGATGATTTCGAAGGCGGTGGATTAGGGACAGTCTTGTACGCTCCAGTTATTGGGTTGTATAGGATCATATCTTTAAGGACTAGAAGCACGATCCCGTTGTATGTTCCACCAATAATGAGGTGACCTTCACTTCCCGGATTCATAAAATTAGGAAAAGGAAGCTCGGATACCGAATGAGTAGCGGTGTCCATGACTTGAAGCGGTTTGAAGGGTAGAAGGATCATTCGACGTGATCTCGACTTCATAAAGTGATCTGAAATCGTAGGGTTCCATTGCTTCGACAAGCATCTTAACCGCAACAAGGGTTTTGTAGGCATTCTAACAAGAATGGCAAAGACAATATCTTCAGGTATATGATTATACATAACTGCCATTGAATAAGGTTACAAAGAGTAGATGACAATCGATGGGAATATTTATAGTTTTAATGAGATTATAATATAATTCAATTTATAATGTTTATCACTTTGAATCTCTTTCTTAAATAAAGAATTTGGATTAAATTCTAAATACTTCATAATAAAATTATTATGTTATTCCGCGGTTGAATAAATACAATATTAAATAGTTAATAATAGATATTTATAAAATATAAAACTATATTTTGAAATATAAGTTATTATATTTAAATGATGAAATAAGAAAAAAAAAAGGGAAAAAGGACTTTGGCACCGAAATCACCCTTTGCGATTTATTTTCATATAAATATTGTTACTATAAGAAAATAATCAAACTAAATTTAAATAGATATCCAAATCATTTTATTTATCCTTTTAAAAAAAAAAAATATATTCCTAGTTTTAGAATTAAGTAATTTGCATAACATATAATCATCATTGAACCTTCTTCAATGAATTAACCTTCCACTTCCAATTATAATTCAATGGCAAGTATACCTCAAGACATTGTCTTTGACATTTTTGTTCGGTTGCCTACAATGCCCTTGGTGCGGTCCAGATGCTTATCAAAGCATTGGAAGTTTGGAACCATTTGATTTCTGATTATTTTATGAAGTCGAGATCACGTCGAATGAGGTGATGGTACTGTTCATTTGATTTCAACATGAAGGTTTCCTTCTGATCTTTTCAAGAACTTTGAAAGTAACCATCATGCCATCTTTGTTGGAACGTTTAACGGGATAGTGGTTTTATTGTGTGAAAATATTGTCTTGTTCAATCCATTAACCTGAGCATCCAAGATTGTTCCTGAGCCACCTTTGGAATCATCTTACAGGTCATTGTTTGCTAGTTATGGATTTTGTTGTGGCACAGCCATAGACGATTTAAAGATTTTTATGCTAAGACTATGTCTCAATTATTCGGGTCGAGTTTCCTGTGATGTCTTCAGCCTTAAAGATCGAAGGTTTATGGAGCACAAAATCTATCAGGATGAAAGGGAGTCATATGGCTAGTTCCGTTGATAAGTTCGCAAACGGATATTATTGGATGGCAAACGGATTTTATTCATGTTTGCATTTAACTTTAAACAAACAAGAACACGGACAACTGTCAGACAAATAATTGTGTTTGTTGGGCTTTTCTAGACGGGTTAAGTTGGGTTTGGTTGTATTCAACTGCATAACGTTTTGCTACGTGTGCTTATATGCTATGTCCTTTGTCTTAGAATGCATCTAAGAGTCAAATGAGAGTTTGGAAATCACTCTATGACAAATACCTCGTATGGTAAATACATACGGCTTCTAAAAACACGGTATTAACACACAAGATACAAAAGATTAACATCATTAATTCAAATACTTTGAATTAATCATACGCTTATTTTATGCCTTGATGTTTGCACCTATTATTGGAAAATGTCTATATTCATTATACATTTATTTTGTCATATTCTACTCCATGATTCTAGCTTTGTATTGTGGTTATATATTGTAAGTTACTTTATCAATAGTATAATGAATTGCAATTGCAAATATCATATCCTTGTTATGGTATCATAAGCCTACGATCAAAACTCTCTTCTGCCCTACAATTTTATTTTTTTTTGGCAGCCCCTCTCCATATATTCAACAACAGCCATTAGCCGTTGTTCTCTATTATTTATTCATTCAGTTGATACTTTCACTACCTCTCCCTCAATAATTAAGCATGTCAAACACCAATGAAATTCTCAATGTTAACAAAATACCAACTCCAAACCCAAACCCAAAACCAACACCTAATGATAATCGGCCATTTCTTGGAAAATGCCAATGGTGTTATATTAAAGGGCATACACTTACAAATTGCCCAGTGTTCAAGAAATTACTGCCACATGTTATCGTTCCTCCCTACATCCCTAACCCCTCCATCAACACTGCACAAGTTAACATGATGAATATGCCTAACCAATCCACTACAAAATGGCTAATGGACAGTGGAGCAACCCACCATGTCACCAATGATATAAGCGCATTGGCCACCCATGTGCCTTATGATGGAACCGAGGAGCTTATAATCGGTGATGGTTCATCTCTTAAAATTACTCATATTGGTTCACTTGTCATATACACACCAACCACTACTCTTATACTCAAAAATGTTCTTTGCGTTCCAAGCATATCTAGAAACATTATATCCATATCTCATTTATGTGATGATAATAATGTTCTAATTCAATTCTTTCGATCTGTTTTTCTAATCAAAGATCCCAATTCACATCTCTTGCTTCTTGAAGGAAAAGCTACCCACGGGATATATGAACTTCGTTCAACTTCTCATCCACAGCCGTCCACATTCACTATCCAAAAGACTACATCAAAGTTATGGCATCATAGATTGGGTCATCCCAATACTAAAATTCTACAATTTTTATCGTCTTTTGTTCCGTGTATCTCAAATTCAAATAACCATTGTAACTCTTGTCACATAAACAAGAGTCATAAATTGCCATTTTCTGAATCCACTTTATCCTCAAAAGCTCCCTTGCAATTGGTTTCTCAGATGTTTGGACATCACCAATTACCTCACTCGATGGTTACAAATATTACATTATATTTGTAGATCATTATACAAAATACATATGGTTATATCCACTGAAAAACAAATCCGATTCTTTATCTGTTTTCATTCGTTTTCAAAACTTGGTTGAAAATTACTTTCAAACCACTATTAAACAACTATTCTCCGATAATGGCGGCGAATATATAAAACTTTCCTCTCACCTTCAATCTCGAGGTGTTTCTCATCTTACCTCACCACCGCACACACTCGAACATAATGGATATGCCGAACGTAGACACCGTCATATTGTTGAAACCGGCTTATCACTCCTTACTCATGCTAAATTACCCACCAGTTTTTGGCCTTTTTCCATAACCACGGCCGCCTACCTCATAAATCATCTTCCTACACCCACCCTCCAAAACATCTCACCATATCACAAACTATTCAACAAACAACCCAATTATGACAAACTAAGAAGTTTCGGTTGTCTTTGTTATCCATGGTTACGACCATATGCTCCTCATAAACTCCATCCAAAATCAAAACCATGTATTTTTGTTGGAAATTCTCCTTCTCAAAGTGCTTATTACGCACTAGACCCTACCTCCAATAAAATACATACCTCTAGACACGTTATCTTTATTGAAAATCAGTTTCCTTATGAAACACTTACAACCAATAAAGTCTCCTCACCCAACCCAATTGAATGGTTTTCACTCACCATTCAAACCATTCCTTACTCTCATCCAACAAATTCTCCAACGCATACCTCCTTGCCATTCAATCAAATACCCACTTCATCCACTAACACCCATTCTCAATCCATTAACTCAACCCCAATAACAATTTCCAGCCCAAACTTCTCATCCCAACTTAACAGCCCCTCCACCGTGGACTCTACAAACCCCCCACAAACCGACCCCACCATTACAGAAACTCACGCCCAAATAAACTCCACCCCCTCTCAAATTAATAATCCATCTGGTGTGGAACCCCCACCCATCCAACAAACCAATACCACAGCTCACGCCACCACCTCACTTGCTGCCTCCGAACCTGCTGCCCAAACTCGTATTCGCAAACCCAATCCACGCTATCACAACCCTTCTTTCCAATTATATACAGCTATTAACGGACCGATCTCCGAACCTTCTACAATCACCCAAGCATTAAAGCATCCTCTTTGGAGAAACTCCATTACCGAAGAATATGAGGCTTTAATTAAAAACAACACTTGGACTCTTGTTCCTTCCACTCATGCTCCAAACCTTGTTGGCTCTAAATTGGTATTTCGTACGAAGTACAAACCCGATGGTTCCATTGATCGCCTAAAAGCTCACCTTGTAGCCAAAGGTTTTCGTCAACGGCCGGGAATTGACTATGCCGAAACTTTTAGCCCGGTCGTCAAACCCGCAACCCTTTGTCTCATTCTTTCCCTAGCCGAATCACACAATTGGAACCTCCGCCAACTTGACATCAACAATGCCTTTCTATAAGGCACATTGGCTGAAAATGTTTACATGGCACAACCACCTGGTTTCGTCAACCCATCATTCCCGTCTCATATATGCAAGCTAAATAAAGCTATATATGGCCTTCGCCAAGCTTCTCGTGCTTGGTACGAAGAATTAAAATCTCATCTTGCCTTAAATGGATTCCAACCCACTATATCGGATCCTTCATTGTTTATCCACACTAACGGCTCGTCTCCCATCTATATTCTTGTCTATGTCGATGATATTATTGTCACCGGCCCCAATCCTCAAATCCTTGATGCTTTTATTTCCACCCTTGCCACCAAATTCTCACTCAAGGACCTAGGTAACCTTTCCTATTTTCTTGGTGTTGAAGTTCTTCCCCATTCCCTTGGACTTTTCTTGTCTCAAACCAAATACATTCATGATATCCTACAACGAGCCAATATGAGTGATTGTAAACCAATGCCTACACCTATTACATGCTCCGAGACAATCACCCTACATGGCGGTACACTTTTACCGTCCCCTACAGAATATAGAGCATTAGTTGGTGCACTACAATACCTTTCTCTTACACGACCCGATGTTGCCTTTACCGTGAACAAATTATCTCAATTTATGCATGCACCCACTACAACCCATTGGAATGCCCTTAACGACTACTTCGGTATCTTCACGGGTCCATAGATCAAGGTATTTTGCTTCGTTACAAATCTCCATTACAACTACATGCTTTCACCGACGCGGATTGGGCAGGTGATAAAGACAACTATAGAAGTACAACCGGTTATATCGTGTATCTTGGGTCCAACCCAATTGCATGGAGCTCAAAAAGACAACCAACAATTGCTCGTTCAACAACTGAAGCGGAATTTCGAGCCGTTGCTTCCACAACCACAGAAATTACATGGATAAATTCTCTCCTACGAGAAATTGGCTTTACATCCACCACTATCCCAACTATTTTTGTGACAATCTAAGTGCCACTCAATATTCCGCCAATCCCGTTTTTCACTCCCGTATGAAACACCTAGCACTTGATTTCCATTTTGTTCGTGAAAAAGTGGCCGATCAATCTATTCGTGTTACACACATTGCCGGGGATGACCAACTAGCCGATGCTCTTACAAAACCCATACCTCGATCAAGATTTCATCTCCTAATGTCCAAGATTGGACTCATCACAAGACCGTCCATCTTGCGGGGGCATATTAACACACAAGATACAAAAGATTAACATCATTAATTCAAATACTTTGAATTAATCATACGCTTATTTTATGCCTTGATGTTTGCACCTATTATTGGAAAATGTCTATATTCATTATACATTTATTTTGTCATATTCTACTCCATGATTCTAGCTCTGTATTGTGGTTATATATTGTAAGTTACTTTATCAATAGTATAATGAATTGCAATTGCAAATATCATATCCTTGTTACATGGATGTAGGGGTGTAAATGAGCCGAGCGGCTCATTTTGACTTACTAGAGCTTAACTCGAGCTCGGCTTGTTTCGAGCTCGTGAATTGTTTTTTTAAGCTCAGTCTCAGCTCATGTATCATTTATTAGTTAATTTATATAAAATTTAATTATTTTTATACATTTTGGTGACAAATTTAAGCGAGCAGAAGCTCGGCGGAGTGGTGTGAAGTTAATAAATTTAAGTCCAAAAGAGGTAAAATTTGAAAATACACAAGGTTTGACGAGACTAACCGAGTTTCCCATACAAGGATCAAGCTCGGGTTCAATAACTAAACAAGCTTTATCTGACTCGAAAAAGCTCATATGATTATTCTTGATGTGTAGCAACCATAATTAGTTTACACCTAATATTCAAAGCATGTAATGCTAAAAATGAATACAAAAGTCTTACCTCAGTTGTGACAACTACAGTTAAAAGAACATAACGACTAATGAAAGATACTAAATTCAAAAACTTCATATTAAACTAGAACATAGTTGAGATGGTGAGATCAAACTCTCCACATATTCCATGGCCTGGAATCCCGATATTTTGCCAAAAGTCTTCGCGTGCACCTCGTTCCGAATGTTTCAGCATGTCATAAATTATGATATGCTTTAGCTTTCGCCTCCCAATCCTCAACATAACAATCTTTCCCACATCCATAATCAACAAAGGGATATTATAACCCGTGTGAGCATTTGTTGTCAATACTTTCGACCATGGTTTTTCCATACCATGTTCGTTCTTTACCCATAACTCAAATTTCGTAATCGTATATCGGAAAAGGTAAAGACGTCCTCCCAATGTGACCAAGAGACTAGAAAGAGGTATCTGTATCTCGGAAAATACCATCTCCTTAACATCCAATGCGACTATCAAATGCATGTTGTCTCTGACTGCTCTCCAATACAAAAAACCATTTGCAAATGTACCCGAAGAATCTATTATATGTAGAACGGCCTGACCAACGTCCTAGAAGTCGTGCTCCACGAACCCTTTTTAAGGCTAAAGACATCACACCATCTGGAATCTTGATCAAAACCTAACCTCTCATTATTTAGTCTAACAATCTTTAAATCAACTAGGGATGTTCCATAACAAAATCCATAACGAATACCAATCATAGATGATTCCAAAGGCGGTGGATTAGGGACCGTCTTTTAAGCTCCGGTTAATGGATTGTATAGGATCATGTCTTTGAGGACTAGAAGCACGATCCTGTTGTATGTTCCGACAATCATGAGACAATCTTCACTTTCTGGATTCATAAAATTAGGAAAAGGAAGCTTGGATACCGAATGAGCAGCGGTGACCATGACTTGAAGCGGCTTGAAGGGCAGAAGGATCATTCGACGTGATCTCGACTTCATAAAGTGATCTGAAATCGTACGGTTCCGTTGCTTCGACAAGCATCTTTTTATTATTTTTTTTGAATAAAACTTCTTTCATTATATAGAAACATAGATATTACATCAACATAGCAGGTAGGCGGGCAACAAGCTGCGCCGCCACCCCTTTCTGAATTGCAAACCCTAAGCTGCTAAAGACATACCCCTGCCCCTTTGGAGTCGACACATTGCTATGCACAACCCGTTGGACCCTGGTTAGGAAACAGATAGCTTCCGGTGCCAAGGAGCCAAAGGTATCAAAAGCCAGAGGGACAAAAACATGATGGTTCTCTTCGCAGGCTTTAGCATGTTTCTCCACCTTCTTCGTTTCAGCCCTTTTCATTGCTTGCCCAGCTACAAACCCATTATCCCTCAAACCAGCTAAGGGAGATACCCCTGTGAGGTTAACACAAGCGTGCTTTCCCCCGGCCCAATCAAAGACGAGCAAATATGCCGGTCGTAGAGTGGATCTCCCTTCCGTGGGGTCTGTAAGGATGTTTACGGGGGCTTCCTTTCTAGCTGATATCCCAGCTCGCCTTAAGATGTCCCAAAGGATGTCCCGCACCCAATCATGTCGGTATTTGAACCCAGGCATCTCCTTGCAATGTACCGCATGCTCTCCGAATTTATCCAGGCAAGCCTTACGGCAGATCGAACATGTTTCGTCTTCTGGGTACATTTGGACCATCAAATGGTACTTAAGAATGACCCTATACTCTACCACAGACATGCTTTGGCCCAAGCCATCAATCAGGATAACGGTCAGAAAATCTTGGGCATGAGGACCTTGTAAGCATTCAATAACCGCCTTCTGTCGGGGGGGACAATCCAAAAACTTCTCCCAGGCTCTGAGCGATTTTGCAAAAAGGGCATTCGCCAAAGTTTTTTGAGGCTTTGGTGGGGCGGTGTCCTTATTAGAGAAACCGCCAATGTCAAAGTCTGGGAGAGCGCCATTTAGGCGTTCCAGGGCCTGCACGTAGTTTGAGTCCAGGTCGAAAACTCCGCTATCCCTTAAGATGTGATTCTGTAGCTTCCAAGACTGAGCCCTCGACGCTACAAAAGCGTAAACCCAACATCATGAGCCGAAAGAAGGCCTAAACCCCCCAAGCGCATCGGTAAAGATGCAAGTCGCCACTGAAGATCACCAAAGAACGGGCCTCCACATACAACTATGTCTTCGATGGCTTCTCGAAGCCCCTTATCAAAACAGGATACCGCATCATCCATCATATGGGGGTGGCATGTTCGTAACCCAAAAAGCAACTTAGCAACCCCCATCCAAGACCTAAGCAGGAGGAGTTCGATCTGGGGATCCCTAAGGCAAGGTAAGAGTTTCATAAGATCAACCGCACGAGATGCTCTCCGCCTCGCCAACTCCTTAATAAAGTAGGGATCTCGACTAACAGCCCCTCCAAGGAGCTTTACCCCTCTCCAAGGAGCTTCCTTTCTAGCTGATATCCCAGCTCGCCTTAAGATGTCCCAAAGGATGTCCCGCACCCAATCATGTCGGTATTTGAACCCAGGCATCTCCTTGCAATGTACCGCATGCTCTCCGAATTTATCCAGGCAAGCCTTACGGCAGATCGAACATGTTTCGTCTTCTGGGTACATTTGGACCATCAAATGGTACTTAAGAATGACCCTATACTCTACCACAGACATGCTTTGGCCCAAGCCATCAATCAGGATAACGGTCAGAAAATCTTGGGCATGAGGACCTTGTAAGCATTCAATAACCGCCTTCTGTCGGGGGGGGACAATCCAAAAACTTCTCCCAGGCTCTGAGCGATTTTGCAAAAAGGGCATTCGCCAAAGTTTTTTGAGGCTTTGGTGGGGCGGTGTCCTTATTAGAGAAACCGCCAATGTCAAAGTCTGGGAGAGCGCCATTTAGGCGTTCCAGGGCCTGCACGTAGTTTGAGTCCAGGTCGAAAACTCCGCTATCCCTTAAGATGTGATTCTGTAGCTTCCAAGACTGAGCCCTCGACGCTACAAAAGCGTAAACCCAACATCATGAGCCGAAAGAAGGCCTAAACCCCCCAAGCGCATCGGTAAAGATGCAAGTCGCCACTGAAGATCACCAAAGAACGGGCCTCCACATACAACTATGTCTTCGATGGCTTCTCGAAGCCCCTTATCAAAACAGGATACCGCATCATCCATCATATGGGGGTGGCATGTTCGTAACCCAAAAAGCAACTTAGCAACCCCCATCCAAGACCTAAGCAGGAGGAGTTCGATCTGGGGATCCCTAAGGCAAGGTAAGAGTTTCATAAGATCAACCGCACGAGATGCTCTCCGCCTCGCCAACTCCTTAATAAAGTAGGGATCTCGACTAACAGCCCCTCCAAGGAGCTTTACCCCTCTCTCTGGTCTACCAATCCACTAGGGAAAAGCCCATCTTTGACTTTCACCCCATTACACGCTGGCCAAAAAACCTCGGTTTTGTTAATATTAAGTTGCAGCCCCAATGATGGCCCTTCCGAGCTGATAATGTCTAGGGCTTTAACGACTTCGTTGGCACCACCAATAATAGTCCCATCATCCAAGTACCAAGCATCGCAACAAGGGTTTTGTAGGCAATTTAACAAGAATGGCAAAGACAAGGTCTTCAGGCACATGATTATACATACCTGCCATTGAATTATAAAATTGCAAAAGTAAATGACAATTGAAAAGGGTATATTAATATTTTAATATATATGTGAGTTTGCATTATAGTTTTAATGAGATTATGATATACGGAGTAATTTTATTTCTAATGTTTATCTCTTCGAATCTCTCCCTTTAATAAAGAATCTAGGTTAAATTTATATACATAATAACTAATTTATTATACTAAGTTAAATTCGTATATTACAATGCATATGAATAATAAAATATTAAATAGTTAGTAATAAAAGTATAAAAAGTATAAAATGATAAAATATGGAATAAAATATAAGTCAATGAGCTTGTGGTGGGAGATAAAGATGAGATCTCATCTTTATGATTTATGCGACCCATGTTTGATTCCCGCCGTTAGATGCATCAGGGTGATGAGAGATTATACGAGTTGGTGACTTTCACTAGTTGGATCATTGAACTGAAAAGGTTTTATCGCACTACGCTGTCGTGCCTTCGAGCGAGTGTTCACGGGCGTTGGCCTTAGGTGAAAGTTTTTCCCAGGTCGAAAGACGAGTATATCTCGATGTAGTGAATTTAACCAGTAGCTATTTTAGAGCATTCATCGCCCGTTCAAAGAGAATTTCATATAAGTTATTATGTTTAAGTTAATGTATTATGGTGAAATAAGATAAACAAGAAAAAACATTTTGGACCAAAACCGCCCTTTGGGGTTTCTTTTTCAAATATACTAGCATTGTTACCCGCGCGTTGCGGCGGTGTTATTTTTGGCATGTTCAAAACATATAATAGCATTGTTACCCATACGTATCGACGGTGCTATTTTTGACATATTTAAATTTGTTCAAAATATATAATAAAGATAATGACTACAATAGTTTTGTTGTATCCATCTCATGTCCTTTACAAACCAGAATATTATTCAGCAATATTAGTGTAGAAAAAAAGAAGTTAAACCATTTACTCAATACCTAGGCCAAAGGTGTTTAGCGAACATGGTGATGGCATGATATGCATATGTTAAATTGAAGCACGTTGATGAATAATTGTCCTTTTCCTTTAATACATGTATATGTTAAATTGAACCTTCAAAACATACATGAACAATAATGAAATATTATTCTATAAAAATTTCCCTCCACAATCAAAATACATGAACAATAACATATAATTCTACAAAAATTTCCCTCCACAATCAAAATATAACCGATATAAACTTAAGTTAAACTTGAAAGATTGAACATATATATCTATCATTATGAGTAACAATTACATCAAAACTTTTATAAAAATAATCTACAATCAAAATTATTAAAAGGAAAAGTGAGATAAGTGTAGTAGGTTTGGTGAACAAATGCAGTAACTCAATTTCTTTTGCATATGATGCTAGGTGCAGATCAACAAAGGCAATTTTAAACCGTTTTACATTTAAAGAAATTAAATAGATTCATGACTTTTTCAACAGTAAGAATGATACTATTAACAATCAAAATCACATAGACAACAATTGATCAAAACAAAACAGAATGCGATGATTTCATAAATCAGAATGGCAAAGAGAAACTAATTTTGTGATGTCACCACAAAATTAGTTTGTTTTTCCAGACAGGTTTAATTGTTTAAAGATCTTCCAAATTAATGTTGTAGATTTAGAACCGACGGCGATTGATCATCTCGAAGAACAGTGAACAACTCCAAATGACTCGTAGTGGATCACACGAACGGGATTGAACAATATTGAGGGTAACGGCGACGACGGGATTTCGTGATATTTAGGGTTCCCATGTACAAATCTTCATTAAGCTTTTATCACTGTGCGTCTATAGATGAAAACTAACATAGTAAGTTTTCATCTGTTGCCGGAAACAGACATACTTCGTAACCGTCGTTTTGTAAACCGCCTTAAATGAATTTTTGTTTAACAATTGAAAATAAATGTATGTCTTGAGAAAAAGATCGATTTGCTTAAATGAATTTGTTTAATAATTAAACTAAAAGGATATATACGATGACTTTTCTCAAAAATAATTTACTAATATAAGAAGAAAAAAAAGAAGGATAAAAAAATAAGATAAGGAGGCTAAAGATAAATAACATGTGTTTGGCAACCAACAATTCTAAATATAGCATAGATAATATTCTCTACACGATCTCCAAAATTACTTTTAAAAAAAAAAAAAAACTTTGATAACATATTAATTGTTTTTTAAAATTATATATTTTAAATTAGATTTTTTAATAAAGGAAGAGATCAGATAAACATTATAATTAGATTCTTCAATCTATATATCCGTGACATATATATATATACTAGACGGGTGCCCGCGCGATGCAGCGGGAAACATAGACTTGGTAATCACGTAACATGGTTATGGGTGTTCATTGTTTAATTTGAAGCCGTAAAACTGTTGAAATCAGTCATTGGTATGATTTCAAGGTTGATCTTTTATTTAGCTTTTAGCCAGCCGTTTTCAATTTCAATGGTTCGGTGTCGGTTTACGACGACAAAAATTGTTACTAACAGTTTGGTTCACGGTTTAACTTGAAAACCGTCAAAACCATACCGCAAACACCCCTACACAAAATGTTATTTTTTTAACTAAAAAAAACTATAACAATATCATACTCTAATTAAAGAGAAAAATATTCTTGTTTTTATGGTAAAATTTTT
The DNA here is from genome assembly GCF_021521415.1 of Bidens hawaiensis. Taxonomy (NCBI): domain Eukaryota; kingdom Viridiplantae; phylum Streptophyta; class Magnoliopsida; order Asterales; family Asteraceae; genus Bidens; species Bidens hawaiensis. The sequence goes on along the minus strand of NW_027491031.1, from coordinate 940,667 downwards.
TTAAATAAATATTAACGTACGAAAAAGTTATTAACGTTTAAAAATCATGGTGGAAGTTGGGTTAAAAATGAAAATATGAATAAGCATTAGTAAAAGATTAAGGGTAATAATTGTAACTATACATTAAATTTACAAAAAATTGATTATACTTGAGGGGGGAAAGTTGTAAGTAGTTTAAAAAAAAGTTAAAAACACGTGAGTTTTGATGTTGCAATGACCTTTTTATCCTTGTTTAAACTTGTACTATGTGCATTATTACTTGTAAATTACTTAAAAAGATGTGTCTTAATTTACCCCCATTTGATGTATTATATATAGTAAAGATATCCGATGCTTCTAATTCTCTTTGAAACCTTATAAGTTATAATTCAATGGCGTGTCTACCTGAAGACATTGTCTTTAACATTTTTGTTCGATTGCAAACAAAGCCCTTGGTGCGATTTAGATGCTTATCAAAGCATTGGAACCATTTGATTTCGGATTACTTTATGAAGTCGAGATCACGCCGAATGATCCTTCTACCCTTCCAATCTCTTCTAGCCATACGCCACACCGTCCCTTGGGATAAAACTGTTCATTATGTTTCAACATCAAGGGTTCCTTCTCCTTTTAGATACCTAGGACGTGAAGATCATGTCCAAGTCGTTGGAACATTTTGAAGAAGCGTGTATCGACTTACTTGTATACGATCAACGTTCCTCGGGTACGAGTGTGCTATATCACCGATGGTTTTCCGGGATACGAGTTCTTCCACCTACAAAACGAACAGCACCGTGAGCTTACCCCTCAGAAAGGGACAGAGGGGTCCTCTTTGGGGTAACCCTCCGGTGTGAGAATCAGGTATTGTAGGATCAAGATGTGAAAATGAGTAAAGGACTTAGATTATATTTTCTTGCTTGCCTCCAACTGTGGAGGTGGTGTGGTATTTATAGTATTAGGGTTTCCAATGATTGGGCTCAGACCCAATTAGGGCCTTTTTGGCCTCCTCCTATTGCTTCGCGCCACGTGTACTTAGGACACCTGGTGCTTTTTCATTGATTATTCTCTGACCAAGGTATTTCACCTGACCCATGTGCCATCACGTGGTGGCACATGGGCTTTGCTGAGTTGTCCACCCTTCATTGGCAGCTGTCAACATCAACACATTCTTTATTCCTTAAAAGATACCTTCTGGAAGGTTGCCTGATGAGTACAATCATGGTTGTCCTTATCCTGATTTGGATTAGACTATTGTCTCATTTGTTGTGTGTCGCTTACGCGCGGCCTTTATGCGCCTATCCTGGGGATGCGCAAGGTCTTCTCTTTATTCTCACAGATGTTTCATGCGCTTGCGCGTATGTGATATGCGCCACGCGCAGATGTTTCATGCGCTTGCGCATAGGTTTTGGCTTTGTGTCTTCATGACATCCTGATTTCAAGCCTCTTGTCTATATCTTGTGGGTTGACCCGCCCCGCTCGATGTTCAGGCGGGTGCATACCCCTTCAAGCCCCCCAGTCTAATGGGTGTCTTGTCTCGCGCGAGCGAGGTAAGATAGATATTAGACTTAATAGTTTGCTTTTTCAATAGGCTTGTTTTTTCCTTTTCTTTTCTTGTACGCGCGTTGCGCGAAATTCCATCCCTTTGGTTAAAACGAATCGTCAATGCACGTGGTTGGTTGGTGTTGACATGCATCAGAGATAGAGACGTTATGTGTCAGACCTTTCGTGTGCTCGAGGTGCTACAGTGGCCTTTCACGTCTCCTCATGCAGTGTCAGGAACACGTGTCGCGCTTATGTTGGCCTACGCCTGCGAGTGGGGGCGCGTGAGCGTAGATCTGATTATTACTTGTTTCTCTTTCTTTCCCCTGGGCCTATAAAACCAAACCTTTTGAACGGTTTTTTCTTCATCTTCACTGTCATTTTCAGAGCTTTTGCTTATCATTTACATTCCGATTAAGAGCTTTCGTCTTCGTCCCTGAATTCCGTGCTTAAAGTAACCATATTGTTCGATTCGCAATTGTATGTCTGGTAACCCAGACACCACAATTTCCCCTAGTAAAGGCCGTGTAAAATCAGTGGTTATGTCTACTTTGAAGAAAACCGGCAAGGGTATTCGGGTTGCCGAGGCTTCGTCGGAGGAGGGGGGAAAGAATAAAACGGCGAAAAGATGGGACGAGATCCCCTGCAAGTTGAAACAGCCTGAGCTTGATAGTCTCATTGCTTCACAGGGTTTTCTCCCTGAGTATGGTTGTCTGTTCCCGGCAGCCGGGCAGCCGGCGGCGGATCCTCCCGCCGGCTATATCTCTTTATATTCTCACTTTCTTACTCACGTAACCTTCGTCTTCCGATGACAAGGTTTATAGGTGCGCTCCTTCAATTTTATGGGATTCACATATCCCAAGTTCACCCTTTTGGGTTGGTGCGCATGACTCATTTTGAGTTTATGTGCAAAGCTCAGCGCGAAGAGCCTACTCCTCGCCGCTTTCAATATTTCTATAAACCAAAGGTTCAAGATTCTTGGTTTTCGTTTACTCCGCGCAGTCAGAAGGTTAAATGCTCTACTGTCACTTTTAAGAGCCTTCATGACTGGACTGAGAAGTTTTTCTATGTCAAAGCTGGTGTTATTCCAATCCACATGACTATGCGCGCGATCACTTCTGTGCCCGCGGATGACAATGTCCTTAAGAACCCAACGGGCACGTGGGTTAAAAAATTAACTGCTGAACCATCCCCCGCCAAGAATATTTGCGAGGAAGCGTTGGTGGGGGTTGGTATGAGCAAGAGGTGGACTGACAGCGAGACTGAGCCTGTCATCCATGTTGATGGCTCAGGTGGGTTGTTTGTTCATTGCATTAATTTTGCGCGAGTATAATTCGTTTTGCTGATATCACTTGTCTTGTTTTATGCAGAAAGCAAGGAATACATCCACGCCGCCTATGACGAACATACAGAAGGTGGCTCTGTCGCCCTGAACGCTGGGGAAGTTGCTTTCCCTGATCGCTTCGATGATATGTTCATCCCTGTCGACTTAGAATTTTGCTTTGACAGCGATGCGCCTGGTAAGCCCTTGTATTTGTGTTTAGGCCCTTAGAATACCAAATTTGGTTTTAACATTTATGTTGCGCGTATTGTAGATGCGCTCGCTAATTATGGGTTGGAGCCTGTGGAAGAGGAAGGGGAGGAGGAAGAAGCTGAAGCGCAAAAACTCAAGCGCAAGGCTAAAGGCAAAACTGGCGCAGGGGCCAGTAAAAAACAGAAAAAAGATGATGCCTCTGTTGCCCAGAATCTTCCTCCTACTCAAGTGAAGGGACTTGAGAAAACCAAGGGTTTTACTTCCAAGTTTTCCTCGTCTTCTTTGCCTCAAGGTGTGGGCACTCCTCCAGTCCACACGAGGTATGGTGCTGCCACCTCATCTCTGTGCGCGGCGGACAAGGGAAGCGGTGCTGCGCCTGCTGTTTCGTCTTCTCCAACAGGTATACTTTGTTTATATTTTGTGGTTTTATGAGCGTGATTTCGATAGTGTTATTAATAAAACTTTGTTCACTCAAATGTTTGTAGAGCCGGCAACGTTGGTGGCTCAACCTCAGGCGCAGCAAGGTGCCAAGGCTATGCCGAAGGTTGTTTTGAAGTCCTCTGTTTTGCCCTCAAAACGGGGGAAAATGGACTTCATGGCGATGCTTAATTCGCGGACTGCGGTGCGCCAAGGTATTTATTGCGCTTTGATTGTTTGATTTTTTCCTTTAGTTCAAGTCATGAATCATTTCTCCTTGTTGGTTTTTTCATAGGAATTATAGCTGGCACACAAGCTGCTGGTGGCGCTGCTAGCGCTGGTGCCGTTAGTTCTGCTCCTGCTCCAACAAGTACTGAATCTCCCCTCATTGGGATCACTAAGGAGCAGGAGACTATTTTTCGCGCTGCTCTAATAGCGTCAAGACCTCCCTCACCTCCTCCTGCGCGCAGCCCTCCTCGTGAGACTATTTTTGATTATTCCAAGTCGCAGGAGAAGAGACCTGTTATAGAGGATGATGAGGAGGTTAATTTTGAAAATTCTGATGGTGGCCGCGTAAGCCCTATAGCGCCACGAGATTTCGTGGCGCAGCCTTTTTCTCATGGGGCAGGCAGGAGCTCATCAGCTGGCGCTAATCTTTCTGCCGGTTCTCCTCAGGTATAAGTTTATTTTGCTCCGCTGTGCAGACTTCCAAGTTAGTGTTTAGATAACTAAAACGTTTCTTTGCGTTGCTTTGTGTTTGTAGGGAGTCGATCACATATACCGCCCGAGCTGGAGTATCACTGAAGAGAGCTCATTCCAATCCTTGGGCGTATGTGAAGACTTTTGGGCTCACTCTGTTCCTCCAGCTGAAAGGAGGTTTCAAGAGGACCGCGCTCGCGTGGATTTGCTTAATGACCACCTTTTTGCTGGGTCTGCGTTTTTTGCTGCCTCCCAAGAGCTTCGCAATGATTATATAAAGGTACGTGATGCCCTTGTGGAGGCCAAGCAAGAGGCTAAGATTTCTGCTTGGAATCTTTCTGATGCCCGAGAGAAAGCTGAGAAACTCCAAGCAGAACTTAGCGAGAACCGGGCAAGTTCCAACGCTGCTTTTGTGAAGCGCGGGCTTGAGCTGCAAGCTGCGCGGGAGAAACTGCAAGTGGCAGAGGCAGATGCGGCCAAGTACGCGCGTCAAGCGCGTGACCAGGAGTTAGCAGTGGAGGCGCGTGACCAAACTATTGCGCAGGTTAATACTGAAAAATCTTTATTGGAGACTGAGGTTGCGCGCCTGAAGAAAGAGCTCGATGCTGCGCGAGCGGAAAAGAATGAAGCCTTGGCGGCAGCAGCGTCTGACAAAGAAGAGCTAGAACAAGTCAAGGAAACTGTTAAGTTATTAAACTCTCAAATCCCTGCTCTTGAGACGTCTGTTTCTTCCCTCGCGCAGGATCGTCAATGGCTGATTTCACAGGGTGTGACTCGTTGCGCTTATGCCATGAAATATTCAGACGAGTTTCAGACCCTTGTGATGGACTGTAATGCGGCGTCGCGCTTGGTGGGTCGGGCTGAGGGGTTTAAGGATGGTTATGAATATGGCATGCTAAAGAAGAATCCATCCGACTACCCTTATCAGCTCGACGCTGTCTGCCCTGACATGGCTGAGGTGGGGGAGAAGTACTTGAATACTCCAATTCCCATCCTTGAGCAGGTATTTTAACCTTACTGAGTTTACTTGACTTATTTTCATAATCTTTGGTACTTATACTGTTCCTTGTGACTTGCAGATAGCCGCGCTTGCTGACCAGCCCGATCTTGGCGCTTTAAAGAAATTACTTGATGAATGTGAAAGGACTGGTGGCAATGATGATGGCGCGGGCAACGCTACCTCTGCCAGCGGCTTTGGCGTGACCAAAGGACCTACTCCTGACGCTATCATGACAGAAGACGACTATATTCAAGACGAACAGCTTGATTATGGTACGTTTGGAGATGACGAGGAGCGGGTTGCGCTAGATGCTGAGGGAGGAAATAATGATGAGGAGGATGAAGAGGCTGATATTAACATAGAGACTTGAAAAGCCCTTCTTGTTTTTTTTTTTTTTTTTTTTTTTTGTGTTTGTAGTTTTTACCTCATCATTTGTAAATTTGTAAACTTCTATGTTTCGGAATGAAATTTTGTTTTTCCCTTATTCGCATCTTGCGCATTCCCAATTCATCTCTTTATATTGCATGTGTGTGCTTGTTGAATATAAGGTATGCTTACACATTGAAACTTGAACAAGGTTGTAAGGAAATTATTTTTACTTAATCCTTAACAGTTGTCATATTTCAAGTTTTTTTTTTTTTTTTTTTTTTTGCGATATTCTGAATATGCTGACACGTGCCTTGGCATTTCATTATTCCTCTTTTGCGCGACGTTATCATGCATTTATTATAGGGAATTATGAATGAGTTTTTTAGCCTTTACGTGTCAGTATGTGTTACTTTGCTTATATCCATTATAATCACATGCGCGGCCCCGACCTGAGACCTTAACAACTATGCTTTGGCGTGTGCTTTGCCTTAGTTGTGCTTATGTATTTTTATGGTCCAGCTGCGCAATACGTAGGAGTTGTTCAGTGATGCCTCCAATTGCAAGAGATTCCTGATTGAAACGAGTTATGTAGTCTTCAATGGTTTCATCATTATTCTCTGACCAATTAGGGCCTTTTTGGCCTCCTCCTATTGCTTCGCGCCATGTGTACTTAGGACACCTGGTGCTTTTTCATTGATTATCCTCTGACCAAGGTATTTCACCTGACCCATGTGCCATCACGTGGTGGCACATGGGCTTTGCTGAGTTGTCCACCCTTCATTGGCAGCTGTCAACATCAGCACATTCTTTATTCCTTAAAAGATACCTTCTGGAAGGTTGCCTGATGAGTACAATCATGGTTGTCCTTATCCTGATTTGGATTAGACTATTGTCTCATTTGTTGTGTGTCGCTTACGCGCGGCCTTTATGCGCCTATCCCGGGGATGCGCAAGGTCTTCTCTTTATTCTCACAGATGTTTCATGCGCTTGCGCGTATGTGATATGCGCCACGCGCAGATGTTTCATGCGCTTGAGCATAGGTTTTGGCTTTGTGTCTTCATGACATCCTGATTTCAAGCCTCTTGTCTATATCTTGTGGGTTGACCCGCCCCGCTCGATGTTAAGGCGGGTGCATACCCCTTCACATTTGAAGGGATAGTCGTTCTACTTTGTAAAGATATATTGATCTTGTTCAATCCATTAACCGGATCGTTCAAGATTGTTCCTCATCCACCTTTGGACTCATCTGATAGAGTTGACACCTACGGATTATGTTATGGTGCAACTCTAGACGATTTAAAGATTGTAAAACTAAGATTTAGGTTCAGTTATCCGTATCGAGTTCCATGTGATGTCTTCAGCCTTAAAAAAGGTTTATGGAGCACAAAATCTATCAATTTGGAAGAGAGGTATATAGTTGATCCTTTCTTGAAAGAGAGGTTTGGTACATTTGCAAATGGATTTTTGTATTGGATTGCATTTAAGAAACCGGACCGTATACATGTTGCAATCGCTCTGGATGTTAAGGAGATGGTACTTTCCGAGATACTATTACCATGTAAATTTCGCTTGAGAGATAGTTTGTGTACATTAAGCGGGCGTCTACACTTTTTCCATAAATCCAATATGACATATGAGTTATGGGTAATGAACGAAGATGGTATGGAAAAGTCATGGTCGAAGATATTGACATCAAATGTTACTCTCTCGAATTTCAGTATCCTTTACTCCAATATAGATGCCGGAAAAATTGTTATGTTTGATAACAAGGATGAAAGGCGAATCAAAATCTACGACATGTTTAAAGAATTGTATGACGTATACAATCTGCACTGGATTGTTGGCAGCCTACAGGGATCACAAGCCATGGAATATGTGGAGAGTTTGATCTCACCATCTTATCTATATTCAACTTGGTATATTTGATATCATGTTTTTATTAGTTGGTTTATGGCATTTTAATTTACTATCTTCTGGTTTTCAATATCATATATATTATTTTCCCACATAGAAACATCAACTTTTAATAATCCAATGTTTCAAGGTAATGGAGTTGTATTGTAATTCATAAGTCTTGTTTGTTAAATTTGTTTTAATAGTTATCATAGGAAAACCTTGTTTTTATATGCGACAATAGGCTGTACCAATAGTTGGACACAAAAATGGTAGATAGTGCATGATATCTTATAGAAATAAGTTGGTTCATAAGTCTTTGATGTTCTAAAAGAATTTACACTAGTAATACATCCTGCGCGTTGTGGCAGAAATTATTGCTAGCTTATACAATATAGACGTGCACAAATTGAGTATTTTTTAAACCCGAAACCTAGTAGGAACCAGGAATTTTGAAACGGGGTACAAACTGGAGCTGGTTCTCGTCAGGAACTGGGTAGAAACCGAACCCGACTCGATTGGAAAATATAAGAACTCAGTGGAATCGGGTACGGGTTATACCCGAAAACCAGGTACACCGGATTTTCCTTATTTAATCCATTTTTGACCGTTGGGTACCCGGTTCTAACGTCTATAGCCATCTTTGGACTGTTGGAACCGGTTTTTGAATATTTAAAACATACACGCATAGTATAAATAGCTAGGTTAAGTTTAGGACTTGATAAACCGCTTCTCTAACTATAAAACACATTTTAAATCACAATATTGATTAAACTTGCATGGCGGCATGCAATGACAAGAATAAATTTCCTACAATGCAAGGAGAAAATTTGTTAGGTATTAAATAGTGTAGGGGTTTATGCGTTGCTAGGAAGTAGGAGGGTATAGATGTAAATAATCATTGTAATCGAGTTCGTTAAATATACGAACTTGAATATGGAATACACAACTAATGATTTGAGAGATTATCTCCTTCTTCTCCTATGTTCTTCTTTTACAATTCTTTAGCTTGGTTACCATTTTGTATAATTGATGACTATCCATGGCTTTATATGTCTCCTTATTTCTCCTTAATACGCAATGCCAAACACCCTTTAAATAGCCATAACTGATCTTTAGATGAATCTCGCTAATCATTAAACAACTTTAATAGTTTTTATATCAAGCAAACAAAACTTTTATGTTATATTATCAAATTAAGAGAATAAAGTAACAATGTATTAATTAAAGTGCTATGATATATGACATAAATCAAATCTGTGTTCTAAAATGCTCTTAGATGTTATGGATGAAGCCAACTTTGTCCATCAATATAAGCGATACCCATGTACGGAATTGCTTCTGCTACGGTTAAATTTTTCACATACTTGATTGTCCAATGTGATCCAGGGCCCGAACACGCATGTTGTCCAAACAATACTTTCCTGAAAAACATTCACACAATATATGTTAATAACAATGATTAACATATGATTATATATACGGAAAATCACAATATCATGTAGAAAAACTAAAACAGCCGTAACTGGTCTCTAGAGGCGTCATTCATGTCGTTCCAGCCTTCAGGAGCGATAATAGCAGGCAAGAACATATTAATGAACACGGTAGTCGCATAATTACCCCAAGCTCTCCCAAGCCAAATATTACCATTTCCTACAATTTTACACTTCACGAAAGAAAACCCGGTCTTTTCCTGTAACGAGCCACGTTTTTGGGCTGTTATCGCTCTCCATTGATCCCAAGACCGGTTGCAATGGAGTTCAACGTACAATCCTAAAATAAAGTTTTAAGAAAAATGGTTAATAAAAAACGTCAGAAAATAAAGCGGTTGGTCTATGAAAATCCGTTGTTGTTTAGGCTGAGGGGTGTGGAGCGCGAGAAAGGGCGCGTGAGGCCATCCGCTCGCGCCCCGGGGCGCGAGCACCACACCACCGAGGCGCGAGAGGGGCGCGAGCGCGGATTTCCAGGCGGGCGCAAGGGTGATCGCGGGAGAAGAGAGAGGAAAAGCTAGTGGGCCCACCCAAAAGAGCCGTTGAGCTCGGGTTTTTTTTTTAAAAAAACCTTTACAAAATCCTATATAATACCCCTAAATCAACCCATTTTAACCATATCAAGCACAACTTCAATCTCCAAACTCATATATAATATCCCAAACTCCTTTATAAAACCCAAAATTTTTTTCCTATATATAACCCATTTCATATAAATCAATTACCACAACTTCAAAAAAAAATTCAAAAACAACCCATCGTCCCAATTTTTTTTTTAAAAATAATGTCGTCGTACTCGTCTGATTCCGACTCCTCCGAAGAGGATGATTTGCTTCTTCATGTAGGGGGAGTTTTGACCGCAACCGTGGTCAATCCCTTGCAAAATCAAGCCCATCAACCCCGACTCCCGAGGGTTAGAGCACCACCTCGTGATCGTGATCGATCGGGTGCTAACGATACTTTGATGAGGCATTATTTTAGCCCTCAACCGGTATACGCGGAGTCGGATTTTCGAACTCGTTTTCGAATGAGCAGGCAATTGTTCACGCGTATAGCGAGTGATTTAGAGGCACGGTATCCCTTTTTTCAACAAAGGGAGGATGCTAGGGGTCTTCCCAGTTTTACCCCTCTTCAAAAATGCACGGCTGCTATCCGTCAATTAGCGTACGGCATCTCGTTGGACGCTTTGGATGAGTATTTACAGATGTCGAAAAGGGTTGCACGTGAATCCCTTCGTTTTTTCTGCCAAGGTAAAAAACATTAATTTTACTTTTTATTAAATATTTATTACATTTTGTAATATATATTGTACGTAGGAGTCATATCGACTTACGCTCGGAGATATCTGCGTAAACCTACAACGTATGACATCCAACGCATATATGAGGTGCACGCAGAAAAACATGGTTTTCCTGGGATGCTAGGTAGCATCGATTGTACGCATGTTGGATGGGCTATGTGTCCAACGGCCTGGCGAGGTCAGTTCCACCGTGGTGATCATGAAGGGCCGACCCTCATACTTGAGGCGGCGGTGTCACAGGATCTTTGGTTTTGGCATGCTTTTTTTGGTGTTGCTGGGTCAAATAACGACCTTAATGTTATCGATCAGTCACATTTGATCAACGACCTTATCGACGGGGTTGAACCACCTCAATCTTTTGTTGCAAATGGAGACCTCTTCAAGTACGGGTACTATCTGGTCGATGGTATTTACAACGAATGGGCTGTGTTAGTTCAAGCTTTTACAGATCCAATCGCCGACAAACGGAAGTATTTTACGAAGAAGCAAGAGTCTGCTAGAAAAGATATTGAAAGAGCTTTTGGAGCTATAAAAAAACAATATTATGTTCTGGCGAACCCGATACGTTATTGGACTCGGGAGAGGATAATGGACGTCGTCTACACGTGTCTTATCCTACACAACATGACGTTAGAAGACGAGGGCAAAGCTATATGCCAAAACTACCAAGGTGACATTCCGCCACAACCGTCCACAATCAGTGATCAACAAAAACTTCATAACATAGCAAATATCAAGAGCCGTGAGATACACGGGGGTCTTCGACATGAGTTGGTTGAACATTTGTGGACGAGGCGACCAGATGATCTTGTATTAGATTAGTTTTATTATTAAATATTATTGTTTGTTTAATTTTTAGTATGTTTTTTTTTATTATGAATTTTCAAAAAAATGTGTGTTTTTTTAAATAATTTCTTGTTTTTTTAATAATACGTTTTTTTAATACATTTATAAAAAAATAAAAAAATAAACCGCTCGCGCCCCCTCTCGCGCCCCTCCACACCAGGGCCAGGGGCGCGAGTACCACAACCAACACCCATCTTATCAAGTTTCTCTCTCTGCCACACGTCACAATATTATTGGCTGGAGCCCCCACTCGCGCCCCCTCTCGCGCCCCCCACACCCCTCAGCCTTAGAATAATGTGTATGGTGAATTACCTCATAGAGTGATCTACCATTTCCAAATATAAAATCTATTGCTCCTTCAATGTAACAATTTTTGAAATAATGTCTTCCTGATTCATCAAGAAGAGTATCTTGATATCCATAAAATCCACAACTATAAAAAGCCGCTTGATCACCACTGATTCTGAATGCAACCGCTTGTTGTCCATCTTTATGTGAAATTTGAGGAGGCGCCGTGTTCTTTATCATTCCATAACAACACAAGCTTTTTAGTAATCTTGCGTTGAAAAAAAAACACTATCTTTTCATGTTGCATAACAATGATTTACTTGCAATATAACTAGTTACCTTAAAGCTGATGTCGTGAGCGATAAACTTTGGCGCAAAAACACCAACCGAGTAGCTATAGTAAGTTCCCTTAGAATTAGCCGCGGTGTCACCCCAAACAATGAATGTATTAGCATAACCTTGGCCTTGAATTATAAGATTGGATTTAGTATTTGCCACCACTACCTTCTCCCTGTCAAAACAATAAAACAATTTTCAATTAATTAATTTTACACATTTAAGCACAAACTATGTATGCACAAATATATTTTACTTACCTATATGTGCCCGAATCAACTATGATAAGCGTCGGTTTTGATGCATTATCAGGAACAGCATCCACTGCCTTTTGAAGACTATTGAACTTGCCACAACCCTTTTGATCGACGGTTAAAGTAAGTCCCACCCCATATTTTGCTATAAGTGGAGATTTCCACTTCATTTCGTCGCATGCAAGAAACCTATAACTACGGGTAAAAGTTTGGTTTTCAAACTTTGCATTGTTTGGATCTTTTGTGTAGAAAGAAATGAAGATTGAAAGAAGAGCAACCGCAACGGCAGAGAGCCAAAACAATGTGTCACTTTTAGTGTTCATGTTTTCAGACCAAAGGATTAATGTGATTGAAACTTGCATGGGTTGTATTGTTATTTATACGTAAGAATACTAAAGCTTGGTAATGGAGATTAACTTGAAAAATGATATAATTATCACTTAATTGTATTTATCTCAACTCATGTTATGATTATCTGAATTTTATGTATATACAAGATATATATAGTATTTGATTAGTTTTTTTGTATTTATCATCTATTACATGAATATAATATGTGGTTTTGTTTTATTTAGCTTGTAAAGATTATATCTTTTATAAATATAAAATTTTATTTTATAAGTTTTATTAGTATTTATCTTTATTGTAAGAATATCTATGTTAACAGTATAAATCTGAATCATCCTAACATATTAATAGGGTAACTAAAAGTATGGTAAGTTTATTAATAACTAATAAGGTAAATAAAAGTATGATAAGTTTAAGATAAATCAGAGAATATTGTTGGCCAATTAAAAAATGAATAAGGCAAGTTTTTTGTGATTTTTTTTTTCAATTCCTATTGTAGAAAGAATACTTTAATTTAGATTTAAGAATATTATAATAAAATCAATTTTTCAATAGCAAAGCGTAGATTTAACTGGTTTTTTGTGAACTTAAGTATGTGAACCCTTGTATTTTTTGTGAATATTATAATAAAATGAATTTTTCAATTCCTTGTCATCATACGGGGCCTACGTTGAAGATGTCAAGATACCACCATAGAGTTGACCTTATGCTCTTTGATTTTCATTTACAAACCCTAGAAAATCCATTTACACTTAGCTTATAGGTAAGACAAACGATAAGGAAAACGTAGTACATTATAACAATGTCAAAAAAAAATTATATTACTAAGACTGAAAGAGTATAATTCTTGTTGGGTTGACCTGACCCGACCTGTTTCAACCAATACGTATTATACAAAATATTGCAAGTACAACAATTGATTCCAACATTGCAAGTGTAACATTTTCATGGGCTACCATCGAAAGGATAAACTTACAATGAAGACTTTTTCTGGTCAAACAATCTGACTTTCTGATTTAAAACTGATATAAGCTTTAGTCATTAAAGTTATCATAATCTCATTCATGTCATTCCATCTATTATAGATCGACTGTTTACAGTTTATTTATTTTTTCTGTTTATGACTAACAACCAAATCACGCTTGATTGAAGATGATTATGGATCGAGTTTGTTTAATTTTACTCTTTTTTTTAATTGTTTTATCGGGTTATGTTGGTTTATTATCTGGTTATTTACGTTATCAGAGAAGGAAAATATGTTGTTTTAATTTTAGCATTGTAGTTTTCAAAAAATATATTTATTTTTTTGGATACTCGAAACCCGATTAACCCAACCCGAAAATCCAATGCGAACCCAAAAAACCACAAGAGTTTTGAGTTGGATTTCGAGTCACTACATAAAACTTGAAACCCAAATAACCCAAAACCGAAATAACAAACCCCTAAGAACACCCTTAGGCTAAAGGGTATACACCACATCCCTCATCCCCCTTCATTCGTCACGTCTGCGTTATCTAAGTGCTAACTCAGTTTTCCTCCATCACTCAATCTCGTCCCCAAAATCCCTGATATGGGTCATTCTTCTCATTCCCTTATTCTTCATCATTAATATTATTTAATCTTATAAAAAATTGAAAGAAAAACACACTTTGGATGGTCATCATTGAAATGAGCCGCGTGACCAATATATGATAATTTATTAGTTAGCAATTAACAAAATTATTTATACCTAAATTAATTATTTACAGTTGAAAATTTTCAAACTCAAATGATAAAAGTCGAAATCAAAACTAAAACCGAAATCGAACGGTTTCTAAAAATCCAAAAATAAAGTTTTGATTTTCGATTTATTTTTAACTCAAAACCACACCACGCACACTCCAAACTTAACTACCCGTTTATAAGATATATATATATATATATATTATATTGTCAAATGTATTATAATATATTAGTTAACATTTAACCAAATTATTTATACATAAATTAATTATTTTCGACCAATTTTTTACTTTGACCTAAAATTTCAAACTCAAATGACAAACCGAAAAAGCGAAACTGAACCAAAACTAAAACTAAAACCGAACGATTTCGGAAAAAAATCCAAATAATAGAGTTTCGGTTTTCAGTTAATTTTTAGCCCAAAATCATACCAAATCGCACCGCGCACGCCCTTTGCTACCCGTTTATGATATAAGAAATTATTCATAATATAATAATATATTTACTTCAATCATAACTTGTAAACACTAGGGGAAAGTAAGCTAACTCACCAACTGCCATTGTTTCTTCAGATCACAAATCTATCACACGCCGGTTAGCAATTACCCATTTCTTCATCTCTCGTTTAATACTTGTTACATTCAGTGTGCATAGTTTCAGCTCATATCTTTGTTAATAGACCTTTTTTATGTATGCCCACCAAGTGTTCAACGAAATGATTTTAAATCCAAATTGTTTATTATCTCGTAAAAGATCCATTTTTGTACCCCTGTAATGTTCAGACTGTGTTTCGTAATTGGGTTTAAGATTTAGGGTTTGAGTTTATGTGGCTGCAAGTGAGTTCTTTCAATGTGTGCACACCAAGTGTTCGATGAAATGATTTTGAACCCAAATTGTGTGTTATCTTGTAAAAGATCTATTTTTTTTGTGTCCCTGAAATGATCAGAATGTGTATCGTAGTTGGGTTCAAGGTTTAGGGTTTAGGGTTTAGGGGTTCAATTCGTATGGATGTAAGTGAGTTTTTTAATGTGTGCACACCAACTGTTCGATGAAACGATTTTGAACCCAAATTGTTTATTATCCTGGAAAAGATTCATTTTTGGATCCCTGAAACGATTGACTTCTGTATTGTAACTTGATCTCTATGAATTGCTTACGAGAACATGAATCACTAAATTAAACCTAGGGTATGGTTTTATTTAGGGCTTGCAATTTCTGACACGGACCTGTTTAGGCGCACGAAACGACACGGAGAACAAGTTGGGTTTGGGCTTATCAAGTTTCGTATGTTAAAGAGGTCGACGGTCGACACGTTTAAGGCATGCTTAAATTCGTGTCTAAACAGGTTAAACTCCTGTTAACCTGTTAATGACCAGTTTATTTTTTTAAATTAATTATTAAAAAAGTTAAAAATATATGCGCTACTTAGTGGATGTTATAAATTAATTCTAGACTTTTATCGATTTTTGTTTCAAACATGTTAAGGATTATGCATTTAAGACTTTAATAAACTTTTGGCAACTTTTTTTTCCCACTATTTATCATGTCCTTAAACAGTTCGTGTCATGTAACCTGTTTCTAAATAGGCGTATGCAAAAAAATGTCATGATTAGTTATTGTGTTGTGTTCGTGTCTAGCACCATAGGTAACTGTGTCTTACTGTGTCACATCTTATCGTGACATGTCTACCTGTTTTGCAGATAAGAAGCAATGGCTTCCTCCTTACAACTTCCAGCGGATGATTCAGCCCTGTTACGTGTAACTCATTCTAATCTCAAGACATTCGCCTCCGATGTTAGATTCTCACTTGAGGTATGTTATTTGCTTCTCATGTTTCTTGAATTCTTTACTTGAATCAAACTGGTATAGATTCTTGAGAAATCAATGTAATTGTTTAATATTTGATAGGGGTGTGCATGAAACCGAAAAATACCAAACCGAAACAAAACCGATGGTTAGTTTTTATAAAAGCGAACTTAAGGTTCGGTGTTGGTTATGCATGAAATAAAAACCGATCACCGAATTTATAGTTTTTCATTTTTAGTAGTTTGTAAAAAATTGATAAATAATTAAATATGTAACTCAAATATTTTAGCCCAAATGTATAATAATTAATTAGTTATTAATTAACAAATTGATTTAGGCCCAAATTTATTATTTTAGCCTAAAATTTTCAAGCTCAAATGGCAAAACCGAAACCAAACCGAACCCAAACTGATAACCTAAAAACCGAAACTGAACGATTGTTAAGGATTAAAAAACGAAATTGCGGTTTTGGTTCAGTTTTTTAGCCCAAACCGAACTGTGCACAGCCCTAATGCTTGGATATGATTTATTCTTTTCAATGATATTTCTCAGAGCACAGTAGAAGCTGTTAAAGATAAACTATGGAAAAAATGTGGTACTGCTGTTACTTCAATGAGTCTTCAACTATATGATGATACTGGTGCTAAAGTAGCAGATGTAAATGATAATTCACGACCGTTTGGATTTTACTCTCCACTAGACGGGTTTGTTTTGCAATTTTCTTTTCAGTAGTTTCATATTTGATAAGAACTGTTTTCATATTATCATATGGTTATTGTAGGTATCGCCTGCATATTGTAGATCTTGATCCATCATCTGTAACATCTGGTGGTTGGCTCGAGGATACTTCACTGGTGGAAAAATACACAATTTCTGATGAAGCATATGACAAACTTGATGGTATTTGTTTTGAAGAGACAACAAAATCTCATTTTACATAAAATATATGTGCATTAACTTATATGTTTGTAGGTACATATAGAAAGTTTAAGGAGAAACTCGGACCCCGAAATGCTTCTGCCCAGGGATCTAAAGTGAGCCAATTGATTTTAGAGTGAAGCGCTTTTTATTTTTATTTTTATGGGACTTTTCTTTTTACTTATTATTTCCACCGCAGATTACTGATGATTATATGGAAGACCTTTGTGCAAATATTAAGGTATGTTGTCTTTTGTCATGTAATTATCTTACTTTGGCATCAGAAGTTACAAAATATCTATTTTTATAATCTGACGAAACTTGCAAATACAAGATTCCTAAGTTCCTTGTTTTAAAGTACTTCTCAGTTCTCGAAAAGTCTATCGTTTTTGTTAGAATTATATAACAAGTCAAACATTATAATTATTACATTTTGTGTTGATATAGGTCGGAGATAGATGTCAAGTGGAACCAGGGGATAAAAGGGGTGTTGTTAAGTTTGTGGGACGAGCCGAAGGTCTAGCGCCGGGCTTTTGGGTTGGAATTCAATACGATGAACCATTGGGAAAACATGATGGCTTGTAAGTAAATTCTAGATCACTTACCCTTTTGCCATTGAGTTGTTTTGTATATATCATTCCCTTTCTTTATATACGAAATTGTGGTATATAGCATATCAACACTAAATACCTGTGATCAGAGTTAAAAATAATATACATACAAATTAAATACTAATATTATATATATATATATATATATATTTAGTACCTAAGCCTGTTACTTTGCCTAAACCACATGGGACAATCTGTGTAATTAATTAACTCTTTCTCTTGTAATAAATTTTTTATGTAATTTATGATCAGAGTTGGAAAACGGTGGGTTTGGTAACTAATCGGATTTTTGGTTCAGCTCAAAGTTTGTAGCTTTTAGGTATGGGTCAAACAGTCCGGTCTGGTTGAGTTGACCCGCCAACACTTTTTTGTTCGTTTTTTTATCTTCATATATTATTTATGTTTTAAATATGATCATAGTGTATTATTGAGATAATCATTTATTCTAATGAAACGATTTACAAGTTTGTATATTGGACACATATGAGTACAGTTTAGGAACATTTTGACTCGTTTGTCTCGTTTTCTTTGTCTTACTTTTATTTGAATTGCTTGTGCTGATGTGGACAGGGTGAAAGGGACACGGTTCTTTGAATGCCCCCCGCTTCATGGAGCCATGGTCAGACCAGATAAAGTAAAGGTTAGCCTTCATACTCGACCTGTTTACTTTTGAATGGGTTGATTAGGGTTATGTTGTATCTGTAACGGGGCAAATGGGTTAAAGAAACAGTATAGCCAGATAGAAAACGGGTCAAACGGGTTCAACGAGCCAACACATATTGAAAGTCGTCCAAAGTGTACATCTAATGCATACGAACTATTAAAAGTGAATGGTCGTCTATATATATTTTTATAAGTATGTTTTAAAGCTTTATTGTTTTTCTAAATGGCGTATGGTTTTGGATATAATGCAGGTTGGGGATTATCCTGAACGAGATCCCTTTGAAGATGAAGAAATCTAAGAGCAATATTAGTAAGTGTTATTTTCGAACTTTTGTTTTTTAAATATTAAAAGCAGAGTATGTTCTTGAATTATGATCATAGATTCATAGACTTGTTGCATGCATCTGTTCATTTTATTTTTTAAAACATCATTTTTGTGTGTGTGGAATCTTTAAAATCTTGTTTCTTATGAGGCTCTTGGATTTTTTGGATTATATTTCTTTCCATATTACACTGAGTGTTCAAAACTATATAGTATGTACTTTTAACTTTCTTGAAGAATTGTTTTTAAATCTAAGTAGTTTGTTTTTAACTGCTTATTCAAACATTTGGCACGTGATGAGATCAACGCATTATTCAACCTAAAAGAGCTGATCTTCAAACATTTGGCACGTCGCATTTTGCTTTGGTAGTGACAGGCTAAACCCAACCGATAATTATGAGTCCTTACGGGGAGGTGGTTATGTTTCTAATATTTGGCACGTCACATGAACATTGTCGCTTTTTACATTATAATTTGCGTTATATGAAAATGAGTAATTGGAAGAGGACGAGCAACTGAGAAAATTGTTACATACGGCATGAAACCGCGGCTTGTAGTCACATAATAGAATAAGAAGAGGTCAAGCTTTCATGACATCACCTCCAACAATACACCATAATGATGTAACTACAAACAACATCACAAACACCACCATCCACTAGCTACCATGGTGGTTCAATGAAAACCATCATCTATACAAATAGAGTTTAATATTCCCACAAAATCAATCTACTAATGAGTAATCATTAAACAAAAGGTAGCTAGATTTTGTTGAAATTTTTACTCCATTTGTGATGATGATGATGATGCTCTTGGCCACCTATGGATAGTGGTGTTTGCGATGTTGGTGGTAGTTGCACCGCCATCGTGGCACCGCTAGTAGTGATGTCATGAATGTTTAACATCTTCGTTCAATGAACCATTTTTTCTTTAAATCCTGTTCCAATTTCGCTTTTTCATAAATTTTATATTCGCTACACTATTCAACACCCAGTTTTCTTGAAATTTGGTATGCTATTGTATCATGTTTTTTTGGATTGATATGGAGTAAGTGAAAGTGGGAAAGAGGTAATTATCGTTAATACTTAAATTTTGGGAGCAAAAGAATAATGTTTTTATAGGTAGACTGTTCCAGCTATAAGTATATTTGTATTGAAAAATGATTTAAATTAAGATTTTAATTTTTGAATCTACCGATATTTTTTTGTTTAATTATGCATCAAAATAAATATGGGATTTGATAACAGATTCAAAAATTAATTATTTGAATATAAATTGAAAAGTGCGTTTAAGGGAATTTTATCTGTATTTCGATCTTTTCTAAATATTTATTTTGGAATAATATTAATCCTAACAAGAAATTATTTACTATATTTTTAAATATTTTAAATATATTAAATATTAAATAGAATCACATGTATTAGTGTTAGAGTGAATTTTAATAACAAAATAAATAAGTAAATCTTTCAAAACATATCGACTCTTTGCATTCAAAAACTAAAAATTAAATTAAATTTTATTAAACTTCAAAAGTTTTGAAGTCTTTTAAATATGAACCACAAAATAAAACAGGGATTTCAATTTTATTTTGTATGAGGTAGGACCTAGATTAATAAAAAAAAATCTAAATATACAAATAAATAAATTAGTATCCCTTTAATACTTTTAAACTAGAGTAATTACACGATAAAAAATAAAATACAATTATTATTGTAGCTCAAATAATTACTCTAACATGAACATAATAACTCTGGTTATTTATACGTTTCTCAAGTTAAAAAGTTATTTTTATTTGATACTAACACATTTTTATACACAAAATGCCATATGTTATAGTGGTATCACCTTTACTTTAACTTCACCAAACATTTTGTCGTCCAATACATTAGTTGAACTTGGATGAGAAAAGTACAACATAGTATAATCAACTGCTCCAACCATAACCTACCCATCACAAAACAACAATCTTTATCAAATCTAAAACACTAAACATTAAACACATATCTTGTTGTTGCAATAATGTCACAAGCAAGTAAACCCCTACATGTCACACAATGGATTCTCCTCAACTTCATGTTACTACTAACCTTAACTTCATCAAACTCCGAATCACTTTTGCACTATACCGACTTTGTTTACAAGAAATGTCACAACGAAACGCACATTCCCGACACTTTGGTGTCATCCCTTGTGCAAGAACTTGTAGAGAAATCCGCAAAGTCCAAGTTTTACCAAACTAGCACTGGCGACGACCTGTTTGTAGTGTCAGGTAAGTTTCAGTGCAATCATGACCTCACCGTGGTCAATTGCCATGATTGCATAGTAAACACTGTTACAATATTGAAATGTTCTTCAGGTTCTCTAGCTCGGGTTCAGCTCAAAGGCTGCTTTATCAGTCTAGAGCCTGAACCCGAGCCTGGGCCTGATCAACCTGAACATGAAAGCGCAAAGGTTGATAACAAGGGTTTGAATTTGATTGTTCGGGAAGATTACTTGCAACACAAGAAATGTGGTGAAAGGAGGCCGTGGATCGAGGGGTTGCAAGAAGTTAGGGATGTGGCATTTGAAACGTTCGCTAAATGTGTAACTAGTAGTGGTGTCAGGTATTGTGAAAATCGGCATGAGGGGATGTACGCGATGGGACAATGCCTGGGGAGTATGGAAGTGTGCGAGTGTGGGGAGTGTGTAAGCAATGCGTTTCAAGTAGCTCAAGACAAATGTTGGGGATCGGATTTGGGGGAGGTTTATTTGGAGAACTGCTTCATTAGTTTTAGCGACTATGTAAGGCCCCGAACCCGGTGGCCCTAATTTAGCGTCGGATTTACTCATAAACACATTTCTTCAAATCAGAGTTTAAAACTTTTCGCGGAATATAAAACATCAATCATTTGTTACAAAACATTAAATCTTTTCTTTGATACCATAACACAAAACTTTATATTTAAAACATCTTTACTTCTTTCTTCAGATGCCAGCCGTTCAATCCATGCCGTGTGTCATCCTCATGCTAACTCTATAATCGGCTCACCTGCGTGCATACTAAAAGTCAGCTACGCTGAGTGAGTTCTAGTTAATCGAACGCCATACAATACATACACATACATACATATCTGTAGATACATATCCATACTTCACTAGTTACCCTTCTGTTCTACATACATACTTGCTACCATACATACATACATACATATCTACAATCACTAACCTCAGTCTACCGAGAGTACGTTCATAGTTCACCGTCTATACCTGTACTCAAGGTCGTGAACACGTACAAGGTTCGCAGTCCTTACCTATGTTCACCATTTATGGTACGTACAAGGATCGCGGTCCTTCCCTATACCATAGTACATCCACAACACGTACAAGGTTCGCAGTCCTTCCCTATGTTGCAACCTAATTCATAGCACGTACGAGGTTCGCAGTCCTCCCCTATGCTACAAAATCAGCACGTATAAGGTTCACAGTCCTTTCCTATGCTGAAATACATCCACAACACGTACAAGGTTCGCAGTCCTTCCCTATGTTGCAACCTAATTCATAGCACGTACGAGGTTCGCAGTCCTCCCCTATGCTATAAATACAGCACGTATAAGGTTCACAGTCCTTTCCTATGCTGACGCCTATCTACATTACGTATAAGGTTCGCAGTCCTTATCTACGTTTACATATATCATCTACTTCACGTATAAGGCTCGCAGTTCTTAACTACGCCATTACCAGCCGAGTCTATGTCTGACAGAAGCTAGAGGGATTTGCCATCCTAACTTACTATGTCGAACGTAGAACTCACATGCCATTCGTGTACCTATATACACATACTTACATTATAACATAAGAACACTCTAGGCATTCTTTACCTCATTCATTTAACAACCATACCCCTTGTCGTTACGTGCAATATCCGAAGATCGTTCACGCCCCGACAAGTATTCATTTGAAATATTCATACATCTTCGATATATAATATTCGTACCTTTATTTTTAACCTGACAGTACGCGCAATATTCGAAGATCGTTCGCGTACCGACAAACAATCATTCATATCTATCACACATATCACATATGACATACACTTATCACTTAGGATAAATGTATTAACAACACATCGAGTATGCACACATCCCCGAAAACATAACAAGGAATGGGGCTAGAAACTCACCTGAACACGGTTACGTTCACCGTTAATCGTAATCCCTTTCTTCAGCTGTGCACGGCTGACTGTATAACAAGTACACGTATCAAACAACTATCACTACTCATATCATCTTTCCAGTCTTAACTACTACCCACAACGAACGGGGGTCCGGGGGCAGCGCCCCTGGCAGCGGGGTCTAGGGGCGGCAGCCCCTAGCAGGGTCCAAGGGGCAGAGCCCCTAGCTGGGGTCGAGCTGACAGGTCAACTTGGAAAAATTTTATTTACATTAACTGTCTTAACACATTTTCCATTAAGTTTTTAATTTATTTTCTAAGCGAACTTAACTTTAGGCGAAGTTAAACCTTAGGCGAACTTAGCTTTAGGCGAAGTTAAACCTCAGGCGAACTTGGCTTTAGGCGAAGTTAAACCTCAGGCGAACTTAGCTTCAGGCGAAGTTAAACCTTAGGCGAACTTGGCTTCAGGCGAAGTTATCATCAGGCGAACTTAACTTTACAGCGAAGTTGCCATCAGGCGAACTTAGCTTGCAGGCGAAGTTCATCAGGCGAACTTAGCTTGCAGGCGAAGTTCGTCGCGTTGAAGGCGAAGTTGCCCAGATGAAGGCGAAGTTGCCCAGACAGCCGCTGTTCGGTTTCTTTCCAGCATTTTGAGCGATTTTAACACCCTTGCTATGGTTCAATCTCACCCACTACGCTTCCCGACCATTTTCGGTCGCTTATACACTAAAAAAGCTTGGACCTTTAAACTTCAAAGATCAAGAATCATACCTTTGAGCTTGTTGGATCTCGTTAACCTGCTAGCACACTAATCTTTTACTCTTGGACCTGCCCGATTCTTCCCTTGGCTCGGCCCGGTTCCGGCGAAGTTAGTGTGTGGTGTGTGTGTTACGGAGTTTGGTGAAAAATGAAAGATATTTTGGGTTTAGGGGATATTTATATCCCTGAAATCCCATGGACCTAAGGCCCATTCTCATTTAACCCATCTCTATTAATCCAAGTCCATAACCCACATCCATTACCCGACACTAGCCCGACCCATACCAACTCCTATTCTTTTATTTATTTCCTGATAACCCGAGTAAACTTTCCCTCTATTATTAAGTAATATAATTAATATTATCTTGAAATTTCGGGATGTTACAGACTACAAACCTCATCAAGGTGCCATATAGAAAAAAACAAGTTTTCCAAGTGTGTCGCTAAAGTCGCTTAAAATTTTTATTTTTTTTTTAAATATACTCAGCTTTTATTAGATGTTACAATTTTATTAAAAATAACTGTTGGAAAATGTTAGTGATTTTTTTTACTATCAACTCATACTTCAAGTAAAATTCAAAATAAATAATCAGTAAACAATAACTAAAATTTATATATGTTCGATTTAGATCACTTAATTTTTACATTTTTTAACATAAATAATTTTTTATTTTTACAAAATGATGAGTTTTAACAAAAGTTGAGTGACTTAAAAGAAACAAAAATATTTTCAGACTTTTACATGTCACTACACTCAATTTAGTTGTGAATGTGATCTTTAGCGACAAACTTCTTCGTTGGGTCTTGAAAACTGCACTTAGCCTCTCATATTGCCTTAACTTTTTTTCAACAGAAAAGGGTGCCGGGGGCGGTTCGGGGAAGGCAGTAGCAATGGTGGTGGGTGTAGGTGTCGCTATAGGTCTATTGTCGTCCGTATGCTACTGTATAAGATCATCTAAAAAAAACAAGAAGGTTAGTTCGTTATAACTTGTTTGTCGATACTCTGTTTATTTTCACGAAACAAGATGACATATAGTAAGAAACACGTTTTTGTTGGTGCAGATTGGTGAAGATGATATGTAACATTTTGTAGACTTGCAGCATTCTGCTTGACTAGTTTAAATTAAAGAAGGTCCTTCAAAAATATGTTTGTATGTATGTACTCTAATATGTTAGATTTTGTTGATTTACTTTGTAAGTTTGTATACCTCATATTTATTTTTATACTTGGATGGTACAATAATACTTTATAATATTATTTGTTTGGTTGGTTCTCGTGCTTTGCAGATATTGCACCGTTGTCCTCAACGTTTAATAAGTACATTTGATCCTAATTTACACACTTTATATAGTAATTATTAAATGTTGAGGACCAACGGTGAAACATCAATGATACAAGTAAGACCACCTATTATGTCAAAACTCAGGCATACACCACTTCACGAATGGATATTTGTGACGAAGAAAGAGTCGCAAATTTAGCGATTGTTCTTCAACCGAAGGCACAATAGTCGAAAAGTTAGCGACCGCTACCAATCCTGTCGCAAATGTCACAAGTTTATGTTTGAGTGCAGCTGCCGGCTGTCGCTGGACATTCTGTGCCACAAAGAGGCGTTTTCGTTCAAAACTGACACGTGACATCGCTACGTGGCCGACATTCACGCATGTTAATTATATTAAAATATCATTTAGGTACATGTTAATATTTATGTTACTTTAATATGTATTTGTCAATGCTTTACAACACTTATCCTAAACTATACTACATTACTACCTATAAAAGTGGTTTGTTCTTACTAAAATACTACATAATTATATATAACAAAATAAACTATCCAATACAATATGCAAAGTAAACTAAATTAACTCGATCTTAATCGTAACCTGCGAAATTAAGTACATGGCGCGTAAAGAGAAAATACAACTAAATACGTTAATCATGCTGCTTTACCAACGGAGCCTCTTTACTCGTTTGCAATGTAGTCGAACAAGCTTCCATCGTAGCACCTTCTTACTGATTCTTTCGATAGAAAGCCTTCTGAATCCTTTGCAAGCACATAAAGAACTCCCCATTCTAACTTGCTTGCAATCCTATAAACGTATAAGTTCAATCGAACATTACCGACAAAAAACCTCATTAGTGACAGAATAAAGCATCAAACATAATAGCGACCAATAATCGTCGCTAGGCAGTTGTATTGACGTGTAATTTGTTAGTACAAAAGAATATCTCTGAAATTTATTTGTGAGTACATGTTATGCTTTTAAATTAAATATTAATTTAAAAGCACAAAATGCATCTTCAGAAACAGAGTGTTCAAGGTTTGGTTTGGTTTGGTTTGGTTCGGCCGCTTTGATTAAAGCGTTGGGCCGAACGGCCAACTACAGTCTACAGTTTTGAAAAACGATATAAACCTAAATGACTAGGTTGGTTGAATCAACTGGCCGGTTTTAAGATTTAACGGTTCGGTTTTGACGTTTGTTGTAACGGTTTCCTACTTTTAGCGACGTAATATTCCGTTAACAAAAAAAACTCTTGTTAATAAATTCAAGGAGAGAAAGTACATACCAGCCAAAGAAATCAAAGGCATTGCGGCACGAATCGGTCATATACCAAAGTTCTTTAAATGTGAGTTTGTCGGTCTTCGTGCGAGCGTATTTGCTAAAAATGTTCTCCAGGTGAAGAGGTAGGTCCCAGCAGAGCCCAGTTGGACCCGCAAGACTCACCTTGAAGAGGGACGTCTGCGCAAGGACCAACTGGTTCCGCAGGACCCACCATGCTCAGAGATGAAGACCTTACGCGCAGTACGCCAGCTGTTCCCGCAGGGAAAGCCTCCCAATGGTGAAGTACCCCGCCTGTTCCCGCAGCTGCGGATACAAGCCATCAGGGAAGGCTACCCGCACTAATAGCAAGGCTACACGCACAAGGCACTAACTCTCAATAATTCAGTGTCACCTGAAGGAATGAGCAAGGCGGGAATACTCCCGCCCAAATGAGCCAGTCCGTATGCTTCTGGAAGATCTTTTGTACTATACCTGCCAAGGTAAGGACAAAATAGACAAGATCTGACCAAAGCAGCCCATGAACCAATCACAGGGTGACAGCTCACCGACAACAGTACGAGGAGGAGCACGCTCTAGTACTGTTTGTCACTATTAGCCGCTGTCCACTCACCAACCTTTGTCGTGGCACGCACATAGCCTGCAGTTGGTGGAAAGGGAACAGTACACAGCCGGCGGAAAAGGAATAGTACATAGCCGGCGGAAAGGAACAGTACACAGCCGGCCTTGTCACTATCAGCCGCTGCCTACCCACCAACCAGCATGGCACGTGCGTAGCCCATAGTTGGTAGAACAGGAATATTATACAGCTGGCTGTACCTGCTTGGAAACCTACCTTCGGCTATAAATACTCCAACACCTTGGAACGGTATCATTATCTTGTATCTTATCTTCTCTAGCAATCTCTCTTTATATACACTTATATTCAGAGCAATCTAGTCTGATTCTCACGCCGGAGGGTGGTCACAAGGAGGAACCCCCCCCCCCCCTTCTCAGTGACGAGCTCACGGTGTCTGTTTTGCAGGTCATCAGAATAACCATCTCTGCCGGACCTAACCCTCGTGGGAAACATTACTTAACCCCCAGATTATCCATAATCTACTCGGGGTCACCTAGTGTTTCTTCATTGGCGCCATCCGTGCATAAAAGCTAGAACTAATTCTCAGTTTTTTCAAAAACCTCTGAAAAGATGGTTAACGTTACTCAGGTCCCAAGGCCAATGAGTGACCAAGAAACCCCGGTAACCACAACCCCAGCTACTGGGGGGAACACCGGCGGTTACACAAATTTTACGAACACTACCCCGGTTACCTAAGCCGGGGCAAGTGCAGTAAACAATATTTCACTGGGGTTCACTGATGCCCAGTTGGAGAAACAGACGAGGCTCCCTCGCCAAACACTCGATCAAGTAAAGGCTTGGGCCGAAGCACGTCAGAAGGAATTCCAAGCTGAGTTGGATGAACGCTTGCGTTCACTCCAACAGGCTGACGAATTCGGAAGCACTCGACAACAGCTCAACATGAACAGTGAGTGCGAGTACTCGGACAATGATCGGGAGGAATCCGACACCGACGCAAACCCTCGCCACAGGGCGAAAGGGAAGCGTAAGGAAACGGACTTCCAACCAAGAAGGAATTTTGGAGAAACCTTCAAACCAAGGAACGCGGGGGGAAACCCACATGACTTCTCTAAAACCTTTAGACCAACTGCTGCAAATGCGGGAACGTCCAAGTTTGCAAGGGACATTGCGGAAGCAATCGCCCCGAGAAGTGCCAAACAGATGTCCAACATCGGCACTTATGATGGTATATCCGACCCAGACGATCACTTGAACAGATTCATAGCGGGGGCAACCGTCAGCAACTGGACGGAACCCGCGTGGTGTTATATGTTCCAGATGACGCTGGTTGGAGCGGCCAGGGCGTGGTTCGATCGTTTACTGGTCCACCACATCTATGATTGGGCGGACTTTCAGCACAAGTTCAGCCAACACTTCAGTCAACAGAGGAAATATACTGAAGAACAGTGGACGATCCTCAACTGCGTTAGAGAGGAGGATGAATCTTTACTAGACTTCATCACTCGCTTCAACTCCAAAAAGCTGAGTCTGGACAACATAAGTGAAGATCTTGTTCGCGCCGCTTTCATCCAGGGCGCCGAATACCCAGAGCTTATCCGCACGTTGACGGGTAAGGACGGCATGCCATCCACATGGGATGCCATCATGACGGCGGCCAAGCGCTTTGCCGAGACGGAGAAGAAACTGGGTAGGGATCTTCCCCAGAGTACACACCTCTACACGCAGAGGACCAGAGAAAACAACGTTCGGACCGCCCGGCAGAACAAAAAGAGGAAGCTAGGTATTTGGCAGTCAAGGGTAAACTTTGACACCACATCCAGCTCTCGCCCTCTCGTAGGTGGAAGGGATAACACGCACCCTTCGAACCGAAAACACAGGTGGACGCCACTCACCAAAAGCGTCACGGAGATATTTGCCACTGAAAAACTCCCATGGCCGAAAGCTCCAGTGATTCGGCAGCGACCTAATGCGGATGAGAGTAAGTCCTGTGACTTCCACGGGACAAAGGGTCACAACACTGAGGAGTGTACATCCTTGAGGGATATTGTTGAAACATTCGTCAAGGATGGAAGACTTACACACCTTGTGGCGTCAATCAAGAATGGAGGGAGGAATGATAACCGGTACAAAGGCAACGGGCGAAAGCCCGTTGACATCAGCATCCACATGGTTCAGAGTAACATCAGAGGAAGAAAACGACGAACGACAGAACCATGCGCGTGGAAGGAAGCTGAGGTGCGCTTCCCGCGAGTGCCAGGAGGACCCAGCAAAGAAGGCCCTATCGTCATCAGAAGCCAGCTGGGGCACTACATCACTTCCCGCACTCTTGCTGACAACGGCGCCTCGTCAACGGTTATGTACAGGCAGTTCTTCGACAAGCTAGACGACGAAGACAAGGAACGTCTGGAAACGGTCTACGCCTCAATGGAAGGGTTCGATGGCAGCACAAACACCCCCATGGGTATCCTATCTTTCCCCGTCATTCTCACGGACGGGAAACACTCCCGCACAGAAGACGTGGACTTCGTCGTGATGAGGAAGCCACACCACACATACGACATTCTCTTCGGGAGAGACGGGATGGCAAGATTCAATGCCATGGTATCTTCAGTCCACGGCATGATGGGATGGCCAACAGCTGAGGGTGTAGCGATGATCACCGGTATTCCCCAGGTATGCATCGCATCTGTCTCATCTAATCCCAAACCAAAGATGGCTAAACCAACCATCACCGAACCAGAAAAATGGGCCCTCAATGGCAAATACCCTGACCAGGCTGTTACCATTGGCCCAACAATCACTGATCCTACGCGCACCTTACTCAAACGCTTACTACAGAGAAACGCTGACATCTTCGCGTGGACACCAGCTGACATGACTGGTGTACCTCGAAGTAAAGCAGAGCATAAGCTCAAGCGTGACCCGGCTTTTACGCCAGTCATACAAAAGCGCAGAGTAATGGGAGCGGAACAGGCTAACGCGTGTAGAACCCAAGTCAAGGAACTCCTTGACGCGGGCATCGTACGCGTTAGTAGATATCAAACATGGGTTGCAAATCCCGTTATGGTACCGAAGGCTAACAAACAATGGCGCATGTGCATAAATTTCAAAGATTTAAACAAAGCATGCCTCAAAGATTGTTACCCGTTACCCGAAATTGACCTCAAAGTGGATTCATTAGCACCGTTTCGCCTTAAATGCTTCCTTGACGCATATAAGGGGTACCATCAAATCCACATGGCCGTAGATGATCAGGACAAAACCGCATTTCGGACGCCCGATGGCACATTTTGTTATCAAATGATGCCATTCGGACTTAAGAATGCAGGGTCCACATACCAACGCCTGATGGACAAAGAGTTTCATGCCCAAATTGGGAGAAACTTGGAAGTCTACATGGATGATTTGGTCATCAAAAGCCCTGAGCCAGAAGCGATGTTGAAAGACATCGAAGAAACTTTCAACACGCTCAGAAAGATAAACATGAAGCTCAACCCGAGCAAGTGTTCCTTTGGGATGGAAGAAGGGAAGTTCTTGGGAGTCATTGTTACTAAAGATGGCTTCAGAGCGAACCCTGAAAAGGTCGAAGCCATTATCAAAATGGAATCACCTACTACCATCAAGCAAGCCCAGACACTGAATGGACGCCTAGTCGCACTTAACCGCTTTTTGTCAAACCATGCGGATAGGTCGTTCCCATTCGTGTCAACATTGAGAAACTGTTTAAAGAAAACGCACTTCCGCTGGACACAAGAAGCGGAAGCAGCTTATCAGGAAATTCGGTCACGCCTGATCGAACTTCCGACGCTCACAGCACCAGAAGTGGGGGAGGAATTAATCATATACCTTTCCGCCACAGACAGAGCTACCGGGGCAGTCCTGCTAGTAGAGCGAAAAGGTATCCAGATGCCTATTTACTATGTTAGCCGTGTCCTAACAGACGTAGAAACCCGGTACACTACCCTGGAAAAATTAGTCTTAGCGCTTGTACAGGCTTCACGCAGACTAAGACGATATTTCCAAGGTCACCCAATCACCATTCTCACCAACTTCAAACGTTCTAGGCAAACCCGAGTTATCGGGACGTCTAGCCAAATGGGCAATTGAGTTGGGGGAATATGCGATAAAGTACAAGCCAAGACCAACCATAAAAGGCCAGGTCTTGGCCGACTTTATTGCAGAAGTCCCCGCTTCGCGGGAGAAAAAGTGCCAGGAGGAGGCTCAACCCTCCCCAGCACAGGACATCGATGATGTCTGGCGAATCTACACTGATGGAGCAGCCAGCAACGAGGGTTCAGGCGCAGGGTTGAAACTAACCAACCCAGCAGGCCAAGAATACACTTACGCTATTCGACTGGATTTTCCAAGTACGAATAACGAAGCAGAATATGAAGCATTCTTGGCCGGGCTGAGAATTGCGCGTAAGATGGGAGTGAAAAACTTGGAAGCCCACGTGGATTCCATGTTAGTATCCAACCAAATAAACGGGACGTACACGGCCGTGAATGACACAATGGCCCTGTACCTCGCACAAGCAAAAACCCTTATGCGCGATTTTAATGATTGTAAAGTCATACACGTCAAGCATAGCGAAAACAAATCTGCGGATGCGTTAAGCAAGCTTGCATCATTAGCCTTCACCCATTTGGGAAAGGACATCCGCATTGAACTCCTTGGAGCACCATCAGTCCCGCACAAGGAAATTTGTGTCATCCAAACCGGCACAGAAACGTGGATGACACCGATAATAAATTACCTTGCAGCGGGTATACTACCAGAGTCGAAAACACAGGCAAGAAAAATATGTTGTAAAGCATTAAACTATCAACTCATCGATGGCATCCTTTACAGACGTAACTTTCTTGGCCCACTCTTAAGATGCGTGGACAACCAAGATGCTGGCTACCTCCTAAGGGAAGTGCACGAGGGCATCTGTGGAGTACACGCAGGTTCACGCGCTGTTGTAGCTAAGCTAAACAACGCGGGATACTTTTGGCCGGGGATGCATACAGATGCGCTGGCATACATCAGAAAGTGTAGATCTTGCCAGCTCTACGCACCCAACACGCATCGCCCGAAGAATGAACTTGTTCCAGTCACCTCTTCATGGCCATTTCAGAAGTGGGCCATCGATGTGACAGGCTCATTTCCTACAGCAGCAGGAAACGTTCAGTTCCTAGTGGTAGCCATCGACTACTTCACCAAGTGGATAGAAGCAAAACCCTTAGCCAAACAACTGCAAAACATATTAAAAAATTTATTTGGGAATTTATTATTTGTCGTTTTGGACTTCCACAGACTTTGGTGAGTGATAACGGCACCAACTTTGCTGACAAGAAGCTACAAAAGTGGCTGCAAGAACTTCAAATCACCCACACCTTTACCTCAGTGGCACACCCGCAAGGTAACGGTGAGGTGGAAAGAGCAAATAAAAGCATCGTCGAATGCATAAAGAAAAGACTCCTGGAACACAGATCCGGCTGGGTAGACGAAGTTCCACACGTCATTTGGGCAAACAGAACGCTGAAAAAGGCCAGTACGGGAGAAACCCCGTTCAGCCTCACTTATGGCACTGAAGCCATGGTCCCAGTCGAAATTGGTTTACCCTCACCAAGGGTCTTGATTCAGCCAGAAGACAATGATGCGGAAAGACGGTTAGACCTTATGCTAACCGAGGAACGCAGAGACTTAGCCGCAGCGCGTGAAGAAAACTACAAGCGACAAATGCAAAAGTACTACAACACGCGGGTAAAACTCTGCAACTTCAATGTAGGAGACTACATATTGCGTAACAACGAGGCTTCAAACCAAGAGCGCCCAAGAAAACTGGCACCGGTCTGGGAAGGACCGTACATTATCAAAGAAGTTTTGGGAAAAGGCGCATACCGGCTCGAAAGGCTCGATGGCACTCCTATCCCAAGAACATGGAACGGAGCTCAATTACGCAAATGTTACATGTAGATCAATTCCAAACTTGTAAAGAAAAGGCCTAGAGCCACTTCTAATGGAAATGATTCTCCTTTATCACATTGTGTTGATAGCCTTACCTTTATACTTATGAACTTCCCACACTGATATGCCGGTATTCACCGCATAAATATGGGAAGAAGTAAGTCGTTGCGTGTGGAAGGCGGCAAAACCCGCATAAACACATAAAACGGTAAAAATTTCTAAGGAAAAGATAAGGAAAACCTTCACGCAGGTCAGCTATAGGTGAAGTTTGATCATCCCAATAAATGAAAGTGACGGTCCTACCCGCACAATCATGATAGAGGAAACTGAACATTAACCTATTGGCAACCGCGCGTCGAAAGGTTAAATTATTCAAAACACTTAGAAAATTTCAAAGGAAAAGATGAGGAAAACTTCCACGCAGGTCAGATATGGGTAAAGTTTAGCCATCCTACTAAGTGAAAGTGACGGTCTTATCCGCACAATCACGAAAGAGGAAGCAAAACTTTAACTTATTATCTGCCACGTTGAAAAGTTAACTTATCTAAGTACTCAAGAAATTGCTAAGTTAAAACAAAAT
Source organism: Bidens hawaiensis (assembly GCF_021521415.1). NCBI lineage: Eukaryota > Viridiplantae > Streptophyta > Magnoliopsida > Asterales > Asteraceae > Bidens > Bidens hawaiensis. Next base: position 907,751 of record NW_027491031.1, on the reverse strand, counting down.
ATGCGCGAAATAAACAAGGCAAGGCATTAACAAATAATCTTTATTCCATCAACATTCAAACATTACAAGAATTGTTGGGTACATACCCGCATGCAAGATTAGAAGTCTATACAAACATAAAAATCTACTCTAATGGTGGAAAGGGATCTAAAGTATCAAGCTTCAGGACCACTCCCACTTGGACCCGCACCATCAGTAGAGTGTGGCGGTTCAAGGAAAGCTTTGAGGATAGCTAGCCCATCATCAGCAGCAGCAATCTCGTTTACCTTCTCCACCACCGGATGTGGGAAGGCGGCATACTGATTCACTGCTTGGTCACACGCAGCTTCAGTATCCACATTGTAAAGAGGGAAGTTGGAAGGCGGAATGCCTTGTTCAACAAACCCTAGACCAAGCAGGAAGCCAGCCTTTTCCCCATCCTCATGAGAGGCGTTGAGGGCTGCGCTCATCGCATCGTCATATGATGTGTTCGTGAACACCCGATGCACAACCTAAAAAACAGAAGTATATCAAAAACTCTTCTAAGGAAAAGCGTAAAGAAATTGTGAAACTGCGCATACCTGAGACAACGCTTCTCGGAGAAGCCATTCCTTGGTAACCAGAGCCTCCTGGAGGGCAGCTTGAGCTTCATTACGGGCGCGTTCGGCTTTGTTCTTTGTAAGGTTGGCAAGCAACACATCTTTGGCTGCAGCCTCTTCGACGCCCTTTAGCTTACGCTCAGTGTGGTCAAGCACCCCCCTCTGGTCCAAGATCTCTTGGAGCTTCTTGGCATCTTCCATGGCCAAGGCATCATGAGCCTGCTGGAGCCTCTCTAATTTGGCTTTAAGTTCCTCATTCTCGATGCGTAGAGACTCAGCAGCAGCTTTAGCCTTGGTGGCCCTCTCGGTTGCGTTCCGTGCAGTTTCCTTAGCCAACCGAAGCTGTTCATTAACAGCTTGGGCGGCCTTGGAACGGGCCTCGAGACGAGCCTGAACTTCAACCTCAAGGGCCTTGAAGGCCTTCTCCTTCTTCGCAGCAACGGCGGAGAGCCTCCTGTTCTCCTCCCGGACAGCACGCGCCTGAGCTACTTCTTGGATACGAGCTGCCTTTAACTTGTCGTTTTCACGACAAAGCAGCTCGACGCGCTGCTGCATCCGGGCTACGAGAATGCGGAGCTCATTTGTCAACCTACCCTCCTGGTAGCTTGACATTGCTTCCCCCAGCGCCCCACTTGGGGCGGCGTGGCGCACCCACTCGACGCATTCCACAGGCGTCCGAAGGGTTGTTCCTCGGCGGATGTTCCATCGTGGAACATACACTTCATTGGAATCCGACACTGCAAAAGCAAAAAGCAGTTAGGAAAAGATGATATAAAAAAATATAAAATAAAATAAAATAATAAAAGGCCAAAATAACCCTACGCACCTGTAGGGTCGACGACAGGCCTGTAGCCGCCAAACCCATCACCCGAACCTAACGGATATCCATCCAAGAGGTCAGGCAGATGGGAAGGAGGCAGAGATTGGCTTGACGCCCCAACCCCGGACATACCTGAAGGACCGGCCGTAGTCGCCGGCGCCGGAGGAGGCATAGCGGAGGCCGCCGTGGTAGAAACCAACGGAGGTGAACTCACCGGAGGTGAACTCACAACCGCGGCCGCGGCTGTGGAAGAATCCACAGAAACACTCACCGCCGGCTCAGTGAAGGAATCAGTGAATATGGCACTGACAGCCGGCGGAGACGTCGTCACAGTTGGAACAGTTTGCTCAACCGGGTGAGCAACTGAACCAACAACTGAAGCAGGCGCAGTCGCCTGGGTCATCGCCTCAGGTAGGTTGACCAAACCTACCGTCATGGGTCCGGAGGTGCTCCTCCCCGCTCCACCCTGGAATGCGGTAGCATCCACGCCTGCACAAAGAAGATATATAAGTATAATAGCGGAAAGTTATACAGTTAAGATAAAGGAAGTATACTTACGGGTCCTTTTGAGCTTGAAGGTGCGAACGGGCGGGGACGAACCCGATGGAGCCGGCCTCTTCGTACCGGTCACCATCGTTGTCCTGGGCTGCTCGGAGGTGACAGCCGTTTCAACCTCCGGAGCAGTGGTCTCAACACCACCCGGGTTCCCCGCCGCCTCTTCACTCTCGGTCTCCGACTCAGACCGGTTCACCTGGTCGGCAGTGGAGGCTACCTTCGCCTTGCCCTTCCCGCCAGCAGCCTTCTTCTTCCGCGCAAGAAAAGGACCATCTGCGGATTCCTCATCAGAAGATGACAAGATTAGAGGAATTCCAGCAGAGGTTTCAGCATTCAGAGGGCGAGGGTTAAATAGTCTTTTACCTGGCCGCGTGGCGCTCAGTATTTCGTGGCCTGGCGGGTAGGCCTCCACAAACCGATCTGCAGTCTGCGCAAGGATGGGCAACTCGTTCTCGTCAAGAGCACGAGTACCCAACCGAGCGGGACCGTCAGCTTCCCGCGGATGAAGGAGGGACTGCAAGTCATTTCCCTCTGAAATAAAAAGAAAAACAGTTAGAAAAAACCCTAAATCAACAAAGAAGACGGAGCATACCGTAAGGGATAAAGTTCAAACCGTATTCAAGTACGATGGGAATCTGTGGCGCATCCGCCCCAGCATCCTTCCACACCCTGCTCATACCGAGCATCACCATCCCGGACTCTAGAAAGCGGTAAACCGGAGTCTGGATCCGGGAAATCTTGGAGAACCATTCCGCCTCCTGGTAGTTGGAGGCGTGAAGGCTGGGGAGAGCTCTCCCGTTCTTAAATGTCATCGCTATAGGGACGACACGGGCAGAGATGTAAAAGAACTCCCGCTTCCAAGACCGAAGACTGCGCTCGGTAGCGCAGATCTTCAAACCCTTGATCCGGGTGACCAGGGTGTACCAGCCTTGGATGCACCTCCAGGAGTAGAAGGTCATCAGGCGGTCGACGTGGGGATCCACCCCAAGAATGAGGCACACCCACTCAAAATGGCGGATCTTGGCGATCACCATTGGGTGTACCTCCGTCAGGTGCACACCGTGTCTATCCAGAACACGGTATACAAACTTCGTCAATGGGAACCTAAGATTCCCATAGACGAAGAAGGCGGCATATACCCCTATTTTGCCCTTGGGGGCATCGTACACCGTCTGGTGTGGCTCCGGAAACTCAGGCTCGAACGGCTCGAGCATGAACCTCCGGACGATGTACCGGTAAAGCTCGATGGGAAGAGCACACTGGCATTCGCCAGCAGTGCTCTTATCGTCCTTATCGGACGTAGACGTCGGGTTCTCGACATACAAGTCAGACTCCTCGACGGTAGCTTCTGGATCATGAGTAGACATGTTTTGGAGGTAAAGAAGAACGATTTCAGGAGAATGCTCGACAGAAAGAGTATTCGCCGGAAATCGCTTAGAAGATGAAGAAAGAAGTGAAAGTGTGGATTACCATGAACCCTCTCCCCCTTTATATATTCATCGCAATGAATGCGATGAATTTAATGCGGAGGAGAGAGAAAAGAGCTGGTGCAATGAAACTATGACACGTGGAAAAAGCAAGCTGGCAACAGCTGTTGACGGGACGCGCGCCGTAAAATCCGCACCCACGCGCCCGAAAAATCGAGCCCACGCGCCTGAAAAAGCGTCTGGAATGACCATATACTGTCACGTCGTCATAACTTCCTGCACGTCCTGAAACTGTCAGAAGAAACCGTTAGACACTAACGTCCCTTCAACAGTCTGGACTGTTCTTATCCTTTCACCAACTCTTCGAATTTCAAAGAAATACAAAAAGATTCAAATATTCAAAAATAAGAGGGAATATACCCTCTTACCTGGGCAACCAAGTAACTATAAGACAGGTGCGAGTACAGTGTCAAGGCAAAACCCTTCACATACTTAGCACCCGCAGGGAATGGACGCCAAGAATACCTTGGAAGTAAGATAACTATAAGACGAGTGCGGGTACAGTGTCAAGGCGAAACCCTTCACATACTTAGCACTCGCAGGGAATTGAAACCAAGAAGGATCTTCTGGGCCATGCTTGCGGAAAGGGAAATAACATCCCCGCATAGCGGGAACGTTGAGAACTAGATTGTTTGAAGCTCCAGGATGGAATTGGTTCTTTAACATAATTGATCACTATGTTTAAAACTACCAAAACCTCGTGGAGAATCTACACAAGTGAAACTCAACGCTCCTGACTTGCGAGGAGGTTACACACCTACCCGCATCATACCCAAAGATCAAGCAGAAAAGTCGGGAATTTCTGCACGTGACATTAGGGAAACCGCGGGAAGAATCCCCACGGACAACCTTAAAACTAAATCCTTTTCAAAACCCCTTGCTTAATCCAAAGTTCACCTCACTTATTAACAATTCATGAGAAGAACATTGGACTGGGGGGACTTGAAGAGGTAGGTCCCAGCAGAGCCCAGTTGGACCCGCAAGACTCACCTTGAAGAGGGACGTCTGCAAGGACCAACTGGTTCCGCAGGACCCACCATGCTCAGAGATGAAGACCTTACGCGCAGGACGCCAGCTGTTCCCGCAGGGAAAGCCTCCCAATGGTGAAGTACCCCGCCTGTTCCCGCAGCTGCGGATACAAGCCATCAGGGAAGGCTACCCGCATTAATAGCAAGGCTACACGCACAAGGCACTAACTCTCAATAATTCAGTGTCACCTGAAGGAATGAGCAAGGCGGGAATACTCCCGCCCAAATGAGCCAGTCCGTATGCTTCTGGAAGATCTTTTGTACTATACCTGCCAAGGTATGGACAAAATAGACAAGATCTGACCAAAGCAGCCCATGAACCAATCACAGGGTGACAGCTCACCGACAACAGTACGAGGAGGAGCACGCTCTAGTACTGTTTGTCACTATTAGCCGCTGCCCACTCACCAACCCTTGTCGTGGCACGCACATAGCCTGCAGTTGGTGGAAAGGGAACAGTACACAGCCGGCGGAAAAGGAATAGTACATAGCCGGCGGAAAGGAACAGTACACAGCCGGCCTTGTCACTATCAGCCGCTGCCTACCCACCAACCAGCATGGCACGTGCGTAGCCCATAGTTGGTAGAACAGGAATATTATACAGCTGGCTGTACCTGCTTGGAAACCTACATTCGGCTATAAATACTCCAACACCTTGGAACGGTATCATTATCTTGTATCTTATCTTCTCTAGCAATCTCTCTTTATATACACTTATATTTAGAGCAATCTAGTCTGATTCTCATGCCGGAGGGTGGTCACAAGGAGGAACCCCCCCCCCCCCCTTCTCAGTGACGAGCTCACGGTGTCTGTTTTGCAGGTCATCAGAATAACCATCTCTGCCGGACCTAACCCTCGTGGGAAACATTACTTAACCCCCAGATTATCCATAATCTACTCGGGGTCACCTAGTGTTTCTTCACCAGGTTTGCTGGAACAAACCTGTCAGTAAATGAATATGCTGCTTAGCAACGATTCATTAGCGACTACGTACTTTATTGAAATAAACAAAACATAAACCAATTTTCTCACCTTCCTTCGGTGTCATAAGTCGCGGTATCACTTCCATGCTTACACTTGTGTATGTTCTCTATGTAAATTGGGAACAGAGGCGAAGGTAACCATGTCTATAACGAACGAATTACATCAAACGACATGTTTCAAAAATAATATAAAGAAATTAATTATGTGACAAGCAAAGATGTTTGTTGTCTACATATTTAACTACTTACCGTTAGAGTGGAATAACTCATAGCTCCATGTATAAGCATAGCGAAGATAACACTAACAACGATATTGAATCCGAGGTCACGAAATCCTGATAAAGTTCAAAGCGATCATAATTAGTGACCGAAACAAAATTAGTTACAAAAGTAGCGACCGAATACAAGTTTGTCACCAACATTAGCTGGTTTTAAGATGATAATAAAACTTAGGGGCTGTTTGTTTACATCTGAATGGAACCATTCAGATGTAAACATCTGATTCATTCAGACTTCAGGCTGTTTGGTTTCAAACAGAATGACATCTGAATGGTTAAAATTAGGTCTGAATCATTCAGACTTATTGTTGTTGCTGAAAATGACAGAGGCTCATTCAGATCTGAATGAACCAAATAGCCCCTTAATAATTAGGTTAAAAAACTTTTAAAAGAATAGGAAAATGTATAAAAAATAATCGGTCGTTTTTTCTAAGATGTCATCGTTTATGGTTTCAGTTTGAAGTTTTTCTCAGTTTCGATGATGCCCAATTGAACCGAATTCAAATAGTTAAAAACGAACTGAATTTGAACTTGATTAGGTTTTAGGTTTCGAGTAACCACTATTTTTTATTGGATTAGGCAAATAAAATTGTAATTGGACCACGCTAAATGACAAAACTTAATTAACTATGATATATTATTCTTTATTCTATTTAAATCAAACCGAAAACCAAATATGTAATTCATTCAATTTTAAAAGGTTTCAATTTCGTTTGGTTTTCGGTTTAATCGGTTTTAAACAATATTGTCACCACTAGAAAATCTGTAGCAAAGGCTGGGTTTTATAAGTATTATATTAATAGTAAAAAAACATATAATGCATGTAAAATATAAATTAAAAAGAAAAGAAAATTTGCCTTTGAATGTTTCCCAAGGGTAGATGATGCCATTATCATCTTGATCAAAGAAGGCTACATGTTGCTGAAGAACAGACATGTTACGGTGCTTGTGGTCCCATGTTCCATGCACATTATCCGTATCCGGTGCCGCCACGGCTCGTGCCAAATCTGATCAACAACACATATATATGTCAAGCTACACCAGCCTCATTTGATTTCAAAACATCAAATAGTCGTCCACAAAACACTCAAACGCTTGTTTTGACAAAAAAACTAAACTTTGAAAAATATTGGTTAGAACGGTCATTTGGTAAAATATCCGGATGGCTAGGCCTGTAAAGAACCGAGCATTCATACTGTTCGGAAGGAAATTCGTTTATTTATCAAAGAACGAATATATGAACATAATTTTTTTATCCATTTAGTTAACTCATTTATATTCGTGAACTTCGGTTTATGTTCGTTCATTTATGTTGTTTTATATACATTTGTTTATGTTCGTTTTAATTTTAATAAATACATAAGTAGTTATATTTGTATAAATATAAACATATGTGTGTGTATTTGGTTATTTTTATTGAAATATAAATCATCGTGATCATTTACTAGAGTTTGTGTTCGTTGTTATTTGTTTATGTTTGTTCATTTATGTTCATATTAAAGTGTGCTTGTTTATGTTCCTTTACATTATGAACTGTTCGTCTAAGATTATTTTAAACAACGAACATGAACATACGTACACATTTTATTAATGAATGAACATTAACAAAAAAAATCCATTTGATATATATATATATATATTCGTGATTGGTTAAATTTAAATGGACAAACACTAACATGCCCCCATTCATGTTAGTTGATTGTCAAACTTTAAAAACTTTTGGTCAAAACTTCCGCTCTGAAACCAAGTAGGATTAGATGTCAGACAGCGTGTATATACTTAATACATGTAATTCAATCATATGACACACAAAACAAACAAACAAATATATAAATAAATAAATGATCATACAAGGTTTAGGGAGTTTAGATTCAAGATCTGATCTGAGTTTTCTCCTGTAAGTAAGTGGGGCCCTGTCGGCGACGGTTAACATGGCGTCGGCCGACGCCTTATGCGTTAGGTTTCCGCCTGAAGTGTCACCCATTTTGGTCGCTAATTGGTTGCAAACGGAGTGAAAGTGAATTAGTGACAGTTTTATGATGGCTTTTGCGGTGGATTCGGAAGCCGGTTGGTTGAGTTGGTTTTGAATGGTTCACTTGGAGATCACATCTTCTCTAATCCTATTTTCATGCTTCATATTTTTTATATAATATTTTTATTATTCCCATAATAATTTATGTTCAAATCCCGGTCATGTGCAGCACCATTGTAAGTGGGATTCGAACATGGGTAATGGAAGATGGCAAGTGTTATGACTCTTTATGAGAGATTGTTGTAATTGCAACATACGCTTTTTAAAAAATGGACATAAGAACATTTATGCAGGCTATTTGAAAATAAATGTTTTTTTATATTGGTTAATTAGTTGATAAAACCTTTTTTATTAAATAAGTAAGCATGAACATGACTAGTATAACAAATGGGTTAGTCGTTTATGGGGTTTTGAAAAAAAAAAATTAATTAGATTTAGATGGGTTTATCTAATAAAGTTGATTTGTCTATCAAATTTTTATCATTAGTTTTTAAATATTCGTTCATGAATCATTCCTATTCACTTCTCTAATCTTGGCTAAATATATAATAACATGTTTATTAAAGGTGAATGCGAACGAAAACAATTAAAAAAACACCAATTACAAAATAATATTATTCGAGCCAAATTATTACTACGTGTTAGCAAATGAACATTAAACGGATGCAAATGATGGTCGGATTGGACTCAAAGATGTAGTGGTGTTTAACAAATTAAGCTTTAAAGACCCAAGCTCCTCTTTACAAAGAAAAGTTGTTTTTGTGGCATGTTCTTCATTGATTTTGTTTTATTCTAATCCCAAGTATCTATCTAATTAAGACTTCTGTTTGGGGAATTTAAAGAACAAATTCTTCTTATGGTAGTGGCATATTTTTGGTGGTTTGTTTTGGAGATGTTTTGAAAAGGCGTCAATAAAGGTAGCGTCATTTTTGAATTTTCTTTCTTCACTTCCGCTGGATTTGGGTCCGTTCTGGTAATTGATTACGGTTATGGATTACAAATTAGTTGCCTTGCGTTTTTGAAATAACGTGAATGAGAACTACAGTTACGACTGGTTTAAAGAATCATATAAGTTTTGCGAGCTTAATCAGGTTCGGGTATGTCGGATTTTGTTTAGCGAGTTGGGGTAGTTCAGGCGTTGTGTATTCACGTTTCGTGTGACTTTGGGTCAGACTCAGTAATTAGTCCTTTAAGCGTGTCTCATGTTTATAATCGCTAATATTTGAAGCTGATATGGTTTTGATTATTTTAAATGATTGAATTTATATTTCTTCTTTATGCTATGATGATGGTTTGAAACCGAGCTGAGCACATCAAATGCTCCTCAATTTTGACTAGATAAGTAGACAAAACACTAAAACACTATAAGCACTGTAGAACTTGACTTCTGTCAGCGTTGTTGTCGTTGACTGAAACCGTAGGTAACAGTGGTCTTAATACACACACAATCATTATTCCTTACATTGTGTGTATAACTTGGTTGTACTTCGTGGACTGTATGTTGTACATTTTGTGTGCGCTTAAAAGTATTACATGTGTTGTTGCTTTGATGGCGGTGGGTCGGTGGCTGCTGGTTTGTGATGTTGTTTGCTGCTTAAATCTTCAATGATTAATGGTTGTGGTTTTTCTGTTGGTTGTTCACGGGGGTGTGATATCGGCTGTGCGTGTGGCAATGACAGTGGTTTTTTTGGTCTAGGCTATGATGACTCTTAGATATTTGGCATGACGACCTATGTTGCAGCCATAGTAGAGATCTGAGCCATGAGTAGGCTTAACGAGAAACCTGGCAGGCTCCGTTTACTCTTAAGAAATTGCTTGAGTTGTTCTGAGCATCCATGGCTCCTGGTAGAGTAATCGCACCTCTTGTTTCAGCATGCTTTCTGTTTATTAGACGTCCTCCTGATGGGCAGGTAAGCCTTATTGGGAAGGAAGGTTAAAACATGTCAGTTATCATTAAATCTTTTCGGTTCTGTTCAGGTGATCTCTGGTGAAATATAGATGGACATAATATTCACCAGTTGGGCACACGAGCTTTGCATGTCTAGCATATGGAAACGTACCCCAACAGTCGACGACTTCTCTAAGGTATTAACTTTGCATAAATGATTTGGTTTTCGTTAAATATACTAAAAAGGTGCATTCATTATATACTGTGGCATCATTATTATAATCATATATTGTCGTATTAGTAGAGGTTCACTTAAATCTACATTTTTAGGCGTTTGCAATGACTGATTGGAGACTAGGATATATTTGATATTTGCTGGTCCTTAATGCTTCCTTGGCACGAGTAATAAAATTCAAAGTCAGGTACATTATGTCGCATTAAAGCTACTTTAAGAATCATTATCCATTCAAAGGGAGTGTAATAATACTATATCAACTATGGGCCGCTTAATTTGACCGGAGCGCATTTTGCTCATAAACCATTTTGACATATCATCAACCACCCATTTTCTGAAACTTTATTATTCACTTGAATGGTCCCTCTATTGTTTCAGTCCACTTCAGGCACAATGGCTTGAAGGCAAAGGTGTTGAATATAACTTTTAAGCAAGTGTCTGTCATCCAAGGTTTTAATATACAAAGCAAATAAAAGAATTAAGAATGGCAGAACATGGATCAAACCCGAGTAGCGAACAAAGTAAGGAAATACAAATACACCAAAGCTTGAGAGGATGTACAATGTAAGAAGCAAATGTCTCAAAAAGGCTATAGTTGCTGCTTTTGGAATGAGACATCGTGGTGAAGTCATATCGCAAATAAGTTGATTTAAAAATTGGACAAATTATCATCCGGAAGAGTATTTTGGTGAAACTGCATCCTTTGGATCAACATATGGTTAACTATGTGGCTTTCCTACTGGTAGTTACTAAAGCCTTTGGTCTTGAGTGGAAGGTGAATCATTTTATGTTTTTTTATTTGCTTTTACTTGGTAATTTATATCTTTAATGAATATCACTTCTTTTTTGTAATAATCATTGGAATGACTGTTTTATTTGATAATATTGGTTAACTGAATTTGGATTCTCCTGGAAACGATTGCGGTTTCTTTCCCTTTCACCTATCCGGCGCCGGGCACTAAAAACTAGTTTTATTTAGATAATAATAATTTACATAATAAAATATTAGAATGTTATAAGTTGCTTTCATGTTGGATCACCACAGTCTACATACATGAATTGTCGTTAGTGCGTTAAAAACGGGTTAAGTGACTTGGGTCAGATCATGACATTAGATGGATCGTATATAAAATAACTAGGTTATAAACCCGTGTATTACACGGTATTGGGTACAAAAATAATTGAAGTTCAGAAAATTTAATAATAAATAAATACATACTATATTTGAATATTTACATTTGCAATTTACGTACCAACGTTACATTTACTATTACAAAACCAAATACTATATACATGACAAGTAATGATGGAATGTTGAGTTATACTACACAAGTTATATAAACGAATAAACTTGACTGTGACCCACTTCAAATGAAAATATTCCAGCTACCGCGTATTACAATAGTGTAACAAGCAGATAACTGATCCAACATGTAACAATCTATACACCATGGGTTGCTGCGGTTATGACTTATGATGATATTATGTTGCATATTACCACCAAATCATATCTTTATCTTGAATACCCCAAACTTCTAAATTACAACAAAGAAAATAAAAACAATTAGGTTTATATAACACAAGGATAAAAAGCAAATTACATTATAATTTATAAACTTCCGGTAAAAAAACATGCCATACCTTTTTCGGGTGAGGCGAATTCCTCGATATCCACCACCAACATATAAGGCTGCAATTTCATTGACCACTATTTGGGTTATAATTTATTCCTAACTAAAGAGCAAAACACTAACAACAATTCTAACCAAGCATTGCAAGATATATAAGGAGAATTGAGTGATACCTTGCATCTTTGGCTGCAATTGTCAAACTCGTAGGTTCATCAATCCTGAAAATAACCTTGAACCTTATATGAACTCAGATTTTCAATTTTGTTGCATAATTTTGTCCAATATAACCGACCAAATCAACGACCAAAAGCAACAACAAACCAGCAGTTTATCAAATCAGTTGCACTACCGAAATGACAAAATACCCTGGATGCAAAACAAACTGCAACTTTGATTTCTTGATAGTCAAAATCAAATTCCAAAATTACACGTTTACTGAGACTAAAAAACAGCAAATTGTAAAAGGAAAATAAAAAAATATATATAGCTATAAGAAAATAAAGCAGTTTACTGCACACCAGCAGCTGGTAAAAAAACATCACAATTTTAAAAGTAAATTAAAAGAAGAGCAAGATTCAATTCATGATTTTTGTCCCTCTCAGAATGTAAAAACTGCAAAATAGATATCCTATTAGTTAAGTTATGGATAGTAATGCAAAATAGATATCCTATTACTAATGTCTAATGTAACTCGCATATTTACATATTATGTGTGCATTCAAAAGTCAACCGAACTACTTTTCAAAGTCAAAGGTCAAATATAGATCAATTTTTTTTATCCCGATTAATAGATGGTACTCACATATGCATCTAGTTATAACCCGAAAGATTGTTCAACAAAAGGCTTTTGATAATGATCCGGACACAAAACAAATTAAAAATTCATCAAAACTGAAAGTGACATTACTGGTATAATAAAACTACTTTGTTTTATTATAATAGTAGATATTAAACAAAATTAGAAAATTTATTATTAATTAATTATATTAATAGCAAACGTTGATTTCACATTTAGGTGGTACATGTGGGTAGGACTAGGGACAAGTAGTTAATACCGAGTATCAGTACTCGATAGCGGTATCATATCAATTTCATCTTTATATGTGGTTTGGTAGAAGCGTGTCAATGGCTTGATCAATCAACATAATCCGAAAATGTTTGAAATAAGTATATTACCACAAGTCGTGTATTTCATTATTATTTGAAAATCTTTAGTTTAATATAAAGATGAGTATGAGTATGTTTAGTTTGATTACAGATTAAAGTTAAGTATGAGTTGCACCTCTCTGAGGACATGGTCCATGATAGAGATTCGTGGAGACATAGGATTAAGGTTAGTGACTTCTAGGGGAAGGTACCTAGTTAGCTTAACTTTGTATTTAGGGTCTAGTTAGCTAGTCTGGCTCCTTGTTGTTTATGTATATATTTTGTTTGATGCTGCTTTTTGCTTCTTATGCCCTATTCTTAGTAGGTTACAGATTCCTTGCTATTTGATAGTTTGTTATCTATATATTGCTAAGTGTCTTTGCTTGTAGGATGTATGTTTACTCTGTTTACCTGTATGTAGCTTTATGAGCCGGGGGTCTCTCTGGAAGCAGCCTCTCTATTCTCACGGATAGAGGAAAGACTTGCATACATCTCACTCTCCCCTGACCCTATAGATAGCGTGCTATGCGGTGGGATATACAGGGCTTGATTGATTGATGTAGCCGTTGTTTTATTATTTAGATTTTAGTAGTATAACGACTTTTTTTTATAACCAAATCCGTTAATTCGGTTACTGTTAAAGATGACTCAAATAACCTTTACCTTATGCGTGTGCTCGATGGTTTTGAGCTTTATAGAGAAAAAACTGAATAAACTGAACATTAAATTGACAAAATTTTAAACTTTGAACCAAAGTGACAAAAGTATCAAACCACAAGGACTAAAATGACCATTAATTCAAAATAAAAAGGAGAAAGACAAAAATATCCTCAAACTAACGGCATAGCTGGATGCCATTAGATGGATGGGACGTAATTGACTAATATTTAAAACTATGAGTATTAAATTGATAAAATTTCAAACTTTGGATTGAAGTGACGAAAGTAGCAAACCACAGGAACAAAAATGATCATTAACTCATTTAGTTATATCTTTACTCAAATCAAATATCAACAATCATTTGAAACAACAACAACTGTATTATTATAAAGGCCATTGCAAAAAACAAAGAGTACTATCAATTATCACAGTTACAAAAGTAAGAGGTTAATCGAACATCAATTAACCTCTTACTTTAAACGTACGTGGATTCCCATTGATAATTTAGTTACATCAATAGTTATATCTTTTTAGTTAATTAAAGATCAGTATTTTTTGTAATGAAAGGAGGCTCATACATCAATTGTTTTTTATCCGAGTTTGAATCCTCTTACAGTAATATTCTCTCCAATCTGTGGCATATACTTGTGAGAGTCGAACCCGACATCTTCCCACTTCTAGGAGGAAACCTTATGAAAACATGACCAGCCGAGCAAGCTTGTGATGGGAAAAAAAGAGAAAAAACAAATAAATATTACCATCTATTAGCCTCTTGTGATTATGATAATTGGTATTACAAGATTTGGGCATAAAACCCGGTTCCGAATCCGACTCGTGGGTACAATCCATGTTTCAATTCATTAGAGAAACTGTACTTGGATCCAAAACCGGTTCCACTTATACCAAGTCAAAACCCGGACCCGACCTAGCCAAAAAACCGATAAAAACCCGAAAAACCCAGTCAAAACCTAGACCATACTCGAAACCGGTTTCCACCTGGCTCAGTTCTTGACTTTTGTGATTATGATAATTGGTAGTACTAGACATGGGCATATAACCCGGTTCCAGACCCGACCTATTGGTACAACTTAAGGTTTCAGTTACTCAGAGAAATCATACCTGACCTCTACCTAGTCAAAACCCGGACACCAAAAAAACCGATAAAAACCCTGTAAAAGTCTAAACCCAGTCAAAACACTTGACAATACCCGAAACCAGTTTTTACCCGACTTAATTATTAACTAACCCGAAACCGATTCGTACCCGGTACATGCGCCTCCTCTAAATGGTAGATACTCGGTGCCATTGGGCTGAGGCCCTGTAATCTGGACCGTCCATTCTCCAGGATCAAAATTGAGTGTTGTACAAAACAAAGACGACCCAAAGTCGTGTCTTCTCTTCTGTCTCTCATCGTTCTTATAATTAATCAATCAATCCATTCATTGCAGATTGTTAGTTGACGTCTTCAATTTGCTTTCGATTCTCCGCACGTTACCGTACACGAAAATACCCACTGTCCGTTCGTGAATATTAAGGTTTGCTGTCTGTCTTAATTTATTGAAATCTTTTAGCTTCAAAATTGAAAATATTAATTGGGTTTTAATCTTTTTTAGTAATTGAAGCTGGGTTTTAATTGAGCTTGGTTAATTTTGAAATTAGGGTTTGCTGATTTTGCTAATTTGGGGATACGTTTTAGTACCATCAACACTGAAATTATGAATTGGGTTTTAATCTTTTTTAGTAATTGAAGCTGGGTTTTGATTGAATTTGATTAGTTTTGAAGCTTTGAAATTAGATATGAATTGGGTTTTATTTTTTTAGTAATTGAAGGTGGGTTTTCATCGAATTCGATTAATTTTGAAGTTTTGAAATTAGGGTTTGTTGATTTTGCTTGATTTGGGGATAAATTTTAGTACCATCAAAATTGAAAATTATTAATTGGGTTTTAATCTTTTTTGGTAATTGAAGATGGGTTTTCATCGTATTCGATTAATGTTTTGAAAATTTGAAATCAAGGTTTTTTGTTTTTGGTTGATTTGTGGATAAATTTGAGTAGCATAAAAACTGAAATTATTGATCTTTTATAGTAATTGAAGGTGGGTTTTCATCGAATTCGATTAAAGTTTTGAAATTTTGAAAATTTGGAATTAAGGTTTTTTGATTTGGGTATAAAGTTGGGAAATTGGACCTGGTTTTAAGTTGAATCGGTAGATGCTGTTGTCGATATAATCAATGCTGATGATTTCTGAGAATACAAGGTTTATTTTTGTGTAAAATTATTAGGGTTCTATGATTTTAGGTTGAGAGTTTAGGAGTGTAACTGTAGACTAGCCGAGCTCGACTAGGCTTGAGCCTGGCTAGTGAGTATTTGGCTTGACTCGTTTTTAATTTTTTGTTAAATTATTAGGGTTCTATGATTTTAGGTTGAGATTTAGGGGTGTAAACTAGCTGAGCCAATCCCGAGCTCGATTCAGCTCGTGAGTAGTTTTTTGGAGCTCACTCGACTCATTTTCTGTTTTGCAATTACTATATGTATTTGTAATTATGTATATTAGTTATAATTTTATATTTAACAAATATATGTTATTACTTTTCTTTATCATAATTTTATATATAGTAATAGTTATTAAATATGTATAATATTAAATAAAAATTTTACAAATAATAGGCTCGTGTAGGCTGGCGAGCCGGCTTGAGCTCGATTAGTGAAGCTCGGGCTCGTTTATTAAAAATGCTTATATTTAGGCTCAGTGTTGGGCTCGGGCTCATTTAAGATCGACTTGATTCAAGCTTTTTTCAAGCCGATCTCGAGTAGCTCGTGGGTGATTTGCCTCGTTTACAACCCTAGTTGAGACATAGGATTTAGGTACAGGATTCTTTAATCAAGAAAGTTGATTTTACTATTTTGGGATCATGAGGTGCTTTTAGATTTGGCAAAGATATGTAGTGGCATATAAAGTTTTGCCTTTGTTTGAAGCTACTTTACTTATTCCACTAATTATAGTAAAAAAAAACCTAATATATAATTTACAACTAGAATTATCTTGTTCAAAACATGTTTTTTTGTTTCATACGACATGCTTTTTAGTAGGGCCGTCCAAACCGTTCGTTGCTCGAACTTGCTCGTCGCTCGCTCGGAAATTGCTCGAAAAATGCTTGCTCGTTTTTTCGCTCGATTGTAAACGAGCCGCTCTACTCGGTTCGGTTTGTAAACGAGCCAAGCAACGAGCAAAGGTCTGCTCGGTTCGGTTCGGCTCGAATATTTTTAATTTATTTTATATATAATTATATATGAACAAAATCAAATATATAAATATATAGACAACACACATAAATATAAGTGTATATTTTTTTAAACCCTTTAACATTTTCTTAATTTCGTAAATTATATAGTTTTATTTGTTTATCTCAAGTTTTCAGAATACCAAAGTTTGTTTACATGTTCATTATATCTAAGTTCAAATTGATTTCTCATAAAAAATTACAACATGTTACATGTTTGTCTAAAAACTACTAATTTATTTACAAAATATATTATTTACAACCTTCAAACTTGTTTCTTATTAAAATTTTTAAAGTAAAAAAGAAATAAATAGTGCTCGAAATTGCTCGATGCTCGCTCGAAAATGCTCGGTTCGAAATTGGCTCGTTTTGATTTCCGCTTGGTTCGGTTCGGTTGTAAACAAGCCAAGAAAAACATTTTAGGTTGTACGTGTAGGTAATTTGTATATTATATCTTATATAATATATAATGTTTTTTTATAGCTAATTTATGGGTAAGGGTTCTTCCACTTCCAGTTCCTATGTTAATAGGGCTAGGACTTCTTCTTGCTAAAAACCCATGATATATATAAAAATATGTATGAAAACCTTGCGTCGTGTACGAAAGGCGCATGCTTTTGTGCCTCGGTTTTAGACCTCGTTGGTTTTGTACGCTTCTTGCGTGACATAACTAACCTTTTTGTTAACTAAAGTGTAATATATGTTACTTCAAAGTTCATGTTTATTTATCAATTTGCAATTTATGTTCTCTCTTTATATAATGATGGTAACTTACTATTGATTTAACTTTGTTTCAGACACGTTATGGTTGAAATTCTTAATGGCCAACGAACACTAACAGCAATTAGATTTTGACACTCGTGTGTACGTTGACTTGGGTTCAAAGATTGCAGCTGATTATATGAATGGGCAAATATGGAATTCCACCTCTGTGTGTCTTCAACCATCTAGTAAAAAACAGTTGAATAACATCGGTCAATCGGGCGCCATGTCATCACAAAATTCTCCCTTAGTTTCTAGGTCTTCAAGTGACAAGGTGGCATTTCAAGTGAACCAACCGTCCAATTTTGTAAATTCTCAACCGGGTTTGACTGTTATGCCGTGGGGTCCGGAATCACTTGAAGATTTTCTTGACTTTTCTGAAAATGCTAGTGTTGGAAATAACAATAATATTAATAATAATCAGATCGAGGGTCAAAATAATTTGGTTCCGGTTGGCGATCATGAGAGGGGAACGGGAACTGATTGGCAGAAATGGGGGGTTGACTTTATGAGTGTTGAGGATAATATTGACTCGAATTGGGGTGAAATATTGGCTGATGTTGATGCTCCAACCCTAGAATCAAAGGTACACACACACCTTTTAAACATACCGAATGTTCAATGAACGGTTCGTGAACCGTTCAATGGAAAAGTTCATTTATTTTATAAGCGAATGAACATGGACATATTTCTCGATCAATTTATGTTCGTGAACATTTGTTTTCGTCTGTTCATTTAAGTTCGTTAATATATTTATGCAATATATTTGGCCTATTACAACTTTAGTATAGTTTTAATAATTTTTTCGGGCCAACACATTGCTCTTCACATTACGTTTAGTCAGCCTTAGCTCAGTTTTGTTTGTTCATTTACGTTTGTTTACACTTGTTTATACTATTAACGAATGAACACGAGTTGTTACTATTTTTAGTGCTTTGAAAGACTAAATACGATATAATGAAATTTTGAACGATATGTAAGGATTTTGAAGTGTTAGAAGGATATATATGCGAATGCCCCTACTTTTGGTAATAAAATGTTGCTACTATTTTATAATAATTTATAAAATTATAAAATACCATTCCCTCTATGCAGCAAACACAAGTTATTTCACATCCTCCTGTGCCAAGTGTAGAAGCATGTCCAGTCAGCAGCCTGAGCCCGTCATCTACCGGGTCAGGTATCAAACCGCGCATGCGTTGGACACCCGAACTTCATGAATCTTTTGTTGAAGCAGTCAACAAGTTGGGTGGCAGTGAACGTGCGTATTTTAGTAACAAATTTTATATTATATATTTATATCTATATTTATATTAGTATATACAATTGTTCGTTCAGAACCAATAATATGTTGAGAACCGCTTAATACATATGTGCATATGATCTTTTGATACACGATATAATGTGGTTCTCAACATATTAGTGGTTATGACCTCGTGATTGTATCTTTTGCGCTGACTTTTGCGTTGACTTTTGGGTATGACTTAAAGGAGCTACACCAAAAGGTGTTTTGAAGCTTATGAATGTTGAAGGTTTGACTATTTATCATGTGAAAAGTCATCTACAGGTATGTCGGATTTATTTATTTATTTGTTTTTGATAATTATGATACCAAATTAAGTCTCATGTGATGACTTTTGAAGTCAAAGTACTTAATATTTCAGATTGATGTTTTTTTTTGTTATTATGATTTTAGAAATACAGGACAGCCAGGTACAAGCCAGAATTATCTGAAGGTAATATTATTTTATTACTGAATTTGTAGCTATTTAATAACATTGTTAATTTAAAATAAAACTACTGTAAATCAAATGGTGTTTAGTTATTTATATGAGAAAGTATTCATGATTAAATTTTTAAATAATCACAGTACAAAAACATATGCTAACTTTTATATCCCACTGTTATTATTATTATGCTATATGATTATTAAAAGTCTTGATTTATTATTTTTGATGCAGGAACATCAGAGAAGAAACTGACCTCCATTGATGAGATAGTATCTATGGATATCAAAAACAAGTAAGTTATGATCGACAAGGGTATTTTAGACATTAATGGGAGAAAGGGTGACGATTTATGCAGTAGTTAGTATGTCAAAATATGAGATGTTAATGTGTGTGCATTTATTTATTTATTTATGAAAATAGGCATATTTTGAAACGTTATGTATATGGTTTTTTATGACAGGAGTTTAGGGTTCACTGATGCATTGAAATTGCAAATGGAAGTACAAAAGCAACTTCATGAACAACTTGAGGTATGCTAATTTATATATATATATATATAGTATCAGGATCATGAGAGAACCTTTTTGAAATTGAGAACTATGAGAACCATTTTGGACCAAAAAAACCCAAAAATAAAAAAAATCATAAAATCAAAAAAACACAAAAATCAAAAAAGTATAAAAACCAAATTCTTATTTTATCATCCCGGTTTCATATAAAAAAAAACTCGGTTTAGCTAAATTATATACACATATGTATAATATATACATATATGTATATTTACATGTTTTTTTTGTACACATGTATATAATTTAAGATAAATGATATTGTACATATGTGTATATTACGTAACTAAAAATTATATAAAATTATACATATGTGTATAATACAACGCTTTTTTTTATTTTTTTTGTATATTTTTTTATTTTTTTTAATGTAACCGGAATGAAATATAAGAATTTTGGTTTTTTTACTTTTTTTAATTTTTTATTATTTTTTGTTTTATGATTTTTTTAAATATTTTTTTAAAAGATGTTTTTAGTGGTCCAAAATGGTTCTCAAAGTTCTCAATTTGCAAAGGGTTCTCTTAGGATCCTTACTCTATGTATATATATATACTGGCTACATAAAATTTGGTCAAACTTAATGGTCAACTGATTCAAAATTTAACTTTTTTTAGATTCAAAGGAACTTACAGTTACGAATCGAAGAACAAGGAAAGTATCTTCAAATGATGTTTGAGCAACAAAGAAAGATGGAAAACGAAAGGTTAAAAGCATCATCCTCTAAGCCAAATGACGATCCTGCCCCTACAACTGAAAAGTCGAAAGCTTTAGAACATGACGATGATCAATGCATATCAGATAAAGATACCAAAAAGTCAACAGACCATAGCAGTCCAAAGTCAAAGTCAACATCTCAAATAGAAGCACCGGAGGAGGTTAATACCGAGCGCCAGTTGAAGCGAGCAAGATCTGATGAAGCGTCAACGTCTTGATTTGTAATATGATTATTTATCTTCTTACTGATGAAAGTTGTTAAGATTAAAGGGCTTTCGCATTTGGAGATGGATTTGGGATGTTGCAGGTTTTTTTTGTTTAATGTATGTTGGTAATAAACAAGTCTGTGTTCATTAGTGGATTCCGAATTTGCGTTTTGGAAATGATTTATCTTTGGTTATTTGACCTGTTTCTTTGATTGTCTTGAGGGTTATATTATTAAATCAGGACCGATTGTAGACCAGACTTAGATTGCAGACCGAATTAAGCATGTTCAGTTTGTTTCGCTGTCTGGTCCAAAATATTTGGGGTTGCTACCTAGTTTTTAGTTTAATAATATCTTTTCTTCTTTTAGTTGTAGACCTCTCAACATACCGGATCTCTGGTCGGATTTTGGAACTGGAGGTGTAGATGATAAGTTTGAATATGTTCTCTACTGGAATTACTAAATGGCAAACACACAAGCTTCTGAACTAGAAATCTAAACTTGGTTTGAATCTGAATCTTGATTATGTAATACCAATTTCATTTATTCTTTTTTTAACTTAAAGCAGCTAAATAACATTTCATTAAAAACCAAACATAAAAAAAACAAAACAATGTTAACAATTAAAATTTTAATTTCAGTTGTAACAAAGTCATACAAGAAGTGTTAGAATACTTCCAAATAGTTCTCAAAATCTCGACAACAATTGTGCAAAAGCTTGGGCGTTACACGTGCCAAATCTTCCTTGATTTCACACCGCTTGCACTTGGTATTTATTTCCTATCTACAAATCCTTCAGTCTTCCTGAAAAAAATAATAAAAAAAAAACTTTGAAAGGATTATTATTAGGTTAAATCCCATGTAAATACTATGTTTTATAATATAATTGGTAATAAATCTTATTATCCTATATATTAATTTACAACTCTTGACTGCTTCTGATGTTGTACACTTTGCATCTTATATTGTACAGCTTCTTCTGTTCTCTCTCTAAAATTTTTTGGTTTTTTCCAAATTGGACAAAACTCCAGCCGTCTTTTCTGCATTTCCTCAACCAATTTCATTAATTATGTTAAGACAAAACTTTTTGGCCCTCTCTTATGTGACCCCCACGTCAGACACCCGGCCCCACCTTTCCATTTATGGAATCTAGCTTCATTAAATTGGCATATTACACCCTCAAACATTTATTTGATTTAGGTAATAGTGTGATTTTTATAGTATATAAGCATCAGTGAACTTTTGTCGAATTCTTTTTGTTATAATTAAAAATTTACTAAGATAAATGGAATTTATTTCATTCTTTTTGTAAACTGCTGCATTATAGGCGTAACAACTAAAAAGTTCAATCAATGAAACTTACTTCAACTGCTACCAGTGGCGAAACTTGGACGAAAACGTTAACAGGGCCGGAAAAAAATACACATTAAAAATTATATATTGCATATTTTGTTGTACAACATTCTTAACATACTATACATTACTAGTATGAAACCCGCGCGATGCTGCAGCGGTTAGAATTTACAATTTGATACTTGTTTATGTTAGTTTATTAATCCTCTCATGATATAGTGTATAGTATTTATCCATATATGTTTAGTTATTCTACAAAAAAGAAATAAATTTGATAAAGATGCAAAAGATTTGTGCTCATAAAAAAAACCCTCAAAAAAATTATAAAAATTAGAGAGAGAGAAAAAGAATAAAGAACATAATAAAAAACTCACCACTCAAAATTTAAATAAAAAGCGAAAAAAGGTAAACAAAAAAACCAAAAATGTTCCTCCCGTCTTCCTCATTCTCAAAAAAAAAATGTTTAAAAAAATATCATTGTTTTTTTTCGTTATTGATAGTGTTTTTTTTATTGATAGTGTCTTTTTTCTTAATATTGTGTTATGTTACTCAACATAACGTTATATTTTTCTCGGCATTATGCTATATTTTTTATTTATATTTATATTAGTTTGTTATAATCTATCTATCGAGCCGAGCCACCTAGATTTGATTACAAAACGAGCCAGCCCGACTAGATTTCTAGTCAACCTTTTTCGAGCGATTTTTTTTTCGAGTGTTGGGCGAGCCACAAGGTTTTTGGACACCCATAAATGTATATGTCATCAAAAGAATTACAACTCATATCCAAAATAATATTAATTGGAGTTGACTTATTTCTTTTTATTTTGTAAATTGAATTATATAAATGAAAAGACTGGTTTTGAAAATTCTAATTTGATAAAGTGAAACAAAGGGCATCTTTATTTGTTTAAACATTTTATAGGTTCATAATGCATATATAAGTTGTACTTTAATACTTCATTGACTTGTAAATTATAATCTACACACTGGTGTTGAAATTTTTTTATATCTAAACGACAAAAACATGCACGTCGTAATATAGGTTTTGGTTCTTTTATAAACATAATATATTTAAAGATATTGAGGGAAAAAGTAAATTTATAAATTTGTCAAATTATTGGCAAAATATGATGGGCAATATATGCAACAAATCCTAAATATTATAAAAGTCATATAAAGTTTAAGGGTAATAATTGTAGCTATATGGGTAGATAATGTAAAATATTTATAAGTTTATAGTTGCATATATAAGTTGTACTTTAATGCTATATTAACTTGTACATTATAATCTACACATTGGTTTGGAAGATTTTTTATATCAAAACGTCGACAAAAATTAGCACGTCGTAATGGTATGTTCAGTTTTTTCTAAAACATACTATATTTAAAGATATAGACGGAAACAAAAACATAAATAAATTCAAGTTTTTGGATAAAGATCAGGGTTAGATGTGTAACTATTTTTAGATATTACAAATGTTATATAAAGTTTAAGCGTAATTATTGTAACTATATAAGGGTAATTACTGTAATTATCAAATTAAAATGAAAAGTTACGGTTATTTTATGAATGTTGTGTAAAGACCTAAATACCCTCAAATTTTAAAAAATATAAGCATTTATAGTTGTACATATTGCATAATTGATTGGATCTCTTAAAATTTAAGAGGTCCTTCACTCCAGTGGCGGATTCAGAAATTTTGTCAAGTGGGTTCACTGTTCGGGTCGGTTTGTCGGTTCGGGTCGTTCCGATTGTTCGGATCGTTTCGATGGTTCAGGTCGATTGGATGGATCGGGTTGGTTCAGTGTACAAAGATTGAGATTTTACTAAAGATCACCTTTGATTCCTCAAAATAATTACAAAACGTTCTTTAGAAATGCTAGCCTATCTCTCTTTCTTATAACATGTAATACATAACAATCACACGATCCATATAATTGCATGCTAGCTAAGTTGCTACTACATATAGTAATTATTCAAATCGAGTTGATTTTAGTTAACAAGAGTCACATAGAGTAGACATATTTTAGCTAATAACATGAGTGTCACAGTCATAGCTTTTGGAGTTAACAAGCAAGATACAAACACGTTATAAAAAAAACATATTTTAGCTAATATTAATAAAATGAATGTCTCAGTCACAACTTTTGAAGTTAGCAAGCAAGATACAAACACATATACCCAGTTATAAAAAAACTACCAACAGTGGGGATTGAACCTGGGTTCTCAAAGTGACAAAGGAGGGTGTCTACCAGTAAACCATGATGGAAACTTTGTTTATGAGTTCACTCATAATTTATATATGGGTTCACTGTCATATTTTATATAGGCATTCTATATAAAATCCGAAACTCAGTGGGTTCCCGTGAACCCGTACCCGATTACCTAGATCCGCCCCTGCTTCACTCACTCTTTATATATAGTAGAGATATATATTAAAGATGAAAGGTAAAAACAATTTCAAGTGTGATCTAATGGTAAGTATGTCATGTTGATTTCCAAAGGGCATGGGTTCAATTCTTCCTTTGCTCAACTTCATCCTTTCTATTTTTGTTCGTTTTCTTTTTTATGATTTTTTCATCTATTCTTTCTTTACATTTTTTTTGTGTTTAAAGTTTTATAAGTTTACTGATATAATGCTAAATATATATGTTTCCCTTGTTTATTTTATTTAATATTTTAATTGTTTTTGTTCGTTTTTAGTCAAGATTTGTATGCTACTAACGTTTTTGTGTGTCGTAGGTTCCGGGATTTGGTCGTGATTAAAAAGGGCGAAAACGAGCTAAAACGAGCCAAAACAGAGATCCGGAACGCGTCAGGAAGAACCGGAACAGAGAACCGGTCGGTCTGACCGGCCCCCTTGGAGAAGCACGTCGTGCCGCGCCTAGGGGAAGGCAAAAAACCCTTGGCGCGGCGCCTAGGCACTACTGATGGTTTTTAATTCGTTTTTGGTTATTGTCGGACCTTGTTTTCGCTATTTAAACACCTTTAACTTAAACCTGACATAACCGAAAAGCCACCAGCCGATTTTGGAGAGTTCTTGGAGCTATTTTACGCGTTTGTTGGTGATTTTGAAGGCGAGAGAACATCCGGTGAAGAGCTACACGTTCGAGTTTACGGGTTTTATCATCTTCGATTCTCCGTTTCTTATACTTTCACCATGTTTTCGTTACTGTTTGTTTTTATTTGATTTAGATTTTAATATGCTAGGCTAAATTCCATAGACTGCCTAGGTCGTGATGAACCTTAATTCGGTTTGATTTTATTTGGATTTTCATTGCGTTATGGATATTATGTTCGAAGTAAACGGTTGAGTTTTATTTAGTTGATGCGTATGATTGCTTGGTTTTGTTTATTTGAATTTATTGTTTCACATTGCCCTTGTTGATTCTTTCATAGGATAGGGTTTTGTTAGGTCATTTACTGTGTGTTCTTGACTAGTTTATGATTAATATCGATTAAGATCATAGAAACAATAAAATCAATTAAACAAATAAAAGTGAGCTGCTAGTCTAAAAAGCTGTAAAGTGATAGGCTATTAATAGATCTTTGCTTGTCGGGATTGCTAGATTTAGTTCTTCGTAAGGAGTCCGTCTAGATTTGATTGTCAGCTTAGTCTATTAAATTAATTAGGTTTGTTTTGCTATCTTTTGAATTCCGCGCTGTAAGGTAGGTTTTCGTCATAAAAGATACTTAGACATAAGCGATTAAATGACCGTAAGGAAGTGTAATATAAAACTGGTGAGTCTTAAAACTTGTTAGAAATCTATAGACGTCTTCTTGAAATTCAAGGGTCCTGTTCGGGTTTTCTGTCAAGAGTCTATTTTATGATCCCAGTTCCATAACTTGCGTTTTTCCATTTAACTTAATAACCGTAACTTTGGGGATTCCGACCTGGGTAGTTAATTTAATCATCTGAATCAATCCAAGTTTTCTAAATTGTTTATTAGTTAAAACTAATTAGGGTTTAAGTTTTATTAGTTAATTAATAAGTAATGATTATGTTTTATTATTATTATAATAATTAGGGTTTGTTTTATTATTATATTAATTAGTTTATTAATAGTTTAATTAAAGTAATCATTAGTTAATTATTATTAGAGTTTTAATTAATTAGTAAAATAAATCCCCCTCAAATATTATTAATAAATAGTCGCGTCTTGTAGTTGAGTCTAATTTAGCTAGTTTACGTAATTAAAAGAGTCTCGTGGATTCGATATCCGGACTTACTTAGCTGTACTAGAGTCGACCGGTTCACTTGCCGGTTAGTAGTTAAGTTTAAGGGTCTAGAGTATTACTTAGTGTCTAGATTAATATAATTTTAGTTATTTATTTTATAACTACTTCAAGCACATCATTTACTAAATTTTATATATGTATATTAAAAGACATTTTTTGAGCATCTTCTGTTGTACCATATGCTTATTTTGTTATATACTTTCTTAAGCTTTATATATATATTTTACAACATTCTTAACATGTTATAATAACTTCAAGCTAAAACACAAACTAGAAATTAAATATACATTGATAGTATAACATTTTGAACAAGTCATAATAACTTCAAGCTAAAACACAAATCATAAATTAAATATACATAAACGTTAATAACCGGCGTGTCGAGCTAGAACTAAGCTCTAATGGATTGAACTACTAATGAACTCAACATAACTACTTCTTTGACAACATATCTACCAAGTTTAACAACTCCGATGTGAGTTCTAATGTATCTACTAGATGAATAATAAACTCAACGTAACAACTTCTTTAACTAAACATCTACTACGTTTAACAACCCCGCCGCAACCGCCGCGTTGCGGCGGGGTCTAATAACTAGTTACAATTAATTAACAAAGTAAATGATATATATATATATATATATTATACGATTATATTGTATTAGATTATAATCTCGTGTATTACACGGAGCCTCATAATAGACTCGCATATTATACATGGTTGTATAAAAAATTAATAAAGTTTAAGACAATTATTATCCAATACGATTTCATTAAATATAAGTTTTACTATGTTTTTTTAAAATCATATTGTAATAAAAATTAACAAAGTTTAAAAATATTGGTAAAATAAATAAAGATGTAACAATATTATACTCGATATAAAGATAAAGATACAAAAATGCTTAATTTTTTTATAGTGATTTTTTTAATACTTATATTAATTAAATCGTATTTTATAATAATTTATCTCAATTAATTATGAAATATGATTGGATAAAGCATCATAGCATATTTCCCTACTCTTCCTCCTGTTCCTTAAACTGTATCACTTAAATAAACCTGATCATTAAACTCTCATAACTACTATCAATCATTACACCGTGCAATTAAAAATCAACCAAAATTTCAAAATCAACAGAAGCAAAGGATCTTAGCTTCCCTATCATTCCTCTTAAGACACATACATTGTAGAAAATAAAATCAGTTAAACATGAACATCAAATATTCATTAATTCTAACATCAACATACTTGTAATTTCCAAAATTAACATAAAAATCAGAAACTATTCCTCTTGTTCGTTCCTTGTATTTTGTCTAGACAAATCACGATCATAATCATCATATATATATATATATATCCGGTTCTAACATCTCTATATTGTCATTAATCACCACAATACCACTCCGTACATTATCATCATCATTGTGTCTAAGCATGCGATTAATAACATGCATCATCTTCAATTTACTTGGACAAAATGAATAACTAACTAATAACACGATCATCAAATTTAGCAGCGAATTACGCCTCTCAACCGGTTCCATCACCACCACGTTCGCAAATTCACGAACAAACCATATGAGTCGCCTAAGAACACAAACAACAAACTCGCTAACAACAGATCATCAAATTAATTAAACAAAACGTATAATATCCACAACTAACTAACTAACTAACTAACACGATCATCAATTTATCATCGAATCACACCTCTCAACCGGTCCGACGGCTCCATCACCACCACGGATGAGAAAACCTGGCCGGCAGAGGCACGTCGTTGTTAGAAACTCTAGATCTAGCTCTCCTATAACCGGAAGTGGAAGAATCGTGTTATCAGAGATGGTTTTACAAATCACAGAATTGAACATTGCGCTCAAATTCACGAACAAACATTATGAATCGCAATAAGAACACTGACAACAAAATCACTAACAGATCATCAAGTTAATTAAACAAAATGAATAAACATGCATCTTTAAGTAACCGCTATCGATCAAATTAGCATCGAATTACACTACTCAACCGGTCCAACAAATCACCAATGGAAACTAAACGAACACTATAACAACAGAATCACAGAGAAAATGACCTGAAATTAAATGAACTAATCTGCAACAGAAAATGGCCTGAATTAGACGAACGAATCCTCAGCTTGATCCTCCATTTTCTTTGGTGTGTGTGTGTGTGCGCGAGAGAGAGAGAGTGATGAGAGGTATAGTATATATAGTGAATGGATTGCTTGATGGGGAAGAAATGCAGAAATGCAGTGTGTGTGTGTGATGCAGTCTACTTTTAGCCTTCTCGAAAAACGTCTCTCAAAACCGCAGAGACCAAGCTCTGATACCAATGAAGGTCCTAAATAGGTAAAACACGAACACAATAATTTGGCTAACTCCCAAACTATATTGATAACCTCCAAGAAACTCAACGCAAAACTTGGATACGAAATCCCTACCCAATAGCGCGGTATATATAGCTAACCTAGACGCGTCTAGGATTATTAATTAATTACAAATTATTCTTCCTATATATAACCTAATCAAACAAACATAGAATATTTGCTTATATATCCCAAACACCCATCATCTGTTCTTTCTTTTTATTTGTTTGTTTGTTTAGGTCTTGAATATCAGGACAAGTAGTACTCGTGGCAAGAGGAGGTTTAGCAGACCATTTGAAATCGGGTCGTAGTATGCTCCTGGGACTGAACCTCGGCGTATTCCATATCGTTTATATCTGTTGGTTAAACAAGCGGTCGGTCTCATGAATAGGGGCTTAGATAATCATTCAGCCCCCCTAAAGTTGGTTCAGAAAAAAATTAGATTTTTTTGTGACTTCTTCTATTCTCATCTCCCGGTTGGTTGGAAATAGTATGTTATTTTTCATTCATTCCCTATGTTATTATTTTATTTATATCTTTCTTATTATGTTTTTATTCTAAATGTTTTGCTTCTTGCAGCCAATGGTACAATGCCGCCTCCCTCATTGCCGGCTATGACGCCTCTCGGCCTGAATACTGTTGGATATTTTAGTGTTATTGGATTAACTTGTCGATCGAGGAAATAGCGTTAAGAGATTAAACGAGTTAGGTGATGCGGGAGTGCGGGCTTGTTTAATCATAATGTTATTGGGCTTTGTTATTTGGTATTATACATGGGCTTATGTGTAATGTTAAATGGGCTTTTAGTTAATCTATTTGGGCTCATTAGGGAATTGGATTAATATATTAATCAATATTTTCATTCCCTGGATTATATGATTACTAGAAAAGTGTCCGCGCGATGCAGCGGGAAACTGAAAACACATACTTTGATAACCATGTAACAAAT
The DNA here is from genome assembly GCF_021521415.1 of Bidens hawaiensis. Lineage (NCBI taxonomy): Eukaryota > Viridiplantae > Streptophyta > Magnoliopsida > Asterales > Asteraceae > Bidens > Bidens hawaiensis. Next base: position 878,243 of record NW_027491031.1, on the reverse strand, counting down.
TTTTAGGTGTTCATTATTTCGTTTGAAACTGTGAGATCGTTCACCAGTTTGGTTTCACGGTTGAAACCGGAGCTGGCCGTACATATTTAAATATTAATTATTTACTTATTGAGTATTAGATATAATATATATTAGACATAGTTAAAATATAGTTAACCAAAGTTTTATTTAATACGAGCAAATTCATCTATTAAAACTTTAATTTAGCCAAATTTACAGTGGTTTTTTTTATAATATTTGTTCTTGTTATGATTTCGTCTTCTATTTATTCTAATAAAGTTTATTATTTATGTGACCAAAATTATCTTTGTTCATAGTATGATTCTCTTAATAACGTTTTAGTTGATGCTTAGTTTGAAGTTAAGGTATATGCTGATTAATAATTCTTATTTTAAATTTTAAACTCAATTTTTTTATCGAAGTACAAACTATATCGGAACCTAATCATTGGCAATAGTTCTGTTTAGTTTGGTTTTAATTAGAAACAATTTAGTTTTGGTTTTCGACGACAAAAAAACGTGTAAAGTTGGCTCATGGTTTACTTTAAAACCATCAAAAGCAAACCGTAAACACTTTTGCACAAAGTTTTTTACTTCGAAAACTATAGTAATATGATACTCAAATTAAAGATAATAAAATGCTCGTTTTTATGATGCCATTTATTTTAAAAAATATTAACGTACGAAAAAGTTATGACTGTTTAAAAACCGTGGGGGCAGTTGGGTTAAAAGTGAAAATAAAATAATATATAAGTAAAGACAAATGACCAATATTGTAATTTCAAGGGATGAAACTTGTAAATATATTAAATAAATTGCAAATGCACGTGAGATTAAATGTAACAATGACATTTTTGGCCCTAATTGATGTTGTAACTTATGCATAAAGTGTTATACATTACTTAAAAAAAGCGTCTTAATTTGCCCATCATTGGTATATTATATATAGTATAGATATCGATCGAACATACAGAACAGAAAAGACGGTTACTTCTCTCTGGTTCTTCATCATCACATAGAATCATCAAAATTCAATTCCATCTACAGAAAAATCTCTGTCTTATCCGATAAATCATTGCGTGTAACCCGCAAATAGGTTTATCTGAAAGTGATTCACGATTCAGAGATTAATCCAGGCAATTGTTCAAGAAACTAATATTGAAATCAAGATTACAGGTTTGCATCATTGATTGAATTCATCCTCCAGGTACGCAATTTATACAGCAAATACAACATGTCAGGCTATGCCAGTACTTTGGGATACCCACTTGCTGCTAAGTTTGATATTGAGACCGGACTATCCAACTTTCAGGTTTTTGATATTATGAGTGTTATTCACTCACGCAAGACCCTTGCTCCAAACACATTTTGGCGATGGAATGAGTATTCTATTGCAAGTTATGCTCTTGTTTCGCCATCGACTATCAGCACCTAGAGGCTGCTTCCAAGAATGATGTCTGTTTGATGATGAACATGGGCAATCGCCGGTAGGTACCTGTATGTTTTTATTTATCTATATATGCTTGTTCGATCTTGTGCTAGCTAATTTCTACTAACATTAATTGTGTTTTGGTCAATAGTCATAGAATGCCAACAGGAGATCCATACACAAGTGGGTTGGAAAGGCCTCGTCGAAGAAAGATGTAAGGATATATCATCATGAAATTAAAGCTTAATTTTTATAATTATCATTAATTGCTTTGGCTATTGGTTTACGTGTTTAAGCATAAGCACACGGGGAGCAGCGACGAGGCTTTTGAACTCTCTACTAATAAGATTCTCGAGATCTTACGGATTGTTACCTGCTCACCCGGGTTACCTTTGACCAAGCTTACCCAATGGAACGAGTCTCAAATATCATTCTATTGCAAAATGTGTTCCTGCTTTGGCGTTGATCATCAGGTGATAAATTTTTGATTGATACTTAACTTTCAGCAAGTTATGGTTATCTGCTGTCGATTGTGATACATAGATGTCTATCTCTTTTGCTTGAAATTATTAGTGTTATATTGTGGTGGTATTGAAAAATGTCTCTTTTGCTTGAAATTACATAATTGTTTGTTTAGATGTTCTTCATTTGTTGGCCAAATTTGTTTGTTTATTTTCTGATTTTTGTTTGAATGAATTGATGTTGAGCTGCTGTTGTCTGCATATATATTGTGTTTTATTTGTGTGTGTATTATATATATATAGGTGCATGCAGTTGTTTGCTTTTGGTCATGGTTTATATAAAGCAGCCTCTTCAACTTAATCTTAGAACCACAATCTGATGTTATTAATCGGAGAGAATCAGTCCCAAGCGGCAAAATTTTTATAAATACATATAAAAATGTGAATATGTATAAAAAAATAAAAATTACATATAAAAATGTGTAGTTATATATATAACTGAAAATTACATATAAAATGTTCAGTTGTCTAGCGATTTTTACAACACTACTTGGAGGTATATAGATTAAGGTAGTGTTCGTTTTTTTCTTCTAAAAATGGACTTGTGCATGTTCTTATGTGTGCGCCGCGCACACCACGGGAACCTTTCTTGGTCCAGACTTTGCCAAGTCACTTCTTAGATCTTTTAAAGTCTACAGAGGGTTAAACATTGCCATCCACACCACCACCACCCACCGTTCGCCACCACCACCATCTACAAACGTTAAAAAACAAACATCCATATTACAGACCTCAGACCTTTGGTCCACCTCTTCTTCAACAGGGGTCTTCATATGTGGTCCGCAAACTGCAGACGTGCTACCTTTTAAAAAACAAACTGAACCTTTTTGGTCCAAACCCGAATTTATAACCTAGGTTCGGGTGTAATCAGACTGATTAACTGGTATCAACCAACGGACATATAGGGTCGAGTACTAACCGTTTTTTTCTCACCTCCACACATAATGTAGCGAAATATTTTGCCATAAAACCGACAGAGGCATAGAGCCGACCCACTAACACTACATTATGACATAAACGAGTTTGAAACGTAAATGGGCCGGCTTGATTAAAATTGTAAAACGGGTTCAACCTGTTATGGCACACAACATTCTTAACTAAGCATGTCAAATATGTTAAGAGGCCTAACATGGCATACTTATAACTTGTTTATCAAAACAATGTAGTTCTATAACTTATAGAATTCAATGTTATTATTTAGTTCTAGTTTTATTTCAAGGATTATAATTGGATTTTTTTTAATTTTCACTTAAATTATATTACACTTATAGGAGAAAATGTAAGTCATTAAAATATTAATAAATACATATATCTTCAACGCTTTCAATCACACACAGTAGAAACTCAATAATGGCAAGGCTATTTATTGGGTTTGAGGACGGTGGAATGTAATAGAGACTACTACTATTACGAAAATCCCTCCGACTTCAAATCATATCAAGATTTGAAAAGTCTATTAGATACACTGAATTATTCTAATCGAGTCTAAGAAACATGATTAAAAAAATATGTTAATAAGCTGTCAATAACAAAACAATGATAAAATAACATCATAGAGACAACAAAACAATGGTAAAATAACATCATAGAGACAAAAGAAAAATAACCCTCTTTATCTTGACCTCTATACATATTTGATATGTCTTGAACTCTATACATATTATATATATGGGCCACCACACATATCAATCACATCCATCTTAGACAAGTGATTTATCAATTAGATATGGATTAAGGGTTGGTGCTTATAAATAGGTGCATATTCTTTCTTGATATCAATCAATGTGGGATGAGTGCTTAATAAACTAATTTTTCAAGTATCTTAATTCGGACACATACATTTCAGAGCACTTGAATCCTACTCGACCCACTCATGTTAGTGCAACAACTCATTTCGTGTAAGTTTTAAACATAAATATTAGATGATATATCAATAATAACTCCTTTCACTCCATTCAAAATTCGCATAAACATGTTATACCGCATATAATCAAAATATTATTAAGCTATGCAATGAGAAGTAAGAAGGAAAAAATCATAAATGACAAACAAAGAACCACATCATATTCATTAATCTAAAAGATGTAAACCATTCCTTAACAAATATAAGTCATTCATGACAACAATTAAAAAACAACAGATTATTTCCAATCCATACTCAAAAGTAAACTCCAATGAGAAATATTTAAAAAACATTAAGATTGACCTACTATACCTCTAGTTCCCTCTCGTCAACTGTTATAATGGCAAAGAAGGAGGTTAATTTCAGCCAACCTTTACCATGAATTCCCCATCTACTGCCAAGGCTATTTTTCACTTGCACACTTAGTTAAAGGTTTGGATATTTTCCTCTAACATAGGCGCCTGTAACGAGTACATTGTGGTCCACATCACTTTGACAAATCTGTTTCTTGGGTCCAAATGGCTTCTCAGGAGTACTTTCTTCTAACATTTCCCTTTTGCCCACTCGAGTAATGAAGCACAAAAAGTGTATGGTAACCCAAGCTTTGCCATTCTTGCCCCATCTCCTGAAATACGAATTTTTCACCAACACGCTAATTTGTCCATTTTTTCTGACATAAGCTCCTAGAACCAACATCGCGTGTTCAGCTTTGTTCAACGCAGCTCCTATCTTAGCATGTTTCGGCCCTGCCGGTTGTTCTTTTGTACTCTCTCTTGCCATTTCACTATTGATATAATCTTAATACACCCTAGCAACAACAGCAACAACTGGTAGCTTCTTGGCACCCTTTTTCAGAAAGTTGTCTATAAGGTCTTGTTTGATAGCCCTAAAACCTGCATAGGTGCTAAAATTACACTTCAAGTTATACCGTGGGGCATTTTCATCATATGTATATTCATCCACACTTTCATCAATTTTTTCTACTTCTTGACATACATCCCAATACTGCTCAAACTCTTCACTTTGCAATCCTTCATATTTGTCACGCATCACCCTTTGAACCCATATACCACTTTGGCATTGTATGTTGTATAGTCTCTCTCTCTGATTCAAAATAATAAATACATAATAAACACATTTGTTTAATCTTATATATTTTTTATTATTATTCATAAACCATTATTAAACACAATCAAAATCAATAATAATATTTACATTATTTATGATGTTATCCGGGTCATTTTCCGGCCCGATCTCCTGGGCTGGTCCGACCTTTGACCCGATAAGGAGCCCGTGTCGATGTCCGGTCCTGGTTTGAAAACATTATGTGTAACAAGTTAACTAGAGGGTCAATTTTTTATGCATTAAAAAATCATACATATAACAAAACAAAATTTGAAACTTACCACCCTTGTAGTTGGACGAATGTGAAGGCATTGGTCGTAATTCCATATGATTGGTTGTTCACTCAATGGAAGTGGGCAGAGTTGTTTTTGACGTTTCATGCATAGAGCAAATCTCAATATTATAATTTTAGTAATCACATTTTTAAAGCTGAACAACACGTCATGAAGATAATGTCTCTTTAGATGAAATTGTAAAATACGCCATTGCAGGTTTGCTCTAATGATCCTCTCAAACCTCATCTTGTTGGATGATCTGTATATAGAAGAATTTACAAAATACATATATTAGATAGAATTAAAACCATTAGTAACATAAAATCTTATTATCAAGAACAATATATAGTACCAATTTATTCTGGAAACTTTGATAACAAGAAGAGAAAACAATGATGGTGTTGGGATGGAGGCTATGGTTTTAACTTCATATGGAAGGAGATGAAGTGTTATGAAATGATGAGAGAGGATGAGAGAGTGAGTTAAATGTATGCGTTGCTTTTTATAGAGGTTTTCGTAGAGTCATGGCTTATCTTTTTTATTTTGTTTAATTAAAGATATTTTTTTAACGGCGAACCAAACTAAATTTTATTATTTATAATAACAGTCATTACAAGTAAGGTATTAGCAACGACAAACACGTCACAAGCAACCACGTGATACATCAATGGTTATTATTGTTGAGTGGATATATTCGTTTTTATTTTAGCTCTTTGTCTCTTGAAATATTAAAAATCTAATTATAAACCAATAAGGACTATTGTTTAATAAAAACACATTCAAAAACTATTTGAAGTGTAGCGAATATTTATATTATTGATATATAATTTAGACCACATCACTTACATAAATAACAAGTTATGAAATTATTGTACTATAACAGAACCGGGTAAACAAACACCTTTTGTATGTTTTAACTCTTAAAAACAAAATATTTTTTAGGTACCGAATATACACTAAAAGTTAAAAGTAAACAACATTCATGCCAAACAGAAATTTGTTATACTAAAAGTTGGAAGTAAAGAGGCAAAACAGAAATCTGTCATGCGTTGTACATAATGTAAAAGTAAATTCGTACATAATTTGTTGTCTTTAGCTCTCTAAAAGTAATAAACAGGAATAGGGCCAAAACAGAATTCTTGCTTGTGGTGAAAGACTCTGAATATTGAACCAGAATTCTTATGCTTATATTAATCCTCAAAAACTTTGCCTCATTGTTTCTTTACATTCATTTTTCAATATATGTAACATTTATTAAAATTTTCTCAGCATCAAAATTTAATAGAAAACAATAGTAGCATGTATTAAATACTTCATTTTGTTATTAAAATCTTGTATCAACTCCTTTTTTTAACAACCAACGAATTAAGCTCAGCTATCCGAAGTAACCCAATGGCAAAAGACGACTCATATTGAGCCATAATTCTCACAGGCTATGCTTACATTTTAATAATCCAACTAATGTTTGGGATTGAGTTTGAAAAATGTTTATTGGCTTATTGGCTTTTTCAAATGGCCCATTTTGAAAAGCTAGGATTTGGTTGGAAGGAGAATACGAGTTGACTAATATAAAACTTAGCTCAAAACGATGCTCCAAACAACTTGATTAGTACTTCAAATCGGGTGTTTGAAATCAATCAGCTCGTATTATCATTTCGAACCTAAAAATTCAGTTTAACAAAGCACCAGAGCCAATTTTTTTAAAATTTGGGACCATCAGTGAGAATAAACTCAATTGGGATTATTATCGGCTGATTATTAAAATCCAATTATTTCAGGATAAAGTGAATTAAAACCTGAAAATGGATAAGATGCGACAAAATTTCCAAAAAAGAAAAAAGAAAAAAGTAAACATAAACTCGTAAAACAAAGTGTTCCATCGTTTTCGATTTAAAGGTACCGAGTGATGTTACAACAAATCTACTGATATTACATACATAAACTCAAATTGCAACATACATCTCGTCGTCGTTGTCCAAACCCATTTAAAAAACGTGCATATTAAAAAAAATAATATAAAACCAAAAATGCTTTAAAAAAAGTGTTCCAAAAATATGTGAGTTAATTTATGATGTAACCATCCTGCTTTAACTTTAAAAAAAACTGCATCCTAGTTCACCTACACAATAAATACACTTTTAAGAAAATAAAGAAACAATATTTAAAATTATAACAGCATTTTAAATATTGTTTTGTTAAATACCTCAATTAAATGTGGTCAAAATGGGGCCTCAAGAGACTCATCCCAAACATCTGCACTACCGTTAGAAGCATCGTCTGCATCTTCCTCCATTGAAAGCCGAATATATTCCCGATGCGCAAACCGGTCCCACTCGGTTAATGTTGGATTCTCACGTTCCTGTTTTTGACGAAACAGTTATTTACGTTTCTATATCTGATTAATAGAGGAATTATGTACCTGACGAATGAGAAAGGGGTCGCGTGATTCAAAGGCCATGAACTTGTTAAGGTTAAATAGGATGTTGAAACAACTGCCGGAAAGTTTACTTCCTTTTAAATCTTGTAAAGTGAAATACTCCTCATCCTGTAAATTATATATTTCATGATTAAAAAATATGTGAATTGAATTAAACTTTGGCAATATTGACTATTTATGATTCTATGAACGGGTCCATCTGTGTTGCTTTTTCATCTCGAACATGTTAGCCTTTCTGTTAATTTTAAAAATAATGACAAAAATACCATTATACTAGAAGATTTGAACTAAAACTGTGGGCACATAAACGTAACACAATTGGTCAATAAAATAGATGAAGGTTAACTTTCTGTTAAATTCTACAAAATGACAAAAACACACCCCTTGCATATTTTTTTTAAAAACTGTGGGACCCATTGAATAATAAAAAACAAAAAACCTTAACTACGAAAAATTAAAAATTAAAAGAATAGCCCCTCTTGGGACCTACCTCTTTTATCATATTAGCGTAAACGAGAAAGTTCGAGCTCGGCTCATTTCGAGCTCTATTTTTAAAGCTCGAGCTCTTTTTCCAAGCCCGAGCTCGGCTCTTTTGTGTAGTACCTTAAACGAGCCAAAGCTCGGCTGCGTTTTGTGAAATTGATACACATAAGTCCAAATAAGGTAAGACTTAAAAGACACAAGACTCGACGAGCCTAAACAAGTTTCCCATACAAGGTTCGAGCTCAGGCTCGATAACTAAACGAGCTTTATTTGAGGCTCAGCTCGAGCTCAAAAAAGCTAGACTCGTTTCGAGCTTCTAATCGATCTGAGCTTGGGTAGCATAAAACACTTGTGCATTGTGCATTAATAATTTAATGAGGTAGGCGGTTATGTAACTGCCTACTGTATAACATTTAAAGCAAGTGATACTTAAAGCAAGTGATACAAGTGCATTATGCAGTTTTCAATGTATTCTTGGTTCTGAAATATGTGCTTGTGTGTGCGCGCACGTGTGTGTATTAAACATTCGACTTCACTAAAAGACACCTGTTCCAAAATGAACCCGTTTTGACATGATACCCAACCCGTGCCCAGCCCGTTACACCAATAGGACCCAAGTACCTGTGGTTTGACCATGTCAACAATTTGGCATAATATGTCCTCAAAAAGAACAGGCTCTTGAGCCATACATTCCATCCTATGCAACTGTTCTTCATAGAAAAATTGTAACTCATTTCTAGTCAGCGCCCCGTTTCCATCTAAATCAATGCACTTAAACCTGAAATAAAATCATTATTTCAATAATAATTTAATTCAAGACACCAAAGGTATAAATATAAAAGATAACTATTTAACGGTTATACCAGTACTCAAGACTAGGCTCAGATGATTTATCCTCTTCAGATAAAATGAAGTAAACAAAATCTTCATATCCCATTTTACCCTCAACTTCACTAGTAAACTTTCTTGGAACCTGCATTTTGACCCGTTGATAAGCAAATTGGCTAAAAATACCATTCAGAAAAAAGCACTAGAAACCTTGTAAAAAAAATAATTCTTGAAATAAATTACAAACCTGGGAGAATATTCGATCAACAATTCTGTAGGTAAGTGAATGGTTTCCGTATCTAATAAGATTCTCTTTATCAATCAAGAAATCATGGTCCGTATCCAACTCCCAGAACTTGCAATATATTACATAAAAGTGCTCATACGAGAAGAATCTGCATGAAATAAGAAAAGATATAAAAAATGTCTGTTTCGGTAAAAAAAAAAGAAGATATAATAAATGTCCGTTTGGGTAAAAAATATAAATATAACAAACGTTATCACATCTATTTATGGCTAATGGTAATTCATACCGGTGTGCATCTATCAGTTTTGGGCTCAAACCAAGCCATAAACCAAAATTTTGGTTTTTTGAAAACAGTTCGTTTTCAAACTTTTCGGTTTTTGGTTTTGGGTTCGTTTTTTTGGTTTTCCGTTTGGGCTTGAGTATATTGAGATAAAAAGACCCAAAATAATGACGACTTTGGGCCAAAATTCTTTTGGTAATAAGTAATTGATTATTACACATCTGGACCTAAAATTTCTACTTATAATCCGGTTTATCGGTTTTTGGTTATAGCAAAACCAAAACCGCTGGTTCCTGTTGAGTTCAGTTGCATAAGTTATTCCGGTTACGTTCGGTTATTTCAGTTTCGTGCTCACCCATAATTCATACATCTGAAAAGAGTAATCCATTTAAATAATAATAATAATAATAATTACCTTAAAACTTTGTTTATGTCTTCTTCTTCGTCAGCATGAAGCATTGCAGCAATTAAATTTCCACGTTTGAGTTCCCTGAGAGTAAGCCGACCATTACCCGTCCTATTCACGTAGTAAAAAATTCTGTATATTACCGTTTCAGCTGTTCATTAAAAAAACATATGTTTAGATGAACTGGAGAATACTATCCATCCCAATAAAAAATAAAAAGAATAAACAGATAAAAACGAAACCGTACCATATCTCTCTTGAAATTCAGGTGTGCTCTGTAAGAATTCCAACCCGGGATGAGTCATTAAAAGTTCACGAAGTATCGGTTTGAAATCCTCCTATTTTCAAACATTCAAAAATGAATCAAATAAATAAATATTAGTGAAATATCTGACTTAAAAGTAGATATACAAAATACTAATAACCTTCTAACAACTTTTGAATTTTGGTAGACATTATTTTACTAAAGTGGTTTGTTTTGAAAGAGACAAAAAGAAATACAGATAATTACCTGAGTTAGGTATCTCAAATCAGGCTGCTTTAGCAGTGTAAATATCTGGGTTGATATATCTTTTGTCAGCATATTACCATTCACCCAAAAATCCACAAATGCATCCCTGAAATATGTATATAAGAAGATTAAGAATTTAAGATGTAAAAAGATTTTTGAAAATAATAATAATAAAATTCACCTGGTTACAAGGCCAGTATCACCAACGTCTATCTTTTTAAAAAGAGTGCTAGAGAAGAAAGATGAAAGCATGCATATTTCCTTAGTAACAGGTTTGAATTCTGTTCAGTTATCAAAAGCAAAATCCCAATACTTCAGTTACATTATTTAACGGTCTATAAAAAGTAAAACTACAACTACATTTAAATCTCACCATCTAAAGATAGCCCATTGGCATGACCATGGAAGAGCTGATTAATTCTAGATAAGCAACTTTCTTTTAGTTCATTAGGCGCTGGACGCCCATTTTGAAAATAAAACTGCAAAATAAAAAATAAAATGGGTTTAATGGCACAAATGGGTCAAAATACAACCTCCTAGCCAAATTAATCAAAACCTAGATGAATATTGCAAAAAGATATTTCTGTAATATTATTTATTACATTATATTTTATGAATATGTTTGAAAAAGTTGAAGAGAAAGTGATTTGGCCAACCCAACCGTATCCATGGTGAGTCAAACAAGAAAACTAGATTAGTTTTACACACTAAATATTTAGAAAAGTAAAAGAACATGATGAACATAAAAGTGTTTTGGGTCAACCAGGACTGCAGTTCAGCCCGTTTACTTAAGAACGGGAAATTTAGATCAGATAAATTAGATAAAGAAAATAATTAGGAAGAAGATGACTAAAAAAATCAAAATACAACCTCCTAAACCGTTTAATGCAAAAAAGTAAGTAAATAAATAAATAAAAAGGAAGAAGATTAGTAATTTAACAATATTATCTTTGTAAACATGTTTAACACATTTAACATATATAGAAAATCTTTAAAAGAACTTGGACAAAAAGTGTGTTGATTTGGCCCGAACATAAACTACCGATTTCCTGTCACAACATATATATATCTATATTGTACCTAAACAGACTTTAATCATATATAACACAATAAATATGTACAAAAAATATTGATAAATAGTGTTCATGTCAACCCAACCCAAATGACCCGACCCAACTTTTAGCCCAACAAAAAACTACCCATTTACCCGGCCCACCAAACCTGCCCATTTTTGCACCTATACAGACCTGAGGTATTAACTCTTTTATGGGCTCGTTAGCTATTTTCAAAGATGAACCTAAAGCAGACGGGCCCGCCCTCTGTTTTGTAAAACGAGGTGAACCCGAAGAGCTTCTTGGCGAAAGTGGAGGCACAAGATTGTTAGCAGATTTCGGGCTGGAAGTTGCTCCAGATACATTCAACGATACACCTGTTTTAGCCTTGCATAACAAAGACTTCACCTGTATGAAACAAAAAAAAAACATAATTTTATTTATATATAAAATAACCATAAACTACACAAAAGGGATACTAGAATGAATAATAACAAGTTATGAATACTTAAGGTTGCATTTAACAGCATTGATTGCCCGTGAAAAGAACTTATATGTCAAAAAGCATAATAATAGAAATATTTGCATTATGTAAGTCTTAAAATTGGAAAAATGTCACTAAAAGGATAAAAGAAATGAATATAGATGATAACAAAAACCAATAATTAAATTTCAGTTTAAAAAAAAGTATTCTACTTATAACAAAAACCAATAATTTAAGGCATATGTTGTTGCTACTTTGTGAGCTGCAAAACACGTGTTGCTTCCTTTTTACTATATTTATAAAAGCAATATAACAGAAATACTTGCATTATTTAAGTGCTAAAAATAAATAAATGTCACTAAAAAGAAAAAAAGTAATGAATATAGCAGCCTTGAATGAATAAGATATTGATGATAATTTCAATTTAGAAAAAAGTATTTTATCTTATAAAAGAGAAAAAAAAACATAACTTAAAAGGTCCAGAAGCATATTTTGTCTCTGTTTACATCAAAACGCCATGTGGTATGTCAAGCAATGACAATTTATTACTGCAATACTGCCTACAAAATCTAACCCTTAGTCGCGTCATAATGTCAAAAACTTGAATACTTAATGATGTCTAGCCCTTATTCGCGTCATAATGTCAAAAACTTGAAGACTAAATGATGTCAATGTTGTGATTAGTTATGAAGCAAAGTGAAATACCTAGCCCTATAACAGTTTGTAATTATATCATATAAATGTTCAAAAGGTAACTCTAAAGTCTAAACATATTCAAAACTTGTATGCTAAATCATCACCACTGCGCCACCTCCTTTACCACGGCGCCACCTCCTTTACCATTCATCCCCAGCAACTCAACCTATGTTATACCTACCATTCTCCATTCTCTTTTCTTTTTTATAATTTTAATATTAGAAAGGTAAAAAAAAACTAAACTAATAGAATTATGACACCTCACAACCTTAAAGAGAATGGTGTGTGGGGCTGGAACCATTTTCACCACGCAAAAGTGAGTGGAGAGGGGGCGGCATGGTGGTCCATTCTCATCATTATGTTGCCACATCAACCCACGCATGGTCTCCACGCTAGTATACTGCATGGCCTTATGATACAAAGTGAAATATCTAGCCGTAATCAGCATGCACTTATCATACATTTATACCAACGTTCAAAAGGTAACTCTAAAGTCCAAACATGTAACAATTATTATCACTTTCCTAATAACCGTCTTGCATCAAATAAATGATCAAAATCAAGAGATCATAATGAACAATAATTGTAACTAGAATAAAATGGTATGTCAAGCAATGATAATCTATTACTAACTACAAATTCTAGCCCTTATTCGCGCCATAATGCCGAAAACCTAAATACTAAATAATGTTAATGTTAGCAAAGTGAAATACCTAGCCCTATGTTAGTATGTACTTATTTTAGACATATATTCAAAAGGTAACTCTAAAGTCCAAACATATCTATATATAGTCATATCTTGTACATGTAATCTCTCATCACACGTCTTTAGAGACAATAATAAATTCCTGGTTGCAGCCTGGACTTAGGTCAGCTTACGTATGAAAGGCAACTCTAAAGTCCAAACATATTTGCATTATGTCATTAATTACTATCTGTCTCTATATATAGCCATATAATAATAAATTCCTGGTTGCAGCCCGTAGAAGTACGTCAAGTCGTCAACTTATGTTCAAAAGGTAACTCTAAAGTCTAAACATATTTGCATTATATCATTAATTACTATAATACAATCTATCTCTACACATAGTCATAAACAATAAATTCCTCGTTGCAGCCCGTAGACATAGTCACATAGATTAACTTAAACCGAACCACGTAAATTCTCGTTTCTCGTATTCGTTTATTTTCCGCATATTTCATTACCGAGATCCTAACAAACATTACTTACTAACAAACATAACATCAAAACGATCAAAACGAAAACATCAAAACAAACAGTAATAACAATTAAATGACAATAATTACCAAAGCAGCGGAATCGGGAAGCGAAAGCCATTGGTCGAACAGCTTATCTGCAACATAAGAATTGGACTTAATCGCCAACGAAGACACTTCATTCAGCTGCAACAATTCAGGTTCCAGACGAATCACATCTCCGTTATTATTATTATTATAATCCATATCCATATTGTTATATTATTATTATTACATCCAGATCTCAAATCGAACCCTAATAATAAACAATTAACGATGAAACCAACAATTGAACGAACGGGTTTTAAAACCAATCAATCAATTGATGAATTAATGAATCAATTGATGTTCATGTTGATGTAATTGATTTGAAATTGAGATTGAATGAATGAAAGTGGGTCATAATTGATTGTGAGAAATTGGGAATTAGAGTTAGAGTTTGAATCGGAGTGAAGTGGGTAATGAAAATTGAAGAAGAATTTGGGATGAAACAAACAAATCAATGGCGGTGTGAGAAGAAGAAAATAATAATATGAAATGAAATGGTGGTGTTGGAAGAATGGGGGGAAGACAAAATGTTATTGGCTCATACAAATCTTCATTTTTTTTCCTTTTTTACTTTTTTTACTTATTTTGTTTTGTTTTGGTTTAACGATTTCGGTACCAATACCAAGTTTTTAAGAAAATCGGAATCAGGGAATTCGTTACCAGTTCTTACCGCCTACGATACTGGTATTGCCTTGTATCTGTACTGAGTTGAGCATTTTTGGTATGGATACCAAGTTTTTGAGAAACTCGGGATCAGGAAGTTCGTTACCAGTTCTTACTGCGTGTATGCCTATGATCCAGGTACCGTCCCGTATCTGTATTGAATTGAGCATTTTCAGTTCGATACCAAGTTTTCGAGAAATTCGGGGTTCGGGAAATTCAGAATCGGTTACGATACCGGTATCGTCCTATATCGGTACTAAACCAAGCACGAGCATTTTTGGTAGTGGTACCAAATTTTTGAGAAATTCGGGGATTGGTACAGGTAGGTACCAATATTTACCGTGTTTCTGTCTACGATATCGGTATCGTCCTATATCGGTATTGAGTTGAGCATTTCCGGTACTGGTATTGTCGAGAAATTAGGAATCGGTACCGAGTTCGTCCCTGGTCAATACCCTATTGATTGATGAGAGCGAAAACAATATAGTTTGTGTTGTGCGTGTGACCTTCAAGGGGACTCACAGTCGGAAATTGTGTAAGTTGGGTTCGAACATGGAATCTCGATTAAAGGACGACTCTATGGGAAGATATGTTTTGGTACGATGTTAGGGTAGTATAAACTAGAGGTATAATGATTGAACTTTGATTAATCTTTGATTTTGATAGTGATCTAGTTAAATTTGACTTGTAACGTCTTATGAGTTATGTCATTGTTCGTTATTAATGATTATTGTTCACATGCATGTAATGAAACACTGAATGAATCATCATGAGTCATAACAACAATATGTCGAAATATGTCAAAAGAGTGAAGACATACAAGGTTCTTGCATACATCGTATAATACATTGAGCGTCAGAGGGTGGTCCAAGACCGGGCATTCTTTCTAATGAGTTGCTTTTTGTGGCAAGTCTATCTAAAGCTTGGGAAAGGCTAGATTCGGTTCGTACTTGTCAAAAGTCCAACCCGTGAATATAAACACGTCAACACTAGATACATCATAGATTCACCACTTCATGTCTATAAGGTGAAAAGGTTATTATAATTAAATATTTCAATTAAGCGTTGGCTCGTATAAATTTTTTAGACGAGTTCAAACAAGTACCACTCGCTTGGTACACTTTATACTCACTTTCCTAGTAGCGTTTGTTACACATTGCGATTATCTTAATCATCAACACGTATAAGAAAGTGTTTACAACCCGTTGAATACACGAATATCGGGTGTAGTTTCATTAATAAATAAATATATAGATATACAGAGAAAAGGTTACATGGATCAATCTCACAATGCCTAAATAATCACAGCTTGTAGACTAACATGTGGAGATGATGACCCTCAAGTATCAGATTCATCATTTAGCGGTTTTCTTTGCAGCTTCCTGTGTATTTTTGTTTAAAACGTATATAAATAAATTGATTAATAGATAATAAACAAGCTGAACTCAAACTAGAAAAAAATGACTAGTCACTATAATATTAAAAATGAATCATACCGGAGCAGGTTGGGGCCTTTGTAAAGATTGTGCCATAACTAGTTGAACAACTTCAACAATCCGAGTTTGACTATAGGCTAAGATCCTTTGGAAGTAAAGTGATGCGGAGTCTCCAGCCCTAGTCTTCAGTTGTGATATTGTCCGGTCAATCTCGGATTCATGTTTCGACAAATATGGCTTCACAAACGTCCCATAAAGATATGTTGCTCCCTAGAATAATTAAAAATTAAAAACAAACAAAAATGAAGACTAAATTTATTTTAAGTCATAGTTATTTTATTGTGGAAACCTTACCGTTGTTTTGGGATACCACAAGTATACACAAATTGCCAACTTTGCTTCACTATACAAAGGCAACCTACAAATAACAACAAAACGAAATGTAAATATAGTTAAAAATAATAAAATTATATTAGGTATGTAAATAAATTGAACGTTGAGTGAAATATTCGTGAACTATTTGATAGGAAGCTCGTAAGTGAACGATTATCTTCGTCCAGATTTATTAATTTATGTTTGCTAGCTTACGTTATATTAATATAATTATTTTTAAGTATATTACAATTTAGCCTAGTTTGATGAAATTCAAAAAATCATTCACTAGAATTTAGTCTAGTTTTATTAATGTTTTAAGGCAAACAGATTGTTGTTCACGTTTACTTTTAATTGGTCTTCGTTCGGCTATGTTCTTCATATAGGTTCAATTATGTTACGCTTTTTAAGTTTGTGAACCAATGGTTTATGATAACATACGAATACGAGCACATTCATTTTATTAGCTAACGAATACGAACAAGAAAAACCTGTTCAGTTGATTGTTCATGTTTAATCGTTCGTTCGTTAAAGTTAAATGAACGAACATGAGCACACCCCAGATCGTTCGTTCGTTTAAGCCTAAATTATATTATAACTATCATCATTTTGGCCAAGTGACTTGTATGGAATTCTTAAATATAAAATTTGTAGAGAATTTTTTTTTATGAATGAATAAAAATGAATGCCTTACAATATCCAATCAATATTTTATTAGATTTTGTTGCACACTTACCATCCAATTAAGGCATCACCAAACGGATCCCATACGGTCATGGCAGCAATTATTATCCTGAAAACATTAGGATTATGGTTTTAAACTTTTGATAATTAAGAATATATAATGTGTGTCATAATACGAGGAACATGGATAAAATACAGTACCAATACTGGCACCAAAAGCGAAGTTGGTCCACATCTGGTTTGTTTTTCTCTATAGATTTGAAGCATTCATAAGCCGGATATGCGTATGCAAGCAACAATCTGGACACAATCGGTGTTTAATCCAAGTTACACAAATTGTTTTATAAGTTTCTAATAAATATTTTAAGAAGATTAATGTTGATAAATAGTAATTAAGACGTACATTAGTAGTCGGTTTAGCATATATCCTAGCATCTTGCCCTGTCACAAGTAATTCAATGATTCAGTAGATGAGGAACATAACCCACAAATAGACATCACCTTAAATACACCTAAAATAAAATTGCTTACAAATTTTTGTTATTAATTTCCAAATTATTTTGGCAAATCGGATTTTAATAATATGCAAACTATGACAGTATGACTCATTTCCCGATAATAATTCATATTGTTATCTACTAAATGACACTCTTAAGTTTCACTTATGTCGTCAAGAGTGATCTCGATCACATAATCAGTGTAGATTTACACCAGATTTCACATATAAGAAATACATGTTTTACAATTTCACTCATCATAATTGTAAGTGAAATCAAGTGCAAATCTATTATGATTGCTCATTGAATTAAAGTTTGAATTAAAAGAATTTAATTTTCTTTTTATTTTCCATAAAAGGAATAATTTGTAGTATGAAATTAGTCCAAAACTTCACTTTCCTTTATTCCTTTCTTCTTCTTTCCAAAAGAAATAAGTCAGCAGAAATGCATTGTTTCTAAAATGAGTCATTGTATAACTAAATTGCTTCCAATTTACAACATCTAGTTGCAAAAATAATACATTTAATGTTCTTAAGTTTCAAATACAATACCACAGTGTTAATAGAAGGCGAACACCACTAGCAGTAACACATTTTTATCAGCCTATATGTACATCTATAATCTATTACTAATGGCAAATGTGCCTTCGGTAACAAACGTATCTCGTTTTCAAGTTTACGGAGAATGAGGTTTCTAAAAATAGTTTGTAGATTACTAAATGAAGACCAGTTCATTTAAACCTAGAAATTTCAAACACGTTTGTGGAAATCGTAATTAACTAAATGATAGACAGAATTACAGAGATTGTTCTTTATATTTTAAAAATAAAGGACAACCAATGAATCTGGTACAAACATAATACATAAAGGACAATCTCTGTAATTCTGTCTAAATGATATAAACATGTATGATCAAATCCTAAACATAAATGTCTCATCTGCAGGTCTACATGTAAATTCTCCTGACATATAGACCGGCAAATGCATCAATATCCATATACAATCAATCATAAATTTGCGTGAGAAAGCGTGATCAAAACACGTTTGCATGTCTACATGCACTACGCAAATTTGTGTGAAAACAATTCACGTAATTTGCATGTCTATATATCACCAAGTAAATTTACGTAAAACGTGATCTAGTCACTTTTCACGTTTGCAGGTTAACATGTTATGAATTAACATTGTGTATATTCCTGACGTAGGCCTGCTAATGCATCTATATCCAAATACAATAAATTATATATTTATGTAAAAAATATGATCATGAAATCACTAATGCAACCAATGATGAATATACATATATATAATCATACAATATATAAATGAAAAAGTGAAAATAATCATACGGTTTAACAGATGGTTGAGAAGATAACGCCAGCCGTTAAGCAACGGCAAACCGTTGCGACGGTCGACGGAGGAGAGAATTAACGGAGAAAACGATCGTTAACGGAAATTCTCTCTTTATTATTAATGGCTTTTTAATTTTTGTATGTCAAATGAGTATTTATAGGACTTGGAAAATAATAATATTATTTTAACGGAATAACCACCTCTCTCTCTACCATCCAAATTATAAGCCTTGAAACACTCTAAAAACATGGATGGCTTAAACTTTAAACGTTAGCTCTTTAAATCGATAACTTAATATTTTGTGTTGCTACACGAGTCTTCGTTTGCGCGGTTCACATCGAGTAAATAGATTTAGCTAACGCCAATCTCGTCACATACAGGTAACTATTAATCTTGCAGCTCTTGCTAAAGACAGAAAGATATTATACTTTTGACCGGTCTTCGACACGTTTAAAAAGAAAATGTTAGGTTAGGATTGAAGATATTAATTTTGAATTATGAAGATAAAGATCGAATCAATCATAAATTATTATTGTTGAATTATTTATTGAGTCGTTAATAAGGTTTATTTAGAAGTTTGTTTATATATTAAAATAGAGTTTGAGTTGGGTTAGAATTAAAATGAGTTTGGTATAAATATATGGTTATGACTATTATAATTAATGTACTTGATTTTATTATATAATAAAAAGAGTCAAACGGGTTAAATTGTGAAAATCATATGTACTTGCTTAATTCTTTCGGCCATTAACCGGTTTTTAATATCAAGCTTATCAATTGAACCAATGGACCAGCAAAACTGGTTGGCTATCTAACTGGTTTTAAAAGGTGTGTTGTATTGTGCAACAAACATTGCATTTTTATCCAGGCCGGCCTTGGGGTGTGCGATGTAAGTTTTGGGGGCACAAATTTTTTTTATACATATATCTATATCTATACTATATATAAAGGAGGAGTGAAGGACCTTTTAAATTTTAAGAGGTCCAAATTGTTATGCAACTTGTACAACTTTGAATGTATATAATTTTAAATTTTTTAGGGCATTTTGGTATTTACACAACATTCACCAACCGTTGTTTGATTTATTTGTTTGTTTTTGTCTATATCTTTAAATATAATGTGTCTTTTTAAAAACCGAACCTGCCATTACGACGTGCTTATTTTTGTCGACGTTTTGATATAAAAAATTTTCAAAACAAATGTTTAAATTATAATGTACAAGTCAATAAAGCATTAAAGTACAACTTATTTATGCAACTATATAAATACATTTTCATTCTCATTCTATATTTACAATAATTACCCTTAAACTTTAGATACCTTTTGTAATATTAAATAATTGTTACTCATTTAACCTCTCATCTTTACAAAAATATGACAAATTTATTATTTTTTTGTTTCTTGTATATCTTTAAATACATTATGTTTTTAAGAAACCGAACCTACAATTATGATGCGCTTTTTTTGTCGACGTTTTGATATAAAAAAATTTCAAACCCGATGTGTAGATTATAATGTATAAGTCAATAATAAAACATTTTTGTACAACCCTATATACATGTATCAACCGAACCAATTAAACAATTAACATAATAAACTTTTGTAAAGTATTACACAATTAAGAAAACTAACATACGTATAAGCATTGTACAATATATCACCGGATGATTGATAAACAAACATAAACAAATATCCCATTGAAAATTGTTGTTGCCGCAGCATTGCGCGGGTTTCATACTAGTATGTTTGATATATACAAGTAGTTTACCCGCGCGATGCTGCGGTGATGACAATATATTTAAACAAATTTTTAATAGTTACAACTTTTTAAACATATGGCATGATACGGTTTTTTCAAAAAATGAATGTTGCTTTTTGTACTTTACAATTACTATACGAATCATAAAAAACAAGTTTTATATGATCGAAACTCATTTTGCTGAGCATTTTTACCTGAACCAAATCTATTATGGTAGTCACGATTATTTGGAAAGTTTTTTGAAACTTTCATGCACGACCAAAGATTTAATGTTCACTAATAGGTAAAATTGATTTTTCCTTTAAATGACACAAATTCGTTTTGCATATAATTATTATGACGCAAACCAAAAGCTTTTTTTTTAAGATATATCGAACTCATTATGCTTATAACATGTTTTAACCAGAATCATAGTTGTTAGTTTATTTTTAATGACCCAAACTCATTTTACTTATTATCCATCTTAATCTGAATAAAACTTAATTTTTTCTATAATGGCCTAAATCCATTTGGCTTACATCCCATTATAACTCGAACGCATTTTAACATATTAAAGTCCTCGATCGTTAATCCGAAAAAACAAAAATTTTAAAAAAATGATGGAAACTCATTTTGCTGGGCATTTTGACCTGAACCAATTCTACTATGTTAGTCACGGTTATTTGGGAGTCTTTTGAAACCTTCATAAATGACCAATGATTTAATGTTTACCCAAAGCCGAAATTGATATTTTTTAAATGACTTGGATTCATTTTGCATATAATCGTTTTGACGCAAACCAAAACCATTTTTTAAGATGAATCGAACTCATTATGTTTATAACATTTTTTAACTATAACCAAAATTGACAACTTTTTTTTCTTAAATGACTCAAACTCATTTTACTTATTGCCTGTTTTGGCCTAAGCAATATTTTAAACTTTTTTTGTACTGACATAAACTCATTTGGCTTATAACTCGAAGGCGTTTCGACCTGTCAAAGTCCTCAATCGTTGACCTGAAACAATAAAAATATTTTTAAGAAAATGATCAAAACTCATTTTGATGTTATTTTGACTTGAACCAAAATTGATACTTTTTTTTAATTGAAACGAAATCATTTTGGTATAAGTTTATAACATGCGCACAATTATTCTTACATTGGAATGCCGACAAAAATTAACACATTGTGATTGCATGTTTGGAATTTATTAAAACGAATTATATTCAAATATATAAATGAAAAACAAAGAAAGAGAATATAGATTATTATATGGGTAAACTTAAGGGGGATGAAAGAGTAATTATTGATTAAATTTACAAAACTTGAGTTTAGTTGAAGTAGGGGTGTTCATCGGATCGGATAACGGATTATTCGGGTTATTCGGTTCTGGTTATTCGGATTTGAAAATTTTTGGACCCAATCCGAAATCCGATCCGATCCGAATTAGGAATATTCTTATCCGATCCGAATCTATCCGAATTCAATTCGGATCGGATTCGGATATATCCGAATAATCCGAATAATCCGAAATAAACATAAAAAAATTTCATATTTTTATGTTCCTAACATTTAATAATTTAGAATCAAAATAAACATATAAACCGGAAAATACGAATTACTCTTAACATAAATTTTAAGTTTAAACTTCAAATAATAGTCTAATAAATATACCAAACCGGAAAATAGCACTAAAAACATATTTTTTATTCTGATTAAACGGATATCCGAATAATCCGAACAATCCGAATTTTTTAAATTTCCATATCCGAATCCGAATTAGTTAATCGGATATTCGGATTGATCCGATCCGAATATCCGAATAAGAATTCGGATCGGTTTATTTGGGTTTCGATTTCGGTTCGAGTTTTGATTTTTTTCGGATTTCGGATTTCCTGAACACCCCTAAGTTGAAGGGTGAATTTGTAATTATATTTTAGGTTCATAATTGCATATTTGAGTTGTACTTTTATGATTAATTGACTTGTACATTATAATCAACACCTCAAAATAAAACAAAATTTATATCGAA
Source organism: Bidens hawaiensis (assembly GCF_021521415.1). Classification (NCBI taxonomy): domain Eukaryota; kingdom Viridiplantae; phylum Streptophyta; class Magnoliopsida; order Asterales; family Asteraceae; genus Bidens; species Bidens hawaiensis. The sequence goes on along the minus strand of NW_027491031.1, from coordinate 855,487 downwards.
ACATCAACAAAAATAAGCATATTGCAATGGTAAGTTCGTTTTTGTTTAAAACACAATATATTAAAAGATATTGAAGAAATAAAAAAAATTAAATGAATTTGTCAATTAAATGGGTAAAGATAAAGGGTTTATGTGAAACTACTTTACAAATTAACAAAGTTGCATTGAAGTTGAAGGGTCATTTTTGTAACTATTATTTTCTAAAGTAAATATTCTTAACCGTACATGATATCAAAACTACTATATTGCCCTCAAAATTTCAAAATCTTATGCATTAGTGATTGTACCTCTTAAAATTTAAGAGGTCCTTCACTCATGCTTTATATATAGTATAGATAAAAGATCTTTAGTCAAACGACATCGTCAATTGGTCAAATCGGTGTTAATTTTGGTGTTTCAAAGTCACCGGAAAAATAGGTTCACCGGATAACTTTGCCGGAAAGTCTTGGTGAAGAAAATGACTACAAAATCAAGTTTCAAGTAATGGCAAAAATAGCTCATGCTCTTCATTTCATAGTTAAATATGTTATTTACATACCCTTTTTAGTTTTGTTTTAGTTATATTTCACTCTTAACTTATTTCAACATAACATATAAAATCCTTTAGATAATTTTAAAAAAATTGAATATATATTAAAATAAATATATTAATTTTAATAAATTTTGTATTAATAACTCGTATAAGTATTAAGTTTTATGGTTTCAAAAATCTGGGTATTACATTCATATTATATTTTTGTTATATTTATTGTTATAACATTAATCGTCGTTTATAAAAAAATAGCTTATATATTTCGTTATTCGTTAAGGCCTACAAGCCTTTTTATTTCGGCTCGAACGAGGTATTTAAATCCTCGAAGACAGCCTGTTTCTATCACATTTCAAACTATGAGAATATGTGTCTAACGATATACACATTTAAATCCTAAAACTTGAAACGAACAAATGAAAATACGAAATCAACAAATGTGAGAAACATCAAGTGTTTAAAAAATCGTATACAAAACACAACCTTTGCTCGTGCTTGGCTCGTTTACAAACCGAACCAAAATTAAACAGTCATTACATCTAGTGATAGAGGTGCACAAATCCAGTTTTTCTAATACCCTGGAACCGGGTTCAGGTTGTTCCAGGGTTCGGGTATGACCGAGTATTGGCAATACCCGGGTTGGGTTCATGTGCGGTTATTATCTATAAAAACCACCCCCTATGCATTGGATTCAGATCGGGTATTGAACCGAGTATTTGGATACCCTATTTTCGGGTATTGGAAAAACCTATATTCGGGTTTTTTTCCGGGTATATATTGGGTATTTTAAGAAGCTGCATTTTTCGGGGTATTTTTGTAGTATTTTTCGGGTAATTTTAGGCATAGATCGGGTATTTAAATAACGGTTTCGATTTTTGGGTATTAGAAAAAAACATGTTTCGGCTTTCGGGTATTACCGGCTAAGAATAGGTTCTTGTATAAAAACCCACTCGCACCTTCCTTCTCTTCTCCTTTGACTTTGCTCCAATATCAAAACCCACCAAAACACACACAGATCCGGAGAACCCATCCGACAACCGTCGTCACATAATTCAGGTACGATGAAACTATCATTCTCACTCTCATCCTCAAAACAATCAAAACAACCTCAATTAAAACAATCTCAACCTCAAACCCAACAACCGTCATCACCATCCTCCTCATCTCCGAACAAAGAATTCGTCACAGAATTCGACCCGTCAAAAACCCTAATCAACCCGAATTCCAAAACCCATGTAATCGCACCAATCGCCAATAATTGGCGACCACATAAAAAGTCAAAAACCCTAGATTTACCCGATAAATCCGACGACCCGAATATCCAATTCGAAACCGTAAACACTTCAATCGACCTGGTTGACACCAGTATCTCATATGGCCTTAACCTCCGTCAAAAACCCAATTCGGATACTAAACCCGACCCGGAATCGGGTCGGGTCGGGTCGATTGATGAATTGATGTTGAATACGTTGAGGAATGATTTGGATAACTTGCCGGAAGACAGAGGGTTTGAGGAGTACGACGAGATGCCGGTTGAGGATTTCGCGAAGGCGTTGTTGAAAGGCTACGGGTGGCGTGAAGGACAAGGCGTTGGGAAGAATGCGAAAGAGGATGTGAAGGTGTTTGAGTTTAAGTTACGGACCGGGAAAGAAGGGTTGGGGTTCGTTAACGACTTGCCCGCCCTGAAACCCTCGGCGTGAAAATTAATAAGGATAAAGAAATAGTTGCGAGTCTGAGTAAAGATTACGATAAGGATAAGAAAACGAGTAGTAAACGGGGTCAGGAAAGAGACAACACGAGTGATAAGCGAACGGGTACGAGAACAAAGTCGTGGTTAGCGAGTCGGATACGGGTGAGAATAATAAGTAAGGAGTTAAAAGGTGGGAGGTTGTATTTGCAAAAGGGTGAGGTTGTGGATGTGGTGGGGCCGACGAGTTGTGACGTGTCGATGGATAACAGTCGGGAGATTATACAAAACGTTGACCAGGAGTTTTTGGAGACTGCGTTGCCGAGGCGTGGTGGGCTGGTGCTGGTTTTGTACGGGAGGTATAAGGGTGTTTACGGGAGTTTGCAGGAGAAGGATGTGGAGAACGAGACTGCGGTTGTGAAGGATGCGGATACGCATGAGTTGTTGAATGTTAAGTTGGAGCAGATTGCGGAGTTTGTTGGTGATCCGGAGGATATCGGGTACTGAACTACTGATTGGTGTCATGGTTCAGGTACTTTTGAGTTATTGCTTATGATATGGGATTGTGGTATTTGTGACATTATATTGAAGTCGTGTTAACTTTATTTTTGAAGTTATTAATTTGATATGCTTATTGTTGTTTAAAATTCTCTATTTGCTTAACTGGTTATGTGAGTTCATGTTTCTTCACTTTACATTGTGATGATCGTAATATCGTTGCCTTGTAGCTTATGTGTTTGTTTCAAGAGTTGTATTCTAATAGCTTTCTAACTTTTGTCCTAGAAACTATGTAGCCAAAGGTCTCTTGGTGTACCTAGGCGCCCAGGCAAGGAACGGCTCAGTAGGCGCAAAAAGTAGAAAAAAACATGCTTGAATCTGCCAAAAGTCTGTCCGAACTAACCTAAAACAACTAAAAACGGCCTGAAATTCACGTGCATCTTGCATGTTTTGGGCATGCACATTTTAAGTTTCTTGCGCAGTTGCGCCTAGGCTTACGGTTCACTCTTTGTGCTAGAGTGTTAGGATCCAGAAATCGAATGGAGGAATATTAGGGTTTTAGCCTGATTCGAGAGAGACAATATCGCCAAAAATTTATGAAATACGAGCAGTTAATAATAATAATATTAATAATAATAATAATACTTCGTATGGTTACTAGAAAAAAACTGATAACAAACTGCCCACTATCTGCGATTAGCTAGGGGTTGATATTAGGCGGGTTCGTTGGGGGGGGGGGGCTCAGCATGCATTTTGAGTTTTGTTTGATCAGGCTTTTTTTAGAACGTGACCGATAAGCCGTTTTTAGCTCTAGTCTTAAGATTCACTCTTTGTGGCTTTGTGCTAGAACCTTTACCTAGCAGAAAAAAAAAACCTGTGTTTGAGAGTCAAGTAAATGCTAGCTTAAGCCTTGTACGGATCATCAAAATGGCCAATAAGGCGCTTTTAGCACATGGGCTTTTCTCGTTTTTCAACTGTGACTGAAGACGTTTTTGTGTTTCTTTATTGTGGATGGTCTTATAGTCTAAGACTAGAGAGATTTCAAACAAGGTTAAGAAGGGTTTTTATAATTTGAAACTTTTGTAAATATTCACTGCTGCAGTCTGCAGGATACAAACAAGGTGGTTGAAAATTAAAATAGCAGCCAGCTTCATGATCCGTGTAAAAAATCGGTTGAATAAAAGATAGGTTTAATCGGAAGATAGTAACAGCCTGATATACCATGATATATGTTACTTTATATAGTTCGGACACATTTGGCTCACTTGTAATTGTATAACATAGTGTGTCCGGTGTGTCAAAAGTGAGATTTACAAAATAGACAAAAGATCTCAATTATACTTTATTGTACTTGGTAAAATCCTCAAATTATCTTAGGGGTCAGAGATAGTTGTAGCTTGTGTATATTCTACTCTAATATGTGTTTGTTGCTTCATCAATTCATCGAGCTTAAAAACACTTTCAAACTTTATATGCGACGCGTTTCTCGCTTGCATAATATGATTGAACTAAACAAGACCTAGAGGTGCTCATTTTTTTCTTTTAAACAGGTTTGGGTTGGAGCCGGTTCCGGTTTGGTTCAGCAACAGTCAAAACTGGTTTGAGTTGGAACCAGTTTGGAGGCGAGGAAAACCCAACCTTATCGGCGTTTTATAACGATACCTGATATGAACTATTTTTGGTGACAAAACGTTTGCGTCGCGACCCAAATATGCAACATGACAGCCCAGGTTGGTGTTAAGTTTGAATTTGTTTAAAAACGAATATAAACTTTGTATACATGTTGCTACAATGAATCTGACTAGATATTTATACTGATTTATACATCCAACTAGTTAAGCCATTAGCCATTTGACATTTTGTACTTCTAACTATAACTTGTATCGTGTTTGAAGTATATCGAAAAACACCCTAACATGACATGTAGGAGGTGTAGTGTACGTCCACTAGCGTATCATATGTTGGTATGTGAGACGATGCGCCCAAGTGAACTGTTATACACTTGACATACGCTAGCTTGGTGATTTTGGGTGGCGTACCACACGTTGAGTCGTTGGTGTAAATTGGTGGTGATAATTATTTGGGGTATAGGTTAATTGCTTAGCTTTAGTTTAGCCTATAGAGCATAGGAGTGTTGTGCACGGGGTTGTCACACAAAATCACAGGGACTACGTAGTTTGGTGCTAGTCGAGTTTTGGGATATGGACTAGCGATTTTGACATTATAGTAGTGATTAATTGATAACTAGTTGGCGGGCCTCGATCAGTGATTAATCGATGTCTAAACACAATTTTTACAATCATGATAAGGAGAATGGTTTTTAGCTCAAATACCAATTTTACCCTTCACACTACTTATTTTTCTATCAAACCAAAAAATCAGCCTAAATGAATGCAAAAACAAGATTTGTAACGTTCAAAAATACATAGTAACATAAAATGTTACACCATACAATTTTTACTGGTACATATGTAAACAATCATCAACACTCCAAATATCTTTCTTTTAATCTACTTAACTAATTATTAATAAGTGACCCGAACACCTTGGTATCTAAGAATTTCCCCAATAAGTTCGCCTCTACCTGACCCGACATACCTCCCACATATCTCACCATCTCTTATGAACAAAAATGTCGGGACTTCAACGACATCCATGTCTTTCAAGAATTGCATGCAACTAGCGTTCTCGTCACCATTCATCCTTGCAAAAACAGCCGTTTCCATCTTTTTCGATAGTTTTAGCACCGTTGGGTATACCTTCACGCAAGGGCCACAATGTTTGAGGCCAACGTCGAGCACAATGAGCTTATGATCCTCCTTGTGATCGGCTATTAGCTTCTCAACGTCTTCTCTGTTGTGTAGTTGTACCTAATGATTCAAGAAGATAAAAGAATAAGGAAAAAAGAGTTTATTCTGTATATAAGAACTAACATTTTGAAAAGTTCATTTTTTATATTCTAGTTACTTAAAAAATGAAAGTATAAAGATACAATAAACGCTAAGTGTGTGTATGTGCATCCTCAAAACACATGTTAATTAATTATATACGCATACACATATATATACATAAAAATTCATAAAACATACACGCATTTAAGCACGCATATTTATATAGGGTTCGGGAAGTGTAAGTGACATCAAATATATCCTCTATCACAGGTTATAGAGATGCTATTGTTCTCAACGAGACTCTTAACTCAAAACAATAACTTATCTTCGAGTATAACATACAAATAACGCAAATATATTGTACATAGGAAAGTAATAATAGTAAAAAATAGGACAAATAAGTACATAACTATCACCCTATGTGTTGATTTTCTTTATGAACTAATCAGTCTATTTTCTATTTATGTTTCATTTTTTAATGATCACTTAAATCACTGACGGTTTATTGGCACACCTGATTGAATATTATCTAATATAATAATGGAAAGAAGAAAAAATAGCTTACTCACCTCTCTCTCTCTCTCTTATATTTGTCAAATTTTATTAGAATTTCAAAATAAAATGAAGTCTAGTAGTAGTATTACAAAAAATTGAATTTTTTGACAAAATATTGTTCTTAGCCAATCCATAGATATACAATAAATCAAAGTATTTGCAACTAAACTCATTTCCAATCTAGCATACTGATTCGATCAATTTTGCAACAAAAAGAGTTCGTTTATTTATTTTTAAACGGCGATGGTCATCCAAGATATTAAAAAGGAAAATTAAGAAAACAGTCAGAAAACTTACGACGCCAGAGTGATTATCGCCATAGTACAAAACATCCCCCATCAAGCGATCCGGTCCGATCGCTTCCTCTTCATGGATCTTCTCCATACCCTTATAAAAATTAAAATGAGGCACTTGTTCAATCTTCTCCCGTTTGAAAAACTCGGTCATCTCATCCGATTCATCACCCAAAACGAGCAAGAACACGACGTCGTTGCAAGTTCGGCTTAAGTTCACCATGAACGGGTAAATCTCGCTGCTTTGTTTACTGTCACTTGCCGCGAATTCAACCACCACCAGCTTCTCTTTGGCGTCACGTAACGCTGCGTCAAATTCCGCCACCGTGTGGATATGTTGCACCTGATTGTAATTAGACAAATTTAGATGTACTACTACGTAAATACGAGTTAAGTCTATAACTCATCTAAGGGTGCGCATGAAACCAAAATTGAAGTTATAGATTCATACATTTTTTTGTTTTTTATTTTAAGTAATGTAAACAAATATAATAAACATGTAACTAAAATATTATAAGATATAAAAATAAATTAGTTAGCAATTGAAAAAAAGAATATTCAGGCGCAAAATTCATTATTTTGGATAAAAAGTTTCGGTTCTTGGCTCGGTTATAGCCCAAAACCAACCCTATCCGAACCGTGCATACCCCTAAGCCCATCTCTTGTACAAACTCTAGTTAATATCATGGTTGTGAAATTCACACCGTGGCACTGATCAATCGCTAGTCGGCACCCCACCAACTAGCTGTCAATAATCGATATTTGGTCAAAATCAGTCAAAATTTACAACTTTATTTATAAATTTTGGTATGTATATTAAAAAAATAACATATAATTTTCAATCTGATTACTCCTACTTAATCCTTATTAATAGTTAGTCTGTACCCCACCGACTAGCAAGTGCTAAAACACTTTTACAATTATCTACAATTGCACTTTCATTACAGACACTTAAGAGCAGTATTGTAAAAATCTCGTCTAGGCGCCGATTAATATTAATCATTAGTCGTCACCCCCACACTGGCTTGTCACCGATTAATCCCCGTTTGTCCAAAATCGGTCAAAATTGAGAATTTTATACATAAAATTTTGAATATATATATATGAAAGTTTTCATATAGAATCCAATCCGAATAATCCCTATTAGTCCAGATTAATCGCTAGTCTCTACCCGCTTACAACACTAGTTAACATTTTAACTCACCTTGTCTTCTTCCTTTTTGTCTTTCTCAGTTTTCTTGGCGGCGCCAGTTGCGGCGCCAGCACTAGCTTTTGTTATAAAAAGTGGCTGTGCATGTTTGTTGATTTTGGAGGGAAACAAGGGTTGGAGTTTGTTAATGTTGTAACTATTATTATTAATATTAATATTATTATGGGATGGGAACAAGTGGAGTTTGGTGGTGGTGGTGGTTGGTGGTTTGAGAATGAGGTTTGTGAAGGTTGCCATGGTAGCCGGAGATAATGGTGGTGGTGATGAGAGGATTGGATGAGGGGTTGAAATTATTAAGGTGGGATGATGAGTTGAAATCTAGTGAAGAGTGATTGTGAACCACTTGTTGAGTTTCAAGCTCATCCAATTATGTCTCCACCATACACTTTGATTTTTTGTTCGATAGATATTTTTGGTAATAATTGGTTATGGGAAAATTTAAAAATGTTTTTGTAGGGGTATGGTATTAAAACCCGGTTCTACGACCCTAAATCTATTATGTTTGGCTTATTTTATTACATTGACTAATACAATGTTATTGGGCTGAGGGGGTTTTGTGGAGGTAACCCTAACTGGGCTAGGCCCATTAGGGTATCATGATGGTGGCCATGAGGCTCTCTATATAAGGAGGTCTCCACCTCCTTATTAAGGGGTCATGCTCAATAAGAGCCACCATCACTTTTTGTGTCTGTAAACAAGAGATCTTAGGATTTCTTAGCAGTCACCTCCACTCCCCCGAAAAACCATTGCAGGTCCCAAGCAGTTGAAGAAGAAGATCAAGACGTGGTTCGTTCATCTCAAAATCCGTGGAAACATCGTCATGGATCAGGTCAGATTTCATTTCGTGTTTCGACATTGGCGCCATCCGTGGGACGGCATGCGCGCCATTGGCGCCATCCGTGGGACGGCAACGAACTACCCTTCGATCTTCATCTCGGCTGTCGGATCTCTTCCAGGAAAAACCCAGATCTGGAAGTTTACAGAAAAAGGCTTCAAGGCTTGTTCTATTAAAGCTCAAAAAGATCCATAGATCTAGAAAGAGGCTTCCAGATCTGTGCAAAAAGAAACGGCCTGATTCGAATGATCAGGTCTCCGGATCTGTGATGGTTTTAAATCTGCTCCGAGCTTCAGATCTATCTAGGTCTGATTTACAGATCTAGGTCTAGGTTACAGACCTGGATTTTAGGTCTAAAGTTGCAGATCTGACTCTAAAATTGCAGATCCAGAAATTACCAGACTTCCGCCGCCATGTACGCGCGCCCGCGGATTCTCACTCCGCAGCCGTGCATGTGCCGCCGCGGAAACCACCATCTGGGTTTTGCGTAAGAGACCTCCGCCATGCACGCGCACTCACGAGTCACCACTCCATCGCCGTGCATGCGCGCATCAGGCCTCGCGCCAAACTTAAAGGTTGGGAATCCTCATAATATCCCATATGGCTACGCGCCAAACTTCAAAGGTCGGGAATCCTCATAATATCCCATATGGCTACGCGCCAAACTTAAAGGTCGGGAATCCTCATAATATCCCATATGGCTACGCGCCAAACTTCAAGGTCGGGAATCCTCATAATATCCCATATGGCTACGCGCCAAACTTCAAGGTCGGGAATCCTCATAATATCCCATATGGCTACGCGCCAAACTTCAAGGTCGGGAATCCTCATAATATCCCATATGGCTACGCGCCAAACTTCAAGGTCGGGAATCCTCATAATATCCCATATGGACACGCGCCAAACTTAAGGGTTGGGAATCCTCATACCATATGCTCACGCATCACATATGCTCACGCATATTACACATGCTTACGCATCACATGCTCACACATATCACTGTCTACGCGCACGCGCATGCAACATCTGCGCGTGGCGCATAACACAAAACCAAAGTCTACGCGCACGCGCATGCAACATCTGCGCGTGGTGCGGGACATAAAGTAGCTCGTAAGCCGCCTCACGCGCAAGCTCCATTATTATTCATACAGCTCATAAGACGCCTCGCGCGTAAGCTGTTATTATTCTTTTAGCTCGTAAGACGCCTCGCGCGCAAGCTCTATTATTATAGCTCGTAAGCCGCCTCGCGCGCAGGCTTTTATTATTCTTACAGCCCGTAAGTCGCCTCACGCGCAGGCTTTATTATTCATACAGCTCATAAGACGCCTCGCGCGTAAGCTGTTATTGTTCTTTTAGCTCGTAAGACGCCTCGCGCGCAAGCTCTATTATTATAGCTCGTAAGCCGCCTCACGCGCAGACTTTATTATTCAGACAGCTCATAAGACGCCTCGCGCGTAAGCTGTTATTATTCTTTTAGCTCGTAAGACGCCTCGCGTGCAAGCTCTATTATTATAGCTCGTAAGCCGCCTTACGCGCGGGCTTCATTATTCTAACAGCCCGTAAGTCGCCTCACGCGCAGGCTTTATTATTCATACAGCTCATAAGACGCCTCGCGCGTAAGCTGTTATTGTTCTTTTAGCTCGTAAGACGCCTCGCGCGCAAGCTCTATTATTATAGCTCATAAGCCGCCTCGCGCGCAAGCTGTTACTATTCTTTTAGCTCGTAAGACGCCTCGCGCGCAAGCTCTATTATTATAGCTCGTAAGCCGCCTTACGCGCAAGCTTCATTATTCTTACAGCCCGTAAGTCGCCTCACGCGCAGGCTTTATTATTCATACAGCTCATAAGACGCCTCGCGCGCAAGCTGTTATTATTCTTTTAGCTCGTAAGACGCCTCGCGCGCAAGCTCTATTATTATAGCTCGTAAGTCGCCTCGCGCGCAGGCTTTTATTATTCATGCAGCTCATAAGACGCCTCGCGCGTAAGCTGTTATTATTCTTATAGCTCGTAAGACGCATCGCGCGCAAGCTTTTATTTTTCATGCAGCTCATAAGACGCCTCGCGCGTAAGCTGTTATTATTCTTATGGCTCGTAAGACGCCTCGCGCGCAAAGCTCTATATTATTCCTATAGCTCGTAAGTCGCCTCGCGCGCAAGCTTTATTATTCCTATAGCTCGTAAGTCGCCTCGCGCGCAAGCTTTATTATTCTCATAGCTTGTAAGTCGCCTCGCGCGCAGGCTTTTATTACAACATGTCACCATCATGAAGAAAACCTCTCAAAACTCAAAAGACAATAAAGACAAGGCCAAAGAAAAGGGAAAAAACCGCCTCACACCTTATAAAGTCCAGCGCTCCACCTAGACGCTTGCGCGCCCAGGAGCAACGCTGGACTTGGGGGGCTTGTAGGGGTATGGTACTAAAACCCGGTTCTACGACCCTAAATCTATTATGTTTGGCTTATTTTATTACATGGACTAATACAATGTTATTGGGCTGAGGGGGTTTTGTGGAGGTAACCCTAACTGGGCTAGGCCCATTAGGGTATCATGATGGTGGCCATGAGGCTCTATATAAGGAGGTCTCCACCTCCTTATTAAGGGGTCATGCTCAATAAGAGCCACCACCACTTTTTGTGTCTGTAAACAAGAGATCTTAGGATTTCTTAGCAGTCACCTCCACTCCCCCGAAAAACCATTGCAGGTCCCAAGCAGTTGAAGAAGAAGATCAAGACGTGGTTCGTTCATCTCAAAATCCGTGGAAACATCGTCATGGATCAGGTCAGATTTCATTTCGTGTTTCGACAGTTTTGATTTTGTAATTTGTATGGTTGTGTAATGTGTACATCATATTTTTGTCATTATACTTTAATTTAGTTTGGTTCAAATATTTGGTAAAGGAAATAAAATTGTATTAATTTAGATATTCAGATTTCTTATGTGGAGACTCAAGTTTGATTTTCGTTTGTGTCATTTTGAATGGATGTTCACAATGAAGGATTTGATCTTGTGCAAAGGCTGTCAGTTCGAACCCTGAGCTCGGCCGGGTTTTCGTAACACCGTTTGTTACGTCGGAGAGTTATGTTTTTGTTGTGGCATAATAAATGTTAAGTGATAACCAACGGTACGGTTTCACGGAGGAACGCCTAAGCTAAACTCTGAAAGTCAGCGTAGACCTGGTTAAAGCAACATAATTTGGTCATAGTGAAACAACGGGGATTTCTAAATTGGAGAGTGCGGTGGCCTGACACACAAAAAGTCGTGGTTTTTTTAGATATATATTTTTGCAATAATAATTTGTTATTTCAAAATTTTATGAATATTTTGATATTGTAATTTGTATGATTTCGTGTATGGTTTTTAAAATTTAAGAAATAAAAATAATATTACTTAAAACTAAATGATTTTAAGGGAATGTCCTATTGAATATACGTGGCCTGTTTATTCACGATTTAGAATATTTTATAAGTCAAACAAAATATCTAATACTCTTGTGTGGAATGAAAGATGGCCAACACATATATCTACACTTAACGAGTTGACAAAATAAACCAAGTATTTTACAACATTTTTGCAATATACATTTAAAAGATATAAAATAACCTAATCAAAAATTTCCGATGGTGGAGGATTTGCTATTATAATTTATATATACAGGGTTTGGATCAAATACAAATGAAATTAACGTACTAAATGATAATTACTCTATGGTGTAATTATATTACTTTACTTGATTCTCACGTTTATCACGCTAATTTCATTTATACGTTAAATTTCCCCTATATATATAAATAAGAGAGAGAAGTTTAATTATAAATACCAGTTTTATAAGTTTGTTAGCAGAAGGTGAATGTATTAAGTTGGTGTTTACTTTTAGATAGGCTTCTCACTAGGTTTAACCATAGCCATAAAGGCTTAGATATTAATTCCATTTTACATTTGGTATTTGTCTATTTGAAGTTGGTAGGGGTAGGGGTTATGGATCGTGTGTTTGGAGAATGTTACTAGGCCGATAAGATTTGGAACTCGATAGGTCGGTGGTTGGAAGTGTTCCTCCCTTCCAATAAAGGTCCTAAAAATATTACTAATTGGTTGGATTTCGTTAGATGGACGGAAAAGAAAAGGGATGTTGTCAAGACTCAAGGCAATCGTCTTCACTATTTGATGGATTATTTAGAGAGCTAAGAACGAGACTATGTTGTATTCTCTAAACAATACCAAAGATGTGCTTTTTGATTTGGTGGTTTTGGGTTCTTGTTTATGGTGTTATTATCGTAATCGTAAGTCTAATTTGAATTGGGTACAGTGGCTTAAAAGCCATTGTCCTATTATGTGAAAAGAAATAATTTAACGACTATACCCCATACCCAACATTTAATGAATAAACACATTTATATAAAAGTTAAGTTACAAAAGTTAATACATTACATTTGTAGATTGGGCTCAAACTCTCAAAGTGGTTTTATTCAAGCCCAAAATGACTATTAAGTTCCCCAGTTGACCCACAACAAACTAATGAAAACAACGGAATTTTAGTTAGACACTTAGACGTAAAAGAATATTAAGAGGAAACTTGTACGCCTAGCCTTAGACCGTAAATTATAATATAGGTTGATAGATTGGCTGAATTGATGTAATTTTGTTTTCATGTAATTTTTTTTCTTTGTTTTTGGGGCTGCTCTCCAACTTGTGAAGGCAGTGTTTGGGTGTTTTTGTCATGTTTCTCGGTATCTGGTTGTTTATGAAAGTTCATAGTTCGGAAAAAAAATCATAAATTAAAAACTTACATCATTTCATAATCCTGAAGAAAAAACCCGTAATAGAATTTTTTTATTCTCCAAATTCTTCATTCAATGTGTTAAGTGGAATTTCAAAGGAATTCATCACTTGTGAATAAAATATTCCAAACGATACATGCTAAAACCAAAATCACTCCTTGAAATAATACTAGAAAATCAAAACCACACCACAAAATGCTTGAATTTCATAACCAAAAATAGAATTCATTCGAGAAAATCAAGATATGATTACAAATTAGATGTCTTTTTTCAGCAAATCCAAAAACTGAAGCAAGAATCATATGTTCATTGGATTCGTATTCTGATCTCGTTCATGTCACATAATTTCATTCCAGAAAATCGAATTGTCCCAAAATCTTTTCTAATTCCATAAACCCAATGTTAACCCACAAAAATCGATTCATTCATAATTTGTAGAAAATTGATTTTATTACTTTCTTCCAACCCGTCGATGGAATGTTTGAATCCCTTTGGAATTCATCGCTTGTGAGTTGTGACCAAAATATCCCAAACGAATATTCTCCCGAGAGAAATCAAAATCATTCCTGATTTTACAAAATGCTTGAATTTTGGAACCCAAAATAGAAATCGTTCCATAAAATCAAGACGATTACAATTTGGATGTCTCTTTTCAGCAAATCCAAAAAACTGACCAAAATCATCTATTTATTTTATATTCATGTTCTGATCATTCGTGCCACATAACTTCATCTAGAAAATCAATCAAAACGATGACAATTTGAATGTCTTTTTTCAGTAAATCCAAAAAACCGAAGCCATAATCGTTCATTTGGATTCGTGTTATGATCATTCGTGCCAACATAACATCATTCCAAAAGATCGAATTGTCATCTAAAACCATAAATTAAAATTGATTCGTTAAGGGCTTTTGTTAGGAGTAATTTTGTCTTTATATGGTTTCAACATTTTTATGTATTTAAAAAACCAAACATATTAATGATGCAACCTTTTCTCCCCACGTTGATGCAAGTTATAAATCCATATGCCTCCAACATCCTAGAAAAACATTCAATCTTTGTTGTGTCTTTTAAAGTTAAACCACTCCACCACCAACACATTTATCACGGTGGAGATGAACACCACCACCTTGAGCCACCTCTTTGTGACGGTTTTCTTGTTCAATTTCTCTCATTTCATGGTGATTCCCGCGTTAACCGACGTCAGCTTGGCCGCGATTTGTCCCGGAAAAGATGAATGCTCCTTAGCCATTTACCTCACCGGAGTTCAACAAGCGGTATATATTTTTTTAGAATTTATTTATCATATTTATTATGTTGGTTTTGATAATTAGCACTACAAACGGTTAAATATGTATAAAGGTGGTTAATGGTTATATATATGTTTGATGATGCTAGTTTTGTCTAGTAGTATGCATGTTTTGCTGATTAGTGAGCGTGGATGTATAACAATTTGTAAGGGGTGTGAATTTGTGACACAACGTGAACTTAACACTGAATTCACGAGTTTGTGTTTGGTATAAATGGGTCTGGGTTAACCAGATGGGCTGCGGATTGAACTGTTTAACAAGTTTTTAACTAAAAGATATAAAAATGACATACAAGATTTTGTAATTAAAATGTACTTGATTTTATATAAATTTGGATTTTTTTTAATTGTTAAAATGTAAATTGAAAGTATTAGTATGTAAAAACAATAAAAAGAAAATAAAAAACTTTCGGGTCAAATGGGTGATGATTGGGTTAACCGACGCATATACAAGTTGTGTTCTGGTTCACCTGTCTTACATAATATTTGTGTTCAGGTCAACCCATGAATATACAAGTCGTGTTTAGGTTCTCGTGTCGCACATGATTTTTGGGTTTATGCCGGTTGGAAATGCCAACCCACCTACACGGCCCGTTTAACACCACTAAGTTTTACATCTTTAAGGTTTCAACTTTCGATTCGTATGTAGGTTAATTCTTTTTCATGGCATATATTTAGAGGTAAACACATTTTTAATTTTTCCCCCAATTCCTTCTAAAAACTCCTTTATGAGTTAATTAATTTACTATCCCCTCATCATATTTTATTTATTTAAGCGTTTATATTTTTCTTTGAAAAAAACAAGTCTACAACCAAACATAAGTACAATTGCAAATCTATTACAAAATTATAAATATTTTATTAAAGTATCCATTACAAAATTAAGCTAGTCATTTCATCTTATTATTATTTTTTAAAATACGAAGATATTTACAAAAAAAAAAAGAAAAAAAAAACCTATAGTAAGCCATTGGAGAAAACATAAATGGATAAAAAAAAATTAACACCAAAACAAACCATACAAACTAAACACACGTTAACCAACATCAAACCTACACCATTGTTCCTATGTAAGATAGAGAGAGACAATCTGTGCTTGATCCAAAGGAAACCCGTAACTTTAATCTTATTTTAGTAGTCATTTTTAACATCGTCAGTAATAATTAAGACCAAAACTCATGATAAAGTGTCAAAACTTTTAACATAGAAAGTGTACACGCATTAGAAAAAACACTCATTTAGTTTATTTCTATATAGTATGTGGTATGCATTATTGGTGTAGTTACATTCTCCTAAATTGTGATAAAAGGTTAATTTGATGACAATATCGATATTAACAAGAAATTCAATGTTAATCACCAGGTAATCGGCTTGGGAAGTCTAGTAATGATGCCCCTAATTGGAAACTTGTCCGATCGATATGGACGGAAAATAGTTCTCACGTTCCCTATGATACTCGCGATTTTTCCAACAGGTAAATATATAATTTATTATAAACATTATTCTATGTCTTCAGAGACTCAGTGGTCTGCTTACACATATGCATGAATCCCGTACACCTGAGCACATTTGTACTCATGATGATAAAACATCATATCATATCCAAGGGTGAAAGTAGGTAAAGCATGATCTACATACTAACACGGGGCGAACCTACATTACATTGGTGTAGGTGGTCGATCGTATCATGTGAAAAGTTTATATATATATATATATGTGTGTGTGTGTTAATTGTTAAATATCTCGACCGACTCCTATGAAATTTTGACAATGAGTCAATGACCCCCTATGACCTATCATGAGAAATTTTTTTAAGTCCGTCACTGAACTAACATGTTGATTGGAAGTAGTGATCTTGGCATATAGCAGGGAAGAAGGATTCTTCTACGCATACTTTGTGCTTAAAACTCTCACCTCCATGATGTGTGATGGAACTGTCATCTTACTTGCACTTGCTTATGTGGTAAGTTTTAATTAAGCTTGCTTTTGAATTAGTACTCTAGGTCCAAAGTGACACACTTTTCATATAACAAAACAAAAGTATTCAGAGAGTGTGTATTTATATATAAAAAAATAATGCAATACATTGATTATTATGTTCTCTCTGCCAAATTAGATTTTTTTAGTAAGATTAAAAATTAAAATGGATGACACATCAGTCAATGTTTTGAGCTTGATTTTAGTAGCAAACAATCGGTACGGATTTCTGTATATTATATTACTCCTGTTTGGTACTCGTATTTTTTGATACAATACCAGTACGATACCGATGTCATCCCTAGTTTGATATGATAATTGCCAGGCTGATAATGTGCCGGAGCAACAACGGGCGTCGAGGTTCGGAATCCTCTCTGGCATCTCATCATGTTCGTTCGTCAGTGGCAACCTTCTTACCCGTTTCCTTCCATCCATCGCCTCCGTCTTTCAAGTAATTACACTTAACTTTTACGGTATTTTTTTATTGAGTTTAATAAACGAAAGAAAAGAAAGGAAATAGTAGAGAAAGATTTAATTACCTATCGTATTCCGAGTTTGAAGAAAATGGAAAGAAAAGTAAATATTTTAAGTTTTTAAAATACTTTCCTTCAAATATATTCAATATGGAAGGATTTGGAATGAAGGAAATAAACATTAATTTTTCCAACATCTCCCAAATTCTTTCTTTTCTCTCGTTAATTGAGACTGGGGAACACAACGTTAATATGCGCTTCAGTTACTCGAAATATGTGTTCATATATCCTCTATTATATTGTTTTAGGTATCAGCAGCTACTGCAATGGTTTCTGTAATATACATGAGAATGCTTCTTCCGGAATCTAACATGACACCGGCTGCGATTAATGTTACAACAGAAAACGAAACAACAGATGAATGTCTTCTTGAAAAGGAGAATATTAATAATCGGTCGCCTTTGTGTACAATTCCTTCTTTGCATGATTCATTTTCCTTGTTGAAGAGCAGGTAAGTCATTAAACAATTTATAACACCACTGGGTTGAATGAAATTTAATGTAATTTGTTAACACAAACATGTCAACATATGTTTTTTAAAAAATAAACTTTGATGTGACAACTATAAATTCTGTTAAGTTAATTTTTAAAATATTATATTTCACTCATTGATAAAAAAATAATTATCATTATTCTTCCTTTTTTATTTTGAATATTTTTATGGACTTTTGGAGACTTGAATATAAGCTTATAAATATAATATATAAGTTTATTTAGAAAATTATTATTAAAAATGTAAAATTTTATCGATGAGTGAAATAGGGACCGGACCCCCAATCCGAGTACGATACTTGAATTGTTTTTCATTGATTAGGATTAAATGAATATTTGATTATGAGATTTGAAAATTTGAATCTTAAATATAAAAAAATAAAAGTTTATGATTAAATTAATATTAAAATTAAATGAAAATGAAATGTGAAATTTTGGTTTAAGTTTGGAAGTTTGATGTAATTATATATGTTAGATGAATATATAGGATATTTTAGAAGAATAAGTTGAGAGTGAGCGTGGGTGACAAGTGGAAAAAACCTCAGTGGATACCCTTAACAACAAGTCATGTGACACACTGACACCCCAGTTACTTAATTATTAGTATATGATACACATTGATTTCATAACTTTGTATATACAAATGGCCTATAATTTTCAGCTGGACTTTTTCACAAGCAGCTATTGTGGCATTCTTCAACATGCTTGGTGACCTTGGCCTGTTATCTGCATTATTGGTACCTTATATATATACATTATATAAACAGCTTTGAATTTTTTATGATCTTTATCATTCATTTGTTGGATTTGTTTGCATTTTGTAGTATTATTTGAAAGCTGAATTCCATTTTGACAAAGACCAGTTTTCGGACCTGATGATCATATATGGGATTGCTGGAATCATATCTCAAGTATGCCTTTCGCTCCCCTTTCGTCATTATGTCATCATATCTTCTTAACGTTACAGTTTATAGGAAACAACAACAATCATACCCAGTAAAAATTCCACTAATAACAAAGCTATTAGCAGGGTCTGGGAGGGCGGGATGTAGTCGAACCTTACCTTTATCCCAAAAATAAAGATGTTGCTTCCAGAGAGATCCCGGCTCAAAAACCATATGTATAAAACCGAATGAAAGAAACGCAAGTACAACCACTATACCTCTATGAAGCAGAGAAAAAACAAAATGATACAATAAAGATGGGCAATAGTAATAATAATAACCATAGTCATAGTAATATGTAGATTAAAAATATAGTGATAATAGTAATAAATAATGGGAAATAAAATAATAATTTAAAAGTATTACAATAATATATCATTTAGCACTAAAAAACAGTCGAGCAAAGTCCCAAAGACCCAATTTTAACCGAGAACTAAAAAAACAGTTTATAGGAAAATTGGTTTTAAATAATCCCAACTATGCCCTATTGACAAATAACAGTCCCAACTCCCAACTTCACACTTGGCTGATGGCAGTCTCAATTAAAGATGTATTTCATTCCAACGGTCCGCAACTAACGAATAGTTAACCGTTAGGTTGTTGCTTACGTGGCATACCTAACAGATTGTTGTAAAAAAATACACCTTTATTTTGATTATTTAAAACCATCTTTATCGAAAAGAAATAGATGATAATTGCTACGTAATGTTACCGCATAATTGTTTATTGACAACTAGGTGTGTCACGTAAGCATTCGAATAACGGATTGGTAACTACGTTAGTCACGGACCGTTGGTCAAAAAGACATCTTTAATTGGTACTGCCACCGGCCAAGAGTTAAGTTGAGACCGTCATTTGCCAATATGACATAGTTGGGAATTGGGATAATTTAAAACCAATTTTCCTAGTTTATAAATATTTCATACATTGTATCTTTAACAAGCAGATGATTCTCATGCCCGTGTTGACTCGGGTAATCAATGAAGAAAAACTGCTAGCAACTGGACTTGCTTTCAACTGTATACATGTAAGCAACCAATGCAATATGCCAATATTGAATACTTTATCTTAATTTTTAAGCACAAAAATTATAATTTAATATGTTATTTGGATTATAAATTTATAATGCAGATTTCTCTACTTGCTGTAGCTTGGAACTCGTGGGTACACGCGTACACTTTTGACACTATATGCGATACATGCGCATAAAACCCTCTATAACATGTCTCGGTTTTGCTAACCAGTTTGTATGAAAATAGGTTGTCTATGCTGCATCAATGTTGCAGATTCTGTCCATTTTTGCAGGACCAAGTGTGAGTTCATGTCTACATTATTATGTTTACTTTGTGAAAAACTTGGTCTAAACTGTTTAATATGAAACCGGAATGGGACCAGTTTTGTACGGTCCGGTTCTTGGTCCATGATATAGCAAATTCGGTTCTCATTCTAGTTCTGTCCAAAGCCAGGTTTTTTGTTTTATTTTAATGAAACTATGTCATTTAGCCAAATTTTCGGTTCTTATTTGACTATGGTTCGGTCTGGTTTTGGACCTGCACACGCTCTCTTTACGTGACAATATATTTTTCTGCTTATATATTATTATATTTTCTCTCTGTTTCAGTTACGGAGCATTGTATCCAAACAAGTTGGCCCTACCGAGCAGGTGACTTATAATATAAGTGCTTACTGTAACATGATTTTTTTTTTATTTTTTTTTATTTTTTTTGGGGGGGGGTTGTTTCGGGTCAACCCGACCCAACCCGTTTTGACATTTTATATTCTTATCGAGTTCTTTTAACTATATCTTATAGGGCAAGGCGCAAGGGTGCATTACGGGCCTATGCTCATTTGCTGGTATTGTCTCCCCACTCATTTTCAGTCCTCTAACAGGTCAAAAAACATTCAAAGCATACACTTTTCATTAATAATTATTTGAAATTTGTTGTATCTAACTATCTACTAAAGATTTTTTTTCATTATTATTATATTTTATTTTGCAGCTTTATTTCTATCTGATCATGCTCCATTTCACTTTCCTGGTTTTAGTCTTATGTGTGCTGCCTTCACTGTGGTACTTCATTTCTTATTATTTATCCATAAAATACTAGTAAAATCTATTGGAATATAGTATTTAGGGTTTTAGTGTCGAGCACTCGAGCTCGAGCCTACGGGCCTGGGAGTCATGGCCATATGGGATAAGGGAGGCAGGGAGGTTGATCGCCTTAGGCCCGATCATCCCATATGCCCGAAATTTTTTTTAAAGAAATAACATATATTTATAAAAAAGAAAATTGTATTAGGCCTAATCAAAAGTTTTGTTTAAACAATATTCAATAAGTCAGGCCCAAAATCCAAATAATATACAATATATGAGTTATCGAACTTATATTTTACTTGGGGCCCAAATTTATACTCGCCTTCGGCCCAAAATTTTTTAACGATTCTCGGAGAGAGCCCTGCTAGGAGTACAGCACTAAAAACCTAAATACTATTCCAATAAAATCAACTTAATAATAACTAAATGAGTTGAAATTGCTTCATGACATATCAAGATTTTAAAATTTTGTTCATTTGCAGTTGATAGCATTTATCCAGAGTATCATGATCAAGGCTCCAATTTCAAATTCAAACACCGATGAATTTGATCCGTTGGCAGAAACAGAAGTGCAAAGCCCTAACAATTCAGGTTACCCTTAAGTTATTTGAAAAGACAAACATATTCGTGGTTATGTGTTTTGAGTGTAACAATAAAAGTTTGAAAAAAGACCCCGAATTCTCATTTGTTTTAGGCCTCCAAAAGGGCTGGACCGGCCCTGTTTAAAAGCCCATGCAAATTTAGTTGTACTAATATATGTGTAGAAATATGCATGAAAAATATAGATACATGCAAGTAGATATAATGAAAAGTTCAATGTTTCATTTCTTATAAATCTTTTAAGTCAACTATATATCAAAACATGATGTGCTATGATGCTTGTAATAACTTTGTGAAGGTGAGATACAGGTGTAAACGATCTTGTTCTTTTCGAGCTCTACGTTTAAATCTCGAGCTCGACTCATAAAAAATTTTACAACACGCTCAAATTGAGCTCGTTTTTTACTATTAAATAATTATTTTATTTTAAAAAAATAAAACTATATTTATATATATTTATAAATTTATACTTGTTTAGACTTGCAAGTCTAATCAAACTCGGTATATGAAACTCGTACTCATTTATTAAAAGAGCTCATTTTAGGATCAAACTCGGGCTTGATTTCCTTTATCCTCAACTCTATTCAAGCTTAGCTTTCAACGAGCTGATCTTAAGCAACTAAGGAGCAACTTGACCCGTTGACTCTTAGTTTTAGAGATGTTGAAACATACTCTCTTTTTTTTTCTCTTTTCTTTTCTAACTGATAATAGTGATAATTTAAAGGGTAAATTATGTAGGAATATATTTCACAATTTGTGTCTGATTTTTATTTGATGCAGTAAATCTTAAATTGCATCCTAAATAACGGAGGGACTCATTTGGACCCCTTTTGAAACCACGAGGACACATACGTCTCATTTTATACGTTTTGGGGCACAACGTGCTCTCGCCTATAAACCCATGACACAAATAGATAGTGTCTCTTTTAAAAATACAAACTCAAAACTAAAAATTGCATCCTAGATTTGTGTCCTCTTGTTTGGTACCATTACACAAATGATTGATCATGTTATATGCTATGTTATGTATTGGATATCAATAAATTGTTACCTCTAGTTCAACATAGTGGGGTTTTCCTCACATTTTAATCCAATCAAACACCTCCACATTAGATAAGTTGATAAGATATCATTGTCCACATGGATTAAAATTAAACATCCACATCTAAATCATAACTCCCACCTAAACTGACGTGGGATGGATTAAGCATGATTTGATAGACTTAAATCTTTCTGAGGACATGGTTGAGGATAGGAATTCATGGAGAAGTAGAATTAAAGTTAAGGATTTTTAGTGAGAAAGGAATTCCTTAGGGCTTCTATTTACCTTATTTTGGTCACATTTATAGTATTAGTATTAGTATTACTATTAGTATTATTCTTCCCATATACATAGCATTAGTATAGTCTTTTCATATATATTATTATTATTAGTATTATGATTATTATTATTATTACTATTATTATTATCATTAATATTATTATTATTATTATTACTGTTAAACTTTGATTTCCTTTGTATTGCTTCATACATATGGACTTTGGAGCTGAGGGTCTCTCTGGAAGCCACCTCTTTATCCTTTTGGATAGAGGTACGGTGTGCCTACATCCCACCCTCCCCAGACCCTACCTATAGCTTTGCTGTTGGTGGAACTTCACTGGATATAATTGATTGATTGAATCTATTTCTACTCTAGACAAAATTCACACAAATTTAACCCCAAAATTCAACCACATGATCCCTTTTTAGCTTATAAAGTTATAACCCCACACAGAAGAACCTCAAACTTCATTCCCAATGACAAGTGTAATATCATCCATTATTTCCATCCCATCATTCACCAGCCTGAAGGCCACCTCAGCCACTACCATCAAGACAGTGGCTGCTATCAGCGCGTTGCTTGCTTGCTAGCAACGCGTTGGCTATTGATCAAGTCCTGCTAGGTGACAATGATGGTGGTCTAGCATTTGAGCTATCCACCTTCACTGTCGCCTCAGGTGAAAAGGTTGTGTTCAAGAACAACGTTGTGTGGGAAAAAACGATGGGTTCCCACACAATGTTGTTTTCGACAAATACGAGGTTCCGGCTGGTGTTGATGCTTCAAAGATTTCAATGTGTAAAGATGATTATTTGAATTCAGAGGGAGAGACATACATAGTGACATTAACTGAAAAGGTGACTTGTAGTTTTTATTGTGCACCACACCAAGGTGCTGGTATGGTTGGCAAAGTGACTGTTACATAAGTTAATATTATCATTCATTTAATTTATTTTTTTTAAAATAAAGTTTAAGGAAATGGTTTTGTAAAGAGTCTAATAGTCAAGATTTAATTGATCTATATTATATCACTTGTTTTGTATTAGCTAGGTGCAACTTTACATGCAAATCACTATAGCATTACAAGCATGCATAATATTTGTAGAATTGGCAAATTGACAATATTTTTTATATTTATGGTTTTTTCCTAATTATTTTGTTGTTTGATACGCGAGTAAACATAGAGATTATTATGCTATAGGTATGAAATTATTGTAAAAACTTCAAAAAATAGTCGTGTTGGTTTGAGATAAAAAAAGGGTTGGAGGAGGGAACCCTTACCCCGGTACCCATTTGGATACCCATCACCCCACCCCGCAAGAGGTATGACGCCGGTAAAACACCTCCATTCAGTCCGCGACAGATCTGGGCTGACCCTCAGGATCGAACCCGCGCCACTACGGCTTCCCTGTCTTAGTAGAACTTCATTGGTGACGGGTACCTCAAGGCCGCCCGAAGTGGGATTTGAACTTGAGACCTCCCATAGGAAAGCCCAAGCCTTATCCAACCCAGCTAGACACTAATTGGTGTGTTGGTTTGAGATAAATAATCATTTAAAGTGGCTTTTCACTTCCGACATTTACATAAAAATGATATGATAGATTAACTTTTAATTGATTTGATTCTTGAGGTTTTAGTTTATTACCGTACAAACTTGAGCCTTAAGAGTTCTCTCAAAAAGAGACATTGGCATGTTTTCGCAAGATAATCGTATGTTCATATTCATATTAAGAAGGATTTGAATCCGGGGACCTTACTCTTTAATAAAGGTATTATTAATATTGACATGTGATTAAATTTTATTTAAGCTAACTAGATGGACTTTTGTAGCATCATTACAAATATTCTACTCTTTAATTAAAGTATTGTTAACTTTGAGATTATAGTTTAATTAGCCTTTTTAAACATACTTTTGTAGCATTGTTACAACGATTTCACCGTGCTTGTATTTTGATGTGTTTTTTCGTTAGAAAAATTACTTTACTCCGTAATCATGGGCGTGTGGATGTCCCTCCATTGAATATCGTCTAGAGGTTTTGAATCCTGAACCAAGTTAAGAACTATCTCATAGCATCATTGGTAGTGTCGGGTTACTTAGTCTTGATATCTTTTTGTGCATTCTAACATCTTGTTAGTTCGTTTTACGAAACTGTCTTATGAAAAAAAACTTCATATGTAAGAAGCCCTTATTGAAAAATCAAAAGGCCCATAGCCTCTTTCAAATTTATGATAACATCGTTATTTTTCGATGTTTATGTGCCATGTGAATACATAACATATAAAAATATGTATGTGCGTGTTTGAGCCTGTTTTAACACATTAACGTAACCCCTTTATATTACCGCACCGGTTTACATCGGAATAAAAGTTTTATATTATTATTAGTCATAACTTAAGGACAACTTGTGAATCACACCACTAGGATTAGTACCAATAATATATGTAATGGTTCACCTATTTCCTAGCTTACCATAGTCACAAGTAAAGGATGTTAAATATAGAATATTGAAATAAAAAAGAACCAAAGTTGGTATTTAATTAATAAGTATAGCATCGTGATAACCGTGACCCACTATTATATTGTTATATTGGTGATCAAAAGTATTTTATTACTTTTTTACATTAAAAATTGTAACACTTTCTTATTTTATCTTTCTTGTTTTGAGTTTTTTAACAAGTTAAAGCAAGACACAATTATATATATAAGATAAATATTGCTTGTTGGTGTCACAAATTTTGAAAGCTATAATTATTTTGAAATATTTAGGTAAATAAGTTGATGACTAAACAGACTGCATGCATGTGGCCTGATGGTAACTAATTATGGTACTTCCTTGTGCATGCAAGGTCGAATCTCCTGGTGATGGCCTTTTTTTTCAATGAATTTTATCTCTTTTTCTTGCTTTTAATATGTAACAATTTTTAGTTCGAGTACCCTAACAAACGTAAACAAAGATCGAATTCGCGTCGAGAACCCTCGCAACACCCATGTTTCACCAATCGAATAAACATGCTTTGAAATGTGTTGTAGCCGAGACCGACCAAATTCGTGTCGAGTCACCACCGCGCCACAATGTGCAGGTTTACCGATCGAATAAATGTAGTTTGAATTGTGTCGTAATCGAGATTGACCGAATCTATGTCAAGTCGCCACGCAACATCCTGGTTTTACCGACCGTATAAACATCATTTTAAACATGTTATTATTTGTATCATAAGCTATACAAGTTTTTTTTTTAAGTTTCTATACCGTAATGAACTTAACCGAACCCAGCCGAATTCACGAAGGGTACATAACTAGATTTCAGCTGATCTGCGCAACGCGCAAAAGAAAAAAACTAGTTATGTTTAATGAAAGAATGTGTTTTCACAAATAAAGGAAACTAATTTAATTTTATTAAAAACTTTTATAAATCAAATCCATGTCATTAAACCGGGTCAAACCAGCTTGACCAGTCATACTGAATATCAAATCCCTAACAAGTTCGATTGACATATGTTGAACTAGTATTAATTGGGCCGACCGTATGGCGGTTGAGGTGGCTGACTAGCTAAACAAGTTTTAAGTAAAACACTAATTTATAATTTTTTTAGACCATAGGATTGAAACACTTGTTAGTAAAAAAAACCAACAATAAATGGCGCAGTTTATTACCCGTTTACCTTCTACTTTGATGTAAACAATATTCTTTAATAAATGAAAAGACGCATATCACATATACGATACTTTTGATAATTAATCATTTTCTGGATACCAAAACAAAATTTAATATTTATTTCATTTGTTTAATAAAAAATAACATAATAACATACTATTGAATTTAGTAATATTTACATATATATTTTTTTTCAAATTAACTATGTGACTGTCATCATCTATTTTTTTAGTCCCTTTCAGTTTTTTAATTAATTAAGTGTTTCTTTTAATGAAACTCACATTTTATCTATGTTATTATTATTATTATTATTTATTAGTATTATTATATGTTATGATGAGTTAGGCAATGAGGTAACTAGGTGATTATTTGATAATTAAATATATGGGCAGGTTAATGTTTGCCCTTTATGATACGTTAAAAGAGATCCAAAAGAATTTAATTTGAGAATCTTATTCTATAGGAGGATGTTGGTTGGGTGCTATTGATTTGGAATCATCACCTCACTTAACTTTCATTTACCCCTTCTACTTTTCTAAATACTCTAACATGGCCTTTTTCATACGTTTTAACCTTTTTTACCCTTTATCTTTTGTATTTACAGCCAAAAAAATCACACTTGAATGATAAAATTATACATATATACACAAAGACATGTGTGTGTAATTGCATGTCTACACACACACATGCATAACATAAACATAGAACTAAGTAGGGATGAGCTTGGGACAGTACCGTACCCGTACCCTATTGTACCCGTACCGAAAATCAGTAAAATCGTGTCTCAATGTACCAAATTTTTCGTTATGGTACGGATACGGGTACGGGTATTGGTACGGGTATTTCGGGTAAGGTACCCGCTTATGTACCACTTTTCTTTTTTATATCCAAATCTCTAATGATCTTGAAACCGACACCGGTACGAGTAACAAACAACATGAATTAGTCCGGGTAATGATATGTTTACAAGTAACAAACAACATGAATTGACTTGAGTCCATGTTTTTTATGACATATAATCTAAATGATGTTGATGTTTGATGGCTGATGATGTTCGATGCTCCAACAATTGGTTGATTGATGATGGTTGAAGTGAGAAGGAGAATGAAATATGGAAAAATAACCTTAATCGTTATGTGAAATATTAATATTAATTATAATGGTAAGTTTGATTATTATATGGAGAATTTAATATATAGAATTTATTTATAGATAGTAAATATTGAGAATCACATAAAAATCTCTACACATTCCAAACGGGTACAATATACTGAATGTACCCGTACCCGATTGTACTCGTATCAAAATTCAACAAAAATGAGTACCAATACTCGTACCGAATATACTAAATCGGTACGAGTACCGGGTACGCATACTGTAACATCCTCAAAATTTTGGTCCAAATTTGACAACTTAGTAAAGTTGAAGGATCAAATTATTCTATAATAAGTAATGAGAAAATTCAAATAAAGAAAATAAAACCATTCTATAAGGAAATAAAAAAAATTCCATGAATAAAGTTATCTTATGTTAAGGATATGGAATAAGGAAATTCCATCCCACATTGAAATATGTAAGAAAGTGGAAGCATTCCACATGGGTATAAATAAGGAAAATAAAACCCATCCCACATGGAAAGTGGTAAAGAAATGGAAGCTCTTAATAAGGAAGAGATTTTTCATAATAATATTCTTATATGCCTAGCATGCACCCAGTGGTCCTAGTGGAGGGTGCGAAGCACCCGACGCGCACGCGCTTGGGCGATGGGCGCAATGTGGCATTTTGATGGCGCACTTTGCACTTCGCACGCTCGTATCGCCGAGAGCCGCCTTAGTATTTTTGGACAATGGGAGTTAGGCCTAGAAGTGACAAGCTATCAAAGACAAGGGACTGAAAATGAAAAATGGTATATAGGGACCCATCGCGCTACGCGATGAGTCCAAGAAGACGGCCATCGCGTACCGCAATGGACCGTGATGACTCAGGGACACGTGGCAGAATATATGCGTTGCGCTACGCGACAGAGTCAGGGAAGAGTCTCATCGCGTACCGCGATGGGATCCAAAATCAACTATAAAGGGGGGGGGGGGGGGTTCACGGCACATTCATTTCTCACACCAACTTTCTCTCTCTGGAATTTACTCTCCCTCTACCTCGTTTTGCGTAGCGAACATCGTTTGGCGCGCCAAACCTCGTAATCCGTGCCACCTGAAGATAACCCGACAATCTATCTCGAAGTACGTGCACAACATGACGACCACCATATGGCACCTCGTTTTGCGTGCCAAGCATCGTTTTGCGTGTCGAGTATCGTAGTACATTCCAAGCTTTGAGATTTCAACAGTCTAAGCTCTAGAACGCGATAGAAAGTGGAAGTGCTGCTCGATCAATCTTAGTAATAGAACTTCAAATACCCGTGTAAGGTAGGAGTTCTGCCTAAGTCATTATTTTATTATTACATTATGTGGCTTAGACCACAGTCGAGGGTATAGCCCAACCTTGATCATAATTATGTTTACATAAACATACAAAGGATAATAATAGTGTTTCTTTATAATTAAGAAACATCAGTTTTACATTCATAAGAAAGTATAGTTTCTTCACGATTAAGAAACATAACATTCATATCCAAAGAATATAATTAAAACATTGTTTCTTCATGTATAAGAAACCTAAGATTTTACATGCATAACAGTCAATGAATGTTTCTTCTTGAAGAAGAAACAAATTATAGATGTTTCTTCATGAAGAAGAAACTCATCATATGATTTTATAAATAAACAAAAAGACTACGGGTCTAAATATTTTATTCAAACAAATGATCAATCAAGGTTTAAAACTATTTAAACCAGACTAAAGGTCTACAGCCGGATCAAGAGACGATCCAGATATTTATATACCTATTTTATTATAGGTCAATCAATCAATCAGTTAGTCAATCAATCATTCATTCACAGTCAAGGTTTCAAACGCACACCGACGGACAGGTGAATACGTTAACCTTTTCAATCAGTCAAAACATATTTATACTTGATAAAATGAACGGGTGTTTGTCTTAACGAGTCAATCAAATGTCTACATGAGATCATGTGATCTCTAAAACGTTATAATACAAAGTAGAGAATAAAATCAACTCAGACCGAATACGCATGTGTCTGGATCCAAACATAACCGTTCGGCCTAATCATTCTAAGGCTACATGGCCGCGGGCTAATGGTCATAACTAGTCTCCCGGAAAGGGCTACGTGGCTCGGGAACAATTGTGTGTGTAGGGCAGTGGTACACAGACCAGAAGTAGAAATGCTTTTGCTGAGCTTGTAGAGAAAACTATATTTGTATTATAATGTCATTCAAATGTTTTATAGAGTCATACGTATTCACCATCATATAGCTGACGTATTTTTCCCCACATTTCAGGGAATACAGATTAGTACAGGTAGCAAGACATTCATGGATTTAGATGCTCGCAAGATAATGATGGCTTAGTTTTTAATTATTAAAATATTGCAAACGGTATTTCAACAAGCTTTATAAATCAAACACTGGGTATTTATTATCCGAGAAGTTTTCAAATAAATTAATATTTTATTCAACCAAAGTCTTCCGCTAAAATAACCCGCAACTCTGATGTATTTACAAAGCAGGTACCAACTATTGGTCATACGCCTAGGCCCTAAGTCGGGGTGTGACCCATACGGGTACGAGTACAGGTATTTGGGACAAAATGCTCATCCCTAGAACTAAGTATAACACGATTTATCCTCGACCAATTGATGTTTTTTTCAACATCAATTACGCATCATTGCTTTTGTTTTCACTAGAAATGTATAGATTGTGCATACAGAGCTTTTTAACAGGGTTTACAACGCTAAAAAAATCTATTAATAGAAAACTTTATTGGTAGTGTATACCGCCTCTTGTACCATCTACTCTTAGGAACTATCCAAAATTTAATTTTGTATTATGTATATTCAATTACTAAGAAATACATGATAAGTAATTTAAAACAAAGGTGAGAAAAGTTTGATTAGTCAAATCGAAACCAAAATAACCGACAAAACAAACCAAAATTTGTGTTATGGTCACCTTAATATTACCTCGTTTCAAAATCGAACTACACATAGCCTAACTCGGTAACGGAACTACATCGAACTTATTTGAATGTTTTGTTGTCGGGTTTATGACATAAATTTATTATTACAAACTCAAACATTCCAAACTCAAATGCAAAGTTAAAGCCAAACTCATAACAAACCAAACCCATACGTAAAAACTCGAAACGGAAAAACCGAAATTTAAATTCTGGTTCGGTTTGAGCTCAAAACTGAGTATTTTAAAATACCAACTAACGTACACTTCAACCATGAAATAACTAATTTGTGTGAGGTCTATTTTGACAAACTAATAATATTACAAGGTTGCTTAATATAACATTTTCATAGATGAATCTTTCAATTGGATATGGATGGATCAATATAATATAAATATAAAAAATATAAAAAACTAATAAAAATGGTGAAGAAAGCAAGGCAAAGAACAATGGCTTGAATCCAAGTCGATATCCGCTCAATGGGTGCGCATTACGACATTATCCTTTTCCAAACTTAAAGCAAACACAATTCTTTCAAATCTTGTAACATATGCTATAAGTGTTGTACTGTGATCTGGTTTTAAAGTTTATTGTTCTGGAGAAAAGGACTTGCTCAACAGTATATGTAAACAGGATAATGACCGAAATGCCCTTTTGTATAGTGAAAGTCATGATAAAACTCGTTAATACTCGATGAGATTTTTAACCAACTATATCCTGCCACTTGCTAAAGAAGTCATCAAAAGCAGAAATGTCGGCGGAAGCAAAAAAAAACTCATCGGGCGCCAATATAAAACTCGTCATACGTCTAAAAAATCTCGTCGCAAACCAAAATACATGTAGTCAGACGTTAAAAAAAAGTTCCAGATGCGAAAAGAATCTTGTCGGAAGCCAACAAAACATCTCGTTGAACGCCAAAATAAATTTCGCCGGACAGTTAAAAATCCATTAGCTCCAACATTTAAAAAAGCCGACTCAACAGTTTTATGACACGTGACAAAATCTTGTTAAGTTGAAAATATCATTGGCTAATAGTTAAAAAAAGTTTGTGGATCGACATTATTGAGGATGGACATTATACGGAAATATGATCAAACGAACAAGTTTGTTTGCTTTAACCAATCAAAATAAAAAAAAATATCATCAGACGCTTAAAAAATCTCGTTGAAATCAAAATAAAACTTGTTGGAAGCCTAAAACACCCCATTGGCTAATACGATTTAAAAACCATCTACTCGAAAATATATGATGCGTGGCATAACCTTGTGGGTAGAAAATCACATGGCCGAATGATTAAAAAGGGCATAGGATCTTCCCACACCAGTTTTTGCCTATTAGGGTTGTATGGGCACTGAGTCGTTTTATAGCGTGTCAGCCATATAGTCCTATACGAGTCGTAATGGTTTTGTAGTGTATCAGTCCTATATGAGCTGTTGGAAGACCTATACGTTCCATATAGTCTATCTTGTTTTTGTGTCTCCTCTATACACTTATTAGTCATGGAATCGGGTTCGGGTATAACCGGGTACTAGAAAATCGGGTATTGGTAATACCCGGGTCGGGTTCGGGTCCGAGTATTGTCTCTATAAACCATACCCTATGCATCAGGTTCGAGTCGAGTATGGAACCGTGTATTTGAATACCATATTTTCAGGTATTGAAAAAACCATATATTCATACTTTTTCGGGTTTTTTCCGGGTGTTTTTCAGGTATTTTTCGAGGTAACATTTTTTAGGGATATTTTTTGGGTATTTTTAAGGTATTTTTCGGGTATTTCAAATACCCGGTTCCGGGTATTGAACCGGTTCAGGTTTCGGGTATTACCAGGTACAAATCGGGTCCAGTTCGGGTTTTAGTACCAAAATACATACCCTATCCGTACTCTACGGGTAAGGTCGAGTACAAGTTCGGGTATTAAAACCCGGGTATATAAAAAACGGTTCTTGTTTTTTTTTTTCACCTTGGCTCAGGATGAACATTAAATGAAAAAGCTGTTGAAAAGGACATTTTGGTCATTTCGTGTATATAAACAGACACACACCATTGTAGAGCAGGCGGTATTAAACAAACACATTCACCATTGTCGTTTCATTTCAAACTCATGCGTAGGGACGTAACAACCTACCTACCTTCGTATCCATCGTAACCGTTTCATTACCTCACAACTAACTGTATACATGTAATAACCGATAACTAACCAACTAATGGTGATGCGTCGAGGAGGTGAAGATACCGAGAGCTGTTGCAGTAGCCGAGCGTCTGCGACGGCGGATGCAGCGGTGGCGAGCCGGAAGCGACGGCCGAAGGTGGAGGTGTATCAGGAGGTGCTTCGTAGGCTTAGAGAGGCGAATTGTGAAGAGGCGAGTGTGCCTGGATTTGAAGATGAGTTGTGGTCGCATTTCAGTCGCCTTCCTGTTCGGTAATTTCAATTTTAGCTGTTTTAAGCCCTAATTGTTCGTTATTATGCTAATTTGTTGTTAAATTTGACGGAAATTGATTATTTATTTAAACGATTTTGTTCAGTCGAATCATGCATCTTCATCCATTGCATATAAGCGCTAGTTTTAGTCGTCTACATCCTTCGGTCTTGTTTCAGTCGGACAGAGCCCTAATTGTTCGTTATTTCGACTAATTTGTTGTGAAATTTTGTAGAGGATTGTGTATGTTTATATGATTGTGTTCGTTTTGAATTATTCATGAATAATCTGCACATAAACACTAATTTCAGTCGTCGGAGTTAGGTAGTTTCGGTTTCAGTTTGAAGATCTAATTGCTTGTTATTTAAGTATTTAACTACTTCGTTGTGAAATTTAACGGAAATTGATTATTATTTATTAAACGATTGTGCTTATGTTGAGCCATGCATCTCATCTGTTGCATGTAGTAATATATTATTTGATGTTCGTATAAATAATCTGCACATGAGCACTAATTTCAGTCATCTGAAGCCCTAATTATTGCTTATTCAACTAATTTGTATGATATATCATGGAAACTGATTATATATTCTATGATTGCGTTTATGTTGAATCATGCATCTTCATCTTGCATCTTCATCTTTTGCATATCTAATATTATTTGATGTTCGGGTAAATAATATGCAAATAAACACTAATTTCAGTCGCTACACCCACTCGTAATTTCGGTTTCAGTCGTATGAAGCCCTAGTTGTTCTTTATTCTACTAGTTCGTTGTGAAATATTTTGGAAATTGATTATATGTTTTATAATTGTGTTTTTGTCGAATCATGCATCGTCATCCAATCATCCGTCGCATATTGTTATATTATCTGATATTCTGATGTGTGTGTAAATAATCTGCATATAAACACTAGTTTCAGTCGTCTTCCTGTTCGGTAGTATCGATTCGGTCATATGAAGCCCTAAATTGTTCGTTGTTTCAACTAATTTGTTGTAAAGTTGCACAGAAAATTGATAATTTGTTAACACGATCGTGTTCATGTCGAATCATTCATCTTTGTCCGTTGCTTACTGTCGAATCATCTGATGTTCGTTTAAATAATCTACTGTAATATCATCTGTTGTTCGTGTAAATAATCTGCCCATAAACACTAATTTCAACCTGTTATTTGAATTTAAAGAAGTTGTTCTCTTTGGAACAAATTTTTTAATATGTTTTTATTTTGGAATCCATGACACATTAAACGAAGTACAAGGTTTGAAAAGTAGAAAGAGCAATGATTATTATCTTCTTATTTGGTGCTCCCATCATTTCAGGAAAGATAAATTCTTTGACTAGGGTGAGCTTTATCATGTGAAATGCTAACCTTTTCAACCTATGCTAGAAAGGATTTTTTTTTTGTGTGGAACCTATAACAAATTTGAAATTGAAATAGCATTTAATAATACTATATATAACCATAGAAGTATAATAGTCTGTATTTTTTACTCGAAATAGATGAATTCTTGTTTTCTTATGTTCAATAGTCTTAGATGGCAGCAAACTTGTCTTTTTCAAAAGAATAAAATATGCACAATTTATTGTAGTAGTTGAGGAGAGCTTGTTGTTGGGATCTTTGGTCAAAAAAAAGATTCTAAAGTATCTTATACAGTAAAAGTCTTTTGTTTATACCGTTTACAAAACTTTAAGCACTCAATTTTTACGGTGGTTAGTTTCATGGGATCCAATGACCCTAATTCTCAATCTTTGGATACATGTTTCTGGATTAACTATTAGTTACAATGGCTATACCACGATGAGCTAAAGAAAACTAATAGTTCTCCCCTTTCATGGGTTAACTTGGTGCTTGATAGATAAATTACATCATTAATTGCTGTTTTAAGGCCGAATCCACTAATTCATCAATTTCATAGCAGATATGCATTGGATGTGAATGTCGAGAGGGCACATGAAGTCCTTATGCACAAAAACTTGTTACACTTGGCACATGACCCAAATACTAGACCAGCATTTGAAGCCCGCCTTATTCAGGTATAATGTAATTTTTTTATTTACAGCTTGCACCCCTCAGTAGAATGCAAAAGTTAAGAGTTTTAGGCTCTTATTAAAACATGACCTTTGTGGTACAACATTGTACTGTTTGTATTTTGTCTTGATTTGCTGATAAGATGGTTGCATATTTATTAAGGGACAATTCATAAAGCCCCTTCCATACTTACAAAATGCCATATATGATATTTTGGAAGTTGTGTTTTTGGTATGAAATTTGCTCTCATACTCATGTACATTACTTGCATATTAACCATTCATTATAAATAGACACTAGTTACCACCCATATTGTAGGATTCTAGCATACATTGGCTTCTCTCATTTAATCAAATATACATATGGTCACTCACATCCTTGCAACATAGTAATTTATTCTTAATAAACAATTCTGAACACTAAACAGTTTTTGAAACACCACAAACTCAAAAAGGAGTGTTAGAAATTTAGACAAATTCATAACGCGTCTTGAATTCACGAAATCTAGGTTTGTTGTTGAGAATAGAAACCGCATACTTATATGGAATAAATGGAGTATTAGTTTTCTTTAAGGCATGTTATCAGTTGTTATAATTGACGGTTTAAGAATTTTGGTCACTTTGTATTACATTTGTAAAATGTTAGCTTCTAAAGTCTTCTTGTGGTAAAAATTAACTTCTTTAAACATTCATTTGAGATTCACATGTCAACAATTATGCAGCTTCATTCTAGTGTTGGTGAAAATGGCGTTGACTCTACTTCAAGCTATACAAAGATGAAAGATGCTCAGATTTCTATCCATCCATGCAGGCAGAGGCATGATTTTGAATTATTTAAACCTCGGTCTTACTTTTAACGCAAAAAGAGTACTTATCTTTTCTTTTCTTGTGGTTTTCAGCACTCATCCACCAACTGCATTTGGTTTATCATCAAAACTTGAAATTCCTTTTGAGGCCAGTAAAATAAATCTGCAAGGTGGAGACAAAGATATGAGTGCCAACCAGCACTTATTTCGGTAATATTTCTTAAAGGTTTGATTCTATTTGAGCCTTCAATTCTTTTCGTGTGGTTGTATAATATATAGTTTATGAGTGGGTTGAATCGGTTCTCTGTCTTATTTCTAATGGATCAAATAAGAAAATACCTTAAAAGGAAATGTGTCAAATAGGCCACATATGATAAGAACTATTGCTCAGAAATAATTTGTTTCTTTATGGCAAGCTAAGTAATAATTTCTCCACATATGATAAGCTGTATATATACGATTAAATATATTGATTTTGCAGTCCATCAATGCAGTTTACTTATGCTAATGAAGGAATACTATATACCATGTCTATAATCTGTTTGTTTATCAGTTTTTACAATTTGATGATGTAACAAGACTTCAAAATCATGTAGGCCTTTGCACGAAATTACAATTTCAACAAACGATAAGCCTAAACTCCTGTGTAAGGTAATAAATATCAGCTCATTACTCACAATGCTTTAAGTTCTAATGTATATACCTTTGAAAATACCAAATTGCCCTTATAATTTGTGGTTTGAAAATACAGTTGACTTCATTGCTCTCTGAGATCGGCCTAAATATTCAAGAAGCTCATGCTTTTTCAACATCCGATGGCTACTCGTTAGATGTGTTTGTTGTTAATGGCTGGCCATACGAGGTATTTCGCTACTTATATTTTTCAATAGTAACAGGTCATTGTATAGATAGTGTACCCATAAAAGATGTTCGAATTTATGCCATAATATTCAAGCTTTCATGGGCATTGCTAACTTATTTAATATATTTGTAGGAAACCGAAAAACTGAGAGATTTATTGGCAATGGAAATACCAAGGGTTGAGGTAGTCAACTTGTACCTTTAGGAATTAATGCAAATATTGCACATGTGTATCAAATATGACACATTTACTTACCTGGCGGTGATTTGGGTTGTGTTCCATCTCAAACGTTGAACTGGTCAAAAAAGTTGAAAGTCAACATACCTATTTTGGTTGTATTTCATTCAAAGATTTCCATTGTTACTGTACTAAAAGTAGTTTCGTAATTGCTACGGGTCAACCTGAACCGACCCATTTCACCAAATATGCCTTCACTACAGGAGATACCTTGGTCAAAGGATTCACAAGTTTTGCCTTCTAAAGAGACGGAAACAAATAATTTTCAAGAAATTGTGCAGCTGCCTGTGGATGGGGCTGATGTGTGGGAAATTGATGTTAAGTTGTTAAAATTTGAATATAGAATTGGTGGTGGATCATATAGTGATCTGTAAGTTCAAAGTTTTTTTTTTGTAAGTTACATGCCAAAAGTATGATATATATTTCTTTTGTCTAATTTGTTAATTTTCTTATACAGGTATAAAGGTACATTCTGCACTCAAGATGTGGCCATCAAAGCTCTAAAGGATGAGTATTTATGTGAAAATGTGCAGAGAGAATTCGCTCAAGAAGTCTATATAATGAGGTTTGTTACATTAATGTTGGAGTTTAGTTTCTATGTGTAACTTGTTTTCTAGATGATCATTAGTTAAGGTTTTATAATGTAGTTTTATTAGGACAGAACATGAGTTAATATGTTGATTTAGGAAATTTAATGCATTAAAATGCACTCTAGGAGATTTTTCACTTGTTTGACCTGTTCCGTTGATTTTACTCATAAGAATTAAAAGAAAATAGTGACGTTTGATACTGTCTTTATGCAGTGACTGCTATAAAGTTATTTGTTATTATTATTAATACCAAAATTATTATTCTTAGTATAATAACACTTAGAATAATTAGACTAAATACTGTCTTCGTTTGTATCATAAAAATAATTATTATTATTTATTATTCTTATTATTTGTATTATAATATATAAATGTTTCCTTTGGTCCATTATCACTATGAATCCTAACTTTCTTCAACTAACAGGAAAATCCGGCACAAAAACGTTGTTCAATTTATAGGTGCATGTACAAGACCCCCAAATCTTTGTATTGTTACTGGTAATTCTAAATAGTCCCTTACTTTTTTTTATTAAAAGCAGGAATTTCTGGTCCTTTATACATTTATAACATGTTCTTTTTATTTTCCAGAATTTATGGCAGGTGGGAGTCTATATGACTTCCTACATAATCAAAGAGGCCATGTTGATGTCCCAACAATAATCAAAATAGCAATTCACATTTCGAAAGGAATGAATTACTTGCATGAAAATAATATAATCCACAGGGATCTTAAGAGTGCCAACCTTTTGATGGATGAAAATGGAGTAAGCAAATTATGTTTATTTTAAATTGCTTAATTTCATTGGTTTTTTGTCATCTACGAGGTGGCGATTTTGACCCGTTTGCCCAAAATTGGGTTTGATTTGGGTTATATTTTTGTCTCAATGAAACAGCTCAAGTGGATTCCCTGGTCATACGAGTGAAAGTCAACCCCAAAGTGTTTTCAAATGCTTAAAACCTCCAAAATTGTTATTATTAAAAAAGAGTTATCTTATTCAAATGCTTAAAACCTCCTAACAAAGTAGTATTTATAATAGTATAATTTTGTTGAAGAAATCCTATGTATTTTTGCTGAATTTACACATGAGGCCCTGGACTTCGTTTTTGCATGTTAAAATCATGTAACTTTTAAAGCTTAACGATAAAGTCCACACACTTTATTATTAACATAGTACATTTTCTGTATAATTAAATCCCTTGACTTTTTCAGACTTTCATAAAAATGTCCTTTTTGGCACGCTTTAGGTCTCAAAATTGTTTAGTGTCTGAATCTAGCCAACGTCTACAAGGCATTTTTGACAACTTCTCATAATAGTCTTATTTAAAACATCAATAATTTATGAATTAGAAAATGGACAAAGTGTTTATTGGTTGACCTTCACCTGACTCTTAACACGAATTAGATAGTTAACCGTTCTGACCCGAATCCATTTTGACTCGGCACCCAACTTGCCCGGCCCACCCATGTTATCACATCTACACAGTAGTAGGGCCCACAAACTCTACTGCATATTGTTCCAAAGATATATGCTACATTTCTTATTCTGAAGATAATGCTTATCTTGCAGATTGTCAAGGTTTCTGATTTTGGTGTTGCTAGAGTGCAAAATAAGTCTGGTATTATGACTGCAGAAACTGGAACTTACCGATGGATGGCTCCTGAGGTTAGTCTTTTTTTTTGTTAAATATTATATAGATTAAAATGTACTTGTTTTTAATTTATATCTTAATATCACGGCCGGTTTCAAACCGTATAATATTATATAGTTATAAATTTGGTTTCTATATATTGTTGAACATCCAAGTCACTATAATAATCAATTTTGACTGATTGACAAAAACTGATTTTGATTCCGATTATTTTGATTTTAAATAATAAGATAAGGCGGAACATGTGAGGAGTAGTTGTAAGAAAATTGATTATATAGATAATCTAAAATTACATATATAATTTAATCAACTATTTATTTTATTCACCTTAGATGCTCAAAATTATTCTTATTCTTTGGTTTTTAGGTTATTGAACATAGACCTTACAGTCACAAGGCAGATGTCTTCAGTTTTGGCATTGTCGTGTGGGAGCTGTTAACAAAGAAGGTTTGATCACTCTCCAATCCTTAGTCCTTTTTTTAGGTTTGTGTATGATACATACATTAAGAGGGACACGTTTGTTAGCGAACCAATTTCAAGTTGATAAATGTGAAAACCGTATAATACACTTGAAAACCGTATAAACCACCTTTTTCACCACGTGTAAAGCAGAAGGTACAAGTGTTTATATAGTTCTAGCAGTTAAACTTTAATGAAAGCGTTCTTATGAAAATAAACCATCAATATCTGATGCAAATCCAAACAATTTTGTGTACAAAAACTTAGCTTTGTAATAATAATAACCTTTTGTTACTGGTTGACATGGCAGCTTCCTTATGCTAACTTGACTCCACTTCAGGCAGCAATAGGTGTTGTTCAAAAGGTACCTTTTTCGTAATCTGAGTTTCTTTTTCGTTTCAAGACTTGAATTTTTTTTTAAAACATGAGGCGTTTATTTCTTAAAATATCAACTTATATTTCAGGGTTTAAGGCCAATAATTCCAAAGAATACTCATCCCGGGATTGTGGGACTACTTGAGCGATGTTGGCAGCAAGATCCGTCTTCGAGGCCCGAATTTTCCGAGATAATCACAGCTTTGCTGCATTGTTCTAAGATGGTAAATATCAACCTTTTTGGTGGCAAAGTGGGTGGGAAGCGGGTAGACTTTTAACTGGGTCAGAACTCGGAATGGATTGACTGACACCTTTATACTGGTGTAAATGAGCCAAACCAAGCCTGAGCTCGGCTCGTTTAATTTACGAGTGCTCGAGCTCGGCTCTTTTATTATTTATAAATTAGTTTATATACACTTTTAGCTATATATATTTTTTAATTATAATGTTTATATATATCACATACTATAAATTATTTAGTTATTTTTATCATAATTTTATATTATTATTACTATATAAATGTGTATTTAATATATTAAATATTAGGCTTGTTTACAATTAAATTAGTTAAAAAATTTAGGTTAAAACTCTTTAAAAGGTTTTATGCATTGAAAATTGCACTTTAGACGATATACCTCCGGTACCACAAGTTTGACTTATTTAACTGTTTGTATAAACATTTTAACCCGCTCGATAAAATACATAATGTGAATCGACACATAATAAAATGTGTCGATATTGCCACCTCTACAAGAAATCAGTAACAAATTGAATCTTATTTGTTTCTTTATTGTAGGAAGTTGAAGATAAAAGATCTATCAAAAGAAGAAATAATTTGGGAGGCTCTTTGCCAAATGGTGTATGATAACTACATTCCACGTCAGCATGTAAGTTTCTGAGTAACAATACTGTAGGTAACCTTCCGGCCCTAGAACTGTCGGTATCAATAATTTAACGTGTTAGTTGTAAATACCCGATCGATCGTTTCTTGTGCTTGTGCGATTTCTCTATTGTTGTGGAACATGTAACATAAAAAACACAGCCACTTGAACACAGAGCTAGTTTGAGTAGCTCTTAATTTGAGAGGTGTTTTTGTGATCTTTGTAAAAGTTAGTTTGTTGTGTAAAGGTATGAGCAGCAAATACGCAAATACGGACAAATATTTTGTATTTATAATTATTATTAGGCGCGTGGTTAAACCTTAACGTCGGTGATTTGGCAAGGATTAACTAGTGGAACCTCTCTCCCTTTCATGGGTTAAGGGACACTAAAGGTAAGATGGGTTAACGAGGTTTAAAATCCTCATTGGTCTACGCACACAATAATTTTAGAATTATTTTTAAATTGAATTGAGAGGAGTTAAGGGGTGTTAAACCATTTCCTTGAATAAGATGAAGTGAAATGGAGTATGGATGAGCTCGGTACTGAACTGGTACCAACCCCAAAAACCCCGATCCCGATATTCCCAAAAAACATGGTACTGGTTGGGTATCAAGACTTGGTACTACTTGCTCATTCCTAACGTGGAGTTAAGTGGCGTGAATGTATACGCCACAGCATTATCATTAAATATGATGGTAACGGTAAATTTAAACATTACATCAATGTGAGACAGTATCTTACTTGTATTCAAAAAGGATCTTTTTTATACTATAAACAAATCATGGCCTCATCGGGTTGTATAAATTAGCTCATTAGAAAACTCGATGTCATTGACTCATGCTCCCTGACTCGTATAAATGTATTAGTCGAGTGCGAGTTTAAGGTAGTGCGCTCATATAAAACTCGAGTTGGTTTAGCTCGAGTAACTCACCTGCTGGCTCGTGTAAAGTATCTTTATTTCCCTGTAGTATTATGATACTTTATTTTTTAAAACTTATATAAACTGAAACTGTTAGTTTGTTATTTGAGAATTTTACAAAAAGAAGCATGCAAGCTTTTGATAATAACAAGTTGAAGCATCGAGGCACAAGTTGAACATGAACCGAGTAGTACTATCTTAGCTTCTAGCTTAATTCGGAAATATCAAGATGGTAGAGCTTGATTCATATGACTGCTCTACTTGTATCTCTTTTAGCATCCATTGTTGGTAATTGGAAACCGTATTCACAAGCCGGTCAATATGGGAGGTCCAAGCTTAATAAACCTGTCAAAGTTGGTTCAAGTGTTCTAGTTGGATTATAGCTAGTCGATTGAATCCAAATTACTTTGGAGTCCGAGCAAGTTGGTTGGTTAGGAAATCTTGGTACCAACGGTTTGGGTAATAGTCTAATGAGTTTAAGTTAGTCTATACAAACCAGGTTATGGTTTAAATTGTAATTCGGTTTTGCAAGTCATATTTTATTGGTTAATAGAAGTGTTATCCATAAATGACTCTAGAACCATATATTTGACAGCCAACTCAATATTGAATAATGAATTAATGTTGGAACTTATTCATGGTTGATTTCATTTACATGTGAAAATTTATTGCATTGATATAAAAACGTGACAATTTTAAATGTCATTCATAATAGTAGATAAAATAAAATCAGTTAGACTAAAAATAGAACGGACCATTCAATTAGATGGGTCAGAAGTTGTATGTATGACCGTGGACTCGTTTTATTAACAAAATTTAGAGTTTTAAAGAAGTTTTAGCATAAATTTATACCATCTTTTTATAAATAAATAGATTATTTGTATAAAACTTAGATATTATTTTTTTTAACGGTCAACAAATCATCTAAATGGACTACTGGCTACAGTCATCACATTAAGATACGTCCGCCTTCCGATCTGGGGAAAAGCCTTACCTAAGGCTAACGTCCATGAACATTCGTCCGAATGCACGACAGTTCGGTAAGATAAAACTCGTTCAATTCAAAGTTCCAACCAGTGAACACCATGCCTAGTCTCCCATCATCACCTGACGTTGCCGAAACTGAATGATGATGACAGGAATCGAAGCTGGATCACATTAAACACCAAATCTCTTTCTTATCACTCCAATGCAAGCTCATTGGCAAATAAGTTAGAGATAATACATCAAAGAATCAACAAACTTTACAATTAAAAAAATTCTAGCACAATGTATTTAAATCAGTAAACTTTCTATAAAGTACAATAAAAATCTTTCGACCCAATCTTGAAATATTTAAGTCCTGAAATTAATCTAAAATAGAGGTTACTAGTGAAAAAAAATAATCAAAACAGTGACTTCTTACACTCTTAAATTAGTCAAAATAAAATAGTGCAAACTTAAAATTCACAAATATTATAAGGTTACCAAATTTTAACTAATTCATAGAGTAATAAGTCACTTTAAATTTTCTTTTACAAACACAAGTATTTCAAACAAGTTTGTTTGTAGCTCTTAATATATCAACACCGAGTTCATGTTCTTTTTAAGTTTAGAATCTTTAATATTATACAAAATTAAGTTCAACTAGAATTATAGACTTGATATTAAATTAGAATTATGTGAGTCGTGACCAGGCCAGCTCTAGACGTGTGCACCACCACCACAAGTCAACGAACAAGCGGCTACTGTTTTCACGGTTGCAAAAGAAACTCAACAAAAGTTGAAAAAAGACCGACCGTTAAAGAGGAAGTGAAATGGGCAAAGATGAAAGAGACAATTCGTGACATGTAAGTGATGAGGTGACGAAAGGGCTTCCACATTTCACATTCAAAAACATGTGTTACGACTTATGACGAGGTGAAGTGATGATTGGTTTAATAATTAATTGAGAATTAAAAAAATATAAAAAATCACAAAGCAAATAGGCTGCGTCCGTGACTGGTTTGGCAAGTACATGGGCGGCACCCTTTTTACTATGGATGCGTTATGGTGTATCGCTAGAGGCCCACATAGACCTATGTATTAGAGAATATTATAAAATATATTGTTAAGAGTTTTAGTATTATAGTACCACCATAGTTAGGAGATTGTATATGATTATGTTTTCTTATATTTATCTTATTGTACTCATATATATAGTTGAATAATAAATTAC
This sequence comes from Bidens hawaiensis, assembly GCF_021521415.1. Taxonomy (NCBI): domain Eukaryota; kingdom Viridiplantae; phylum Streptophyta; class Magnoliopsida; order Asterales; family Asteraceae; genus Bidens; species Bidens hawaiensis. The sequence goes on along the minus strand of NW_027491031.1, from coordinate 811,778 downwards.
ACCTTACGGGGTTTTCATCATTCTACACTATGGCAAATCTTTGGTGATGGCCGTAGGCCCGCAACAGATGGTCTAAGGGAACCAAAACGATGCATATCTTGAAAAAGGTTAATAAGCAAGCACAAAAAAATGTCATAAAATAACAAAAGAGGTTCGGTTCCGGTTTTATAATTTCAACAAACAAATACACAAACACGAAAACATGAATGGGCAAATTTTCTTGCGTCCTTCCATTGAAAAAGCGAAGCCCTTCTTGTTTGTTTTCCGTTAATTAATGCACTTGAACAAATATATAAACGAATGTGAAAACATTCACGTACATAAATAAACAAAACAGACATGTACTAATGTTTGTTTGCATTTTTTAAAGGTGGATTCAGCTGACATAAAATATAAGAAGTAACCTAGGAACTAACTTTTCCATTAAACCGCTACTCGTCTACGACAAACATCCCGACAAAAATCAATTAGACCGAGAAGCTTTGAAAAGTAACCAAAATTCCAACAAGGAAAATAAATAAAGAATGAGTTAGTTAGTTAAAACAACATATGCACATTTAGAACCATTTAACTAACTTTATAATCTTCATGCAAGAAGTTTACATAAGGAGTCCCGTTTAGTACCTTTCGGATATCATCCCAGTTTTCAACCTGCTCGTGTAACGGGCCTTTGTGTTTTTCACCTGCCGGCTCTTTAGCTCCATTCATGGGATCCTTAAGAAGTCTTGAACATCGCTCAAAACCTGCAGTAACAAAGCACGCAGGTCACATGAGTCAAACGGTTCAGATAACATTTTTTGTTCCTTTTCAATTTTATAAAATTCTATGATAATATAAAATAATAAACTAAGTATTTACATAAAATTAAAATAATCTAGGGATTTGTTATTTAAAAGAAGTCCAAGGACTTAAGTGTGAATTCAGCTAATGTACCAATTTCACTTGTTCCGTTTCAGTCAAGTTTTCTTTTGACGTGTTTGGGATCAAACAAAACCCAAACGGACCTGTTTTTTGACCCGATTGATGCACACTGAAGGTCTTACCGTGTTATTCTTGATTATGTCTTCATAGTAAAGGATCATATTTCGAGTACCGTTAAAGTATTCGAGTGCTTGTTTAACCATGTTGTCAGCTTGTTTCAACTCAGATATCAACAATGTTGTGTTAATCGAGGGCTTGTAACTTGCTAGAATTTTAGCCTGAAATTATACAGTCTTTGTTAAAAACATGAACTACACAAAAACACAGCAAAAAATACGCACAAACCTCATCAGATGAATGAACGTGAGATTTGTGCTTTCCGTTTAGTGGTTTAGCATTTTGGTCATATGCATTTGCAAGTATCGAGATTCTTCTGCGAAGAAGGTTTCTTCTAAAAAGAAAAATTACTGAAACGCCCTTAGCATTAAAGTATTCTTGTATTGCTTCATGATTTTGCATTAAACCCTGAAACAAAGTCAACAAGTTAAACAAACCAAAACTTTTTTACCACAGGCTACAGCAGTTTGTCCTGTATAAGACACGCATATATATAGATAGAGGAGGGATCATGAGAGAACTTAAAAGATACGAGAAAACTTCTAGAAAACCATGTTTAAACAAGAACTTTTTTATTTTTTTTGTTCCGTTTACATCTTATTTATCTTTGCCCAAAAGAAACTATATGTAGTTACCAATAAACATAGATATACCTCGTATGAGATACATGTATGTACTTCGTGAGTCACGTACCTTTTTTATTTTTATTTTTATTTTTAAAACACTAACCTTATAATTAAAAGAAATGAAAAATAAAAAATAAAAAAATTGATTGGATGGTTAGTAGTAGTTTTCTCGTAACTTTGTAGTTTTCTCATGAACCCTCCCTTACACACACACACACACATGGGACGCATGTAAAATTAAGTAATTAGATGCAAAAATCAATATGGCATGACTGGCAGGGGTCAAAGTCTCAGAGATAGTTTGTGTACCTGATTAAGCATCCACTTCAAGCCCACTGCAGCTGTGCACTGATTCTTGGATGCACTTGTTAACCAATCAAGATTATAAATTTTGTCCAAAGTATCCACGATTGTTGAAATATTGCTTCTACGTGGTTTGACAGAGAAAATCTCTCCATTTGAGCTTACATTTATATGACTATTTAATAATGTCTCAAACCATCCACTCCCAGATCTTTGTGTCGATGAGATAACAAAGTATCGAACAGGATTGCATGCGCACTCAGCCCTAATTATGCATCAAAGAAAAATTATCAGCACCTTTTATTGCTAAAAGGATAATTGCATAAAAAATCACAATACTATTTTTTAAGTATTGTGTTCATGTTTGTTGGTTTATTAAATGAACGAACATATACAAACTTCTGGTTGAACGGCTTTGAACGTTCCACCAAAAGTCCGGTTCCTTTACATGCTCTACCGGTTACCCAGTCAAATTGATGACATGACAGATGGCATGAAGATGATGTGGTGTATCAAAATCAATTAGCTAACAAGATTGTCCTAAATAAAAAATTTGAAAGCTGGTTACTTTTTTAAGGTTGGAAACAAAGTATGTTGAATCTAAATCAAATCAGACTAAAGGACATTACCATTTTATGTAAATTTCACTTGTTAAAATGAGCAAAGAAAGAAGATGAGAGAACTGAAACACAAAAAGAAAGCATACCGAGCGAAAGTTGTAGGTTTGGGAAAATGCACATAAGATCTTTCCCATTTTTCAACAACGGGTACTTCACAATGCCGCCCAACCACTTTAGTATCAATAAAACCAGCTTTGGTGAAGTTGCTATTTGCTTTAGACCAATTGAACACATGAAAACACCACATACCATAACAAATGCCACTAAGCTTATTCTCAACACCAATGACTTTTTTACTGGAGGTCCAACGATAAGCATATCCTGAAATTCAAAGCATACTCAGATGTCAAGAGAAGAAAATTCATCACTCCATAGGTAATAGTTAATTAGTTACTTTGTCAAAAAGATTATAATTCATAAACTACCTCATTGCCTAGCATAAACCATATAAGATGTTTGTCTCATTAATTTCAGTTCACATTTTCTCAATTGTGTCATTGTTAGTATAAGAGCAGCATGTTAGATTGTTATATAGCTGGTTTTAAGTTGTACATTTCTGGTACAGTAATTAGTTTGAGTTGTACTTTTCAGTTCTCTTTTCAGGTTCCTATATATGATTAACTTGATAGGTATATCCATTAATCTATGTAACAACTCAAATGCTATATTAATTTTCAGACAGAATTACTAACTCGTTTATTAGTCCCACTGAAGATCGATAAAGATGGAAATGCTCATTAGTACTGAATATTATAGATGCAAATTAATGAATGAAGGACATTTTCGTAATAAAACTCGATTAGCTGTATGATGATTACTTTGTACTTGCACCAAAGATTAAAGCATGATCTTATAGAACAATTGCATTTACATTAACCTAAAGCAGGAAACAGAAAATTAACTATAAACTGAATCGAGTATACCTTAATGAAAACTAATAGATCATCAGCCATTATGTGTTGAATGATTTCAAGACGGAACACAAAGGGAAATCATCTGGTAGCTTAGATAGTAATTTTCCTTTTCACAATTCATTCTTTCTTTACTCATGTTCTTTCCATGTCAAATCCTTTTATTCACGTAACTAAGAGAGAGAAAAACAAAAAGAGAAACGCCTTTCACACGAACAACACTGTTACTAGATGCTTCTGTGAACTGCTGGTCACTCTCTCACGTTTATCCTCTACGGATTTTGCTCACGCTTTTTCTCACGTTTAGTCTTCTGTTCTACTAACTTTTGCGAAATCAAACAAAAGTAGCTCAAACTATACCTGCAAATCAATTAAACAAAACCTGTTAGGGCTCAAATTAACCTTCAACAAACTTAAATCAAACAGTTTAAAAGCTAAAGTAAACTATTTCAAAACCTCTTAAAACCTAAAATTAAACAACATATTAGGAACGACCGAGAAGGCGTGATGAAGCTATGGAAGAGAGATGAAACTCAGTTGGTAATGGAGTTACGACGTAACACCGAAGGAACGCAGGTTCCGTAACGGTGATTACATAACAACATTAAACGAAGAGGCGTAATGAAACAAAGCCTGTTACGGCTCAAATCAACCTGAAATCAAACACAGGTTAAGAGCTCAAGTAAACTCTCAACGGAAAACCTAAAACTAAACAACAAATTCTGAAATATCGAGAACTAAAACACGGTAATCAAAAGAGTACACGGAAGAGCGATGAAGCTCAGTAGGTGCTTCCATTGACAAACGAAACCTGTTAGGGCTGAAATCAACATTTCAACAAACTCAAATCAAACAGTTTATAACAGCTCAAATAAACCTAAAATTAAACAACAAATTATTAGCATATATGAAGCTTATTAGCTACTTCCGTAACGGCGATGACGTCACAGCATGAATCGTGATGCGGAATCATCGAGGAGACGACGTCGTTCCGTAACGTAGATGACGTCACAACATTAACGGAATCATCATCATCGAGCGAGAGAGAGAGAGAGAGTGTGTATAATAAACATTCATAACACATACGACGTCGTTCATTAATAAACACTCGTTCAGCTAATTTATTTTGATTCGTTACATTGATTCAACTCCATTAATTTAATTGAGCTAAATAAAACAAACATACCTCGATACTATCACTATATTAACACGATAATAATAATAATAATAATAATAATAATAGAGAGTACCTCTGGAGTGAATGTGTTCGCCGGTGAGTGTGTAGTGGTGGTGGTGGTGGTTGTGGTTCCGATTGGTTCGATCGGACCGGAGATCAGTGGTGGTGGAAATTGGAAATGGTTTGTTTACAAGGGCTTTTTTGTAAATGTCAGTTTTTGGTTTCTGAAACACCGGCCCGCCCGGTAAGCTAATTGGGCCGAATATGCTGACAACGTGATTGTACATTTGTAATCTACGTACATCGATATCTTTTTCTATCGTGAAAATAGTTTCATAATAAGATATGACTTTTATACCAAGACAGGTAAACGGGTAACAAGCTGCGAAAGCTTTTTTTGAATTGTAAAACTCAATCGTTTGGAAACTACATTAGTAGATATTGGAGTCATAACGTTAGTATGCATGACCAGTTGGACTCGGCTAAATAGATTCATAGCTTCAAGTGCGTGGAAACCAAAAATGTCAAAAGCAAAAGGTAAATACATGTTGGTTGTCAAGACGAGTCTTATCATGTGTCAGTCACCTTGCATAAAGCAGCTTTTAGAGCAGTCTGTCCGACCGTGAAACCACTGCTCCCCAATCATTATTATTATTATTATTATTATTATTATTATTATTATTATTATTATTATTATTTTATTTTATTTTATTTTTTATCAGCCAACGAATCCTCCAAGTAGACTACTTGCTAAATTTACTGTATCGGTATACATTTGTCTTCCAATCCAGGGAAAACCCTTAACTATGGCATGACATTGCAGTGAGATAAAAGTCGTTCAGTTCAAGAATCCAATTAATGAATGTCACTTACTCTCTTAGTCTCCCATAATTACCCTAGTGCCGTTGAAACTATGTTTATTTATTATAATTGTGTAAATTCATATGTATCATTTTAAGACATTTTAATACGAAGTAATGATTTTGAATAAAAAGTGGTTTAATCAGTCTAACCATCAAAACTGAACCACTAAAATGCCAACATAATCTAGTCCAATCAACCCATCTAGTCCAATTGGTTTGGTGTATCATTTCTGAAATCGTAGTTAGTTGTTATACCTCAAATTTTCATCAAAACTAGTTAAATCGAATAGTGAACACAATGATGCAACTAATAGTTAGATAAAGATGTTTTCTCTAAGCTTGTGAGATTCGAGAATGATTAGAGGTTCGATTCTCTTATATCGAGAGAAAAGAAAAACCTGGTTTTTAGATTTTTTTATGGACCATTATAAGAAATTTACCTCATAAAATATTCTGTACCCCCACATAATACACAACGGGTACTAAAAGAGTCGTTTTCATAGTCGTTAAAAAGGTTTATAATAATGTGACACGAGGATCTTCTTTAATCTAAGCCTATCCAAAAGTTATAAATACTATTATTAGAATACAAAGCAGAACTAGACAACCATGTGCCAAATTGATTGAAATGGAACAAATTTGTTACTTTTTACTTTTTCCATAAGTCTTTTAAGACTTATAAATTATAAGTTTATAATATAATGAAGGAGTTTTAGAGATGAGTATTGGTTGGTTTGATGTGGTTAGTTAAATCTTTAGAGATGCAGAAGTACGCATCTGATTTTTCTAGTTTTTCATGTTCGAATCTTGGTTTGCTATTTTCAACCATAATATTTTGTAAGTCAACTACCCAACGCAAGCTACTTATATTTTCCCGTTGGTTAGCAATGTATATGTACGGTCACATGAGTTTCGGCTATAACATATTATGTATAAATGTAGAATAATGAAGTGTATACGGCTATAACCTTAAGGTCGTTTCAGTTCGGTTAATTCAATTATTTATACGTTTCAATCATAATCAAACCACGAAATTGGTTATCATTCATAACCCAACCATCTTTCTTCAATCAATTCGAGTTGTTTTTCTATCACCACCGGTGGCGAATGATAGTTGGGGCCAGGGGTGGCTTCCGCCCCCTCCGTTTTTTTACGCAATAGTGTAGATTTATCTATTTTCGTCTGACTTTTTTTATACATAGTGTAAATTTACCCATTTTTAACATAAAATTTGATCCCGACCCCCTCCATTTACAGTTTTTTTAATGCGTATTTTTATCCAGTCCCTCAACATATTCGTTCAAGCTTCGCCACCTAACACCATGATCTATTTGTTTCTGTATCATATTTGTATTTTGGATTTTATATGTCAGGAACACCTAAGTAAGATTCTCAAATACGAAACAAAGTTATTTTAAACACAACGTGGCCCATGTAAAGTTAGACTGACACGTATCATTATTCATCATGGCAGCCCATGATTCCGTTCTCTTTTGTGTTTTCCATTAATAAATAATAATAAACGTTAAAGGTGCATTTTGAAAGGCAATTTATAAAAGCTAAAACACTTAAAAGTCATTACCGGCAAAATTCCAAAAGTTTGTTCGTATCAAAAGACAAATATTTAAAAACTATACACGTAATAATGATAATAATAGGGTGTAAAGTTTAAGCACTTTCTAAATCTGGCCTCAATCATGTTGGGTTCATAACATGTTAAATCGTTAATCCGAACACAACCCGCTAGGGTGTTCAAGAAATCCGAAATCTAAAAAAACCGAAATCCGAACCGAAACCGAAACCCAAATACACCGATCCGAATTCTTATTCGGACAGGATCAATCCGAATATCCGAATAACTAATTCAGATTCAGATCAAATATGGAATTTAAAAAAAATTCGGATTGTTCGTATTATTCGGATATCCGTTTAATCCGAATAACAAACATGTTTTTAGTGGTATTTTCTGGTTTAGTATATTCATTAAACTATTATTTGAAGTTTGAACTTTAAATTTGTGTTAAGAGTAATTCGAATCTTCCAGTTCGTACGTTTATTGTGATTCTCAACTATTAAATGTTAGGAACAAAAAATTATCCAATTTTTTTAGGATAATTTCGAATATTATCCGAATCCGATTCGAATTGAATTCGGATAGATTCGGTTCGGATAGAAATATTCCTAATTCGGATCGGAGATCGGGTCTAAAAATTTTCAAATCCGAATAACCCGAATCGAATAAATTGAATAATCCGATCTGATGATCACCCCTACAACCCGCTACTTATTTATGTAAAGAAAATATCAACACAAACATGCTTAAAATCGTGTGACCCAAACACAGCACATACATTTAAAATCGTATGACTCTTATTACATATTTATCTAAACAGGTAAAATAAATTGAATTATTAATGAGTTTACATCGTATGACTCTTATTACATATTTATCTAAACAGGTAAAATAAATTGAATTATTAATGAGTTGTAAACGGATCAATGGGTCGCAAAAGGTTGATTGGTTAAAATGAGCAAACATGTCATAAACATGTTAACGAGTCAACTTAAACAGGTTCACCAAATCAACTCGAACACAAAACTATTTATTTAACGGTTTCACCCAATCAACTCGAACTCAAACCCAACATGGTGTCACACATTTCACCCAATCAACTCGAACTCGAACCCAACTCAGAACTCAATACTGCTCGAGCTTTTGTTATTTCTTCTCTGGGCAGATGCATATATTGATTATAGAAAGATCAAAGTAGAAGCTTTATATTATATCCCAATAATATTGCTCTCTTTGACTCAAAATGTCAAAATTTTATGACCAAAACTTTATCAGCTCCCTTTCACCTGCAATCCAGTTAGATGCAGCTTATAAATTAGTTGACCATAGAGCAAAATTTTAAACAATGTACAAGTCTCACTGCACAATGTGCATGTATAAAATAAAACAATGATTTGATGTGTGAGCTCAAATACCTTCTCGGTGCTTATATTACGAAGCCCGGTTAATATTTCAGCAAAATCCGGAGGAGGTAAGCATGAAAATTGCATTTTCTCTCCGGTGCAAGGATGTGTAAATCTACAACATAAACATATACAATAAAATTAAACTTTATCAGATAAAAAGGTGGCGATTTCAACCCAATTATGCACAAATGTGGCATTTGTTATATTTTAGTGCGTCAAATGGATCAAGCGGCCAGACGGGTCCAAAGTCATCCAAAATGAGTTCAAATGCCTAAAGTGAAAATCTCCTGCATTGCTAGTGTTGTAATAATATTAATACAGTAACTATTTACACAAGTAAAGAAAATGAATAAAAAAATAATTGATTATACGGACAATCCCAAGGGTTGGTTATATTGCAACTTTAGTCCCCTATTTTCAAAAATTACAGGTTTGGACCAATAGTTTGCCAAAACGTAACATAAATGATGCCTAAAGCGGATGGGCGTTAACTTGTTCCGTTAATTGGGTGTGCAATGACCAAATTATTCCTTTAAAAACGCAAATATAACAAACAAACTAAATTTAAATCTCAATAGGACATTGAGGTCCGCCTTTTTTTACCCCATCCCGGTTTAATCAGTTACCCAATCAGCCCAAGAAAAGACGAAATGGGGTTGAGCTGACTAACCCAAGAGTCAAAGCATGGAGACAAGGTCGGTTGACTTTGGAGAGGAGCTGTGAAAGGCGAGAATGTATGCTTGACGGGTTCTTGAGCTGCAACCGTGACAGGGCCATGTTTCTAGAACCTCCATACACCTCGTCTCCCATTAGAGGAATGCCAAGGTACTTTGCATGCGCTCGAATCTGTTTCAAATTTGAGTAACGGATCAAAATAGGTAATATTTTTGTGCGCGCCCATTTTTATTTAATTTGTTGTAAATAATTAGTGTGCCCAAAACTAAATTATCACATTATTATAACACCCTTTGGGAGCTAAAACAAAACAAAATACAGAAAATTCAGTTTTTGGATTTTTAAAAACGATTCAGCTTTGGTTTTTTCGGTTTTCATGATGGGCTGAAAACAATGGCCCAAAATAATGAATTTGGCCATGAAACTTTGGGCCTAAATTTTTGTTGATTAAATGATTAGTGAATAGTGATTAATTTATTACACACTTGGGCCTAAAACTTTTGGGCTACACCATGTGTTAACTTTTTATAAATTACTTAAGTACTTAACATTCAAAAATAAAATTTATAATCCATAAACTCAATAACAAACATTAAAAAAACGATTTAAATCATGCAAAACCGGTTTTTATGGGTTTGGTTCGGTTTTTTCGGGTCCGGTTTGGATTTAAAAGCCGCGTTTGCATTCGGTTTATTGGGCATGTATGCATGCAGAACCGAACCATAAATTTGGTTTTTGAGAAAACATAAAAACCAAACTATCAGTTTTGAGTTTAGTTCAGTTATTTCGGTTACTTCGTGCAACCCTAGTTGAAATCGCCAACTCTAGTTTGCAGTGGCGAAGCTGGGACTAAGACACCCGGAGGGGGCCGGGCTCAAATTTTCGGCCGAAAACGGCTAAATTTACACTATGTATAAAAAATTTCGGACGGAAACGGGTAAATTTACACTACTATGCAAAAAAACCGGGGGGGGGGGGGCACCCCCGGCCCTAACTAACCTTCGCCAGTGCTAGTTTGGCATTATACAAATATAAGAAAACATAACTAATACTAATGTAAAAGAAAACACTACCTGATGTGTGCGGCCTGTTTCTAACCGCCATTCGACTAATGCACAACCACCGCCAGCAAGTACCTCAACTACTCGATACCTAATGATCACATAATTTAGTTTAATCATTCAGTTGTATTGCAAGATAATATCAATTAATATTTCAATTCTTCATTTGGTTTCATGTAACAAATTCTTCTACGTTTAATATAACTAGTTTAATCAAATTCAGATATCCCACTAGTAAAGGAAGACCTTGAACAAATCACCTACTAGCAGCATGACGAGACTTCCCACATTTAGTGGGTCCCGTGTCGGCAGTCATACGAATCCTATTTGTCAAATCACGACCAATTGGGATATCAACACGACCCGAAGATGGAAAGGGGACCCCACAAGTCAGACTGACGTATATCCTCTGAATCGTGTGTTGCTTGAACTGTTGAGATAAATGTGCGTGCGAATGCTCATCCTTTGTTGCCCAAAAAAAAAGTTAAAAAAGTCAACCCACCTTTGCAACAATAAAAAAACATGGTTGCCATGTCCATTTTTACTAAAGTTATTATTATTTTTTTATTTAACTGTAATGTAGTTTTTGGAATTTATACAAGAAAAATGGTTTCTTTACAACCAAAGTTCAAGTTATGAGTTGAATAGTCAATCACTCGTTTAAAAAAAGTCAACTACCACTGCCACAGCAATAAAACATGGTTGACTGTAGTGCAGTTTTCAAATTTTCACAAGAACAGCGGTTTAATTACCACAGGTGGTTAAAAAAGTCAACGGATCGTTCAATAAAAGTCAACTACCTTTGCAACGACAAGCAATCCACTGGTGCCTTTATCTAATCTATGCACAATTCCAGGACGAATTGACGTTTGATTATTATCAAATCCGGAATCTGTTGAGTGTGTACGATTTAGAGAAGATTCATCTAACTCATCATCAGACAAATCATCAGAATCTGAAAATGATTCTTGATCTTGAAACGAAGGCGTCGGGAGACTGCAATGATGTAGAATTCCATTTACTAATGTTCCAGTAGCGTTTCCTGGTGCTGGATGAACAACCTGAAAATAATATAATAAACTTAATATGTTTAATCTCTAACGAGTCAAACAGGTAAATAGAAAACTTATGGTTGATGTGATTACCATGTGTGGAGGTTTATTAACAACCAATACGTTTTCATCTTCATAAACAATATCTAAAGCTATATCTTCTCCTTCAGCCTTTAAGGGTTGTAATTCAGATATTGTGCATTCAACTTTATCACCATGTCTTACAATATGTGATGCCTGAAACAAATGGTGCATTAAGATATTATTAACTATAAGTCTACAATATTTGAAATCCAATTGTTATGGCTCCTTAAATACATAAACGTTACAAGTTGATCACAGTATAGGTGAGCACATATCGATTCAGTTATTCCACTCCACCGACCGAAACCAAAAACCCAAATTTAGTTTTTTGCAAATTCAGCCACCGAAATCGATAACCGAATTTGTTGGTTTTTTATACGGTTTGGTCAATTTCGGTTAATAACCAAAACCAAACTTGGGTTAAAATTCTTGCATGCGTTAAATGAAGATATATATACATGAAATGGAGATATAAATAGGGGTGCAAACAAGCCAAGCTGCTCGCAAGTCACAAGCTACTCGGGATCAGGTCGATAAAAATGAAAATAAGCCGAGTCTCAAATAAGCTCGTTTAATTATCGAACCTTAGCCTTGTATCGTTTAGGCTCGTCGAGCCTTAACAAGCCTTGTGTATAATTAATTTTTACTTGAATTAAACTTCTATATATTAATTTCACATTGCACATCAGATCTCGAGCATAGCTTTGGCTTGATTAAGGTGCTACACGAGCCCAAGCCCAAGTCAAGCTTAGGCTCGTTTAAGGTTCTTCTCAAAATATATAAATAATTAAAAACATATATAAATTAACTAATAATTTATAAACGAGCCAAGCCTGAGCTTGAAAAACGACTCACGAGCCGAGCTCAAGCTCTCGTAACTTGAAGTCAACACGAGACAAGCCCGAGCTCTCGTAAGTCAACACAAGCCGAGCTCGAGCGTAGTCAATATTCGGTTCATTCGGTAAGTCAATATTCGGTAAATTTATTAAGGTGCTACACAAGCCCAAGCACCGAGTCAAGCTTAGGCTCGTTTAAGGTTCTACTCAAAATATATAAAAATAATTAAAAACGTATGTAAATTAACTAAGATATTACAAACAAGCCCGAGCTTGAAAAACAACTCACGAGAAGAGCTCAAGCTCTCGTAAGTCAACACGAGCCAAGCTTGAGCTCTTGAAAGTCAACACGAGACGAGCTCGAGCCTAGTCAAGCTCGGACTCGGCACGCTTACGAGTTACGACTTTACGCCACTAGATATCTCTTAAGGCAACGCGATAAGTAAAACTAATTAAATACATAAATAAATAAACTAATAAATTATAAACGAGCCAAGCCCGAGCTTGAAAAACAAGTCACGGGCTGAGCTCAGGCTCTCGTAACTCATAAGTCAACACGAGCCGAGCTCGAGCTCTTGAAAGTCAAAGAGAGCTGTCAGCTGAGCACGAGCCCAGTCTCAGCTCGTTTACACCCCTAGATATAAATAAATTAAATTAAATGAAGATATAAACGGAGATATAAAAGCTAAAATTATATAAAAATACGAATAGTTTGGTTCAGTCTGTACACAAAACAACCAATAACTGATTTTCGGTTCATTCCGTTTTCGGTTAATTTCAGTTCAGTTTCGTCGGTTTTCGATAAATTAACTATTTCGAAAATGCACAAGTTCACCTTAACAACAACACGGTGATTAACGGAAACAAGGCCTAAGCGAATACTGGACTGAACCCTAGCTCTACTCACACCACTAATCCTATTCGAAATCCACGTGTCAAGCCTAACTTTATTATTATTATTATTAACTTCCTCAACACTCTCTTCAATCCGTACACCGGCGTAATTAGTCCGTTGCCGGCCGCCGGAGCCAGCATCATCATCTTGTTCCGGTGGTTCTGTATTCGAATCGGAAGCTGTGGTGATTGAAGTGAATGAAACCCTAGGGTGAATTAGCCTGCGAATCGTGAGGTGTATGGAGTTGGTTAGGGTTCGTGGAGTGTGAGTGGTATGGTGGGTGAGTAAGAGAGTGGATGAATGACATGTTTGGTTATGTGTTTGGATGTTACGTTGTTTAATGTTTAAGAAAAACCAAAATTCCTAAATCTTGCGTTATATTGGGAATCGATTTGATGAGATCTCATCGGCTTCATCCAAATTTTTTTGAATCTCGTCGAATTAATTCCCAATGTGGTGTCCAAAACGAGATTTGAAAGACTATTTTTGGATTTATAAAAAATATTAGGCTATTTTGGGCCTCACTCTAAAAAATGATCATTTAAAGAGATTTTTCCCTTAAAAAAAACATGTGCGTAAGTTCAAGTGTATGTGTTGATATGTTTTTTATGAGACTTAAAAGGTTATCCATTGAAAAGCAAAACATTGCGAGACCCATATCTAAGCTAGACCATATGAGAAAAGCTATTCCGAGTATGTATCGTGGAGACTATAAAAGGGTTTTACGTGAAATGTGGTATTTGCTAGATATGATTGGTTTGAAATTTTAAAAATGGAGGTGGTGGTGGTGGTGGTGGTGGTAGTGTTAGTAGTGATATTGCGATAGTAGTGGTGGTAGTGTGGTTGTAGCGGGAGCAACAATAGTAGTAGTAATAGGTAGCAACAGTAGAAGGAGCAGTAGTAGCAGTAATGGACGTTATGTGTCTTATGTGGCATTTGGGCATTGTGGGGTTAAGGGACACGACACAAAGCCTATAGAAAGGTTAATTATAAAACATACAGAGGATAAGGAACAAGCAAAACACGATACATGTGCTTAATCTAGAAATTTTTTTGACATTGTCTATGATTGAAAAACGAAAAGGTCAGAAGAAAATTTACCTGTCTTCAACTCCTTATGAACAATATCATCTCCAGCTCGTCATCCTTAGCATTTATAGCATTGAGTTTGTTGTTTAAACGCTTCATACTCAATTGGGCACTAACAAGTTCCTTGCTCAGCGAGATTGCTTTATAGCAATTCCTAGTTATTGATCCTGTAGGACTGTCAGTTGGTGGAGCATGTCTGCTTGTCTTCTATAGCATAAACGATTGTATATATAGATGAATATATATAGAAATATAAAGGATTAAAGGAGTTCATGAATCCCTAAATGCATTACAAAGCAATTTTAGAATTATGATAATTATTACATAGTGTAAAAGTAATAATAGAATGCTTAAATTAGATAAAAGTAGGTGCTCATAAACAATTTTTTCACCACAACCATTTTTGGAAAAGAAACTCACTCAGAACAGTTCGATTCTTTTTTAGAAGTTCCGAGTTCTTATTCTTCGTTCAAGATTAATACCTAACCATATCTACATCAAGCTATCTCTTTCTTATACTTCAAAGTCCAATAATAAACGAGTAGAGAATAACCATGTTACAATGACCAAAATGCCACTAATAGTTCTTTCACTATTACACAACTTCCAACATTTCCTCTTTACGACTAAATATTGTATAATAGGTTCTGACCTTCTATTTCACGCATTTTCTCTTTTTTATAACTTCACAAATTATACACATTTATTTACAGGATTACAATAACAAATATATATAAAAACTTTCGTTACTTATTTTATTTATCCTATATAATAACGTAAAATACTATATCGTATGTTTAGCATGTTACATAATGCATAGCAACAGTTTTTGTATGAGTTAAGGATCACGCATTTAGTAAAAAGTATGGAAAACAGTAGTTGACGACCAAAGATCTATCTTTGCAAAAACTAATGCATTAATAGGGTAAAACCGGTGCACGAGGCTCCCAAATGTGTGGGGTTTGAGATGTCTAGCCGACTTAAACACGATGTAAGTGTTCTTACTTTGCATTTTGCTGATGCCTCTTTTCACAACTCAACCCCAAAGATTTTGCATTTTATAGAGGCTTTCTTCATTTTAATCCATATTTCAGTCCACTATACGTATATAGCATGATGTTGCAATCTGTAATAAAATTCACATTATATTTTGTATTTGGTAACAATTTAACATTCTCACCACTAAACACTTAATCGTCCGAGGGTGATCCAGGAGTATGCTATACGAACACCATTGACGTCTTGTATTATATGTACACGTGTGATGTTATTTTTGGAACCAATTTATGTCGAAAACTACAAGATTTACATAAATTGCTACATTTGTTTTAAGTATAATTTACAAGACAACTACATAACTGACCACCTCATCATCTCATTACACCATCAATGCATCACACACACACAAGTTAATTATAAAAATAGATTTTTACGAGAACAAAAAGAACATACCTTAATCTTATGCTTCATAGTTTAAAGACTTCAGTTTTCACTATATATATAAAAGTGTATATGTTATGCACATACAAAATCAATAAACTAACTTATTCATAGTTTTTTTTCTAATATTACAAGATGTAAATAAACATTACATTGTAACTCTTTTCTTATATTTTCTCATTCTTTTAAAAGTAGAAAATGAATGATTTATTTATTTCCTTTTCAAAAAAGGCATCTTTTACATAAAACTCTCTGCTGTATGGATTATTTTTATAATTTATTGAAATGTCAACTTTTATAAAAATAATAATAATAATAAAATGAAAGGAAATATCAAGCAAGAAGCAAGAATTCCAACAAATACAAGGAAAAATCAAATACTAATTGTCACACCCCGACCAAAGGTGGCGGAACATGCCGGGGGGTAACGTATTGATTGGACAGTAGCTCAAAAGATACTAATTAAAGCGACAATGAATATTTAATTTCATTAACACTAAACACGTACACAAATTCAATAATTATAACAATTACATCATATTCTTGTATGTTGAATAATATCCTAAAATCAAACTATTGTCTTACAACTTGAATAATATCAACTACTTGTACCTGTAACATGTATGAAAATAGAGTTTGTCAACACGAATGTTGGTGAGAATGCATAAGTTTTAGTTTTATATATATATAGATAAATCACAATTCATATGTAAATGATGAGTATTACAATTTCTATGAAAATGTAATTAAACAACTAAATAGATGTGGACCCGTTCTTATTGATACGAAATCAAAGTACTTGGGTAAATGTATGATCATGCTAGATGAGGATAGATGAGGATGAGATACCAACCACCAAACATAAAATAAACAATTAAACACATAGAGCATTATCATAGAGCATGCAATAATCACAAATAAATATATATTGAATTGTGTTATGAATAGATAAGTAAATTAAAATGAGTAATTTAAATAGGGTATACATGTCACCCCCAAAATTTAAAGATGAAAAAGGGGATATGTAAACTCACATTTGAGATTAAAGCCAAACTTGAAATGACAACCGAAAGCACGTTAAAGAAAATGAACGATCGAACCTCACGAACTATAAATAAACAAAATATAATAATTAAAGACTAACTAATGGAATTGGAAAGTTTAAAGAATACTAAATCTAATGTATAAATATTAAGATAAAAACAAGGAAAAGATCAAAAAGGAAGATGAAATACAAAATCAGTTTTTGGACAACAAACTGTTCTGTTTTGATTAAGATATTTAAAATATCAAACAATTTTATTATAAATCAAGACTTTCCAGTCTACTAAATTATAATGTTTTGAACAACTTTCAATTAGAAAGGTTTTGCAATTTCGTATCTTAAATAGGCCAAAACAGCCATGTAAATCAGAGGGTATGAATATGCGCACTATTTTTAAAATATTTATTGCGAATTCATATGGTTGAATTAAATGCGTAAAAATAGTTTTTAGAACCGTATTTCATTGAAATATATCATAGAATTTGGTGTTGCACTTTTTCGGTTTGTTATAAACAAGATATGCCTCTTTCTTTGACGGCTATATCTAATGTCAAAATTGAAATATTGCTAAAAGCAATATTCTAACGATTTCGAAAAGGATTTTGATGAAATAAACTTATAGACTTTTTTGGATATGATTATATAATATTTATTAGCATATATCATCAAAAATCCTTGGGTCCTTTGAACAAAAAAATAATGATTCAAAACAGAATAATAAAGATGTAAGAACGTTTCAAGTGTGACATTCGTGTAACGATCATCTCCTTGTGTTCTTTTGTAACACCCTTGACAAACACAACATCGTTCCACTCTTAGGCTATCCCACATCGGCCATGGACAAGAGAAATCCTTGGTTCATAAGTTACCTTTTCAGAATATAATCAATTAGGCCACTAGCTCGTGTGGCTGCTGCGTTGTGCAATGAGTCAGTGTAGGGTCAGGGACGCGGGTTCGAACCCTCCCTGACCCAGTTTTGATGTTTTTTTTTCATCTCTCTTTTAGGTTTAATACAAATTAATAAAATTGATATTAATAATAACCGAATGTTAGTTATATGTAACGACACCATTAAGTTATACGTTCTCGGCAAATAAACCTTGTTATGGATTTTTGGTGTGTGTATATATATGTATATATACTGAGTTTTGTAATTATATAATAAACTTCTAACTTATTTAAAACTCGACATCATTATTGTTGTTTACTTGTCGTTGAGCGTATTTATAAACTCGCTTATATTTACTATATATATATATATATTAAACTAAACGTTTTAAATAGATTTTTCTTTAAAAGATTTAAACAAAATACTTATTTATATATTACAACATATTATATTTAATTAATTATGCATTTTTATCATTAAAATAATTTATTTATTTATATATTCATAAACATTTATTATTATAGTATATCTCAACTCATATTTAATTATTCAAATTAATTAGTTATAAACTTAATCATATGATTATTATATTTAGTTTAACAGCATCTTAAAAATAATAAAAGTATTGTTCCTTATGATTTAATGATAGATGATCATACTATCATTACACTAATAATAGCAATAGAAATCCATCGATCAATAACGTACTAATCACAAATCATAACTCAAATCACATCGAAAACTTAACTCATTAAATTATGTTATATCATTTATAATTAATTTATATTGTTATATTTAACTAGGAATCCTTGTCGGTGTATCCCGAAGGGTTCATCTTTCTCACATCATCACTTGTTTTTCGTTCATCCGATCAGGTGAGTAATCACTCCCCTGTTTTTTCTTGTTTTCAAATGTTTTGGGGACACTTGCGTACCATTTATCATATTATTTATCTCATTATTTCTCAAACGCAAACTGTGATATTTGTGTTGTGTATCAATTGAATGATTGCCTATTACTTGCTATTTGCTTACTTGCTTACTTGAATCGCATTCGGAGAGGTCCAACATAATCTCATTATAGTATGATCATACGACCGTCGTAGTGGCCGGAGCCCGATCGCATTGGCAATGGTTTCACCGACACCTCATTTTTGGTAACCAATGCCCATTCGCATGGCAACGGTTTAGCCCTTTCTTTGTGGTTGATTGTTTATGTATGTGCTATGGTTTAATTGTTTATACTCACAAATAACAATTTTGCCTATTTTTATTCACTTATATCATTATATATTATTATCATTTTTGTTTGTGTCAAAACTGGTGATCTATTCACTCAACATGTGTTGTTGACAAACATATATTTTGTACGCATTTACAGGTTATAGATTTGGATTGCTTATCGAACTGAAGCTCACATAGAGATGACTTTAGGATAAAACATATACAAGTATAGTTGGTTTTGTATTTGTATTTTTCTTTATTTTTGTTGTATATGAATGCGGTTTGATAATAAATAAATTAATTAGATATTGTCGCTTTATAATTTCATGATAGTAACCTTGTGAGTTGTGGCAATCAGTTCGCTCCGGCAATTCCACCGTAGGTTGGGGTGTGACATCTTTGTCTCATCCACCCTATACACCATGGTGTATGGATTATGTGGATTCCTATACATGATTGTATTATGGTCATATGACCATTTGATTAACTAGTATGAATAAGAATTTAAAATAAATAGAAATAAGATGAAGAATACTTGAATAATTAAAACACTACCTTTGAAATGAAAAAAAAAATAATCTCTTGAACTTGTCAAAGAGTGGTGCAAGAATTAAAGGGGTGTGAGTGAGTTCTTATTTATACTAAAATAAGGAAGTTATTCTTTAGGATGTTTTAATGATAAAATTGATTAGGAAAGTGATTTGGGGGAGGGGGTTTGACCAAAATTTTAATGGTGTAGGAATATATTTTTCATGTTTTAAAAATAAATAACTTTAGCTAAAAATAAATGTGACAAAAATAAATGTGACATAACTAAATTAAAATGATGTACTTTGGTTATACATCAATAATATTATTTATGTAATATTTGAATAAAGGAAAAAAATCAGGAGTGTTATAATTTTTATTTATATACATATTAGTAATGATTAATATTATTAAATAACTTTAGGAAAGTATTAAGTATGAAATACGTAACATATGAGTATATGTATAATTAACTGAATCACATCGAAAATTTTAAACGAGTCGGATTTTCGGGTCCGAAAATTGACGAATGTTACACTAATTATAACCCAACAACAAATATAAATCTTAAAATTAACAAAATTATGGATTATTACTAGTAAATAGTAATAAAGTTGACCTAATCACCTAATCAATCCAAATAACACTCTTTATGGAAACTTGACAAATGACAAGAAGTCCAGTCAAAGTCAAACTCACTCCCACACCCCAGGTTGCTACTTTTTTGCTTCACACCTCACTTGGATTCTCAAACAGTATCTAATAATATTAATAACAATAATAATAATATTGCTTTCAATTATCTCAACCCATCTTTATACCCTCACCCAAACCCAAAACCCTCATTCAATTCCAAACCCTAGAATTCAATTTCACCCCTCTTTTCTTCAAACCCTACAAAATTCAACAACAAAAGCTGTCTAATTTGCTTTCTTTCTGTCACAAAATGCAAATGCTTGGTTCAAGTTACAATCCCCCTTTTTATACTCTGAAACCCTAGAAAACATACCCAGGGTGAATTTGGTCCAATTTCTTGTTTTTAAAAATTTGTTTCTGGGGTTTGTTTAAATTTGTGTTATTTGGTCAAAAATCAAGAAAAGATGCCTGCTTTTTGTGTTTTGTAAACCCAATTGGTAGTTTCTTGTGAAACCCCTAATATCAAGAAAGGGGTTTAATTGGTTAAATTTCTTGTTTTTTTTAGAGATTTGTTTCTGGGTGTTGTTTAAATTTGTGTTATTTGGTCAAAAATCAAGAAAAGATGCATGCTTTCGGAATATTATAAACCCAATTGGTAGTTTCTTTGGAAACCCCTAAAACTCAAGAAAGGGGTTTATTTGGTTAATTTTCTTGTTTTTTCAAAGATTTGTTTCTGGGTGTTGTTTAAATTTGTGTTATTTGGTCAAAATTCAAGAAAAAATGCATGCTTTCTGTTTTTTATAAATCAAACTGGTAGTTTCTTTGGAAACCCCTTAAACTCAAGAAAGGGGGTTTCTTTTGTTGTTTATATTTCATCTTTTACAGGTTTATTTTAAGGCTAAAAATGGAAGATTGTGATCAAAGTAAGGTGTTTGTCGGTGGGATTTCATGGGAGACCACAGAAGATGTGTTGAGAGAGCATTTCAGAAGCTACGGGACCGTTGTGGGTTCGGTTATTGCTAAAGATCGATTGACGGGTAGCCCGCGTGGGTTCGCTTTCGTTTCTTTTTCGGATGCATCAGCTCTTGATAGAGTTCTTGTTGACACTCACAACATTCTTGGCAGAACGGTTCGTTTATCTTCCGATTAATCAATAATTGTTTTAATGCTTTGTATATTGGTTGACTTGTGTTGAGTAATGATTTTGCTTCTTGTTAAAGCATAGTACTTGTTTTTTTTGGGGTTCTTTTTGAGTGTTGTGTTAATTCCTTTTGAAGTAAAATCTAGGTGATTTTTCGACTTTTGGTTTGAAAACGATTATTACTATATAAAGAAACCAATATAGTTTGATGATTTTACTTTTATTTTACTTTTCAGTGTTATGTTAGTTGTTTCTTGAAGTTAAATCTAGGTAGTTATTGAACTTCTGGTTCGAAAATGATTATCACTTGGTAAATCGGTTTTGTTTGGTCCGTTTGGAGCTGCTTTTATTATTAGTTTTTTTTTAAACCAGTATAACACTTAAAAGTATAATAATTGTATAATTATCAACCTATATTGGTTTCTTAATGTAGTAATAATCATTTTCGGCTTAGAGCCGTTTTTTATATGTTTTTTCCCCAAAAAAGAATTTTGACATTTAATTATAAGAGCTATAAACACTTCAGACAGCGATACATTAGTTTTGATGCACGTCTAAACGACTTTTCAAGAATTTTATTTCGGGTCAAGTAAGGTTTTGGTGAAAGAAGTAGCAAAAACCTTCTTGGAGATATAAAACTGGAATTTTTGACTTAATTTTGCATTTAAAGGTACTTCTAGGTTGGATTTGACTTCTTTTTGGAGTCAAAACTCAAAAGAAAACTTAAAATGCAAAAACGGGGCTTTGAACATATTATTGAAATCTATGGTCTTTTGTTGAGCTATTAACAAAAAATGCAAGTCAGCTTTACATTTGAAAGTACTAAAGCAGGTTGAGTTTGACTTGTTTTTCGATCGAATGATTTTGTTGACTTTTACTTCTTGTAATCTAGTTGATTTTTTATGAACCCGTCAAAAGATGTTTTCCTTTATTTTTATTTATTTATTTTTAAATTTGCTTTATTTTTTAGTGTGTGAAATTTGAGTACAAAAAATTATGCATTGTTTTAGTTGTTAATTGGTTTAATAAACTGATTTAGAAGGTTTTATGCTTAAAAAAATCCTCTCTCTCTTTTGACTTGTTTTCTTTTCAACTAATATATTTGACTTTTTTTTGTTTGACCCGTTAGAGATCAAATATAACTCAAATCGACTCATTTATAAGTTAACGGGTCAAAAGTGTCACCTCTTTGTGATAACTTATGAATTTGTGGAATTTATACATTTGTTGTAAGTTAACAAAACTTGTTGACTGGAATAGTTCATGAATTACGATATGAAATAGTCAACGCTTCAACATTTGACCGACTTTTCTACAGGTGGAAGTGAAAAAGGCGGTGCCAAGAAGTGAACAGAACCAAAATCAGCAAGAACTGAACCGAGGGCAAAATAGGAATTGCAGAAATAACGGTACTAAAACCCACGATAACTTAAAGACTAAAAAGATTTTCGTAGGCGGGTTATCAGCTAACTTAACAGAAGACGACTTCAAATTCTACTTTGAAAAATTTGGTAAAATAACCGACGTGGTTGTCATGCACGATAACGTTACCCACCGACCGCGCGGGTTCGGGTTCATAACTTTCGATACCGAGGACTCGGTCGAAGTAGTTATGCAAAAAAACTTCCATGAGTTGTGTGGTAAACTCGTGGAGGTTAAAAGAGCGGTACCTAAAGAGATTACTAGTTGCACTACTGGCGGCATAACTGGCGGCATAACTGGCGGCATCAGGGATTCTAACTTTAGTAGTGGTGGTCAACCGGCAGCACAATATAGACCGAGTTATGAGGTTCTTCCGGGATACGGGCTGTTTCCGGGCTATGGTGGTGGTTATCTGTACGGTGGCGGGATGTTTGGTGGTGGTGGTTATCCAGTTGGTGGTTTCGGGTTGGCGGCTAGGGTTCCGTGGAGTGGTCCCGCTATGGTCGGCGTGAGGGGTGGCCCGTTGCCAATGGCGGTTTTTCCGGGTTACGTGAATGGTGGGCCCGGGTTGATGGGAATGGCGGTTAATGGCGGAAATGGGATTATGGGACCCGTTCCGAGTGGGATACCGAGTCAACTCAGTGGGTATGTAGATAACAATTCTTTCGGGTCAACGGGTGGTAACGTTGACTTTGGTAATGTTGACCAAAGTGGTGTTGAAGGTAACATGAACTGACTTAGTTTGGAAGATGGAAGACTACTGATACTGATCTGGGGTTGAGGGTATTTTGGTAATTTTACCATTATATATATATCCTTTTGTTTAGGGGCCTCTTAACTTTGTTGTTATAAAGATGTTGGTTTCTTTGTATCATTTCTAGTTTTTATTAATAATTTGTGGATTATGGATTTGGGTTTTATGTAACATAGTTGTTTATATTTGTGTTTGTTTGGCTTTATATGTGACTGGTATAATCGTGTTTGGTCTTCGATACTCAATGATTCAGGTCGCTAGGACGATAACTATATAGACAATGTAGTCTTAAGACAATTGTGGTGGCATTGCCCGGTACCAACACCGTTTTGTTTAAAAATATACCGTGACAGTCGGCTGTTGGATACAAAATAACACAAAAAATACACCTTATGTTTAACTTTTGGTTAATGAAGGATAAATCAATCAATCAATTGACTTCAAATATGACCTTTTGTTTTTCAACATTCCATAAATAGAAGTACTTGAGTTTTGGAACTTAACTATTAGTCTATTATATGTTTTTATACTGAAAATGTTTTTTAATATAACTTTTTTTCCAAAAAAAAAGTGTCATGGTTTGTTGAAATCATTAAACTAATACCCACAAACTTTAGTTGTTCAACCTTAAACTCCCACCAAAAACACACTATTATTTTGCCTCATATAAATTCCTTACTCCATTATATTAAACAAAATTTAATATAGTTACCATCCAATATTTTATAGTTTGAAAGAAACATGTAGGCTAAGATAAAAACAAGATCTGCTATTATATTATTATTATTTTTTTACAAATATTTATAATATAGCATTATATATTATGTTATCAATGACTTGGAAGATGTAAATGATATATTTAATTAGTTCAAAGAGATCTAACAATTCATGAAAATAAAAATGAATTTGTAAAATTTGTATTTTATTTAATAGCTATAAAAGTAAAAAAAAAAGTTTATTAATTAGAAATGTTTTGTTTACAATTTTCCTTACAATAATGTGTTTAATATTTAATATTTATACTTTCTTCCCATTTTGTTTATAAAAATTACTCTACTTGATTATCACATTTAGCACATTAATTTCATTTGCACGTTAACCTTCCCCATATATATATATATATATATATATATATATATATATATATATATATATATATATATATTCTTAATCTTGATCATAGTTTTATTATGTGTTTAAAGGGATGTGATGGTTCGGTGTTGTTGAACTCAACTAAAAAACACCAAGCTGAGAAAGATGGACCTCCACATATCACTCCATGCATTTTATGTCATCGACAACGTGAAAAAAGCGTTAGAAGATATGTGTCCCGGTACCGTTTCATGTGCAGACATTGTAGCTTTAGCAGCAAGAGATGCAGTCCATTTGGTAATAAATATTACTTCATGCATGTTTGTGTTTCAAACATAACATTAAATACTTAAATTTTTTTTGTATGTTAAACCCTAAACTCTAAACCTTAATTAAATTTTACAGTCCGGAGGTCCCACTTGGGATGTACCAAAAGGACGAAAAGACGGTAGGGTTTTGATAGCATCCGAAACTAGACAGTTGCCAGCTCCTACCTTCAACATATCTCAACTCCAACAAAGTTTTGCACAAAGAGGTCTTTCTATGGAGGATTTAGTTGCACTTTCAGGTAATTATTTTGTTTGCTTTCTTAAACAACCATAATTTGTATCATTACTAGAAAACTGACTTTCATACACTAGCGGGACAATGACTGTGTGGTCAAATCCTATATGTATATATATGCGCGTAATCTCTTATGGCCAACGATGAAACAAGCAATAAAAGATCGTACATTGTTGGTAATATGTAGATGATGTGGTCATGTGGCCGTTGGTAATCTGTCTATGAGTTTATTGTCAGTGAATTAAGTCACTGACTAGTCGGTGATGTCCACCGTTATTCTGACGGTGGGGCCTGTCAGTGATGTCTTTAAACATAGACTTTACTGGTGGGACCTATATTCATTCTGACGGTTCATTTGTCACTAAAAGTCCTCTGATTTGTAATGGGGCCTATCTTCATTCTGACGGTTACATCCGTCGCTAAAAGTCCTCTGATTTGTAGTGAATAAAAATATGTTTTTGTATTAAATTATGTAGGAGGACATACACTCGGGTTTTCCCATTGCTCTTCATTCCAAAACAGGATCCACAACTTTGCAACGACACAAGACATTGATCCATCGATGCACCAAGCGTTTGCTGCTAGCCTACGTAGTGTGTGCCCGATGCATAACAGGGTGAAAAACGCCGGTGCAAATTTGGATTCAACCCCTACCACCTTTGACAATAGATACTACAAGTTACTTCTTGAAGGAAAGAGTATTTTCTCTTCTGATCAAGCTTTACTGACTCACCCAACGACGAAACCATTAGTCACTAAGTTTGCAAATTCGCAACAAGAGTTCGAAAAAGCATTTGTGGAGTCCATGATCAAAATGAGCAGCATTACCAGTGGCCAAGAGGTTCGGCTTAATTGTAGATTTGTAAATTAATTTCTTGATCATAATTTTTTCATGTTTGTTTCCGTTGCGTGGTTCGGTTTGATTTCTAAAGTGTTTGATTTCATTCTTGTAAGGATTTGACAACAAAAATGAGTGTAAATGTGTTTTATTTTGTGTTCTGTTGGATAGTGTTTTATTAAGCTTTGAACATATCAAAATCCCATCATAAGCAAATTAATTATTGTAAACATAATATATTGTTCACATTATTGTAGTAAACCAAATGGTTTCGAAACTTTACGCGTAATAATCCTCATACACAACAAAGCAAGACAATATCCGAAACATTGAGCTAAAGGCTTGGCTTCTTGTCACCGATGTTGATAACAAAACGATACTTGACATCATTGTTCGCCAACCGTTGCAAGGCTTCGTTAATATTGTCGGGTGTAACCATCTCGATATCACATGTGATGTTGTGCTTCCCACAAAAGTTCAACATGTCTTGTGTCTCTTTCATTTCTCCAATTATGCTACCTTTCACCACCCTTTTCCCTGGTGTATTTAAACATTCTTATACTTTAGCACATATAACATATTTATCAATAAATACACATGGAAATGATATACATATGCACTACCTATACTTGTGCATCCATAATTAATTTTAACAAGTTTGGTTTAAGTCTAAAGTCTAAACAGATTGATTTGGCTCCCAAAAATTTGGAAGAGTTTAAAACTCAACCAAATTTTAGAAAAATGTAAAATATACTACATATCATAAATTATTTTAGTAATTATAACTAATATACAATATTCAAGAAATTAATAAAAAAAATAGAATGACCAATCATGCTTTAACACATTCTAAAATTTATTTGTGATATAATGTATACATGCATGTCATAAACGTATAACACGATCTACAACCCTTCCGTGCAATAAACTTAGAAAAGTTATTTAATATTTATACATCAAAGTTTTTATTTTACATGCCCTTGTCAGTGATCCGTCAGTGAACTATTACCCAAACATGGTTCCCCACATACCTATACCGATATTTCTTACCTTCACCGACGGATATGTAACGGATTTATTTATCATTGGAGCTTGAAGGTCCTCTACTTTATAGAGATTATAATGGTGACACATAAAGTAAATATTAAAGTTTCTAAACTTACCAAAGATCAAAGGGAAACTAGGCAACTCTAGTGGCTTATCAGGTGCACCCACAAGCACCAATGTTCCATTCACTTTAAGTAGCTCAAGGATGGGCCCAAGTGAGTGTGGTGCAGCCACTGTGTCCAATATGAAGTCAAGTGTTCTCCTCTTTGACTAAACAAAAACACAAGTCAACTCAAGTCAACTTCACATTTACCAAATTATGTTACAATCATATTTATTATTTCATAGTGATGTAAAACAAACCTGCATTTGTTTCGGATCGGTGCTAATGATGAAATCGTCGGCACCCAAACGTTCTCGGGCTTCTTTCTCTTTCGAAGGGGAGGTGCTAATGACGGTTACATGGTGCCCGAATGCCTTGCCAAACTTTATAGCCACATGTCCAAGTCCTCCTAGCCCGACAATCCCTATTCGCATTCCAGGTGTCTCGTGCAACTTGCCATCGATCATTGGTGCGTACACTGTGATCCCTGCGCATAGCAATGGTGCCGTTGCGTCCATTGGCAAGTTTTCGGGTACATGGGCAACATACCTTCAAAGAAAATAATGATATTAAACATATTTCTTCTAAATTTGTTTTTTTCAAGAACTAATAAATTAAGTGCATAGACTAAAAGATTTATAAAATAATATGATTTATAAAATTTAATTTACATACCTATAAAGTGCCAAAATAGGTAGTGTTTATTATTCAAATTAAGTTTGAAAAATCCTAGATTTGTACCTAACGGTGTTTGGATTTGGATTATTTTAATCGGGTTAGCATTGAAGCGAATTCCAAATTCAATGTATGCGTGTTTTGTATATTTTTTTTCTCACACTTCAAATCAACCTAAATTCGATCTAATTTAAAGCGGCTTTTCAAAATCGAATATAATTCAAAAAATAATTGAGTAACCGTCAACTGAATCGATGTATGACCGATTTGCAGCACGAAAATGTTACAAATGATAAAAGAAAAAAAAGATTAATCTTTTACAAATATAGTTTTATGGTCATAATATATTAGTTATTAAAGAAAAAAAAGAAGAAAAAAACACTAATTCGTAAGTCCTGTTGATCCAAACGAGTTGACCCATATTACAAGACTGGTCTTGTTGACCTGAGCCCATTTCACACACTACCCAATAACCTGTCCCTAATCCCATCAATTGAACATTATAATAAAAGAAAAATAGGGTTACAAAAATAGTAGAACCTTGAAACATTTTTATAAATGCATTTATAAACAACTAAAATTTTTGGATGTGCAACATACTAAGTACAATAATATTTTATGTTAATTGAAAAATATAAACAGCAGGTAGAGGTGTTGATTATTTGAATCAGATTCAAAAAATTCAAAATTTGATTGGCTTTAAATTAAAATGAGGTTTCAAGTATTTAAATCATGCCCTTGACCAAACCAAATTTATAATTCGGTTTTCAAAATCGTTCAAACTAAGTTCAAAACTTCGACCAGACCTGATTACTCAAATCATATCACTTCTTATAGAAAAAAATACAAATACTTCGTTTATATTTTATTATATGTATTTTTTCCAACTCAAGATAATCGATTAAACCCAACTTTCGATTGGGTTTTAAAGTTTTGAATATTGTTTCACAACTTTTCTTTTGCCAGCATGGGACTAGCACGCTCGGCAGTGTTGTAAAACTTGGCCTAGGCGGCCGAGTACTCAGCACCTAGGTGCTCCTCGGCACTTTACTGCACCGCTTTTCTTCTCCAGGGTTAAAAAACTCGGAATCGGCCCTAGGCAGTCCAACTCGGTCCTAGGCGGATCTACTCGGCCTAGGTGGTCCAACTCGATCTTAACAAAATTTTGACTTTTATTAAAAAAACTCAATTTCTTCAAGAGACCACCGCTGTTTTTTTTTCCTTTTCACGTTAAGACGCAAACTACTTTCAGTTCTAAACTCGCAACCACCACTGTTATCTTCCGATTTGAAGTTCTAAACTCGTAAACCTCTTACTTAAGTTCGATTGAGGAACACATTTCATCAATTAAGACATGTTCTTGGACTAATGTGTACGTTTTATTGATTGTTTTTGTAATTTTCATTTGTATTTTGTAGAACATTTAGTAAACTTTTGTTATTTAATATATATAATCTTTGAAAATGAATTTCTTTATAAAATACGATGTCCGAGTACTCCCCGAGTACACCCCGCCTAGACCGAGTACTCGCAACTCCCTAGTCGACCGTCCTGGGAGCGCCTAACGACTTTTGCAACCTTGACGCCAGTGGCGAATCCAGAAAATTTTGCCAGTGGGTGCAAAAAAACTCAACCTAGAAGTCGTTAATTCAAACTAAAACAAGTCAACCCAAGATGGGTCCGATCAAACCGAAACGGGTCGAGTAAAAAAATTATATTAAACAAACTACGTATAAAAATGTAAACAATAAATTTCATTAAAGATAAACAAAAAACATATTACAATTAACCTCTATGTGATTTGATTTTTTAAAAACGGTCAATTACAGCTTCATTCATAACACTTATAAGTGCTTCTTTTTCAACACTAATTTACAAAATAAATCTAACATGAGATGCCACATAAGCTGTCATCACCCTAATTTGTTCGTCTCCCACTAATTCCAAATTTTCAATTAAAGTGGTTGTGTAATTCACTAATATGGGCTTAATTCTTATTATTCATAACATAATTACATTTGGGCTTAAAATTTAAAAAGTTAAGTTTGGGGCACTAAAAAATCATGAATGGGTCAGTAAATTTTATTTGGATGGGTCACTTGGGTCTTTGAACCTAATATATTACAAATTTATAAAGAAAACTATAGACTTCAGTGGGTGCAAACGCTCCCCTGGCCGAACACTGGATCCGCCCCTGCTTAACGCTCGGTATAGACACATGCCTATTAGAGGGGAGGTCTCGAACCCGAGCTCATTTTGTTACAAAATAAATAAATAAATAAATAAACTTTCATGAGTGGTATGGAAGCTGGTCATATCTGATAGGCTGGACCAACAACGGACCCATTTGTGAGTGGACCGGTCCCATTAATATTGAATAGTCTGGCCTTTTGAAGTTTCGGCTCCAATTTATTGGCCGGTCCAACCACTTTCTATAAAATCACTTACTTCTTGACTACTAGATAATGCCATTAAGACTCAACAACCATCACATCACATATTACAGTTTTAATATTAATAAAGTCGTTCACAATGTTGGTGTCATAATAATTACGGGTACGCACGAATCGGTTCAGTTATTTTCACATTAAATTGTGCCTTTTAATTTTTTATAACTAATAAGTTTCTCGTAAGATCATTATGATAGAAATTTGTTACGCATATATGTATGTACCTATGGTCAGCAACCAACATTTCCGAATAACCCCCATAGGTGACACTACCGTCCCAAAAGATGCCGTTATAGGTAAACTGGACTTTGTCACAGTAATTTTCCTGTGAGCTTCTGCAAAACTCACAGTCCAAACATGTCGCAGCTAGACATCCTACTCCGACTTTGTCCCCGATCTTGAACCCTTTCACGTTGCTCCCGACTTCGGTTATCAATCCCGTTATCTCGTGCCTAAAACATAGATAAAATAGTTATGATAACGGTTGTCAAATCATTGTTCTATACAGTAATAAGTTGTTTTCAAGATGATTAAACAACATAAACTAATCAAATCTGACAAATAATATATATATATATATTTATATATATATATATATATATATATATATATAATTTTTTGTCTTGACTATTTGTATCACTTGGATTTATTTGATGCCAAATCACTTACAAACATACATGCAATTTTATTATGTGTAGGTATGTGACTATGTGTGCATATATTCTTATACATACATTGATTATACATATACACAAATGTATGTGTATGTGTATGAGCTACCCTCTAGTCAACCAAACTTTTAATTAATACTGGTAGGGTTGTAAGCGGATCTAACCGAACCAGACGAGACCTTATCCGTGTTGGTCCGTTAAGTTTTTGTCGGGCAAACGGACGGTTCACGAACACTCTACCGAACGAATATTCGTGTATGTATCCGTCCATTAAGGAATTGAGTTTGTTCGTGTTTGGTTGTGTCGTTTGTTAGTATTGTGAACGGATGCTAATAGATACTAATGGACAAACAAACCTTGACGGACATTAATAACAAACAAACATAAACGACTCTAACGAACGAGCAAACATAAACGATTACATATTAATTCAAAAATAAATATCATAAATCCACACAAGTTCACCCCCAAATTCGGAATCACACCACATGATATCCAAAATTACTTAATACTTAACATAATAACCAAAACATGTCTGGTTTGTTTATTAAACGGGCGATATTGACCGTTCACAGACACTATTGACCGAGCGTGGCCTCTATCCATGTTCGTCCGTTAAGCTTACCAAACAATTTTCTTTTGTTCATGTCTGATTCATCTATTAAACAGACGTACATAAACGAACTTCCCGTCAAACGAACAACCAGACGTCTACTACTCTAGTTCACTTTTAACCATAAATGTGTGCATCTAACAAACTAACACTATCAAGTATATCAACACCCCCACCTAACCCCAGGTATGCTACCTAACCCTCTAGTCAGTCATAACTTTTTATTAATATTATGGTAGGGTTGGGTAGGGTTAATGTAAAAAACAATATTTTTGTGAGAAGAATAAGAATAGATCTAGGCCCTTGAATCTATGATCTAGTGGTTGAGATTGGTAGTTTCTAAATAATTGTATTGTTTCATATTTACATTGTATAGTGTCATATTTATGTGGTTTTTTTTTATTTTAAAGCTCTTCTAACACTTCTCACAAAACACTTGTTTTTTATTTGAACTCTTTTCTATTAGGGTATACATGTTTATTAATATGCAATTATGTTATACACATAAAAATTAATATGTTATTATGTTATACACATAAACATGTACATGGTAAAAGAATAGTATTTACCCGGGAACAACCGGGTACATAGTAATACCCCATTCATCCTTAACATGGTGAATATCAGTGTGACAAATTCCGCAATACAAGATTTTGATCGAGACATCATCCGGCCCGTTCACTCTACAACGAATTAAGTTCAAACACACACGTTAAAAAAAGTTCAAATAAAGTAGAATAATAATAACATATGAGAATTAACTCGGATATGTGTTACCTTCTTTTGAAGGTGTAAGGAGTGATTACACCGGACTTGTCGTGGGCGGCCCAGCCCGAGACGGTGAGCTTGTGATTCGGCGTGGTTTGAGCCATTTCTACACTTATAAGTTAAACTCACCAACAAATGTATGTGTTTTTTAAATATGCATAGAAAGAAAGACTTATGCTTTATATTTATAGTACTCAAACATGGTTCCTTGTGATGTAGATTTTCATGTTTTTATATATTTGTTTTTAAAATTTTCAAAACGATGTCGTTTGGGTGGTTGTTACAAGGAAATTTCTTTCATATTAAAGATTTAGAGTAATAACAAAAGACTTATAAAAGTTTTGTTTTTAATATTTAGAAGCTCACTTGTCATCATAAGTAGGTATCTATGAATCACCTATCATCTATGTAATTTCAGGCGTAGTTCAAAAGTGCATGTTGTAAATTTTAGGTGGCTCGCTATCTTATAAAACTATGTGTAGTGATTTAACTATACAATAAAAAACGTCGCGTATTGCCACTGTCACGTATGCATGAAATCTCTCACTAACTTTTTCTCAAAGAATGTGTAATGGTTTAACAAATCATATAGTAAATATTTAATCTTTATTCTTTATTAAAATATGGTTGGATAAATGTGATTGTTTGGGAAACGTTTATTCACATTTTAATATAAGAAACTAAAGAAAGTATAAAAGGATTTTAATATACCCGGTGATAAGTTTTATTATTGTTCACTTATTGGTGTGAACTTCTTGTATGTTTCATGTATAACTATTATGTTTTTCTCAGGGTATCTTATTATTTAATAAGTATTTTATCTTAGGGATTACTCCATAAAATAGTAACCAACTTTGAAATTTGTTCCAATCAAGTCACTGATACAAACTTTTGTTCCAATCAGGTCACTGAAATTTCATTTTTGTTCCAATCCTAGATATTTTACCCGGATAGCTGGTAATCTAGGTTTTTTTTAATTTTTCAATGTTTTTACTTTGCATAATAACTTTTAAAGGTTGCGAAAATTATTAAAAATGCGAAATATAATTTTAAAATTTCGAAAATTTGCAAAAAAAGTTTCGAAAATTGAGGTTCGGGTTAGAACGGGTCAAGGTCGGAACGGGTCAAAAGCTCGTTCCGACCTTGACCCGTTCCGCGGAAACGGACTGAAGCATCGTTTAAACGAGCTGTTACGTGCTGAAACGAACTGAAAAATTGCTTAAACGAGCTGTTAGGTGCTGAAACGAACTGAAAAATCGCTTAAACGAGCTGTTAGGTGATGAAACGAACTGAAAAATCACTTAAACGAGCTGTTAGGTGCTGAAACGAACTTAAAAATCGCTTAAACGAGCTGTTAGGTGCTGAAATGAACTTAAAAATCGCTTAAACGAGCTGTTAGGTGCTGAAACGAACTGAAACATCGTTTAAAAAAGCTGTTACGTGCTGAAACGAACTGAAAAATCGCTTAAACGAGCTGTTACGAACTTAAAACTCTGTTAAACGAGCTGTTAGGTGCTGAAAAGAACTGAAAAATCACTTGAACGAGCTGTTACGTGCTGAAACGAACTTAAAATGCGCTTTAACGAGCTGCTAAGTGCTGAAACGAACTTAATAATCGCTTAAACGAGCTGTTAGGTGCTGAAACGAACTTAAAAATCGCTTAAACGAGCTGTTAGGTGCTGAAACGAACTGAAAAATCACTTAAACGAGCTGTTAAGTGCTGAAACGAACTTAAAAATCGCTTAAACGAGCTATTAGGTGCTG
The DNA here is from genome assembly GCF_021521415.1 of Bidens hawaiensis. NCBI lineage: Eukaryota > Viridiplantae > Streptophyta > Magnoliopsida > Asterales > Asteraceae > Bidens > Bidens hawaiensis. The sequence goes on along the minus strand of NW_027491031.1, from coordinate 777,906 downwards.
AAACGAACTTAAAAATCGCTTAAACGAGCTGTTAGGTGCTGAAACGAACTGAAAAATCACTTAAACGAGCTTTTGCTGTTAAAACGAGTTGTAGCGTGTTGAAAACACGCTGATTCGTTGGTTCAAAAAAAAAACTGACCCGAAACCTGTTTTGACCCGTTCCGACCTTGACCCGTTCTAACCCGAACCTCAATTTTCGAAACTTTTTTTGCAAATTTTCGAAATTTTAAAATTATATTTCGCATTTTTAATAATTATCGCAACCTTTAAAAGTTATTATGCAAAGTAAAAACATTGAAAAATTATAAAAAACCTAGATTACCTGCTATCCAGGTAAAATATCTAGGATTGGAACAAATATAAAAGTTCAGTGACCTGATTGGAACAAAAGTTTGTATCAGTGACTTGATTGGAACAACTTTCAAAGTTGGTTACTATTCTATGGAGTAATCCCTTTATCTTATCTAACAATATTATTAAAGCAATAAGCTTTATGTCAAAATCCTCCCTTCCTATTGGTTGATTCTCATACTTTACATTTATATCTAGGCCTTCTCTAATTTTCATCTTAATTAAATTAATCAATAATATATTAAAATTTGATTAATCAATGCTATTAAAGTATTATCTTTCATTTTCGTTTTGAATATTTAAAATTGTCATTTATATAGGAACCTAATTAATTTCATATTTTAAAATCGTAGTTGTAGTTTCCAAAATCAAATATTCAAAATTTCATTTTGAATATTTTATTATTTTTCATTGATTTTATTCACCACCTTTATTATTTTTTTAGATGATATATATAATATATAATCTAGATTATTATTTGATATTTCATCAATAGAAGATATTACAGATTTAATATAGAGATTACGGATAGTATATATATATATATATATATATAATATATAGAGATTACCGATATAAAATATTGATGGAGCCAATATTCATATTCATAAAGTTGTAAATGTTTGTACAATTCATGTTAAATTTAGGAAATGAAGACCCATTTGATTAAGGAAATGGTTTAATTACGGAAATTGTAAATTTGAATTAATGATTGTATAACTTATGGTGTAAATTTGAATGTAAATTTGAATTAATTAACAATGATTAAGTTTTACTATAATTACGGATGTTCACCCATTGACCCATTGACCCATTTACTTAATTACGGTCATTAAGTTTTAACAATTATAACCAAAATCCATTGTCTTATTATTTTTTAACAATAACAATTGAGTTACAAATCCATTGTTGACCCATTGACCCATGACTTATAATTACGATTTACTAATAATTACAATAATATAATTAACAATTTACTTACATATATATAACAAAATTATAAACTTTTATTTTCACACCTTATATGAATTACATTACATAATATATGGTGTTATAATTGATGATTAATTCTATTATTGTAAATAATATAATTAGTAACTTATATTTTTACATTAGAATATAGTCAACATTTAAATTAAATAATATGACATTTATACTAATCTAATTATACGAAAAGATAAATTTAAGACCTTAGTGGAATTGTTGAATTAATAGAAATTTCAAAATTTGAAAATCCATTAATTACGGTTTCTTTTCTATTCGTTCTTACTCTAACTTATTTGAAAAATATTCAAATTTACTAAATTTATGTTTGCAATCAATTACCTTTATACCTTCGTCCTATAATTTAGTCTACCCTAATTCATTTGGTATAAATACGTACATTTGATAGGCTAATTCTTACACCACCATAGCCTCTTTATTAAAAATGATTAGCTTTGTGCGAATGTTTTTACTTTTTGTTGTTTTTATATCTTCCATTTTCTTATTAATTTTATTGTTAAAAGTGTTATTGTTCGTAAATGATTTGTTTGTATTTTAAAATTTTTCACCACTGGCAATATGGAGCCAACAAATATCATCATGTTGAACCAACTTGATGTTCAAAACAGTGAGTGTATCCTAAAAGTGTGTATTTTGAGACTTTGGCGATTGAAGGACAATTCAAAGCCCGGGCAAGATTGGTCCATCGAAATGATTGTTCAAGACGAAATGGTATTGTTAACACATTCATTAATTTACTATATTATTCATACAACTTTTTACTAATCTTAATAATGATTTGCAGGGCAACATAATGCAAGTCTATGTAAGGAAGGCGTGCATTCCTAAACATGATGTTTGGCTTGCGGAGAATAAACCTTTGATTGTTCGGAAGGCCTCACTCGGTGCAAATATGTCTACTTACAAATACATCGACTGCCCACACAAACTAATACGCTTTGATGTTGTAAACTTATGTAGTGAAGTGAATAGAAGTCTAATTTTGTTAAATTTGTTATTTTACAGAGCAAATATTATGTGATAAATATATATATGCATAAAGCATAAATCATGCGAAAAACGTAATTGATTTATAGAAACCATTTATTGTTGACAAAATTTTGAATTGGATTATTTTATAATTGATATTTTACTGTTTTGTGATACCAGAAAATCATGACTCAAGAATGTATTATGATCATTTTATGGCTTAATTTAAGGAGTTTACAAATATAAGATTTGATTTAATGATTAATCAACTTAAGTGTTGATTATTGATTAGAAATCAATTTAAAAAAAATAAACATCGGATCATATCGATAAATTGATAAATTTTCATAATAAAATAAAACACACTAACTTTAAACATTGTTTGACAATAGATCATGTACATAAAACACTTAAAATTGATCAGAAATTCATACCTTCTGTATTATCATGTAGATTGATGTCATCTTGTTTTATAATTTAAACCATCACTGTGAAAAAAACAATGGATGTTAATATTGTAGTCAATAGTATGTTGAATCGCTTATTAAGGCGGTTAAACATTAAAGTTAGTGTGTTTTATTTTATGTTTTATTTTAACAAAAAAGGATATGGAGAAAACTAAACCCAAAATTGATTAAAGTTAAAATCCATAATTTATAACAAACTGGTTAATGGAATTAGTGTAATCATAAAAACTCCAATCAATATAAGGCGGTTAAACATTAACTCAATACACAATATGAAAAATCCAAAATTCCGAGAAACAAAACTAATGGCTTTGAAGTAATACTGAGACCCACCAAACTTGAAAAGATAATTTAATGATTCAAGATTATAGACTATCGAATTACCGTGAACGATACAAAGATGGTCGGTGATTGAAATGGCCGGCATTTGAGAGTGTGGAGAGGAAAATAAATAGCAGCGTGTGTAAGATTAGGGTATGCTAATTTCAAAATCACGGGTCATGATATATTAACTGTGAGTAAACCGGGATACAAAAAACATGTAGGTCTGTGTTCCTTAGCAATTTTAAGCGAATTATATTATATTTTAAAGATTAATTAGGTGTAAATTGTATTATTGGTAACTAATAAATTGACATCCTATGTGGAGGGGGGCTAGATAAATGCCATGTCGAACAATTGTAATGCTTTAATGGTATTTTTAGATTAATGATTCAAATGCATTTATAATTATTAATCTCAATTTCTATTATTTATATTATTTCTATTATTCAGTATACACAAGTCATAGTTTAACCTAAAAACCCAAATCAATTATCTCCTCTTTCACGCCTCCGTCCTCTTCCACGGATCTCTACCTTCAATACAGTTATCCGGAAAATTCATCGTCCATCATCGATGAAGTTGTTCACCAACCGGACGTTTTATCTACTGTATATCGGCCTACCTATGACTGTCTTCACAATCCATCAACGTTACTACCGGTTAATTAAATCATCAGGTTTTATTTTTTGTATTTTAATTCAATTGAAACTATATTCTTTTTTTTATTTCATACTGGTTGACGTTACTACGGATTTAATTTTACTAAAATTGCTTTTAATATAGTTATGAAATTTGACCCACTGACTAATTAAAAATATAACTATAAGAGATAATTTGAGATTTGTAATCAATTTGTGTATATTACGAAAAAATCAACCATTTGATTAAGGATTACTTTAATTACGGAATTAAATTACTAACTTATTTTTGCACAACTTATATCAATTACTTAATTATTCAATTGCTTATTAATTATATTATGTTGACTATTTTTATAGTTTTCAACCATCTGATTAAGGATTTTAATATATCATATAATTTTAGATATACGGTAATTGATAATCAATTTTAGATATGCGGAATTAAAAACATTGATGATTAATTATATTAATGTTTATAATTAAATTAGTAACTTATTTTTCTACATTAATAAGTTAATGTTGTAGATTGAAATATAAAGTAGATTTAAAGATATCAATTTTAATTATTTTGTCTTTTGAATATAATTTAACAAGATTACATTTAAGTATTTCAAAATTCCTAATGCAACATACATATTTTCGTCCATAATTTTAGCTTATTCAAAATTCCTAATTTTATGTTTTTAATTAATTACATTAATACCGTCATTCTTTATGCAAGTCTCCAAAATGTGAATCATTTTACTACTTGTGTATAAATAGTATGACTTTCACACCAGAATTCTTACACTATCATACCCATATTTAGCAAAAGCCAATTTGTTTGTTTGTTTGTAAGGTTTATATTTCTGGTCATGCTTATATAATTCATTTTGTTTAACATAATTCAATCTTATGTGAGGAAGGCTTGCATCCCCAAGCATGATGTGTGGCTTGGTGAGAATAGGTCGTTGATTGTTATATTGATGTTCCATTTACGTATGCGAATATAAGTTTGGCTAGACGGGAACTTGGGTATAAGCCGACGACGTATTTGGCGACCGGGTTGAAGAAGTTTGTTAGGTGGTATCTTTGGTATTATGGTCATGATCAAGGGAAAACTAAATGTGTACATTCATAGTTTTGATTTGTGTTTTAGTTTTAGGATTTTTTTTAAAAAAAATTATGAAAGAAGTAAAAGATCTCATGAGCATGATTCTTTGCTTGAAATGAGGATGACTCAAAAGGGTATTCTCATTTTGTTTTTATAATTTACATTTGTAAGTTGTGAACACAAGTTCCCTTGATTAATATTATACATTTACTTTTATTGTGTTTTTATATATTTTTTATACGGATGATCAACATGATTTAGGTTGTCTTAATATATGTTAAATCTACACATTCATAGTTTGGATTTGTTTTTTTTTTTAATTTTTGGATGAGAAAAGAAGAAAAAGATCTCATAAGCAAAATTATTTGCTTAAAATCAAGATGAAAAATATTCTCATCTTTTCTAATTTACTTTTTTAGATTTATACACATTTAATCTGGTATTATAGAAACCGAATATTACTCATCTATACTCAGTTTACAAAAAAATATTATTATATCTTAGTATTAAAATGTACAGTTTTAAATATATATATATATATATATATATATATATAAACCGAATTTGAAAACTTAAATATCTTAAATTCAAACTAAATCCATTTTAATGAAATATTTGTAACGAAAAACATTACAATGTTTTTTTTTGCATTCATATTATTTACTTTACATATATTGTTCACAACATTATTATTATTATTCAATATTAATATAGATTTTTTTGCATTATTATTCGTTTAAGTTTTTTATTCAATATTAATATAGATTGTTTTCTCAAACTTTAATATGTTGACCAAGTCTCTATAATTTATATAAATATAGATTACAGTTTTCCAAAATACATAATGATATTTTCAAAAAAATTATATAATACACATCACCCACATTTAATACTATTAAATGTTAATCAATAATATTTATCAATATATGAATCCAAACTAATAACACTTTATATTTTAAAATAAAGGTGTATTATTTTTGTAAAACTATCTAACGATATAAATTTTAATATATAATAAACAAGTTAATTATTTATTATATATTAACTTAATACATAATCTATAATTAAACATTTTCTTAAATTTAATTTTATGTAAGAGATTTTTAAATAAATGACTTCTGACATTTTCATAATTCACAAATTAGATTCCTTTATTAATGTTACGTAATATTGTTTCAAAAATAACTCACACGGTTTTTAAACTATATGAAATTATATTAGTTTGGGAATGATATGTTTTGAAAGGAATACTTACTCCTCTTGGTCGACAACGATTTGAAAGAGCAGTGTGTTTTAATATTGATAAGTTTGCTAATGATATATTGTTTCTGGAGTGTTTGGAACAGAGGTTTAACAACGAAGTAGTATTAGTAATATTATAAATGTTATCATATTATACGTTTTATAGATTAAAATACTTGCTTATTTTTTGTTACCTGAATGGTTGAAATGTCCGAATTAAACCAGATTAGCAATGGTGATATCCAATCCTAAGACACCGTCAATGCAATATTGATAGTGTTGGTCGAAGATATTAATGAGGTTGTCCAAGATATTAATCATAAATTTTTGTCTTTGTTTTTCGGAGAATAAGTTAAATATCTCAGTTCTGATAGTATAGACAAGTCTGATAGGGTTGGTCCTTACACTCACCGGATTTTCTAAATGGTTTAAAGATGTCTGGTATGCCTAATCATAGATTGGTTCTAAAAGTTGGTGTGTCAATAATGTTACTAAGGTATATTGATCAGAAGAACGGTTTATGCAACGGAAACAGATTACAAGTAATTAACTTGGGGAGGCGTTTTATCGAAGTAAAGGTTATTTCAGGTACTAACATTGAGTTTCGCACTTATATAACTCGTAGTGGTCTAACTCATTCAGATAAGAAACTGCCATTCATATTGAAACGAAGACAGTTTCTTGTTGCGAATTGTTTTGTAATGACCATTAATAAAGTCAAGGCTAATCACTAGCAAGAGTTGGCATAATTGCGAGAACCAGTGTCTATGTTGGCCCAGGCGGATCAAACAATCGAATCAAACTAACTTATCAAACAAACGAACACGAGATATTGAGGTAACGACCCTCGACTCTTTTCATATAATCAAACGAACATACCAAACGAACTTCACGAACTTATCAAACGTACATGGAGATGAGACTCCTTGACTCTATCTTGACTCTCTCTCAACTCTCTCTCGACTCTCTCACATAAATCTAATAATCTAGACTATATATATTGACCTACTTAACTTGCTCTTCAAGACATACATTTCCTAAACCTACTACAATTCAAATAACTAAATTATAACTTAACAAAAATAAACCTTTAACTTTATTAATATTCAAGATTAATCCTTCATTCACCCCCTTAATCTTGATTTGTTCATATCTTTTGTACCACCAAGGTCTTTAATTCCCAGTAGCACTCTCAACTCTTCAATCTTAATCATTGGTTCATCTTTACCCTTTCTTCTTAGTTGTTTGTAACAAACTTGTTTAACAAGTTCTTCACATTCATCATTCATACCATCCACATTGATCTCACATACCACTTCGTTCTCCACATTCTTCATTTTTCACTTTTCTTTTCATTCTTTGCTCATCAAAACTTGCAGATGGGTTATTATTTCTTTCTTTATCAGACCCTACTATGTCTTCCATTCTGAAAATTCTTCTCAACCTTTCATTCGGTTCTGACTTTTCATCAATAACTGCTCGATTGTTAACTTTCACATACGCTTAAAAATCTGCAGACTTGTTAGTTGCACCAATCCTTTCATTCAATTCTGTGACACCCGGTAAATTCCCAATCCCTTAAACCAAGTAATCAACCTAAATATTAGGTAATTATGTTATATGCGCCTTGCGCGAGCGCGCCATATTAGAATCAGCGCGTGCATTTGTTATGTGCGCCCTGCGCGAGCGCGCCATGTTAATCAGCGCGTGCATTTGTTATGTGCGCCCTGCGCGAGCGCGCCATGTTAGTCAGCGCGGGCATATTATGTGCGCCCTGCGCGAGCGCGCCATGTTAAGAACCAGCGTGGGCATATGTTATATGCGCCATGCGCGAATGTTTTGGCTTTATGTTTTCATGTACCTTAACGTTATGTTGTCTAATGGGTTGACCATCCCGCATGATGCTAAGGCGGGTGCATCCTAAATCGTTTATGCGCGTGCGGAAGGGAACTAACCTCCCCGCATGGCGGGAACATTGAGAGCTAGTTTGTCTGAAGCTCCAAGATGGAATTGACTTCAACATAACTGATCACTATGTTGAAATACCAAGACCACCTGGAGAATCTACAAATGAAACTCAATGTCCCTAACTGCGAGAAGGTTACGCACCTACCCGCAGCAAATAAATGTCCTTCACGCAGAAAGCTATGCGCACAAAGTGATACGCACAGAACACTTAGTCTATTCTCCAGACGTAAGGAGATTACTCCCGCCCAAAAGGAAACAGTAGCGTGTTTCAGAGATTTTCCACTTTTTACTGTACACTGACAAAAGTACCTGAAAAAGCACACTGTAACATGAAAAGTCAACTGTCAGCCACCCTATTCTCACCAACACCAGACCTGCATGTCCTGACCAAATCAAATCAAAATCTTTTATCCACTACTCCACTTTTAAATAAATAATAATAATTTCCATACCTTATCATCATTACACCTAGATATGAAAAGATTACAATCCCCTAAAGCAAGGGATTGTGTTCCCTTGAGTTTGCCTATAAATATGTAACCTAAATTATCACCCAAAACACACTTCAAACTTCTCTCTTAAGAACTGCAACTTGCACTAATCATCTCCCAAGCATCCGTTGTTTTCGTTTCCGATCCTGTTACCAGGTAAGCCAAGAATATAACCTTGAGATCTGCTTTCCAACCCTTATATTCTCCTAATTCTTGATCTTAATATATATACTTCTTGTTATTTAATCGCATTCTAGACCTTCAATTCCGAGGCCAACACCAAGAAAACCCGAATCTCGATTAATCCCTTAACAAGAACCACAGGTGAGTCTCACAGCCCCTATTCTCGCTGTTTTCACTGTTTTTAAACTGTTTTCGGGGCGAGGGACACGTACTTAAATAATGTTTTATCATGGTATACTTACAAGCTATGCAAGCGATTATGTGTTTAAATTATATTTCATGATGAGCAATGCGAACGGTCATCTAAGGTTTTCGATGTATGTGCGCTAGAACTCGAGTAAGTGATCACTTTACCATTGGAACTCTAAGGGTAGGGACTGCTGGTTTGATCCACCCACTCGTAGGGGTCGCACCTCTTTGCATGGACGAGTGCCTAGTATGGTCATGGGGCAGTACTATGGGTTTGAGCCCGCTCGTAGGGGTCGCGCCTCTTTGCATGGACGAGCGCCTTGTTTTCCGGCACAACGTCCGCGCGTAACCCGCGGGACGGAATTATTGATTAGCTCGTAGGGGCAGCGCCTCTTTGCATAGACGAGCACGGTTTTTCAGAAATGTCCACGCGTAAACCGCGGGACGGCATTATATTATTTAGCTCGTAGTGGCAGCGCCACTTTGCATGGACGAGCACACTTCCGGTAATGATCGCGCGTAGCCCGCGGAACGACTTTTATCAGAAATATGTGTCAGATCTATGTTTTCATACGGATTATCAAGTATATGTTTAGACATGAAATCAGAAATGTGTTTCAATATGATTTTATCAAGACTATGATGCAATGCGATTTATATAGTTACTAAAACTGGTGAACTCACTCAGTTTATACTGATTCAAATGTTTTTACGTGTCTTTCAGGAGATAACTAGGTAGCGCATGGAGTCACACTTAGAGCACCTCACGCTGAACATCTAAAATTAGCTTTTTGGAAGATTTTAGTTCTATCCCTTCGATGCGCGTAGTTGTTCCCGCCGCGCAAGGGGATAGGGCGTGGAAATCTTCAACAGTTTTATACTTGGATGTTTTTATGTAATTTTTAAACAATGTAATGTATTTGTATTAAACATTTCATGCGCAATGAAAATCTTACTATAAATGTTTGCAATGGCCCGTGCTTAATTATCAATCCCCACTCGCGCGCGCCCGGCTGTTTCCGCCGCTCAGGGCCGGGTGTGACAAATTCCATAACCTTTCTCTCATCATCATCACTAGAAAATTTCTTGCTTCCTTTCTCACTTATCTTATCAATTTTCTCATCTTCAAGATTGTTTAAGTCATAAAAACATACCTTAAGATTCTCCATCTTCTCTTCCTCTGAAGAAGAAACTCTTTCTTTTTCTTCATTCAACCTTTCTTTACCTTCACTTCTCAAAACAGCTTGCAAAACTTCTTCATTCTCAGTAGCTTCCTGAGCTTCATTATTACGTGCTTGTTCTTCTTGAACAATCGCATCCAATCTTTCATTCTCAACGATCTTACCCAATCTTTCTTTCTCAGCGGCTTCTTGAGCTGCTTTTTCATCTTCCTCCTTTCGTACATAATCAATTCCTAGAAATCGAATCTTCAAAGCAAGCCATGCTTCCTTAGCACTCATGAGCATGCCAACTTGTACCAAGATATCTTCCGGTAGTGTTTGACATATGAACCCCAATGCTGTGTACATCTTCCTTTCATCTACAGCTACGCCGACTGTAGGTTCAACAACTTCCCAAAGACCATACTCTTTCAGAAATCCCTCCATCTTGATCGACCATACTTTATAGTTCGATTTCGTCAATACTGGAAGTCCTCCACTCACCATCGTTTCTTTCCTATCTTTACTTTCTAATTTTGTTCGTTCTTTCAGTTGGAATTGATTCCCGATCTCGAAACCAATCTCCAATAAATAACCAAACCTCACAAACTTTTCTTTTCTTAATAATCAAAACCACACATTCCCTTTGATTCTTCACAAATTCAAACTCAACCACGGCTTTCACAACCTTTTCTGTGAAAGAGAAATAATAAAAATTCTCATTAATTGTGTGCACATCAAGTCACTAATTAAATTCAATCAACCAAGCTATTTGCTTTCTTTAAAAATTCAACCTGAATCACACAGGTTTCCGATCGATCCTCCCACGAAACTAAAAAAATATCACTACCTTTTTTGTTTTTGTTGCATGCAATCCACAGCCACATAAAATCTTTTGTGGTACCAAAGAATTTGATGGCTCCAAGGTATATCCAAAGTCAAAACATCAAGGTTAATAATTTGCCTTTTCTTTTGTTGCAAGTAACGACAAAACAAAATAAATAAATTGCAATTCCTTGACCAACAAATTAATAGCCAAGGATAATCTTTATTGCATTCCGCACGACAAACCTTTTCTTGCTTACGTGACCTCTTAACCGAACAAAACCTTCAACGAGAAATAAAGCGCTACTTTAATGCGAGCCGTAGCTCTGATATCAATTGTTGGCCCAGACGGATCAAACAATTGAATCAAACTAACTTATCAAACAAACGAACACGAGATATTGAGGTAACGACCCTCGACTCTTTCATATAATCAAACGAACATACCAAACGAACTTCACGAATTTATCAAACGTACATAGAGATGAGGCTCCTTGACTCTCTCCTGACTCTCTCTCTCAACTCTCTCTCTCAACTCTCTCTCGACTCTCTCACATAAATCTAATAATCTAGACTATATATATAGACCTACTTAACTTGCTCTTCAAGACATACATTTCCTAAACCTACTACAATTCAAATAACTAAATTATAACTTAACAAAAATAAACCTTTAACTTTATTAATATTCAAGATTATTAATATTCAAGATTAATCCTTCAGTCTGCACATGGTCAACTATATGTGGCTTTATCACCAGTGAAGAGCAGAGACGGTGTTAAAATGCTTATATTAGATAAAGAAAGTAAAGTTACAAATAAAACTACAAATGTGGTTTATAAGGAACTATTTACTAATTTATAATTGTAAAATCGATGTTATTTTAGTTGAATGTTATGTTTTTACATGATTTATATATATATATATCAGTTGATGCTAGAAACGTGTGGATGTTACATAATTTATATTTTTCCACCCGTGGCGCCCACGGGTCAATAACCTAGTTAATAATATTAAACTAATAAGTACAACGTAGAGGTATCTTGATATTTAATAGTTCACCTAATAGGCTAATACTAAAGACATTTGTAACAGAACAAAAGTGTCATGTCCTTAACGTAGACAAATAATCATATTTATATAATTGTATACATTGTAAAAGAATCTAACAAAAATCTAACCAATTCACTTGTATCAGTGTATAAAAAGATCTTCTTAGTAAAAAATAATTTAAACTTTTTATAGCGAGCCTTTGAACAGTACATTTCCTCTGGAATGACCGTAAACCGGGTGAATACTATTGTCCAACTAGCGACTAACAATTTTTACAACATTGTTTATGTTTATTCCATGTGTATAGTATACTTTGACCAACAATATAAGTCAACTCATAAACAAAAGACATCCGATTTCCATGAATATCTCTTGCAAGTCTATGGCAATTATCTCTTTGTTGGTGACTTGATGTACAAAGTACAATCATTCTATGGACCACATTTTCAATTTGATTATTTGATATTCAAGGTGCAACCACCTTTACAACTTTGATTGCAAACGCAAAGTAATGATTTGGAAACTTCGGAATAAGACGGTATTCACAAATAATAGGCCTAAGTCAGAACTTCTTTTTTATGATGTTTTTTTTTGTTTTTCATTTTTGTGATACTCGAGTACGAGTAAAAGGTGTAAAATTTATCGGATATACTTATAATACTAATCGGTGCATTACTAAAAGCAAAATAAAAGAATAACATGTGCATTCATAACATATGATTAAAAGAAATGCATCATCAATCTATATATTTTTTTAATAAAATGATCTTTGGCACTTTTACGGTTTTCGATCATGTAGTTTGTTCAAATTTTCTTTTTCAGTCTAAAAGTTTAATATTTGTTATTGTTGTACATAAAGTTTCATTTTTGTTGCAGTTTTCGTCCACATAGGTTGTTAGATTATGTTATTTCAGCCCAAAATATGTAAACGAGATGGACGAAAATTGCAATAAAAAGCAAGCTCCAAGGACAAAAAAAAAGCTAATTTTAAACTTTTGAACTGAACTAGTAAACTTGAACAATACAAGAATGAAAGTCGCAATTCACTCGTTGCATATTTAACTAAATTTTCTATAAGTCTTGCATGTTAACCCGGTAAGATATAATAAAACTAGTTTGAGGCCCGTGTATTACACGGATAAATGATTAAAATTTTAAACTTTAGCCATTAATTGAAATACAGTCAACAAAATGATCATATATTGTTAATATAATTACAATTCACATTAAAATTACATAAATTACATAACTAAAATTACACAATTATGGTATAAATAAGTAAAATCTTTCTTGTACACTACATTTGTGATTGTATTGGTCTGTATTTATTGTTTATCAAAAATCAAAATCTTTAGTTCATGTTTGCTTGTAACTCTAGATAAGGTAACATACAGGTCTGCTTATAACTCTTTCATGTAAAAAATAAGGTTCTTCATGTATATACCAACCCTAGATAAACGATAATGTATCCATGAAACTATAAAAAAAATATATTAAAAAGTCAAAACTTTTGTTTAAAAGAAGCCAAAACTTGATATAGAATCTTGGTGCAAAACAGAAAATAACCAACAAACGCGAATGTCGTGTTTAGTTCATGTGTACGATATAATTTGGTTTCGGGTCGTGTTAGGGTTAGATGGACCTACCAACCCAAGAACACAAGTACACGAACCGTGAAACAATTTAAAAAAAACATTCAAAACAATATTTTGTCGGTAATTCAATCTGAAATTATAATAAGGTTTCAGGTGGTCTTTGGGTTAGCTGGACCTACCAACCTAAGTACACGAACCATGCTGCAATATTTATAAAGGAAAAAAAGTAAAGAAAACAAAAGAAATCCAAGTGATACCTTGGTGCCGGTTATGTTTTAATTTTGAAAGGTTGATATAGTAAAGTTGCATCAATTACCATCATCTGGAGTTATTGGTCATCTTTTCGGAATCGTAATACATCTTACGCGGTTATTGAATCTGAAAATATATTAAAGAGTCAAAACTTTTGTTCAAAAGAAGTCAAAACTTGTTATAGAATCTTGGTGCAAAATAGAAAATAACCAACAAATACGAATGTCGTGTTTAGTTCATGTGTACGATATAATTTGGTTTTGGGTCGTGTTCGGGTTAGTTGGACATGCCAATCCAAGAACACAAGTACACGAATCGTGAAACAATTTTTAGAAAAAAACATTCAAAATAATATTTTGTCGACTATTGAATCTGAAAATATAATAAGCTTTCGGGTCGTCTTTGGTTTAGCTGGACCTACCAACCCAGGAACACATGTACACGAACCGTGCTGCAATATTTTTCAAAATTAAAAAAAAAATCCAAGTGATACCATGATGCAGCAAGAGACTATGGTTATTGCATCGTGAGCGATGTGGAGGACATCAACAATGGCAACAGTAACTCCATCTACACCAACCAAATGTATTTACATATACAACTTATATGTATAATGTTTATATGAAATGTATAAAATGAAACATACAACAATGTCTTTACCTCCATAGACAACAGAAAGATGTAAAAACTTTCTATCGTGCATGTGATGCAGGGCATCAACAATAGGTGTATCGATTGTAATACTTTCTGAATTTGGAGTCATTACCTGCATAATAAATCATGAAAAAAAAAATAAAAATTAGTTGAAAAAATAGTGAATAACCACTTACCAATATAACATCTTACTATTACATTAAAATTGCAATTACAATATAATATGTGTTGTTTATCACTTGATAATATATTAATTAAAAAGTGACAACTAAACTATATACATGTTCAATAACAATCAACATCAGCCAAACATATAGATAACACCACCAAATCAATTTCAAGGGTCTCTTTCTTTTGTTTTAATCCCACCCATGATTGGTAGGCACCAACAGTTCTAAAGCATGGAATTGTAAAATTACCTAAAAGTAAGTGACAATGGAACAGTCTGAAGCAACGGTGGAGATGAACGGTCTCGTAGGTTTAATCAGATAAGGGAGAAAACAGCGAAGTAATGGCAGATTGGCAGCGAAGGGAAGAGGCGCCTGATTGAGTGTATGCAGCGTAGGGTTTTTTTATTTGGAATGGGGAAACAAATTGATTAAATAATATACATATTCAGATAACATTAGTTGGACGGGTTGATCCAAAATAATACTATTTTAGTGAATATGGGTTAAAAAGGTGAGAAGTGATGAGAGATTGATAAGTGGCAATATATAGTAGTCTTTTATTAGAGTAGTAAGATTCTAACAAACATATAAATAACTAAAAAAACAAGTAACATCAATCTATGTTTTTTTAATAAAATGATCTAACATGTGTAAGCATTTAATATACTTTAATTCCTCTTTGACGCTTTCAACTTTTATCATATGGAGTACAATTCTAACAAGCTCGTAAATATAAATAATCTAAGTATAACTCAAACCAACTCAATTAATAAATTAATTAAGTATAATTTTAACCAACTCATTAACAAAATAACTAAGTCAAATGCTCATATCTGCAAAGTCATAAAAATAAAAATAGAATAAACATGTTTTGGAACTAAATTCAAACGGTAACATCTTGAGTGTTGAAATGTCTCCACCTAAGGTGAAATACTATCCGCGACATCCTTTCACATCAAACTATTAAAATCGTGTGTTGTCGTGAAAAAATGTATATTAAAAGAACTAGACATATTTTTTTATCATCTTCAATTAATCGAAGTGAGAGCTATATTCCGCTGATAAAAAAAAATATGCATTATCTAGAATACAACTTCGAGATTGGTATCATACAAGAATAGCATAATTATGTTCGGCATTTGAAAAAATGCAAGTGATGCATTGCGCTTGATGATATAAAACGACTGCGGGTGACTTCATGTCATCGAGTTTGGTTTTCAGTTTTTTTGGTTTAACAAAAAAATGGTTGGGTGTGACAAGGTTTATTTGATTTAACTGTTTCTCATTATTAATCTAAGTAAATTATATAAATAATCCCTTAGGTTTTATTTGTTTTACTAATCCGAGTAAATTAAATAATGAGTGAGTCCTTATGTGTAAAATACCAAATACACTTTTATTTTGTAGAAAACTAGAAGCAGCTATGTAGACCCGCTATGCGTTAGTCAGACGATATTGTAAGGACTAGTGATTAACATGATTGAAATTTATATGTAGCAGTACAGAAAATTTATATATAAAATTTTCAATTTTGACTTAATTAACCAAAATAACAATTAATCAATGACTAGTTAGTGGGGCATCCGACGTAACTAATAAGTAATTACTCGACGCATAGGCCATTTTTACAACAATGACTAGAAGATATTAATTTTATGGACATACAAAAAAATAAAACCTCACTCAACCATTATATAAAAAACAAGTGTAGTTATAAAGCCTCCATAACTTGAAGGAGGGTGGTGTTTCCAGAGTTATACACTTGTTTTTTGGTGCCATTCCAGCGTTGTATATAAAACGCTTGCAAATTTGACTTCAACATAACGCAGGGGGGGCGGTGTACCCCCCGTGTTATGGCTCAAAACGTAGGTGGCAAAGCCACCACTACACATGGTCTTAAAAAATGGTCTGAAACCTAGATTTTGATAAACTACACAGAAAATAAGAAAAACATAATTTACACTTCATTTTATAACAGAAATAAAATAAAAAAGGACCATAAGATTTTATATAAAGGTAATAATATATCATCCCCAAACCTACCCTATATTTTAAATGCACTAATAATATATATATTCTCACTATTTCTGTATTTCATGATATAAATTGTAACTCTTATTGTATGTCTATGAACCACATGCATGCCAAAATGAATATTCGTTTGTTTAATTTGCATGATTGATCAATCTTGTCAGCAAATATAAAATTTTGAACTCTTTAGTTGCAAATATAACTTATAAATTTTATTTTATGTGTTTGGATTTGAATAAACTTTTACAGACCACGCATAACGCACGGATCCTCACAATCAGTCACAAGTATATACGGGCACGTGACCATATCACAAAAACATACCGAACACATCAAACTAAATTTATGAACTTTCCTTGGTATGCTTCGTTTGCGAATATCATATCAGTAATTCAAAATTTATAATAAAAAATACACCATTTGAAAAACCAACCAAACAATTTCAAATCCATTAATGCTTATAAAGCTTTATTGTCAATACTTGTGTGACATCCTCACATGAAACACTCTACAAGTGTTACTTAGCTACAAGCACATCACATGAAATCATCAATGAGCTACAGTTGTCGGTTATTCATAAATCCAACCATTTTAGTTAACATTGACCGTTTAAGAAGGAAACCAAATAACTCGTAAAATCCCCTGATTTGCCTACCAGGAGAGATGTCAGCAACAACAAAATTTAAACCCGGGATTCCCCATTGAAAGTTTGGGAGAAACCCGGGGTTCCGCTTGACCAAATGTCTTTGGCTAACTAGTAAAAATTAATATATATGTTGTTAATTTATATAATTTGTTATAATCCACATGTATCATACAATGATTTTTGTATTCA
Source organism: Bidens hawaiensis (assembly GCF_021521415.1). Lineage (NCBI taxonomy): Eukaryota > Viridiplantae > Streptophyta > Magnoliopsida > Asterales > Asteraceae > Bidens > Bidens hawaiensis. The sequence goes on along the minus strand of NW_027491031.1, from coordinate 760,408 downwards.
TATGTTATAGTGGCATCTATTATCAATTACAATATAAGAAACGAGTTAGGTTGCTCGAAGCTACGGGAGATCGCCTTGTAAAAAGCTCAAAATAACTGAGCTTAAGCGAGCCCGAGCCTATATTAAGCCCCTTTAATAAGTGAGTCCAAGCTCAAGCTTCACTTATCAAGTTTCGACTCGCGAACCTAAGCAAGCTTGTTTTTATATATCTTTACATAGTTACATTATAATAATTACGTATAAAATAATGCTAAAAGTAATTAAATAATATATATTATTTACATATAAATATTATAATTATATTAAAATAAAATAAGTAAATAATAGATACTAAATGAGCTAAGGACGAGCTTGTAAACTACTTACGAATCAAACTCATATATTAGAAACGGAGATCAAAAGGAGCCGAGCTTTGACTCGGCTCGACTCTTTTACAATCGTAGTGATGGTGGAACAATTGTGAACCCGAAATCAGGATTCCTAAGGGCCAATGGGCTTCAGCCCAATACATTTCGGCCCATGGGATAATCCATAACAAACTCGTGCATCAGCTCTTCAGATTTGGACTTTGGACCCCTTCCATCATGTTCCTGGGCTTCTTAATAACATTCCTATCCTGGGCTTACTGGACTTCATGGCCATAATCTGAATACTTTGGTACTTTTTCTACATCAGAACTATACTTATTCTTACATCGGAGGTGGTTACGGGAAGAACCCCCTCTTGTCCTTCCCGTAGCGAACTCATGGTGTCTGTTTTGCAGGTTCCGGTCATTGGACTTTGAAAAGTTGTGCCCATATCGTATTAGTTGTCATCGTATCCTACCCGGTTGATTCATTAGATCCAGGACCCGTTGAGAGGTTTGGATCAGTGTTTCTTCACTGGGCTTCTTAATAACATTCCTATCCTGGGCTTCCTGGACTTCATGGCCATAATCTGACCCAAAGTTTATAAATTACAATTTACAAGTTTCAACTTACAACTATAAATCAAACTAATATATTATTAGTTATAGTTATAACTAGAGGTGTACAAAACCGGTTTTAAACCCAAACCGAACCGGTTTGATCAATGGTTGGTCAAAACCGGTTTGACTCAAACCGGTTCGGTTTATAAACCGGTTTAATATCGGCCTGGTCACGTCGGTTCGGTCCGGTTTATAAACCGGTTACCGGTTTTAAACCGTTTTTCCACAAAATGGTTCGGTTTTAAAACCGGTTCGGTAGATATTAAGGGGAACCGGTTTGGCTTAAACCAATTTTAAACTCAAACGGTTTGGTTCGGTTTGCCTGAAACCGGTCCCAAACCGGTTTTTTTATAGACCTCTAGTTAGAACTCTCAGAAAAAAAATATATTTAAAATTTGTTATTGAGTAATTCATAACTACTCTTATATTATAGATTTCTTTGATTGTTGCATTTTTGTATAATAAGTTAAATATAGTGTCAGTTGTTTTTTTAACCGGTTTGTTGGTCCGAATTGTAAAACAACAAAGTTATTGTTTGATGTAGGTTCAGATCGTTTATGATCAATGAGAAACACGAGTGGCCTAATAACATAATATGAGGTTGTACCCATATATAGTCAACTAGTTTGAGGCCAATATACTACACGAGTAGTTCTTAAAAATACAATATTTAATAAATAATCATTATACAAGAAACAATAACCCGTTAGATATTATTAATACAGTTGTTGCACAATAGTCTTTAAAACAATCTTAAAGTAAAAGATATTTATAAATATCAAATATTTGGAAAAAAAAAGAAATAAATATTAAATTAACAAATTTTGAAGCATAAATTTTAAAAATGGTAAGTATTATTTTACTATTATAAATTTGTTAAAAAAGATGAGGTTTAACGTAGGAGTGACAAGTGGCAAAACTTATAACATTTTATTAAAGAGTATGGATAGGCTTGAAAATCTTACCATGTGAATATGTAACAACTTAAGTGAGTCACCAATAAGAAAAGGGTCTTTGACTTATTAATGGCACCAATAGTGTAAAATAGCGTTCCTTTTCAAAAAATTTAGCTTTCAAATTTCTTAATGGACAATGACATAAATATAGAATTACATTTAGAGGGTGTTTGTTAGCCTTTAAACTGATTAGGGGGGAGGGGTGGTGGATGTGGTGGCATCACTCATCACACATCTCACCCAATTAAATGGTGTCACATTACCAACCTCAAATCCATCACATGTGATGGTTTTTTATTAGGGGTGGTGGTGTGTAGGTGGGGTGTGGTTGTGTGTGATGGAATTTTTTTGTTTTGTTTTTGTTCGATGTCTCGTGTTTATCGTGTTTACCTTTAGCCTTCAACACTCACACACACATATACATATATACACCCACATATATATATACATATACATACACTCACCATCATCACCTTCTACCAATTCCCCCAAATTCTCACAAACCCTAATCTCACCACCACCACCACCAATGGCCGCTAATTCATCCTCCGGCGAAGAAGCCGAACACTCATCCGATGGATCCGAATTCGACCCACCACCACCACCACCACCACCTTCCGATCAACCCGACCCGACTCCCACCAAACCCAGATCCAAAACCCCAATTCAATCCACCAACAAACGCCCCACACCCACCTCCGACATCGATTCCTTTGATCCATCACTTCCGGTGACCCACTCCTTCTTCCCTGTTATTTTTCCGGTGACCCATCACTTCCGGCGATCCATCATTTTCGGCGACGGCTCCCCCCAACGGTCATAACCACCCCCTCCCAACGGATAGATTTCTTGGTTTCCACCCCATCTCACGCGATGGCCATCACGCAAACCTCCTCGATTTCGCGTGACAAGGTAGCGGCCGCGGTGTGGAAAAACCCACCACGCGTGATGGGAGCTCCATCACGCCCCCCCCCCTTATGATTACTCCTATTGTAGTGACTTTGTCTACGAGCATATTAGCTTCTCTAAACTTATCTCTATCTCTAAAGTATAAATAATTTTTATATTTTGCATCTACATCATCTTCTTTATCTTCATCTCAATATCTATAATGTAGAGTTTAATGGTTAGTTACTCTAAATATATAGTTGTACCATTCATCAACTTTATAAAAATATTTGGGAGTGCATAAGAGCATTCTTAGGCCATACTCCATCCATAACACTTGCTTTATTTTCATCTTTATAATTTTATTAAAAATAACTACATTTTATCTATCATTTTCAGTTAAAGTAATTCTTTTTAATTTGTATCTTTATCATTACTTTTTTCTCTTTTCTCCGCTCACAAATCACTACCCTTTCTCTATCATTTTCAATTAAATTAACACTCTTTAATTTGTATCTTTATCATTACTTTTTTATCTTTTATTCACTCGTAATCACTTTTAAAAAATATTAAAGAAGTAAAACAATAATATTTTCTCTCGCATTCAATTACAGTCTCTCTATATTATATGAAGAACTCAATCACATACATAAATAATGAGATTAGGAGACGTGCTGTGTATGCTCTAAAAAATAATAAATAAATTATTTAGGAGTGTGATAGAAACAAATATATAGAACCTGATATAATAGGTTAAATCAAATTGATAAGTTTAAAAAAGTTTAGCATTTAGTTAAATTATAAAAATGGAAATAAAAAATCTGATGTGAAATGTTCTAAAATGCACTAATAAACAAATTAATATATTCATATAAGATAACATGGCGTGTAGTCTTTCGTGACGTGATAGAACCAACAAGATTTTATTTATGTTAAATGCACTATTTTCCTTTCACTAATCAAGTGTTCAAGGCTTTTCACATACATAAATTTAAGGGAAAATTCTTAAAATAAGCGTTTATGAAAACGTTTTTCAGGTTTTAAGTGTCAATTGCAAGAAATTCTCAAAATAGGTATTATAATCTAGTCATAACGGGTAGTTTATATAACCAATTAAAACTTGGCATGTGTCTTTAAACTAACCATAACGAACAGATTTACTTACCATTTACTCGTCACGACTAACTAAGTTATATGTCTTGTAATCAACGCCCACGAGTAATTCATAAGTTCTTTAGTCGCGATGAGTATATTGTAAGGTTAAACTAGTCGCGGCGAGTTAACTACTAATAAACTACTCGTGTGGGGAATGTAAACCAGGTAAACTAGTCGTCGCGACTAAAGGACTTATGAATTACTCGTATGCGTTGATTACGAGGCATGAAACTTATTTAGTCGTGACGAGTAAATAATTAGTGAACCTGCATGTTACGGTTGGTTTAACTGGTTTTATAAACTACTCGTCACGACTAGTTTATAATACATATTTGAAAAATTTCTTGCAAATAACACCTAAAACCTGAAAAACGCTTTTATAAACATTTAGTTTGAGAATTTTCCCAAAATTTGATACCTACCATAATAGTCACGTTCTTTTTTAAAAATGTCAATAGCCACGGAATTAAATTTTTGCAAGACTTCATATTTTAGAGAGATCATATGCAAATAAACAAATTGATTTTTTTGCCTAATAAAAACAATTTAAAGTTTAACTTACATCAAAGACGGCAAACGGGTAACAAGACGCGTTACTAGCCTCTTTTGAATTGTAATACCATTAGTTTATATAATAAATTGTTTTATCTTGGAGTCATAACATTACCATAGATAACCCATTGAACATGGCTAATCAACTCCATAACCACATACGCAAGGAACCCAAAAGTATCAAATGCGAAAGGAATATACACGCGTTGGTTGTCAAGCAGACACGCTATATCGTGTTTGATCACTTTGCATGAAGCGCCTTTTAATACAGCCTGGCCTACTGTGAACACCGTACACCCCAAAGCCCACAAGAGGATAAACTCTTGTTAGGTCCACACACACGTATTTCCCTCATATCTATTCAATTACCAACGTGTATGTTGGTATGATTGTCGATGTTTCTTCTAACGGGCTGTTCAAGAAATTCACTAGTGTTTCTTTTTTGACTGGTAGCCCAACACAAATATGTCAAAAGGAACCCCCCAAACCAAGTCGTGCCGGTACTTAAATCTTGGAAATAAAATAATAATTAACTTACTAAACATACAAAACGACAAAACGAAATAAAATAATAATTAACTTACTGCGTTTTAGCTCTTCTCTGTCGGACGCTGCTGCCGCCAAGGCCTCATTCCTTTCCGCTCGCGCAGCATCGAGCTCTTCTTGGCCAGACGCTGCTGCCGCCAGGGCTTCATCCTTTTCTGCCCGCGCAGCTTCAAGCTCTTTCTTCAGGCGCGCAACCTCACTCTCTAATAAAGATTTGTCAGTGATAGCCTGCACAAGAGTTTGATCACGCGCCTCTGCCTCTAGCTCCAAATCACGCGCTCGCCGCGCATACCTGGCTGCATCCGCCTCTGCCGCCTGCAGCTTCTCCCGCGCAGCCTGCAGCTCATGCCCGCGCTTCACAAAGGCAGCGTTGGCACTTGCTCGGTTCTCGCTGAGTTCTGCTTGGAGTTTCTCAGCTCTCTCTCGAGCGTCAGAAAGATTCCAAGCAGAAACCTTAGCCTCTTGCTTGGCCTCCACAAGAGCATCACGCACTTTTATATAATCATTGCGAAGCTCTTGGGAGGCAGCAAAGAACGCAGACCCAGCAAAAAGATGGTCGTTGAGCAAGTCCACGCGGGCGCGGTCCTCCTGAAACCTCCTTTCAGCCGGAGGCACAGAGTGAGCCCAGAAGTCTTCACACACACCCATGGATTGAAATGAGCTATCCTCAGTAATATTCCATCTCGGGCGGTATATGTGATCGGCTTCCTGCAAACACAAAGCAACGCAAAAGCAACGTTTTAGTCATCTAAACACTAATATGGAAGTCCGCACAGCGGAGCAAAAACAAACTTATACCTGCGGAGAGCCAGCAGAAAAGTCAGCGCCAGCCTCACGAGAAGGCTGCGCCACGAAATCTCGTGGCGCTACAGGGCTTGCGCGGCCGCCATCGGAGTCTTCAAAATTGACCTCCTCATCATCCTCTGTAACAGGTCTTTTCTCCTGCGACTTGGAAAAATCAAAAATAGTCTCGCGAGGAGGGCTGCGCGCACGAGGAGGGCTGGGAGGTCTCGACGCCGCTAGATCAGCGCGTAAAATAGTCTCCTGCTCCTTAGTAATCCCAATAAGAGGAGATTCAGTGCTTGTCGGAGCAGGAACAGAGCTAACGGCGCCGGCGCCGGCGCCAGCAGTGCCGCCAGCAGCTTGTGTGCCAGCTATAATTCCTATGAAAAAACCAACAAAGAGAAATGATTCATGACCTGATCTAAAAGAAAAAAGTCAGAAAATCAAAGCGCAATATATACCTTGGCGCACCGCCGTCCGCGAGTTGAGCATCGCCATGAAGTCCATTTTCTCCCTTTTCGAGGGTAAAACAGGGGACTTCAAAGCAACCTTCGGCGCAGCCTCGGTACCTTGCTGCGCCTGAGGTTGATCCACCAAGGTCGCCGGCTCTACAAACATTTGAGTGAGCAAAGATTCATTAATAACTCTATCGGAATCACGCTCATAAAACCACAAAATATAAACAAAGTATACCTGTGGGAGAAGATGAAACAGCAGGCGCAACGCCGCTTCCCTTGTCCGCCGCGCGAAGAGATGAGGTGGCGGCACCATACCTCGTGTGGACAGGAGGACTGCCCACACCTCGAGGCAAAGAAGACGAGGAAAACTTGAAGGTAAACCCCTTGATTTTCTCAAGTCCCTTCGCTTGAGTAGGAGGATCCTGAGCAACAGGGGCATCATTTTTCTTCTGTTTTTTACTGGCCCCTGCGCCAGTTTTGCCTTTAGCTTTGCGCTTGAGTTGTGGCGCCTCAGCTTCTTCCTCCACCTCTTCTTCCGCGAGCTCCAGCTCGTAGTTCTCGAGCGCATCTACAATACGTGCAACAGAAATGTTAACCAAATTTGGTATTCTAAAGGCATAAGCATAAGTACAAAGGCTTACCAGGCGCATCGCTGTCAAAGCAAAATCCCAAATCAACAGGGATGAACATATCATCGAAGCGATCGGGGAAAGCAACTTCCCCAGCGCCCAGCGCGACAGAGCCACCCTCCATATGCTCATCATAGGCGGCGTGGACGTATTCCTTGCTTACTGCATAATACAAGACAAATGATATCAGTAAAACGAATTATATTCGCGCAGAAATAATGCAATGAGCTAATAACTCACATAAGCCATCAACTTGAATGACAGGCTCAGTCGCGCTGTCGGTCCACCTCTTTCTCATACCAACCCCTACCAGCGCCTCCTCGCAAATATTCTTGGCGGGGGATGGTTCAGCAGTCAACTTATTAACCCATGCGCCAGTTGGGTTTTTAAGAACATTTTCATCCGCGGGCGCAGAAGTGATCGCGCGCATGGTCATGCGGATGGGAATCACACCAGCCTTAATATAAAAAAATTCTCAGACCAGTCATGAAGGCTTTTGAAGGAAACAGTGCAGCACTTAACCTTCTGACTGCGAGGTATGAATGAAAACCAAGAATCTTGGATTTTTGGCTTGTAAAAATATTGAAAGCGCCGAGGGGTGGGCTCCTCGCGCTGAGCTTTGCACATGAACTCAAAATGAGTCATGCGCACTAGTCCACAAGGATGGACTTGGGATATGTGAATCCCATGAAACTGAAGCAACGCACCCATAAACCTTGTCGTCGGGAGACGAAGGTTACAGTGAGTGAAAAAATGACAGTATAAGGAGATATAGCCGGTGGGCGGATCTGCCGCCGTTTGCCCGGCCGCCGGGAGCATACAGCCGTACTCAGGGAGAAAACCCTGAGAGGCGATGAGACTGTCGAAATCAGACTGTTTCAGTTTGCAGGGAATCTCATCCCATCTATTCACTGTTTTGCCTTTCCCCACCTCCTCCGACGAGGCTTCGGCAGCCCGTTTTCCCTTGCCGGTCTTCTTCAAAGTGGACATAACTAATGATTTTACACGGCGTTTGCTGGGGGAGATTGTGGTGTCTGGGTTATCAGACATACAACTGTGAATCAAACAGCGGTTACTTCAAGAACGGAAATCTGGAAGCAAAAGACAGGCTCTTAATCGGAATGAAAATGGAAGGAAAGAAAAAGCTCTGAAATAACAATGAAGATGAAGAATAACAACTCAAAAGGCTTGCTTTTATAGGCCCAGGAGAGAGAAAGAAACAGGTACTGAACAGAGTTCACGCGCCCCCACTCGCAGGTGCAGGCCAACACGAGCGCGACACGTGTTCCTGACACTGTGTGAGGAGACATGAAAGGCAACTGTAGCACCTCGAGCACACGAAAAGTCTGACACATGTCTCCATCTCTGACGCATGTCAGCACCAACCAACCACGTACATGGACGATTCATTTCAACCAAAAGGATAGAATTTCGCGCAACGATGAGAAATAAAAAAGGAAAAGACAAACCCTATTAAAAGAGCAAACTATTAAGTCTAATATCTATCTTACCTCGCTCGCGCGAGACAAGACACACATTAGACTGGGGGGGCTTGAAGAGGTATGTACCCGCCTTAACATCGATCGGGGCGGGTCAACCCACAAGATATAGACAAGAGGCTTGAAATCAAGATGTCATGAAGGCACAAAGCCAAAACCTATGCGCATGGCGCATATCACATATGCTCACGCATATCACATATGCTCACGCATCACATATGCTCACGCGTATCACATGCTCACGCACCATATATGCTCACGCATATCACATCTGCGCGTGGCGCATATCACATATGCTAACGCATCATATATGCTCACGCATATCACATCTGCGCGTGGCGCATATCACATATGCTCACGCATATTACATATGCTTGCGCATATCACATCTCCGCGTGAGAATAAAGAGAAGACCTCGCGCATCCTCAGGATAGGCGCATATCACACATGCACATAATCAACCTCGTCCTTATCCAAATCAGGATAAGGACAACCCTGATTGTGCTCATCAGACAACCTTCCAGAAGGTATCCTTTAAGGAATAAAGAATATGCTGATGTTGACAGCTGCCAATGAAAGGTGGACAACTCAGCAAAACCCATGTGCTACCACGTGATTGCACATGGGTCAGGTGAAATACCTTGGTCAGAGAATAATCAATGAAAGAGCACCAGGTGTCCTAAGGACACGTGGCGCGAAGCAATAGGAGGAGGCCAAAAAGGCCCTAATGGGATCTGAGCCCAATCATTGGAAACCCTAACACTATAAATACCACACCACCTCCACAAGGGGAGGTAAGCAAGAAAATACACTCTAAATCCTTACTCACTCTCAGATTATTATTATCTTCTCCTACAATCTCTTATTCTCACACCGGAGGGTTACCCCAAAGAGGACCCCTCTGACCCTTTCTGAGGGGTAAGTTCACGGTGCTGCTCGTTTTGTAGGTGGAAGAACTCATACTCCGGATAACCATCGGTGATATAGTATATTCATACCCGAGGAAAGTTGATCGTCTACCAGTGAGCCGATCCACGTTTCTTCAACCACTTATCACATTATTAATATGCATGATTTAATTTCATTCATAGCATATATTGCTAAAAGTAGTTGTATAACGTACAAGGTCATGACATCAATACGAGGGGCGCCAAGGGAATTAAACATCACTATGCGAGGAATGCCAAGGCAAGCTCGTGAGTATAAGTGAAAATGTGTTAAACCAATCTAATAGTGTCACTTTGAGTTAAAGCATAGTGAAACGCTAACCCACTAAACATAGTCTAAGTACACACTATTGAGTTTAGTAAAGTCATTGGGCTCTCAATTAGGCTTTGATTATTTGGATGTTTAGAATACCTTTTTTTTCTGTTGCCTAAAACTCTAGATTAGTCACTATAAATATCACGTCTATGTAATTGTAAATTGCACAATGAAATAATATAAGATCCCTAGCTGCAGAGAGTGGACGTAGGTCTCATACCACTACAAATCCTCGTGTTCATTGCGAATTCGTTATTCCACTACGCTACGTTATTCCTAACACATTGCAATGGTGCTAATTTTAAAAGGTTGGTATCAATAACATAACCATGTCATAACCCTAAGGGCAAAAAATGAAACACTCTATTTTATGAAAATAATAATAATAATAATAATAATATAAGTAGCCAAGCCCTCAAACCACTCCTACAGTCCTACCCTTGTCTTGTCCTCTTAGAATGCAACCAATGGATGACATCTGGAACAACATCACTACCCTCTCATCTCCGGCCACCAATAACCAACACCAACACCACCACCGACACTATGTTAACCTTACTCATACCTACTACTACTAACTCAGTACTTGAACCTCCTGATAAGAGACCAAAACATAACCCACCACCACCACCACCACCACCAACTACTACACCTCGACACTCGGATAAGTTCCGCCGGTTGATGAAGAATCGAGAATCAGCCGCTCGGTCACGAGCCCGAAAACAGGTTTTTTTTTAACTTAGATGTTCGTGTTTGAATATTATTGTGGTAATGTTTCAAACACGAACTTTTTAATATTATATTGAAAACTGTGACAACTGTATAATACATTTGTATTTAATATTTTACTAATTAATAAAGAGAATATGAGGGGTTGGTGTTTAGGGTGTCATATGTTACATTTTTTTTTCTTTTGAATGATCAGAAAACAAAGAGTTGTCTAGGTATACCGTAATGGGTGACCCTATAACGCAAGATTACCGTCAGCTGGCTTAACCTAGCCGTACGGAACTTTAAACGTCTTCAAGGAGTTATCTTTAGTTTCAAGGAAAACTCACCTGCTCGAAACCCAATCTAAACAAGATTCTGGTCTTCCTTCATTGACCACTCATATCCTTCTCAAAATGTTGTATGTGAAGATCGAACATGGAGCTCCGTATAGTTAAATACGTAATTTATATTTGATTATGTTATGCAGGTTATGGTCATAAAAATTTTAATTTTTGTATATTATTAATTTCTTTTTAAAAATCTACTTTGTTATAGTTTAAAAATTGTCTAGGCAAGAAGTCCAAGAGTTTGTTCAGAAGAAATAAAAAAGGATTGATGCATAAGCTTCTTTTGTTTTTGTACGGAATTTCATATAAAATTATTAAGCAAATATTTAAATAACAAATGGGTTTTTTTCTACATCGTTTACTTTTGTTGATTTAAAATTTTATTCCAGGATTGTTTTACTATTTTGGTTTATCAATATATAATTTACAGACTCGTGCAGATCAGCTGGAGCATGAAGTAGTTCGATTAGCAAATGAAAATGCTAAGCTCAAAAGGTTGCAAAAACAAGTAAGGATGATTTATTTATTTATTTATTTTTTATTTCGTCATCGATCAATATTATATTATATTTGTTTAAAACACATGAACAAATTTATTATATTATAACCATTTTTTCTATTTATTTAAAAATACATAGTCTCGTACAAGGTATATTAAAAATTTAAATCAACTTTACTTTTTTTGCCCTTTGAATAAACTTTTTCTATTTTTGGTATTTAATGTATAGAAATATATTGGATTCTCGAAGCACTAGAAGATAAACTTTATGTTGAGTATATACATTTTAAATGTTTTGGGTAACATGGTGGATGGTGGTCCTCTTAGAAAAATATTCTTTTTTACTTTTGTTACTTATAAATATTTAAAGAAATATAAAATACTCATATGTAAATTATAGCACTTCTTGCTTTATGATTAGAGTATGTAAATCATTTTTGATTGGTTACAAATTGTTAATTATGTTTGTTATTTGTCATTTATAATATGTATGTAAAATTACTTTTATTAAAATATTTGCTTGATAAAGTTGTAATATTTGTTGGTAACATTAAGTACAAATGGCCCACACGCATATGGAGAGGGAGAGGGAGAGAGAGAGAGATTACTTTGCTTATTTTGGGTGCTAACACAAGTTGCTTATTTTGGATACTTTCACAAGTTGCTTATATATATGAATATTAGGTTAGCTACCCGTGTAGCACACGTGTTAGAATAAATAAATTAATTTAAACAATAACATAATAATATGACATACAGAAAAAATATGTTCAACAAATATAAAGATATATTATATGGTATAATAAATTATACACTATACAATATGGAAATAGAAAATTTATAAATCTCTAAATATTTCTTGATACACAATATGTGTAGTTTTATTTGTAGCTTTACTTGTTTGTTCGAAACTTAATAGTTTCACATTGTTTATGATTTTAACTCTAGTTAATGCAGCAAATAACTGGTCATGAGTTAAAACAAATTGTCTAAAAAACAAACTAACAATCTACAATGATTGACCTTCTTTTTTGTTAATCTTCATTCCAAACAAAAATTAAGTGAAAATGTCATTCTTTAAAATTAATACCTTTATCTAAAGGCGTAGGATTTAAAAAATAATAATAAACTGTGAGTTACAATATTATTTGTTCAACAGATATAAAGATATATTATATGTTATAATAAATTATACACTATACAATATGGAAATAGAAAATTTATAAATCTCTAAATATTTCTTGATATACAATATGTGTAGTTTTATTTGTAACTTTACTTGTTTGTTCAAAACTTAATGGTTTCACATTGTTTATGATTTTAACTCTAGTTAATGCAACAAATGGTCATGAGTTAAAACAAATTGTGTAACCAAACCAATAATCTACAATGATTGACCTATTTTGTTAATCTTCATTCCAAACAAATATTAAGTGAAAACTTCATTCTTTAAATCAATACTTTTATATAAAGGTGTAGGATTAAAAAATAATAATAAAATTGTGAGTTCCAATATTATTTCTGGATATGATTTCGGCTTCTATAGCACAGTTATCTTATTGTATTTTCACATGTTGCTTAATTTCATTGCATAGACCAAATTTCTAGTTAATATTTTAATCAGCATCAGTTAAACATCAGCTTTAAGAACTAACATATGACTTAACAACCTTATTTTTTGAGGTCATTTAAAAAGTCAATAAACTAATACTTTTTTTGTAACATATCATTTTATGTCTGATAGATACCATATGAAGAATATAAGGATATACAAAGTCAATTTATCGTCTGATTAACAATGTGCTAACGTTTAACATTTTTATTCCAAAGGTAAGAAGTTGTCTTTATCGCATGAAGAACCAAAACATGTAGTATAGTGTTAATATTTGTGTGGATTTTTAAGATGATGAATTTAACATAAACGATGGGTTGATTAAATAGCAAATTTAAAAAATGTTGTAAATGGCTACTTTTTTAAACCAACCCGTGGATCGAAACCCATTCTTATAATAAAATGTTTTGACTTGAACCATGTTTGATACTTTAACCGGTTAAAGAACCCGTCGTTTAAATTAATATAAACACTGAGAATACTTCAATAGTTAATTTGTCTTTTAAGAGTTTGAATGATTAAAAAGAAAAAAAAAATTATATTTAAGATGAGAGAGAGGAAGGAAAATCTAAAATACAAAATTTTAATAATAAAGATAAATGTATTTAAGATGAGAGAGAGGAGGGAAAATTTTGTAAGGATTAATATGGTGATGACATATAGTAATAAGAAAGTTTTGTTTATTATATATAGTATAGATGAAATTTATGTAATTATTTTTTATTAATTTATTATATTATTATATTCAACTTGAGTATGTATCTACGTTACACATACGTAATATAGTTTCATCAAAGGGGCAGATCTAGCATAGATTAAGTGAACAAAATTTTAATGTATTATGTATCTGTTATCACTGAACAAAATTTTAAAACCTGCATTACCCGTTATTGTTTTGTTAAACTTATAGTTTATTATTACTTGCAGGCAGATGCTTCACATGTTGCAAAAGAACCTAGACTTCGAAGAAGCAAAAGTGCCCCATTTTGAGAAGTCTGCCTTCTACAAATTTGGCTAGATGTTAGGGGTAGTGTTAGGAAGTGACTGTTTTGTGTCTTTTAGTTGATGAATATGGGGTAATGGACTATTTATGTGTGTGTGTGTAATTATTACCCATTTTGCTCAAACACCCTTCAACTATGAGGGTGTCGGCTAGTGAACCCAACCAATAATATTATATATTGTGTTTTGTTTTTATCAATTTGCTATTGTAACTAGAATCATGTGTAATTTATAGATATTGGAGCATCATGTCTGGATCATTATCTCAACCTTTTATAACTAGTTTGAAAGACACATTTTTTTCTTCAGTTATGTTTATTTTTTTAAGAACCCTTCCCATCCGATTTTCCGCCTCTATCTCTGTTTTAATTATAATTGTTTTTGTTGTTTTATCTCGATTTCGTACACTCACAAAATTTTATAGATTGATAAATATTAATCTTCTAGAGGGTCGCTAATGTTTATAAAAAAATTTATTTATTATATAGATTTCAATATACAAGTGTTTTAGTTCTTTTATCTATTTTCATATTTACATTTATAGAGAAAAGTGACTTTTAAAGACTTCAATATAAATGCTCTTGTATATACTATTAATTGTGGTGACCAACATGAATAGTACCATTTAATTGCGTTACTATTTGGTATGCTCTTATTATTATTATTTTTCTTTTGGAGGATAACTTTGACAGTTAAGTTATTTTACGGCGTGAACGCGTCGCACCCCATCACCTTACTCAGGCCAACTATGTTGACATAATCGGGATCCACGCTGGCATCTAAGTTTGGCTTGACGTTCCCGGTAAAACCCAGTTGGCTCACCTCGCCCGAAGGCACGACAGGTTTTAATGCTCTGGTAAAATCCGGTCAGAATCAAGATTCGAACCCGAGACATCAGGGTTATCCATCATGTTCTTGGTCATTGGGGCAAGCCCCGCTGGTTAAATTATTCTTTTTTTTTCTGATAGTAGTTTGTATAATATATCTAAAATTATTTTATTATTTAACTATTCTTTAATCATTTTAAATGTTAAAATTATTTTATTATTTAAGTTAATATTTTGAATTTCATATTTAGTTTTAGATTTCATGTTTATGTTATTTTCTATAATTATTAAAGTAATTAGTTTTGTAAATATTGAATTTAATGTTTTAGTTGGTTATATAACTTACGAAAACACATTGAATATAATTCATATTGAAACGTAGATAAAATGTTATTGGAATACCCCTTTTATCATAATTAAAACTGTGAGGGATTTAACAAATTGTTAAACTTGAGAGATTGAATTAAATTGTGACTAGAGTAATGAAATATCTAGGCAGTAAGGGCATCTTTAATGGTGTGTTGTTAGGAGGTTTGAATCCTAGGTGGCTCCTAGGTGAAAGAGAGAGAGTGAAAAGGGTTTGGAGTTTTAATATGGTTTATAAGGTATGTGTAAGAGAATGAAGGAGTGAGAATGAAATGAGATAAAATTTAATTGGATGATTAAGATGTTTGAATTTCAAACCATCACCAAGCATTGGAGATGCTCTAAGGCAACCATGCCAGTTCCAGACCAAGTCCACTCTTTAATGGACATAAGGGATAAGATTTAAGTAATCAACCTCTACCTTTGTTAGGCCTCCAACTTAATATTTTTTAAAATTTTAAACCGGTTTCGATTCAACAACACTGATATAAAAAAACGTTTAATATGTTAAACTGGTTTTTTTTTAATATTAGTAAAATACAATATGTGTTTACTATTTTATAACAATGTGAAATACTTATCTAACTATATATATAATTGTATACCATAAAATCTTAGGTGTCACTCAAAGGTTATCCCCCCCCCCCCCCCCAATCTAGAACCACCGGATAACCCTTAAACGGGTTATAACATCTCATTTATTTGAGAAATAACCTCTTAATTATCAAAGAATAATTTTCACGGGTTATGTGTCTTACCAAACTCTAATAGCACTCAAATAGGTTATAAGATCTCAGTTATTGATAAACACTTACATTATCAAACCCTAATTTAATTTATCTGCTTTACATGTTCTTCGTTGCTGGTATATCATCTCCATCTTCGGTAAATTTCCGATACTACCCACCATCGCCAACTACATCAACGCCTCTCTTTTAGTTAGACAAATATTTGTGTTCATGTTTGCACATTTAAAAAAATCAACATGCTCGTGTTCGTTTATGCTTGTTCGTTAAAAATCTAGAAAACCTAAATATCTCAACTAATAAAACCTAAACGTTAAAAAATATAATAACAAACTATATATGTATTAAATTAAAACAAAACTATGTTAAAAAATAAAATAATCATCATAAAATACAAAACGATTAAAAACGAAATTTTAAATAAACTCTTTTAATACGGGAGGATCAAACTAGTTTCAAATATATAAAAGAGAAGTGATTTTGATTTACAAGATTAAAAACTACAAATGAGATTAGGCTTAGCACGTTATATATATTATATTATATTCTCATTTTATAATAAAATAAAATAAAATATTTAATCAATACATGGTGGGAGATGGACGTACATAGGAGTCTTATTATTGTCATCAAACGAAGAGGGTCCATGCCTAGTTGTAGCATCATCATTAGTCATTACCTCCCCAATACAAACCGTACCAATTAAGCAAACGCCTTTGGCTACATTAAATAATGACAATGAGATTTAGTTTAACTGGTATTAGAAGAAAATGTAGATTTATGTTGAAGACTCTAAGGGGGTGTTTGGTACAGAGAATGGAATTGTAGAGAAATGGAATTGCAGAGAAAGAGAATTGGTCTGGAGAATGAGAATTGACTGTTCTGTTTGGTAGTACAGAGATTTCAGTAGAGAAATATAGCTGAGAATCATTTCTCTTGTTTGGTACATAGAAAATAAACAGAGAATTATATCAACTTTATCATTAGCACAAGTATTTTATTCATAACAAATATTTATTAAAAAACAAAAAACATATAAAAAGATGCATAAATTCCAACCAAAATATGCATTGATCAAACCAATTCACATACAAAACATAGTTTTTAAGCAAAAAAACATCAACCATAGTTAAAACCAATTCACATACAAAACATACTTCAACCATACACAACTATCCCATTGAACCATCGGTATACAACTCGACCATCTCAATTTTCTCTTCTATTGTCAACGCAAGAAAAGAACGTCCTAGATCCACATATTTACCAATCAAATGAGCTGCTTTGAACCGTTTTTTCGTAGTGATACTTGGTAAAGCTTACAACTCATTACTAACCTTTTCATAGATTTCACGAGCCTCCATACCTTCTTTGCTAAGTTGTTCACCCACCATCTCCCCAAATCGAAGCAAAACTTCCTTGATATCTTTGCAAGACTCTCGATATATCTCATCTGCATCCGTGCTTCTACCTCTTTTGCGCTTGCTTGTTACACTTCCTGTTTGTCCTTCAGATCTATCAACATTTGGAACAACTTCATCAACAAAATCAAAGTCTTCAATATCAACAGGTGAGATTTTTTGCGTCTCTTGAACAACATCTTCTTCTCCAAGGTCAACTGCTTTACTACCAGTAGCTCTATCCTTACCGAATATGGTACACAATTTGTCATAGAAAGGAAATGACTTGTCACGAAAATTCACAGCACCTTTGTGAGACTATAAGATAATTACAAATAAATTAGACTAAAATTTTAAAATCTAAAAAATATATTTTTTAGAATATACCTTCACGTATTCATTCCAAACACTATCATCGGCAATAATACAACATTTTTGTTCATCCCAACCAAACCCACTTGTATGCACCATATCATATACAATGCTAAAGTGTGTCTTCCATGTCTTCATCCTAGACTTTATATGTGGTTCTGCTTTGAGGCCAGAGTTAGGAAGACTTACATCTAGCAATTGTTGAACACCATTTAAATAACCTGGTTTGAATCCATTGTCAGCACCAGCATACTTTCCGGATGCATGTATCTCCATTAATGCATCAATTAGCTTTGCATCTTCATCATTTGTCCAGGTATGCTTGCTCCGAGTAACTCCTCTCACTATATTTGAATCTGCCATGTCTACGTACAAATGCATAATTATACAATTAAAAATCATAATTCATGTAACTACAAATACAAATATAACAATAAACATTAATAAGAAACAAATAAAGTGCATAAATAAACATTAATAAGAAACATCCTTGGTTCTACAAATAAAAAATACATAATTGTCAAACATAATTAAGAAACATTGTTGGCACGCTGAACGCATCGCAGTCCAACTATTAAACATTTCATTAGCAAGAAGGTCTCTACGATCGGTCCATTCTTGTGAGGGCTCGATCATAGAAATAACATTGTCATGGTCATTTGCAGGTTGTGTGTGATTTACTGGGATTTCGTTATCAAGAGGGTCTTCACTCATTGTTGTTCGTATGAAATTGTGCAATAAACAACAAGCAATGATGATACGTGGCATGGACTCTATGGGATGATATGAGTTATCACGCAAAATAGCCCATCTATCTTTAATCATTCCGAAACATCTTTCTATAACATTCTTGGCCGATGAATGTCTCATATTAAAGAACTCCTTAGCATTCGTAGGAGGACGAGACCAATCGTTAAGATGATAACGTTGACCTCGATATGGAGTTAAAAATCCTTCACCATTTGTATAACCGGCATCACAAAGGTAGTATGTTCCTACAATTAACCATAAACTCTATGTTAATTATCATACTTAAATCTATGTATATTCTTTGAAAATTGTCTATCACATACCCGGAGTTATTTTAAGACCATTGGGTCTACTGATTGCATCACGCAAAACTCTACTATCAGCTGCAGAACCCTCCCATCCCTCTAAGACATACGTAAATAAAAGGTCTCTCGTACATACTCCGAGTACGTTAGTACAAATCTGCCATTTTCTTGTCCTATAAGGTTTTCTATCAATAGCAGGGACTTTAACTTTAATGTATGTTCCATCTAATGCTCCTAAGCAACCCTGAGTTAAAAGAAAACATTACTTACTAATTTATGTTAGCAAAAAATATATTTAATAAAAAATGTGTTTGACTAACCTTAAACCATTTCCATCTTTCATCAGTTTCATTATCTGGCACTGGCACGGGTGACTTGTAGAGTTCTTTGTGTAATCGACATATAGCATTTAAGACTAACTTGAAATACCGACTTACAGTTTCCCCGGACCGATGAAATCTGTTGACTAGTATCCTATTCTTTGCATTATGAGCAAGGGTATGTAAAAACATAGCAACTTGCTCATCGACTAGCATGTTTTTACTATTCTTTAGTCCCCCTCTAGTTTCTAGCATATCACAAAGTGTTGTAAATGCATGTATATTCATTCTTATGTTAACAACACTCGTAACATCACTTTCATAAACCATCCTCACCATGTTTTCACGCCTATTATGGTAACTCATTAAATATTCTGTACGTAAAGTCATTGACTCAATCGACCGACGCAAATGATAAGTACACAACATCCACCAACGAATCGTAACATAAATGACATAAAATGCACCTATGGCAACTATTCTTTGTCTGGAAGGTGATCTTGCCATCTACACATAAAAATATAAGAAAATTCAAGAAAAACAAATAACTCCAAAATATAATCCAAATATTAGCAACAAAGTGATCATGAAAGCAAGAAAAATGATTACAGGCTACTTTATTCACTGACTTGCTGAATGTTTTTTGTTTTCAAAAGGTCACCCCTTTTAATAGAGGAGTATTAAATACTTGCATATTTTGTAGGGACAATATATGTGAATGCTCATGTGACATTATTATGTTAGATTTCATGCTATAATAATAATAATAATAATAATAATAATAATAATAATAATAATAATAATAATAATAATGCACAAGTCACTAAACTTATTTTTTCAGGAATGGACTACAACACAGAAGAAACTCATGGCAAGATGGTACTTATGGTACAACTTGTCCAATCCCACCTGGCAAGAATTTCACATACATGCTTCAAGCCAAGGATCAAATTGGTAGCTTCTTTTACTTCCCTTCACTTGGCATGCAGAAGGCGGCTGGAGGCTACGGTGGCATTAAAATCTACAGCCGCCCACGCATTCCAGTCCCGTTTCCTTTCCCTGCTGGAGATCACACGGTTCTTGCCGGGGATTGGTACAAAAAAGGCCACCAGGTTGGTTAGCTAGTTTAATTAGCTTTGCATAATATTTGAAATTGAATTAGTTTGACTGATTAATTAATGTGTTTGGTGTTTGTAGAGATTAAGACACATATTGGACATGGGCAAGAGCATTTCTAATCCTGATGGACTTATCATCAACGGGCGTGGCTGGAACGGTTACACCTTTGATGTCGAACAAGGGAAAACATACCGGTTCAGAATATCAAACGTCGGGTTGCAGACATCTATCAACTTTAGGATTCAAGGGCATAAAATGAAACTTGTGGAAGTGGAAGGATCACACACGGTCCAGAACACCTACGATTCGCTTGATCTCCACGTTGGACAGTCGGCTTCCGTGTTGGTCACTGCCAACCAGCAAGTCAAAGATTACTACGTTGTCGTGTCTTCACGCTTCACCCGTCATGTGCTCACAACCACCGCTGTTCTCCACTACAAGAACTCTAGAATTGGGGTCTCAGGCCCTCCCCCTGGTGGCCCCACCACACAGATTGCCTGGTCCCTGATGCAGGCTCGAACATTGAGATGGAACCTTACTGCAAGCGGGCCTAGACCGAACCCGCAAGGCTCGTATCATTACAGTCTGATCAAGCCTAGCCGGACCATCATGCTATCTATATCGCGCTGGACAACGTGGGGATGTGGAACATACGGTCAGATAATTGAATTGTTGGAATCAGTTTGCTTTGTGTCTGTTAAATCTAAACTTCATTTAGCTAAGAATATTGAAGCAGTTGCTAATTTAATCAACAACATAAACCTAATTCATGTTCTACCACTTAATAATTATTGATTTGTACAAAGCTAATAGAATAAGATGTACAATGAAAACAAAGTGTTGGATTAAAGGAGAACTCACAGGTTAGGTTTGGTGATGATTAAATGATTGATAGAAGCTGATTCCAGGTACGGCGGCGATGCTGATGGATGTCAGGTGACTGCCGCTGTGTTCCTGAGTTCTATACACGGAGAGAAAAGAAAGAGTTTGAAAGGAAAATGAGGAAAATGGGAGAAATGAAACCCTAGAAATCCAATTCTCCGTTTTTTTTAGAGAAACAAAATCAGAGAAATGGAAATGGTTATTTCCATTTCTCACCTCTTTCTTTCATAAACAAACAAGAAAATTCTTTCCAATTCCATTTCTCACCCCTCAATTCCCTCTACCAAACACCCCCTAAGAATATTTAACCTATTCTTTATCGTATATCCATATATCTTAAATCTCAAATATATATAAATGAAACATTTGAAAGCTCTATTATTGATCACTACATTCTCTTAAATCATCAGATTGTTTTATTTATGAATTGAGACTTCTTATTCATTTGATTCGAATTCACGGGTATAAGTCTCATCAAATCTAGATCACCCTTAAACGGGTTATAACATCTCATTAAACAAAAAATTAATATAACTAAATATTTTATATGAAAATCTTATTAAATAAGGATATACTAAAATTTACTATCCGATTTTTTCTTTAAAAAAAAGATATTAACATAATTAAGAAACAAATTTATAGTAAACAAAAACAATCGGGTCACGAGTATCACCAAACCCAGATAACTTTTAGACTGGATTATAACATCTCATATGTTTGTGAAACAATTTCATCATCAAACCCTAAATACATTATTAATTTTCTTACAATAAATAAAATTAAATTCAAAAAATATATAAATATAAACGAATAATGTAAAACAACATCCATAATACGAGGGATAAAATCTTGTATCATATAATGACACTAAAAATCACTGTATTTATATCTTATGTTCAATTAAATGATACCTTTTATATTTTTTTTCAGTATACTTTATCTCTCCATAACTCACAACCAATTTCAGAAAATATAAGAAAATTATAACGTATAAACAGTGAAACCGCAAATAAAACTTTCCCATATAACATTTTCTTTCTCATCTACTCAAAATCACCCATAATTATACCATATAATATGCAAGTATCCCTTACATATTTTTAAGAAACGAGTTGGGAATGCTCTAGGGTCTCAAATTTGAACCTGATCCCAACCGAGTTTACCACAATGGGCATTAGGTAGGCGGGTTTTTTTTTCTTGAAACAGGGATGATGGACCTGGGCTACTCAGCATTGTCTGCGATCGCAAGCGTATAAGATCCTTTTTTGCCATTGGATTTTCACGGATAAACAAATTTTATTTGTTGGTCGTTAAGAAAAATCATGCAAAATAATGTCAAATTAATGATTTTTAATTTTATTTACAATAAACAGTAATAACACACGGAAAAACAAGAGAAGTAAAGAATAAATAATTTGCTTATTTTGGCCCTCACCAAAGTTTGTTTTTATGTGCATAATTGGTCAAACATTATACTACAAATTAATGACACCATCTCCCTACCATGTGTGTGCATATATAGTAAGAAAAAAAAATCTATAATTGATAGATAAAGAATAAATTTAGTTAGTGATATCGGAAGGGAGCTGCTATTTAGATATTTTTTTATTTTTGGAGAGGATGTATATAAAAGATAAAATGTTTATTAAAAGGGTGCGTGAATAGCAAAAATGTGCTTGAATAGACAAAAATGATCTTGAGTCTAAGAGCATTCTCATGCAACACATCATATTATGTGAGAGTGTTTTTATAATGTAGAGAATGATTTAGGGTGTTTTGAGTGAAGAGTTTTTTTATATTTTAGAAAATGTAGTGATTTTTCTGTATATTTGAAAAGCTACTGTTCACTCTTTATAATTTTTTAATATATTTTGAAAGTGGTTGTGAATGAAGTAAAGAGAAATGGTAATAATAAAGGTATAAATAAGTATTATTTAATTGATAAGGAGAGAGAAAATTTAGTGTGTTTTAGTGTAGTTTTGGATTTATGGATACGGGGGTTGGATGAGAATACTCTAATAGCTTTTCTAAAATGGTATGAGTTTAAATCACGTGTGTGTGTATAGAGAGAGAGAACAATGTTATTATAATAAGTATATTTTTTCTAAGAAGTATAGGAAGTGTGTATTTACCATTAGATCTAATAAAACACACCACACAATAAACACACTTTCAACATCTACCGTAAAATCAACATATCTAACGCAACAGATTACTTCTTACACTTCTTAGACACACTCCACTTCTTATTATAACCCCCACCTTATATATATATATATGTGTGTGTGTGTGTGCGCATGTGCGCGCGCGCGTGTGTGCGTGCGTGTTGAGATTTATAATATGTTAACATTTTAACTCGCTAGTGCTATGTTACTCGTCAACTCTTGCAAACTCAACTTAAACGCCATGGACGCTAATGTATATGGTATACCCATGAACAATACTGTAAAAATCGCTAGTCGGGCAATCAGGTGTGGACTAACGGTTAATCAAGAATAATCTGATCAAACTTTAATGTATAATTTTTAGATTTGTATGTATAGACAAACATTTTTATATGTAATTTTTAGTTTCATATATACACATTGAAAATTGGCCGAAATCTCATAAGAAACCGCTGATTTTGGCGGGAACCTCATCAGAAAACGTTGACTAAGTTCGATTAATTCCGATTTTGGTCGGATTGGCCATTGACTGATTAATTGGCCGACTAGCCCAAAATTAATCAGTGGGCTGGAGACTAGCGATTAGTCAGGGATTAATCGATACTTAATCAAGATTTTTACAACACTGCCCACGAGCTTAATGTTAATAATTGACGAGATTAGCGAAATAATTCAAGTTACAAGATTTATAAAATCTCAAAAGTTCATATGCAAAAAAGATCATTTTGGATTAAAGTATGAAACCTTTAAATGTGACAAAGCCATTATAAACGATTTTAGCATTTTACTCATTACAATATAATAATCTAAGTTTATATATATATAAGAAGAAAAGGTTAACAATAGCATCGCATAGCGGAAAAAGCACGTGTACATTGTACTAGTGTAGGTGGTTACGAGGTGGAAAGTTGGATATGACCGGCATGTTTGTCTATATTTACCCTTTAACTTCTTCATTAATTAGTCATTAAGTATATAAAATTCGAAAAAAAGATTCTTATTTTTTTTATTTTATTATTTCAAAATATATATTCGTTACACTTTTTTATATTTTTAATAAATTGCACTTTTCTTGTATTTAAGTCAACGCACTCTTCAGATTTGAAGAGCCCTATTGCCCAACTTTGACTAGACTATGTTGCCTTAACCGGGCTTATGCTGGCTTCAGAGTTTGGCTTGAGCGTTCTTTCGGGAAACAATAGCGGACACTGCTAATAATTGTCGTTGTGTTGGCACAAGAGCAGAATCTTTGACGTAACACACGGTGGGATGAAAATCTGGGTGGGCTCGGGATTTGAACAATTGAACTGACAAGCTTGCACAATGTCTAGCTAAAACCCTCCAATATTATAATTCAATAAAAGTAATATAAGTAAGGATCAAACTTTAGTTTTCACTTAAGAACCGCATGCCTTATACAATTGGACCACAAGTGATGGATAATTGCACTTAGAAGAGTGTTTAATTTATTATGATAATAATATTTTTGAATATTAATAATTTGATTTTAATTCAATAGTATAATATTATCATTATTATTTTTAAAAAAATAATATAAATTGCAAAACGTCTCCATCAACCATCGAAATTGATGTTGCTACACCTTGTAATTAAATGTGCTGAGATGGAGAAGGGCAACAAAGTTTCATCAAGTTAATGTCCATCAACAAAAAATAATAATAATAATAATAAAAAATCCGAACCAGTTTAAAACCGATGCAGTTGATGAAGAAAATATTCAGTTTGTTCTTGTAGTCCAACAACTAAACTCCAACAGCCCTTCGAAATCAACATAACTGCAAGTAGTGGTGCTCTTTGGGTCTCTTTTTTTCTTTTTCGAATAAGGTTGTTCAGATTTTTTGATGGAAAAAAGTGACCCGAGAACCGACCTCATTTAAAGTTCTGGCTGGTTGGGTTTGTGTTAATTTGGGCCGGTTTGTTCAGTTTTCGGGTTTAAATGTAAAATTTTTCACCAAATATCATCAAAATTCAAAAATTATTTGACAATATGATATGATAATATTCAAGCTTCCCATAACTTACTATTCCAAATACCAAGATTCTAAACGAAAACACATCTATGAAAAAAAAAGACAGTTATGGTTTGTTTTTTCGGGTTCCGGGTTGTTTAGGTTTTTTGCTGTGAAAAAGTGACCCGATAACTGACACATTTAAAGTTCAGCTTGGTCGAGTTTGGGTGCCTTCAGGTCATGTTTCGGGTAAAAGTTATAGGCTCACAACCCTAGTTGCAAGCAATCGAATGAACCCACTACTCAAACCCAAGCCCAAGCCAAAGCCAAAGCCCAGCTGCTTGTTTTAGGGTTGCCAATGTTAAATTAAATTAGTGGGCCAATGCAATAATTCAATCCATTTTGTATAACAAATGGTGCATGATATCAAATAAAAGATCAAAACAATCTTTATAATTGAAACTTACAAAGAAGTGGATGAAAAAAAAAAGAAAAATAGTACTTGTCAATTCACGTTATCAAATTCATATTTTTGCTGAGGAAATCGCGAACAATGATTCTGTATGCATTCTCTGTAAAATGAAAGCTATCCCAGAATACATATTCGGACACATTTGTACACGTGTACTTGCATAAGAACGCTACCTCTATAGTCCCCGTGCCACAACAACCTATGTTTGAAACATCAAACCCTGCAACAAAATATCATAAACCGATTGATTTTTTTGTCAAGTTTATTATTTTTTATACAAACTAATATTTTGAAAAAAAACAAATAAGTTCAAACCGACTGAACCAGACTATGAACACCCCAGTAAGTATGAATTAGTAAATCTTTTATTCAATTATCGGTAGAAAATAAACGTGAACAAAGAATTATGTTTTTGTAACGAAAAACAACATACCATATTTTGTAGGGTTTTGAATGATGTCAAGTGGAAGATAATAACCATCAATGTAAGCCAATTTTGCAAAAGGAAGATTATTGTTCAAATAATTGATCTTCATTGATAACTTGGTGTTGAATAATGCTGCTAACTCATTATACCTCTCTGCACATTGTCTTTGTGTTCCTCCTTTTAAAGTTCTTTGTGATGGTAGACATCCTATGGGTGGGATCCCAAACACGCCGATTCGTCGAACACCTAAATTGCATAACTTCTGTTGATTTTAATCATAATATTAGTGTTAAATAGGAAGTCACATGTCAAAAACCTTGATAACTTGCCAAGCGAAGGATATAAGATTATAAGTTGCGTAAAGCATAAATGACCATTTTACCCCTTGGACGTGATTTCAACAAGATACTTATGCAAAAAAAAACAAGAAGTTCATTTTATAAAAAAACAAACATACTTCTTATTTTGCAAGGAAAAATTACCTATCCTAATTTTAGTATACTAAAAATCCTTAAACGTGTAACAAATGCACGGAAAAGACTCTCAACATGAGACTACAAGATCCCAAGGCCTAGCCATCAACCCCATGTGACATTTAGGGGTACAAACGAGCCAAGCTGCTCATGAGCTACTCGAGATCGGCTCGTGAAAAAACTCGATTGAGCCGAGCTTAAACGAGTATGAGCCCAAGCCTAAAAGTAACCTCGTTTAATAAGCGAGTCCGAGCTTTACTTATCGAACTCGAGCCAACTCGTGAGCTTAAACGAGTCTATAATTAATATAAATTTTGCAACATATATTAATATATCTTTAATAGTTATTAATTAATCTATACTATGTTATGAAAAATAACTAAATAATATATATTGTGTTATATGTAAAATTATTGAAAGAAACTATATAAAAGTAATTATAAATATATAAAAGTTAATTAACAAATAGTAAATGACCGAGCTCGAGCTCGAGCTTTAGAAATAGAGATCGAAATGAGCTAAGTTACCTGTAAAAAGGAGGAAGCAGAATCTACCAAAAGTTGAGTGTAGGAATCAAAGTCATAGTGGTAAAGCCTTATAGGGTTGTTAAAATATGTGTTGGTGACATCATTACTTCCAGTTGCAACTACAAACAACCCTTTACTTAATATTGTGTTAACCACTTCCTCACCAGCCATTGATTTCACCTTCTCCATGTACTCTTTAAATAACTCTATTTGTTCCTCAAGTGATATCACTGACTATTATCAAATAAAAAAATTTACAAGTTATAATAATTACTTAATTTGTATGTACTGGTGCAAACGAGCCGAGCAGCCCAAGCGTCAAATAAAGCTCATTTAGTTCAGAACAATAAGAAAGCTCGAAGATTGTTTAGGCTCGTCAAGACTTAACGAACTTTGTGTATATTTTACGTTGTGACTCTTTTGGACTTTTTTGTATATTATTAGTTTCACACTCCAAAGTCGATCTCAAGCCGAGTATTTGCCCGTTTAATGTAGTGCACACGAGCTTGAGCCAAGCTTAGGCTCGTTAAAGTGGTTCCTCAAAATCAAAAAAAAAATATTAAAAATGTATGTAAATCAATAAAAAATATATTTAGATCGAATCAATAAAAGCTCGAAACAAGCCGATCCCGAGATGCAGATAAAGCTCATTTAGTTATCGAGCCCGAGCTCAAGCCTTATATGAGAAGATCTTATAGGCTCGTTGAGCCTTTACGAGCTTTGTGTATTTTTAAGTTAAAACTCTTTTGGACTTCTATGTATATTAGTTTCATACTCCACAGTCGAGCTCAAGCCAAACTTTTGCTCGTTTAATGTAGTTCACATGAGCTTAAGCCTAGCTTAGGCTCGTTTAAGAGTTTTCTCAAAAAATAGAGAAATAGTAAAAATGTATATGAATCAATAAATAATAAATGATTAGAGCCTGAGCTTGAACAAATGGCACACGGGCCAAGCTCGAGCATGAGCTCTTGTAAGTTAAAACGAGTTGGGCTCGGGCTCGCTTAGCTTACACCCCTATTCGTATGTTACAAAACCCACCGACGGCCTGACCAACCCGACCCATGTAGGTTATACATACCGCAAGCTCAGATGTAAGGGGATCATATCCACCACCTCCAGATGCAAAGTTAACTCCTGTCACTAGATCTTCAATTTTAAGGGATGGATCAAGATATGGTGGCAGTGTGTCTTTAATACCTAAGTCTTCCACTGCAAATTATTATAGATACATTAATTAACAAATTGTTAAAAAATAAATATGATTTTCAAAGTCTTAATACAAAAAAGGACCAACAATTTTCATTACTTACAAACACGGACATGTTCATTTTCTTAACAAATGAACATGAACAAGAAAACCGTGTTCATTTAACTGTCTGTGCAATCATTTGTTCGGTTAAGTTAAATACACGAAAACGAATATGCATTATTCGTATTTGTTCGGTTCATTTACAAGCCTATATAAAAGAGGATTGATATAAATCATATAATAGTCTACACATTGAAGATAATATGAATTTTCTCTTAGACTTATTCTCATTTATTCTTGCTTCCACTCTGCATCAAGCATAATAATAATCATGCATAATGTTTTCCCAATCAAATTATTATCTTTTAAAGATTAAAATGTCAACTATTTAATCAAGCAAAAACACAATGAGAGTTATGATAACTGCATAATGCACCTGTACCTTTTGCTTTAAGTGTGATACATATGACAGTTACATAACCACCCACCCACTATCTCAATAAATCATCAATTCACTATATAAAATGTTTTATGCCGTTCTCGCAGTTCTCAACATAATATCGGTTCTGAAAAACACGCATCCCTACATGGCTACATATGCATGTGTGCATGTATGTATACAGTATATATGTATGTATATTACCAAGGAAATCAGAAGGAACTTTGCCATTAGAAAACCTGCCAGTGGGTTGACCTCCAGAAAAATCTTGACCATAAGGAGGATAATTCACCTTAAAAATAGTCTGCAAGTAGTTATTATTTCCTGTATCAACTACTGAGTCACCAAACACTATAACTGCTGGTACTTTTGAACCACTGTTTGCATCACACTGTAAATGCAACAGCAACAAGAACACAAGAAAATAAGATGGTTTGTGGAGGATAATATGCATTGTTATTTTGATGATGTGTGAAAGATATGTTACATATTCAAAGTCATATATATAAGAGCATTAAAGACACACATATCTATCCAACTGTTGTTGTCATGCTTCTGTGCAGTGTATACAGGAACAACCTAGAAAAGGATCTTTTATATTAATGCACTAAATATAAGTTACTATATAAAGTAAAAAAATAATTTGTATGCTCTCTTTTTTGGTAATTTTGATAACCTGCGTTACTGGAAAACTCGCACGCTCGCAGAGACTATGCTAACCAATGGGATCGGTTAATATGTAGTTTGTAAACCACCCGAACCGCCCGAATTGAAGAAAGTGGCCGGTTTGAAATATATATGGTTTGCTTCACTGTTTGACGGTTTATGGTTTGGTTTATTGTTTGGAACTAGGAATTAGACGTTTAATATTTGTTATCATTATTATTTTTTTCGTTTTAGGAATATGAAGTTCATTATAGGGTTTGGATCAAATACAAATGAAATTAACGTGCTAAACGTGAGAATCAAGTAGAGTCATTATATATACAAGTAGAGTATTTATGTAATTACATCATAGAGTAATGTAATTACATAAATACTCTACTTGTATATATAATTACTCTACTTGATTCTCACGTTTAGCACGCTAATTTCATTTGTACGTTAACCTTCCCCATATTTTCTATTTATTAACAATTCTTATCATTTCTTCAAAAACCATAGTTCGCGGTTTGGCCGAAAAAATTCTTCAATACCAGCTGAATAGGCCTGTGAATAGTAAACATATAATTATGAGTTTTAAGGCTAAATAGTATGTGTTTTTTTATTTATCCATGTCTTCTTTGACTATCTTGTTATGTTGATTTCTAATATTGTTATATCATGCAATATATATGTGATAGCAGGTTATTCATTGTCAAATTACGAGGCTTCTAAACATGTCAAATTATTTGAATTTAATGTTAATATTCTTTGTATATGTTATGTGTTACCAGTTAAATTTAACTGTATCACTAAAAAATAAACATAGTAGTCATATACACAAGTTGTAAACATGTCTTCCAGTCTATTTGCAACACACCCAAACAAAATTCGTTTACTAAACATTTTACGTTTATGACCCGAGCCGGTTTACTAGTTTAAACCCGATTCAAAATAGGTAAGACTGGTTATTTTCATGTTGTGTCGGGAATTGTCGCGCCTAAATTATGTTGAGGGTTAATATTGTTACATCATGCAATATAGATGTGAGTGCAGGTTATTCATTGTGAATTTATGAGGCTTTTCCACCTTCCAACACTTCTAGATATATTTTATACTTTATAGTGGTGTATATATCAAAATTATATTATCATATAAAGATATTACATGAATATCATTTTATAACACATTAAAGTGAGACTTCAATGCATTTTATGTTACCTAACTTCAAAAGAAATAAAGATATTCCATGATCTTAAGGAAGACATATCATGTGCAGGAATAAAGAGAAAAAAAATAAAAAAAATACTTGTGTGGCACAATTTTTATTAAAAATATTTACATGCCAATTTAAAAAAGATATATATGTATTTATGTTCCAACTACCAAGTTATTATTAAGCACTAAAGGCACCACGTATCGAACCTAGGAAACACGGAACATTATAGGTAGTGTTAACCATCAAAAGGTGCATGACTTTCAACCAAAATGTTGCAGCTTCTAGTCTCGCAACATGGAGTAAATAAAAGATCATAGCAATTCATAAAGAAAGTTATTGTTATTTTGTTAAGCAAAGCCCAATCATATGTATAGTTGAACTTAGAGGTGTACAAAACCATCTTTTTCCCAAATTGAACCGGTTTCTAAACCTAACCTGTTTGGGTTTTGCATGGCCAAAATTGTTTTGACCCAATCCGGTTCGTTTTTAAAAACCGGTTTCAGCGTAGAACAAGTCGAACTGATCCAAACCGATTCGGTTCGGTTTAGAACCGGTTTTAGGCAAAAAAAAAAAACGGCTTTAAAACCGGCTTGATTGTGAAAAGGCCGGACCGCTATACGAACAGGCAGTTTGGTTCAGTTTAGAACTGATTTGACTGAAACCCGTTTTAGATGTGAACCTTTCGGGTTCAATTTCCAGTTAACCAGTTTCGGACAGGTTTTTTTACACCTCTAGTTGAACAAGAAGTAGTTAAAGCCCAATCATATTTTGATGGTCATGGTCCTTGTGGAATCAGTACAATGGCCCAATATCAATTATCTACAGTAAAGTGTTACGTTATCTTCAATGTTCAATCTAGAGGTGCACAAAAAACCCGAACCCAGAATTGGACCCGAAATAAATACCCGGAACCGGTTTTTCTAATACCCGGGTTTTTAATACCCGTACCCGAACCTACCCGTAGGGTACGGATAGGGTACGCATTTTGGCACTAAAACCCGAACCCGAACCGAACCCGATTTGTACCCGGTAATACCCGAAAACCCGATTTGTACCCGGTAATACCCGAACCCGAAATCGAGGTTTTCCAATACCCAAAACCGGGTATTTCAAATACCCGATGTATACCCGGAAAATACCTTAAAAATACCCGAATAATACCCCAAAAAAGTGTAAACTTTTAAAAAATCCAATCTATACCAAAAAAATACCGGAAAAAACCCGTAAATAGGGTTTTTTCAATACCCAATAATAGGGTATTCAAATACCCGGCTTTAGAATACCCGGTTCTATACCCGACCCGAACCCGATGCATAGGGTATGGTTTTTAGAGACAATACCCTACCCAAGCCCGACCCGATTACTACCAATACCCGGTCATACCCGTACCCGGTCATACCCGAACCTGGTTCTATACCCGAACCCAGATATTTAAAAAACCTGATTTATGCACCTCTAGTTCAATTATCTATGATTTAAATATATGACTGGTTTCATTTATTAGTTTGAAGGAAAAAAACAATCCAACCTTGATAGGTTTAAAAAATGTAAACCAAACACTACTAGTTTAATTCATTTATCTAAACATATCAGACAGTAAATGAGTTTTAAAATATAAAATTTTAAACAATTTGGTGAGTTGTTTACCCCAAACATATCATTTATTAAACGAGTTATATATGACAACTCAAAGTTTGACTATTTTTGTGTGATGTTTTCTATTAAAAATTGTTATCCTTGCTTTTACATTTGACTACTTGAGATCTGACATTTCACATATTATAATGAATTTGGAGTCTGATAATTTAACCATTTCAAATTTATGCACCCAACAATGTTGTTGTCATAGGGCCGCTATTAGAACATCTTTAGTGTTAACACTAAAACTTGATCGTGTTTTAGTCGAATCAATATTATAAGAGTATCCCAATATATAATTCGTAGCTTGTCCGTGATTGCCAGTGGCATATACCACAAACGTCCTCCTTACATGTAGCTTGTTAGTGGCTAGTCAGTGGTGAAGTGTTCGCTGTGTAGAACCAGGATGGGTATAATATGTTGAAAATTTTGTAAATATTATATACACAATGAAAGCAAATAACGTTTTGTGATAAAAAAAATGGCCCCTCGTGAAGTTACAGTGTGACCCATTCAACTTTAGGTTACCTTACAATCAAAACTCTATAGTTTTTCACTTTTATTTTACTTTGACCCAACCAAAAGTAATAAAGTTGCATCTGAGTCGAAGGTTACATATGAAGAATATGCTTGGATTTCGCCTCTCAGTCTCTTAGCAAAGGATATTTGGTCCAATGATATCAGGTAGTGTAATAAGTGCTCTCTCGATTTAGAGGTCGATGTTTCAAATCCAGCAGTAGATGCATTATGTAGATTTAGAGGTAAAACATTAGCTGTTAAACTCGTCGGTCAATCACTCTTACATTGGAAAAAGAAAGTACATATTGTGTGTGGGGGTGAGTGTAGTAATATCACCAAGTAAAGACCACCACCACCAACCAAAACATGGAATCATTGAATGCAACAAATGAGGAGCCTTTGAAAGTACTCACTCATTTTAGAAGCCAACATTATTATTGAGTATATTGGGTGAAAGTTGCTTTGAACTCATCTTTCTATCCACAAATGAAACCACTCCATATCTCTATGGACATCATTTATTGTGGAACCTCTATAGGGCCCTGGTAACGTGTCATGATTATATTAATAACTAAAGTTTAATAATATAAGGACAAAATGAGAACTTATTTTATTAACCTTCTAACTTTATATTTGTAGAAAAAACAAGGAACCTGCCTTTATAATAATGATACTTTAGTTTTAGTTATTATCTATTGTATGTAATTTAACTTAGTTATTAATTTCCTTATTAAGCTAGTCATATATTCTCACTAAGCTGTTTATATTATTTATGAAAAGAAAAGTTGAAAGACTAAAATACCCTTGAAGATTTTTAAATAACATATATACCCTTTAAATTTTTTGATTTGATATACTTGAATAAGTTATAATAAAAGATTTAAAATATATAAGTGTCGACTTGTAAGTTATCAGAGATTGTCTCGCTAAAATTCAAACTTGAGTCTAAACTAAAGCTCATTTAGTAAACGTTCTCAAGTTGAGCTAACTTGACTACGCCTGTTGTTTCTAACTAAATAATATGTTATATATATGTATGCTTATAAATATTTAAAAATACTCGTGTTATATAAATAAACCATATAATTGACGCATAATAAACAAGCCAAACACAAGCTTCAAAAGATAATCACGAACCAAGCTCGAGTAGAAATAGAATTTAATCAACATCAAGCTCTGTTAAGATAAAACAATTCAAAATGGAGCTTGACTGAATTCGTTTATGTCATACTTCCAATCCTATATTATAACACCAATTCTTTTCATAGTTTTCTTAAATTTAATAATAAACCAAAACATGAGTAAGATTCTATTTATTATCTTGCTAATTTACAGAAAAACTAAGAACTCTTAACAATAATCGTTTCTTGATTTAGTGTTATCTTCAAGGCGTTGGATACTATTGACTTAGTGGGATCAAATTGAAATCCGAGGCGAGCCTGGTCGAGCTCATTAAAATATTTACATAATTTTTTATTATTATTTTGAGAGAAACCTTAAACTGGCGTAAACTCGGCTCAAGCTCAATCGTGAAGTATTAACTTTATACTTAGAAGTTAAAAAAAGTAAAACATAAAAACACATAAGGGTCGAGCACAAGCTCGATAACTAAACGGGTATTCTTTAAGGCTCAGATCGGCTCGAGCTCAAAAAAGCTCCTCTCATTTTAAGCTTTTTCAATCCAAGCTCAAATGACCCACGAGCAGCTCAATTCGTTTGCACACTATCGAAATCTCATAGATGACAAAAACAAAACTGTTAAAAAATAGTTATTATATATAATAATAAACTTTATAAAAGTATACAAAAAGACAAGTGTAAAAAAAAGGTTAACAAATAGTGTTAGATATTGGTAGGAACCAAAGGAGTCATAAAGAAGATATTTATGAAGAAGACCAATCCGCTCCATTCTCTCACATTCACATTCACATTCACATTCACATTCACATTCATACAAAATGGGAGCACATTACACAAATAAATAAACCGTTGCCGACACCTATCCATCAAATCCGTTAGGTAACTAATCCTTCCATCCACTGTCACGTTTCAACTCAAGCTCTATATTATTATAATAACAACAATAATATAACGTATTTACTTCTGTTCAATTGCAGTGCTCATTATTATTATTATTAGGTTATGAAAGTGCTGTGAATGAGAATCGGATTTGGACGGATATTCGGACGGAGATCGGGAATAAGGATGGGGATAGTGAGTACGATTGCCGGTACGTTTGGATTTGGAATTGGAGTCTCGATTGGAATGGTGATGGGATATTACTTCTTCATCTACTTCCAGCCTACTCGTGTTGAGGTAATCGTAATCGCTATTATTATTATTATTATTCGAGTTTAGTGTGATTTGGTTGGTTATTTGATGTGTTTGATTGATTGTGTTTGTGGAAAATTGTTGACTCTGGACGGAGTCAACAAATACGTTTCAGACGAGATGCTGAAATAGTGCTAATGTGATATTTTTGTTAGAATATTTTATTTTTGTTAAAAGTTAAAAAAGTTATTACCTTATAATAAGATTACACGTGGTGTTTTGTCTAGCTAAGTAATTATATGACGTGACGTAAGTAACACTAACGTATAATTTTATATGTTAAATAACTCGGTCACGAGCTACCTGAGATAGGATTAATAAAAAGTTTGACACGAGCGTGAGCATAATGTTTGTTTAGTTATTGAGCTCGAGCCTTGTATGAGGAGCTCGTTTAGGCTCGTCAAGCTAGAGCCAGGCTTAATTTGGCTCGTGTAAGGACTATGATTTTGAATACGAGCCAAGCTTTAGCTCATTTAGGCTCATCGGCTAGAGCCGAGCTTTATTTAGTTATCGAGCTCGAGCCTTGTATGAGAAGCTTGTTAGGCTCTTCGAGCTCAAGCCGAGCTTTAACTCATTTAGGCTTGTCGAGCTAGAGCCGAGCTTTAATTAGTTATCGAGCACAAGTGCCTTGTATGAGAAGCTCATTTAGGCTCTTCGATCTTGAACTAAGCCTTGGCTCGTTTAAGGACTATCGAGCTCAAGCCTTGTATTAGAAGCTCATTTAAGTTTTACCTATTTTGGATTCCTATGTATTAATTTAACACTGCACAGCCAAGCTCGAGCTGAGCTTTCGCTCGCTTAAGGTACTACACAAGCTTAAGCCGAGCTTAGGCTTGTTTAGGTTAATCTTAAAATGTATAAAAATAGTTAAAAAGCATACAGAAAATAGTTAATATGTGATAAATGACCTGAGCTCGGGTTTTAGAGAAAGAGCTTGAAACGAGTTGAGCTCTTAAGCGAATATGACATGATGTTGTTTATGATCAATGATGAAGAAAATATGACATGATTATTTTTAGTATAATGCTATTTAGAAGATTCACCTTTTTAAACTAAAAAAAGTAAAGATGCTTGTAGTTGCACTAACACCATTTTGGTATGTTTATTAATGATAAGGAGAATGTGTCTAAAAGTTTATTCGGGCCATAAGTTAAACTTGTTGTGTCCCTAAATCATTCAAATCTTTTAATTTATTTTATAGAGTTTAAGCTTGAATATTCTCTTTCACTGTCGGTCAAATAATTTATAGACTATTAATATTTTATTTCACACAATATACAATAGATGTATAGTAGTGTGCATGTGGAGTAGCGTTGAGTACAAGTGCCACTAAACTAGCTTTTTCTTTTTTATCTTATTTTCTTTTACCTTTTTGCTTTATTTTATATTTCATTTTTTTAAAGATTACAATACATAATCTTTATCATTATTTTTACACGTTTTTTTCCCTACAAATTTAGCTAATCGGCTAATCAGTTAATCGAACACATTATATTTTTTGGGGTTTTATCTTTCGTTTAGCACCTGTTATGGACTTGCAGCATGCAACTTTGGTTGCGTAAGTTTGGACGTTACATTATAAAAAAAATGTAACGAACACGTTTCAATACCCTTTTGGTTAAATTACAACTATAATTTTTGTTTTCTCTTTCGTTTATAGTGAGTGCATCATAATCGATAAATTCTAAAAGTTTATTTTGCTAATGCTGTTTAGAATTGTTAATGCAAGTTTTCTGTATGTTGTAATGGTTGGATCATGAACTATAAATAACGTATATTATAAGGTGCTTCCTGTCGTTGAACATGGGGTAACCGGTCCCTAGTTAATTTAAATTTACTAAGAATAATTAGTTTGAAATAAGCAAATCTCAAAATACCTACAAAAACAACTTACTTCACCGTAGACTAACCTGATTATCATTTTTTTCTAATGATGTTTATGATTTGTTTTTGTTATATGAAGCAAAATAATTATTTTGTGTTTTTGTTACTTTATAATATTATTAAAGGATCCCAAAGTACGACCTTTGGTTGAACGAGATACAAAGTCTCTACAGGACATGCTTCCAGAGATACCAATGTGGGTCAAAAATCCGGATCATGATCGGGTATGTAGTAAATAATTTTATAATTTTTTTTTGCAGCTTTAAATATTTCATTTGCATTAAATTTTAAATTTAAGCTTATCGCGTGCAGGTCGATTGGCTTAACAAGTTTATCGAGTTAATGTGGCCATATCTAGACAAGGTATTGAGTTACAGTGTTAATTTTGACTCATTTACTCATATTGGGTCGGTCTGATGTTATATGTTGTGCTGGTAAACTTGACAAACAAAAAAAACAAATGAAAATTGTCTTAAAAGAAAATAAGTCAATCTCTTACAATGTTTTGTTAGATTTTTGAATTATATAATTATATTTATTGGTGTAATTGTGTAAATATAATTACATATCAAATATCAAAGTTATGTTTTTGTGACAGCAGTGTATATGGGGCTTAATGATATATAAGGTGTGTTTCATTATAAAACACTAAGTTATTACGAAAACGAAAAGAAAAACCTTAACCGTTTACTTTCTTTTATCAATGGTTCATATTTTGAAAAACTTATGTACATAAATAACCATTAAACTAGTTTGTTCATATGCTTTTTAAATTTTAAGCGTTTACCTACACGTATGTAGGGAATGTGATCTCATGATTTGAACATGTGTACATTCTATAATTAATGAATGTATATATAATTTCTGGAAAGAAATAAAAAATGCGTTTCAACCAATTCTTCTACTTTACAAATTTTTAAGATTTGAGAAAATGAATGACTTATTTTGTTATTCCAGATCTTGCAAGCTAATAGCCTAACATGCACTAATTATATAAACTTTAATAATTCATGACAAAAAGTGTTTTGTGTTTAACCTGGCTCGGATAAAAATGTACCCGTTTTACATTGAGACCCGTTATGTGCAATACCAGTATTCCCCTCTCTATATATGATCCTCGAGTAGTGATATTTTAAATGTTTTTTAGGTGATTTGCAAGACTGTGAAGACAATTGCAGAGCCTATCATAAAAGAACAGATCCCAAAGTACAAAATTGATGCAGTCGAATTCGATTCACTTTCATTAGGCACCTTACCACCTACATTTCAAGGTTTTTAAATGGCTGCTTATTAAATTTCTAAATTTGATAAAGTGAAGATTAATAAGTTATAACTATGTATGTTTTATGGTTATTCAGGAATGAAAGTTTATGCAACAGACGATAAGGAGTTGATAATGGAACCATCTTTCAAATGGGCCGGCAATCCTAACATACATGTAGCAGTTAAAGCATTCGGGATGAGGCCCACCGTTCAGGTATGTGTGTGCGGGCCCATCAGCCCAAATTAGTGTTGACTGTTAATGGGCTGGCCCAGCCTGACTCGGCCCAACCTGCCCGACCCAACCTGCCCGACCCATTAATTGATTATGCACTTATGACACGTTATTAATTTTTTATTTATTTTTTTAATTTTCAGGTGATTGACTTGCAA
Source organism: Bidens hawaiensis (assembly GCF_021521415.1). Classification (NCBI taxonomy): domain Eukaryota; kingdom Viridiplantae; phylum Streptophyta; class Magnoliopsida; order Asterales; family Asteraceae; genus Bidens; species Bidens hawaiensis. The sequence goes on along the minus strand of NW_027491031.1, from coordinate 721,846 downwards.
GTATTTGCCTCGCCTCGTGTCACCTTAAAGCCGTTAGTTCCCAGCTTCCCGTGTTTCTGTCAAATCCATGTGTCTCTCATGGATAAGGTAATAATATTTATTATAAATATCATTTAGAATCCAATTTGATGAAGATTTTGTAGGTAAATATGACTGTTATTTGTTGCAGCCGAAAAACAGTAATTATGTTCAGTTGTGGAGGTAGAAAATGAAAATGATTCATGATCCTCTAAATATCCAATATGATTCATTTTCTATATTTCCAAGCTGTTTAATATTTTCGATAATTTAAATGTCACAATTTATTAAAAGAATTACAAGTTTACCTTTACCATGGTAAGGGTAAACTTGTAATTTCACGACGACAAAATTTACAGATTGAAACAAGATAGCTCATTTTGCTTATTGAAAAAAACTTATTTCACCTACAAAATAGGAAATAACTTAAAAAGTAATTATGTGACTTTTATAAATAAGCCATCTTAGTAATTTGTGTCTAAATTTGCTCAATATTCTCAGCCTCATGTTGATTTTGGGCTAAAACTTCTCGGGGCCGACCTCATGTCCATCCCTGGTTTGTACAGATTTGTCCAGGTATGCAACATATTAAATAACTAGACGGGAAACTAAACTTGTATTAGCTTAATGTTTATACACATTTTCGTTCAGGAAACTATTAAAGATCAGGTTGCAAACATGTATTTATGGCCTAAAACACTCGTGGTACCCGTACTAGACCCTGCAAAGTAAGTATTAGTCATTCATCAACATTTTCCTACCAATCAAATGAAATTCCTTTTGGTAAAATTCAAAAGTTTTAACAAGTCAATGTTTCAAATTGTCAGGGCAATGAAGAGGCCCGTTGGAATGCTACACGTGAAGGTTATACAGGCCATGAAACTTAAAAAGAAGGATCTTTTGGGTGCTTCTGACCCGTATGTAAAGTTGAAACTTACTGAAGACAAACTTCCATCTAAGAAAACCGCTATAAAATACAAAAACTTGAATCCTGAATGGAATCAGGAGTTTAGTATGGTTGTTAAGGACCCGGAATCACAAGCTCTCGAGATCATAGTTTATGACTGGGAACAGGTACGTTTCATGCGCCCCGTTCTCCTAAAAACGGGTTGACCCGAGTTGTATTTCATTTTTCAACGGGTCAATATAAAAAATGGTCAAACTGGTCAAAGTTTGTGATACACAAACAAATAAACAAACAAGGTTTTCCTGTTTGTATTCATTTGTTAAGAAAGTGAACTGTTTCTGTTCGTTTATATTCATTTATTAACAGTATTAACGAACAAACATAACTGAACATAGATGAACCAATATAACCAAGTTAAAACCTATAGAATAACTGTGAAGAACAATGCATTGCGCCTAAAATGTTATTAGAACTAGATTAAGTTGTAATTGGCCTATAAATTAAATTGATCTATATAGAACGTAAACGAGAGAATTTAAACATATATAAACTAAATGAACCTATACTTGTGAACATAAAGAAGCTTAATGAATGAACACTCACATGTGCTCATGTTCATTCGTTTATTAAATTAACGAACTTCTCGTTGAAGGAGCTAAAGGAAAAAGGGTTAAAACTTTAAATTTTTATCTATAACAAAATCTATTAAAAAAAGTCAAACTGGCCAAACTTTGCATTTTGACTTTTTGTGGTCAACTGGTGTGGCATGCAGGTAGGGAAGCATGATAAGATGGGAATGAATGTTGTACCACTAAAAGAGGTTACACCAGAGGAACCAAAAGTTATGACACTTGAACTTCTAAAGAACATGGACCCAAACGACCCGCAAAACGAGAAATCTCGGGGCCAAATCATGATCGAGTTAAATTACAAGCCGTTTAAAGATGATCAACTTCCAGCTGATGGAGAAGAAAATGCCATTGAAAAGGCACCCGAAGGTACGCCTGAAGGCGGCGGTTTGCTGGTTGTTATAATCCATCAAGCTGAAGATCTTGAAGGAAAGCATCATACAAATCCATCTGTTCGTGTGCTTTTTAGAGGAGAAGAGAAAAAAACCAAGGTAATTTGCAAAAAAATGTTAATGAGTGTTTTTCATTAAAAAAACATGGAAGCAGTTATTACATGGTTTTTACAATAAAAAAAGACATTTAATCTGTCTTTAGTGGTGGTAAAATTGTAGGGGTGTACATTAGTCTGTTTATAACTAAAATCGAACCAAAATAAAAAAATTTGCTTTTTTTAGTTTAAAAATTGTATGGTTTTGATTTTTTCGGTTTTGCTTTTCTGCGTTGAAATTTGTGAGCCCGAAGAAAAAAAAAATAATTGGCCCAACATAAATAAGTTTGGGATAAATCTATTTGTTAATAAATAACACATTTGGGCTAAAATATATGAGTTCACTATTTATTATATTCTTATATATTAATTAAAAATTAAAAATAAAGTCCATAAGTTTGGTTCCATCTAGGTTTTAAATACTTTCAAAACCGAAACCAAGCCGATAGTTCGATTTTTACAAAAACATAAAACTAAACAGTTAATTTTTGTTTGGGTTTGGTTATTTCAGTTTCATGTCGATTTTTTTTGTTTCACGCACGTTGACAAGAAATTTATTCACCCAAAAGCATTCATTTTTATGAATAATTAATTTTTTTAATAAGCGTAAAAGGTTATCTTTTCTAGTGTGTTCAACATGATGTAAAAAGTTGTCTTATTTCAAAAATACTTCTTTTAGTAAAAACATTAGCAGGTTTTATACTTTTATGCAATAAAAAGTTTATCTTGGTCTCCTTTGACTCTTCTTTTAAGCTGATTATTATTTTGATTTTACTCATGGTCCATTAAAGATAACAAAACTTATATGTACTAATTTACTAATAATTTGTAGAAATTGTCACTATGTATGACATAAAAACTGTTTAACCTCTTATTAACCATTTTTTAGATGATTACTAACAATATGTATCAACAATTTGTATAAATTTTTATGACTCTCGTATTTTATGCAGATTGTGAAGAAAACCCGCGATCCAAGATGGGATGAAGAGTTTTCGTATACTTTAGAAGAGCCACCAACAAACGACAGGATGCATTTTGAAGTCGTTAGCACGTCTTCAAGACTGGGTCTACTTCATCCCAAGGTACAAATTAAGAATTATTCGTTATTTGACCCGTTTAATATATATACAAATGATGGCAAAATGCACGGGTCCGTTCTAAAAGTTTTAATGCCATCCATTTTGTTTCTTTGATTAGATTGTACGAGACTCGTACTCTTTTTAGCTTAATTTTTTAATCTGTTTGTTAAATGTACGATAATATACTTTTTTTTGTAACGTAACGTTTTTTTGATAGGAAACATTGGGTTACGTGGACATACAACTTGCGGATGTTGTGAGCAACAAGAGAATTAATGAAAAGTACAATCTAATAGACTCGAGGAATGGTAAGCTTCAAGTGGAGTTGCAATGGCGAACATCATCGTAGATGGCGAGTAAATGAAGGAATATGAACACACGATGCTTAAGATTTTACTATCTTAAAGATAGAATTAAACACGTTTCAATTTGAGTATTTGATATCACACGACATTTTATCTTTTGAATTCATGTTTTTTGCGTGTAAATTATGTTGAATAAATGATAGCTTTTGCTGTCACGGATATGTCTTTTGGTTAGACATATGCAATGCTAGCATTGGACCATTTGTTAGCCCATGATGGCGAGAGATGGAAGATGGCAACTCTGTGGCAAGGAGTGAGATATATTTGTGACCACATAGTCATCCGTATAATTTATGTGGCATATGTGTGATATTGCTTGTTGACATGTCCTATTGATTTAACCACAATTAACAATATTAAGCCATATAGTAAAAAAAAAGTTACTCAAATAAGCATGACTCGTTTTATTATCATGTCAACAATTGGTTATTAATCGTGATACATGCGTATCAAAATTATCGACTCATTAACTAGAGCATGATGTATCAATTCATCTCAACTCATAAAATTCAATTGAGTTCGTGTTAGGTAGTAAATAGTACAAGGACTAAACTGTAAATGTTCAATAGTTTAGGGTAATAATTGTAATAGGTTAGTATACATGTTCAGGAGTCGTGATTCGTGATTGAGGAAGGTATCGATGATTTGAGAGTTAACTCCTCCTTCTATGTTCTTCTTCTTCTCTTAATTCGATCATACACTTGATTACCAAATTAATACGTAACAGTTCGGGTATGTCCTATTTTCGAGTTGAATGCTTTTGGGTTTAGTTAGTTCGGGTCTCGGTCACCTCGGGCCAGGCTCGGTCTTCAGGTAGGGTTAAAAAAATTCATCCCTAGCCTAGTGTAGTTAACAAACCCACCATAATGTACATAATTATGCACTGTAGTTTTCATTAAAAAAGGGAAATTGGATTTTAATACTCCTAACTTTCGCTTATTGGTCGCTGGCACTCCCAACTTACAAATTGGTTGCTGACACTCCTAACTTTTCACATATTTTCCTATAACACTCCCGTCGTTAAAAAATACTAACGTCGTTAGTGTTTCAGCAAAAAGTGTAAAATGACTAAGTAAAAAGTAGTGTTTGGGCAAAAAGTGTAAAATGACTAAGTTAAAAGTAAAATAATTTTTTTAAAAAAATATATATATATTCTACCATCATCACCTCCCTCCATCGCCACCTATTGCCACCACCTAACACCACCACTACTTACACCGCCACCACAGCCACTCACCACCACCACCCCCCACCGTCACCGCTTACCACCACCACCATTGCAACCACCATAACACCTGCCCCGCCCGCCATCACTTGCAACCACCCCCACTACCACCGCCGCCGCCTACCACCACCAAATACACGAACCAGGTGATGGTTGTGGTGGGTGGTTGCAATGGTGATGGTGGTAGTGGAGGCTGTTGAGGGTAGGGGTAGTGGTTGTGGGTGGTGGGTGGTTGTAGTGGCAGTGATAGGCGTTGGCAGGAGGTGGGTGGTGGTGGCACTGGTGGTGGGTGGTAGTAGGTAGTGGCTGGAGGTGGCGGTTGGTAGTGGGTGGTAGTAGTAGTGCAGTGGAGGAAGGTGATGGTGGTGGGATATATTTAAAATAAGTTTTGATTTTACCTTTAACTTAGCCATTTTACACTTTTTGCCCAAACACTAACGACGTTAGTGTTTTTTAACGACGGGAGTGGTACAAAAAAATATGTGAAAAGTTGGGAGTGCTAGCGGCCAATTTGTAAGTTGGGAGTGTCAGCGGCCAATAGTCGAAAGTTGGGAGTATTAAAATCGAATTTCCCTTAAAAAAATTATGAATAAATATATATTATCTTAACGAGTGTTGTGCCCGGTGCGCTGCACCGGGGTAGTTGGTAAAATCCAAGCGTTGCCGGTCTTGGACATTGAGGCGGTAACTGGACACGAATTCGGTCGGTTTCGGGTACGCTCGTTACGGTACCGGAGCTACAAATAGCGGAAAATTTAAAAATGGAGTGGACCAATGGGGTGACGTCGGTTGGTAAACACGTGCATTGGTAAAACCCGAGTGTTGTCGGTCCCGGATGTTTAGACGGTAAGTCTATGCGAATTATATCAGTTTCTGTTACGTTCATTACAATATCGGAAGTAAACAAAAAAAACAGAATTATTCTTGACGTCAAAGGGAAAAAGAGCCTAGACACCCACTTAAATAAATGATAAAAAAAGTTGCTAAGGTTTCAATGTGTAGTCTTGAACCTGCTTTCCACCAAATGGTAACAGCACAACCAACAACCATGATGAAAAGCAAAACAATAACAATATATGCATCGGCAAAACTAATAAAAACCTCTTTGAAACTTGTGGCTCCACATTTCATTATTTATCTATGTATATAATAGTTATAAAACGTGGCGGGTTGTTCACGAGTCGAGCCAGGTGGGTTCGAGCTCGAAGTTAAACTAGGCAACTCATCTAGGGTCGAGCTTGATTTCGATGTTAAACTAGGCAGCTCAGCCAAGCGGAGCCGAGCTGAGCTTGGGACGAGTTTCGCTCCGTTACAAAAATGAGCTAACTCCGCACAGGTTGTTTCAAATCAATTTTTTAGTTAATTTTATTCATGTTTTTATCAAATGGACCAAGAACCATAGCTTCATGCCACAAGCTTTTTGAACAACCTTAAATAGTGATTGAAACCGCAGGTTGAGAACTAGTTTGCAGTTTTCTCCATTGAAACCGGTTAACCGAACCGAAATTAGCTAAAACTGGCAAAAACGGTCAAAACCTGAACCGAAACCGATCATAAACCAGTTTTTGACTTTCGTTGACCAAACCGAACCGATTTTAAGTTTTAAACTGGTTTATGCACCTCTAGTTGGTTGTGCACTTGTTGTAATATTTAGCGTGCTTTGGAAGTCAGAACTAGTCAAAACTAGGAGTCATTGTCTTTAATTTTCTAACATTTTATGCACGTTATTGTCTTTATATTTGTAACCACATGTTTCATCCATTTTGATTAGAGGTGGCAATGGGAGTGGGTTGGGTTGGATTTGGGTGATAGGTCAAGATGGGTATGGGTCAGGATGGATATGGGGTAAGGATGGATTTTTAAAATAGAGGGTTAGGATGGATATGGGTCAAGATGGGTATAACAAACCCATCTTAACCCAAGTGAAGGTTGACATACAAATAGAGGTGCACAAAAAACCCAAACCCGGAACCAGACCCGAAATAAATACCCGGAACCGGTTTTTCTAATGCCCGGGTTTTTAATACCCGAACCCGTACCCGACCCTACCCGTAGGGTACGGATAGGGTATGCATTTTGGCACTAAAACCCGAACCCAAACCGAACCCGATTTGTACCCGGTAATACCCGAAAACCCGATTTGTACCCGGTAATACCCGAACCTGAAACCGAGGTTTTCCAATGCCCAAAACCGGGTATTTCAAATACCCGATGTATACCCGAAAAATACCTTAAAAATACCCGAATAATACCCCTAAAAAGTGTAAACTTTTAAAAAAATCCAATCTATACCAAAAAATACCGGAAAAAAAACCCGTAAATAGGGTTTTTTCAATACCCGATAATAGGGTATTCAAATACCCGGTTTTAGAATACCCGGTTCTATACCCGACCCGAACCCAATGCATAGAGTATTGTTTTTAGAGACAATACCCTACCCGAACCCGACCCGATTACTACCAATACCTGGTCATACCCGAACCCGGTTCTATACCCGAACCCGGGTATTTGAAAAACCCGTTTTGTGCACCTCTACATACAAATGGTTTTAAAAATCCCTCAAAAAAATATTCAAAAAAACTGTTAAAAAAATAATAACTCAAAATATAAATAAAAAAACGCAAAATGTAAAATAACTAAAATGTTTCCCCCATCATCCTCATTCATAAAAAAAAACACTTTTTATATCGGTTCAGGTTCGAGTTTTTCGGGGGTTTTTTCGGTTCGGTTTTGTTTTTTTTTTCATTTCGGTCGGTTTCTGTATCTGCTCGGGTCAATGATTTCGGTTTCGATTTATCGGTTTTTTCGGTTTCAGTGTTGTTTTGTTTTAGTCAGTTTTTTCGGTTTCATTTCGTTTTTTTTGTTTCATTTCGTAACATTTGTATTATTTTGGTCGGCTACGTTTCAGTTTTTTTGTTTCGTTTTGGTAAACTTTTTGATTGCATTTCGCTTTTTTTTTTCATTTTGGTCAGTTTTTCGTTTCATATGGGTTTTTTGTATCGTTTTGGTCGTTTTTCTATTTCGGTTTAGTTTTGTTTCAGTTTTTCTGTTTCTTTTGGTCGGTTCGGTGTTTTTGATTCGTTTTGTTCCGGTTTTTAAATTGCATTTAAGTTTTTTATGTTTTCTTTTAGTCAGTTTTTCAGTTTGAATTCGGTTTTTTTGTTTCGTTTTGGTTGTTTTTCTATTTCGGTTCAGTTTCGTTTCGGTTTTTTTGTTTCGCTTTGGTCGGTCCATTGTTTTTGTTTTGGTTTGGTCAGGTTTCAGTTGCATTTCGCTTTTTTTTGTTTCGTTTTGGTCGTTTTTCTATTTCGGTTCAGTTTCGTTTTGATTTTTTTGTTTTGTTTGGGTCGATTCGGTGTCTTTGTTTCGTTTTGGTCGGTTCGGTGTTTTTGTTTTGTTTTGGTCCGCTTTTCAGTTGCATTTCGCTTTTTTTGTTTCGTTTTGGTCAACTTTTCGGTTTCGTTTCGGTTTTTTTGTTTCGCTTTGGTCGTTTTTCTATTTCGATTCAGTTTTGTTTCGGTTTGGTCGATTCGGTGTTTTTGTTTAGTTTTGGTTAGCTTTTCGGTTGCATTTCATTTTCTTGTTTCGTTTTGGTCAGTTTTTCGGTTTCATTCCCGTTTTTTTGTTTCGTTTTGGTCGTTTTTCTATTTCGGTTCAGTTTCAGTTTGGTCGATTCGCTCTTTTTGTTTAGTTTTCGTTAACTTTTCGGTTGCATTTCACTTTTTTTTTTTCGTTTTGGTCAGTTTTTCGGTTTCATTCCCGTTTTTTTTGTTTCGTTTTGGTCGTTTTTTTATTTCGGTCCAGTTTCGTTTTTGTTTCGTTTTAGTCAGTTCGGGGTTTTTGTTTCGTTTTGATCGTTTTTTGGGTTTCGGATGAGTTTTGTTTCGTACATGATAGTTTGGGTATTTTGAAATAGATAAATTTTGGATAACTTGGATATTTTGTTTTGACCCATTTTAACCTATAAAAGAAACTCACTTGTATATTTCCAACTCATCCTGACCCACTTGTAGAATTTTTATGATCCATCCTAACTCATTTTACTTTTAAAGTTTATCCATCTTGACCCAAAACAATCTATTTGGGTTGGGTTTGCCACCCTTAATTTTTATATAATATAAATATACAAAAACTCAAATATCATGCATAACTAGATTTACAATGGAAATAAATAGTATTCCTGGTTTGTGCTTGTTGGTTCTAGTCATACTAGCTTGCTTTAATATAAGCAATGCCATTGAGTCAGACATATATTGTCTAAGATCCATTAAGGAATCATTGGAAGATCCTAGACATGTTTTATCCACATGGGATTTTCACAAATAACGAAGAAAACCTGGTTCTCGCAGTTTCTCTAAGAGACGCGAGACTGAGTGGACCATTTCCAGTTGGTATAACAAATTGTACCTCCTTGCAGGAATTAGATCTTTCTGGAAACAACCTATCGGGATCTATTCCTTCTAACCTGGCATGTGATTTACCATATATTGGGTCTCTTGTTCTCTTTAACAACAATCTATCCGGTCCGATTCCACCTAGCATTGCTTACTTTGTATTCATTAATGTTTTGAGGCTTGATAACCACAAGCTAACTGGCCGAATCCCTTTAGAAGTATCTCAACTTGATCACATCACAGAATTTAGTGTTGTTAACAATAGATTCTCGGGACCCATAACGATGTTTCCAAATAGTAATTTCTCTATAGAAAGCTATGCAAACAACCTAGGGCTTTGTGGACATCCCTTGGGCGATTGCACATATGAAGACGATGAAGAAGTCATGTTCTCGAGTTACCTACTGTATTCGGTTTAGCTAGCTAGCTACATTGTTAGTTACTTAGTATTTTCTAGTATAAATACGTTATGTTTTTTATTTAAAGTTTGTGATTATTTTTTTCGAGTTTATTTAAATAATTCGATTATGAAACTTGCTATTGTTTAATGAACTATTTTTTTCTTCACAACTATATCCTATTTCAAATATTCTTATGTGAATTTCACAATAATGAAACGGCATTAAAATTTATGTAGATTTTATTGTTAAAAATGTGCATGTAATTTAAGTGAAACAAGGTCTTATACCTGGGTGCGGATGTGCCTGTGTGTTTACACGTAGTCGATATACGGAATGTAGCTAATTTTAATAGTATATTGGTACTTATTTGATCAGCCATATACCAAAAAAATGTGTTGCCCAGTTGCACAAAGCACATGTTTTTTTAGTTTTATTCTTAAAAAATCTGAAAAATGAGAGCGGTTTTATAAGTTTTTATGTAGATAAAGAAATCAAATATTTCACAGTTCATACTCCATCTTAGTAATTATATTCTAGTTATTGAGTTCAAACACAAAATAGGAAAAGTTTAATAAAATGTTTGCAAAAATAAAAGTCTTCATCAATAACATAAAAATGGATTCTAACTTAGTATAAAATGCCTAACACAATGGTGAAGAACCTATATTTAAAAATAATAAAATGGTAAAGCAAATACATTGGAAAATGACAAAACATATGTGGTGTGGTTGATAATGAAAGTTTGATAATAATTCGTGTTTTCATTCAAAGTTGATGAATAGTGATATTTATGAGTGATGAAAAAAGTTGGTTCTTAATATATATACATATATAATGCCCGAGAAATAAAGTATTCAATGGTTTTATTTTATCGACAAACTCAAGTTTAAATCTAAGACGTCATCTTTAAAAGACATACTTTTATCAAGTGAGCTAGCCCAATATTAACAAATACTCATCGTTGGAGCATGCGACCCATGTGTCTAATAGGTGTATAAAGCCCATTGATGGGCTGACTTTTAAATTAGGTGATGTGGACCGGTTTATGGTTGAAAAGTGGTCTTTGTGAGCCGGACTCTATTCTCAATTTGATAAATCTTTTTTTATGTTTCAACATACTTATTGAATCGTTAACTAAAACTGAACTCAAATTTAACACAACTAAACCGAAATCAACTAAAAACCAAGTTGGCCAAATATACTCGGTTATCAATTTTTTGTTTTATACACACGGTCAACCGAAATTAACCGAACCAAACTAATGGTGTATGGACAACGTTATTGTACAAGATTGCATGATAAAAAAAAGCTATTGAATAATAAATCAATCTGGATATTTCCAGCATATAGTACAACTATAACTATACATGTATATTCTCGGTCATTACAATGAAGTTAAAAAATATGACACAAAAATTATTATCAAATAACAGAACACTTGTTCACATCATTTCAAGCCTTAACCATCATCCCCGTTTACACCATCATTCCTGGTTTGCGGCACGCCGTTGTGGAAGCCTGAACCGGAACTGTGACGCCGGTGACTTGACCGCAACCCCATGCCAACATATGCCACCTCGACACATCTCATGAGCCACGTCATCACCTATTAAACAACAACACATTCAAACAAAATCAGAGGTAGTATTATGTAAATATAACATTTTATATTGTACAACCGCTAATTAACAAATATCAATACACAAAAATATTTCCACCACCTCGACCGTTGACCCTCGCGCACGTAACAACCTTGCGCGACACGTCCCACGTTAGCGTGACCACCAACAAAACCCCGACTATCGTTGTGGATAGAACCAATACCGCGGCTCCACCATAGCACCGCCCGGTTAGGTACGCGTAACACTTGATAAAAACTATCAGTGTTATGTACAAGATTGTTAAATTACTAACTATTATGTCTGAAACTGGCATCATATAACACAAAAAATTAAGAGAATTTGGAATGTGAATGAATAAAATTAAGGAGAATGTTTGTTTGGTGTGTGTGGGGTTTATGATGAGGATGGATGAAGTGGTTTTTACGGGAAGTGGGTTTGGTCTGGTCATCATTTTCATGATATGATAATATTATTGGGATAGAACTTATCATGTTATCCTTAACCCATCTGTATATCGGTTTTAGACCCATGTACTACACAGGTAATTCATGACAATATAATATATAGTAAATAATTAATATATGCTAAAAAATAAACCTATTAAACATCATTAATAATAGGGATGTACACGGTTCAATTTGGTTCGGTTATTAGCATTAACCCAACCTAACCGATCGGCTATCGGTTCGGTTCGGTTAATTTCGGTTAATAACCAGTATCAAACTTGGGCTAAAATTTTGTTTAAAAATATATGAAATGAATGTTAAAATACAAGAAATGAATGCATAACTACATGAAATGAATGTTTAAACATATGAAATTGAGATATTAATACATGTTTTGGAGATATAAATACATAAAAATGATAGTATTAAACTATTAATGCATATAATACATGAAATAGAAGGAAAAAGGCTTGAACATATTAAAAAATGAAGAGTTCGGTTCGGTTAATTCGGTTATATCGGTTCGGTTTCGTCGGTTTTCGATTCGGTTTCGGTTAACGATTCGATTATCGCTCACCCCTAACTAATAAGCCGTCGTTGTATAATATTAATAATATTATGCCTAGAGGTGCATAAATCGGTTTAAAACTCAAAACCGGTTCGGTTTGGTCAACAAAGGTCAAAACTAGCTTATGATCGGTATTGGATCGGGTTGAAACTGGTTCCTTGACCAGGTTACGATCGGTTTGGTTCAGGTTTTGATCGGTTTCAGTTCGGGTTTTTACCGGTTTTGGCCGGTTTCAGTTCGGTTAACCAGTTTTGGTGGAGAAAATTACAAACCGGTTCCGAACCTACAGTTTCAATCGGTTTCGAACTGGGTGGGTTTCTGTTCGATTATCAGGTCGATTCGGTTAACCGGATTATTTTCAGGTTACGATCGGTTTCGGTTTGCGTTTTGGCATGTTTCTGTTCGGTTAACCGGTTTGAAACCAGTTTTGGTGGAGAAAATTATAAACCGGTTCCGAACCTACAGTTTTAATCGGTTTCTACAAAATTAATTCAAACCGATTAGGATTTTGTTCGATTTTCAGATTGATTTGGTTAGCCGGTTTATCTACCCACCTCTAATTATGCCTATGTGAAATCATATGCGGATACCTTAATTAAGGGTCATATGTTAATTAACCAAATTCACACGTCTTCCTCTCTACAAAAGTACAAAACACTTCAAACTTCTACTTTACTCCTTTATATGATATGAGTCTAAATCACATTTATTATTTTGTTACACCCTTTATTTTATCTTTTTCCTGAATCATGATGTATTAAACAAAAGTTAAATAAATCCCTAACAAAAGTTATTTTATCTTTATTGTTACACCCTATATTATTTTGTTTTGTCTTTAAAGAGAGGGAAGGTGTGTGTCACATCTCCGACGATAGTGGTTGTGCCGAAGGCATGAAGGTGTGACCGATGGTGCTTTGGAGACTGTAGAGAGAGGTGAAAAGAGAAGAACCAAATCGATTAGAGTTTTAAACTTGTTTACGAAGTCAACTGATTGAGATATAAAAGTCCCTAAATTCTATAAACATATTTGGTGATTGGTTACAAATGTGACGGATCGTGAAAATGAAACAATCCGGTGATGAGTTTGATATCACAGGTCCAAAGGCGCTTGGGTAGTTGGCCCGATGGAAGAGGCTTATGCCTCTTGATATAAAGTTTTAAGTTTGATTCATATGCTTTTGCCTTTGGTCTTGACAAACGTATGATTCTAAGTGTGTCTCGTAATTTATGTTTGCCAAAACAGCAAAATTTTAAAAATTCATAAAGTCCATCCTTACAAGTTACAAATATTTCTACATCATGACTAGTAAATCAAGACCGTCTAAACTTGCTATTAATAACCAGGTTAAATATCTTTTCTCATGACACTTTACCTTTCATGTGTCTGCTTTGTATATTTCTAAATAAATATGAAATAATTTTTTCGGAAGAAAAACGGGTAAATATACATTACTTCGGAAAAAAAAAAGTGAGGCCAGGGCCACCCTTGGCCCTCCTATTTATTAATTAATATTTATACATTCACAATTCTGTATATATCAGTGTTGTAAAAATCCATACTAGGCGCCAATGAATCATTAATCAATCCACATTTATTTTCGATTATCCTCAATTACTCATTAGTCCCCATTACACCACCCGACTATCGATTTTTACAACATTGGTATATATAAACAAAAACTATTATATAAATGATAAGCTTGTTGTGGCACACAAGCTGACTTGAGCTCGATAAGTGAAGCTCTGGCTTGGACATGGTTGTTCAAAAAACTATTGGCTCGCTCGCTAAAAGATGGTAAAAAACACTTGATTTAAAACAACCTGAGCTAAGTTGACTCAATTTTGTAACCGAGCCAAAATCGACCCAAGCTCGGCTCGGGTAATGGCTCAGCCTGTTGGCTCGATCTTAGACTCGTTGACCTCAATCGAGCTCAAACCTAGCTAAGCTGCCTCATTTAATTTTGTGTTCGAGCTCGAAATCACCCTGACTCGACTCGTGAACAGCCCCGGGCTCATTTATTAAGCGAGCGTATTTTAAACTCAGCCTCATTCAAACTCGACTCAATCGAGCTTTTTTACGAATTAGTAGCTCGCGAACAGCTCGACTCGTTTACCCCGTAAGATTCATTATGTATTTAATATTTATATAACATTTTTCTAATATTATAACTGCCCGTATACAAAACGATACACAGTTACAGTTTCAGTTACATCATTCACGTTCACGTACCATAAGCCTTCTGCAAATTCAGTTCTCCGGTGACCGGAAAACACACACACACATGACCGGTGCGGCGTACGGTCAGCTTAATCTCGAACACTCACCGCAATGTGGCTCTCGAACCGTAGACTGCTTCGATAAATCTGAACAAATCGGTGAAGGAACCTACGGGTTAAATTTCGAGCCCTAATATCAACATTATTAATATTATTACACATTTGTTTCTTATTATTTGAATTAATTGCGAATTTAGGGCTTCTGGTTAATGATTATGCGTGATTGCGTGTTATTGCTCTGATCGAAGCGTTTAGGTTTTACAATTTGTTGATGATGAGTTTGTTAGTGTTTATAGTTGATTGTTGTATAGGTTACAGTTTTATTGATAATTGATTATTTGATGTGAAGTAGGTCACAATTCACAAGCACATTAATAGAATAGTTTTCGGAAGATTATTTGATTATTTGTGTTCGCGTGTTTTCTATTGGCAGTATAGAGATTATTAAGTTAAACGTCCATCATAAGGACTTTGTACACGCATTGTACGTTAAGCGTCCTTTGTATGGGATCCTTTACCTATATGTATATATGTATGTGTGTGTGTGTGTGTGTCTACTGGCAGTTTAAGAGATTATGAAGTTTGACATCCATCACATGTATATGTGTGTGTGTATGTTGGCAGTTTAGAGAATATTAAGTTTCAGATCCATAAAAACCTGCTTCCTCTTTGGGTCTTTCGCAGAAACTGATAATTAGTTATTTAATATGAAAACGGCATTTGCATATTCTTAAGTTACGCCACACCATAACTCTTTTCAAATTAGAGCTATTATCACAGTAATATAATAATATAATATACCAGTATGTGTTCTGTACTTTACAGAGTTAGTATGTCTGTATTTGTTTTTTGTGTTGGTAAAAGGTAATGAAGTAGATCACAAGCACATAAATAGAATAGTTTTCGGAAGATTAGAGGTGAAATCTAATCAAAATCAATGAATATATATGTGTGTGTTTGCATTGGCAGTTTACTAGTTTAGAGATTATTAAGTTTAACATCCATCACATGTATGTGTGTGTGTATTGGCGGTTTAGATATAATTAAGTTTAACATCCATCACTTGTGTATATATATACGTACTGTGTGTTGGCAGTTTAGAGATTATTAAGTTTAACATCCATCACATGGATGTGTGTTGGCAGTTAGATATAATTAAGTTTAACATCCATCACATGTGTATATATATATATATGTGTGTGTGTGCCGCATGTGTCTATTGGCAGTTCAGACATAATTAAGTTTAACATCCATCACATGTGTGTATATACGTACCGTGCTTGTCTATTGGCAGTTTAGAGATTATTAAGTTTAGCATTCATCACATGTATATATGTGTGTGTGTTGGCAGTTTAGATATTATTAAGCTCACATCTATAAAATCTTCCTTCCTCTTCTCCCGAATACCAGAAACTGATGATTAGTCATTAATATCGATACGACATTGGCATATTCTTATGTTACACCGCCATAACTCTTTTCAAAGTAGAGCTATTATTGCAGTAATATACCAGTATGTGTTCTTCACTTTAGAGCATTAGTATGTCTGTATTTGTTTTTTGGGTTACTAGTTGGGACTGTATTTCAGAATTAGTTACTTCCCGTAGTTCTGTTCTTTTGGCAATAAGTAACTATGTCTGTGACTCTGTGTTGGCATGGCAGTAACATTCTCATTTATGTATTTATGATTTTATGCACTTTGAAGTTTGAAACGTTTTGTCCTGCTTCTTTTGTTGTTGTTAACAAAGTAATCACAGAGTTACAACAACATGAGAAAAAACTGACTTGAAGAAAGTGTGACACTAGCGTTATATCGTTTATTTTGATCAAGCAAAGATAGAAGTTTAGTTGTATAGTTTAGTCCTAACACTAATAGTTGACAAAGGGTCTGTGGGCATTAAATTGTCATTTGTTATCTATTTATAGCAAATTTATTGATCTAATCAGTGGCTTATTATTTTGCATTTATTATTGTTTTTTCAGTCAAGTATACAAGGCTAGAGAACTAAAAACAGGGGAAATTGTTGCTTTGAAGAAGATACGAATGGACAATGAAAAAGAAGGGGTACTTTTTTTTTTCTCTTAGTCAAATATCATGTTATTAATGTTTCCTATAAAGGTCTCTTGTATAAAAGTTCTGTTGAAGTTGCTTCTTTTAACTGTAGTTTCCGATAACTGCCATCCGTGAAATTAAAATTTTAAAGAAGCTGCAGCATACAAATGTTATCAAGCTAAAAGAGATTGTGACCTCACCAGGTAACAAAGGTTTTGCTTATGTAGTAAATTATGTTACCATTTTTGACTGCAAAATTGGCATAAAGTATTTATTAATAAATTTACGTTTTACAATGTTTCATTTCTGTTTAAAGGTCCAGAGATGGATGAGCATGGGAAATCAGGTGATTATGTCTACATGACTATTTTTTGCAGTTTCTGAATTTCATTTCTATTTTAGGGTTATAACTTATATAGAGGTGGCAATTTAAGCCAATTTATCAATGAATGGGTTGATTTGGGTTATGCTTTATTCTTAACGGTTCGAACAAGTTTAGCTTGAAAGGAATGAGTCAATTTGTCAAAGTCGAAAGCGTTGAAATTCAACCAAAGAGTATTTTAATGGGACTTGATTTGTACACCACCAAAACTACTTCACTCCCATTTTTAATGTATTTATATTATAAATCAGTAAATCATTATAATATAAGAATTAGATTATTGTTGAAATGAAGCAATTTTTGTAATTATATCAACACATCAATTGCTTATAAATAAAATCATATCTTTTGGGCAACTGTTTCGTGCAACACAACTTGCCCCATTTTAACTAGTTCAGAAAATGACATGTTGTACACGTGGCTTCTATTCAGTTTTTGGATCTTGTTGTTTGTTTCTTAGTTCTATATTGCACCAACAGTATCTCACATGGATTATATTTTTTTCCAAGTCTACAGGTGGTCACAAGTACAAGGGCAGTATTTACATGGTTTTTTAATACATGGACCATGACTTAACTGGTCTTTCCGATCATCTCGGACTGAGATTTACAGTTCCCCAGATCAAGGTAATAAAGCTAAAATTGATGAAATTAATGTTTATGGGCCGGTTGACTAACGGGTTTATTTACAGTGTTATATGAAACAACTCCTGACAGGGCTTCACTACTGTCATATCAATCAAGTACTTCATAGAGATATAAAAGGTCATTTTCATACTCGTTTTTCAATTTCTGATTATATAGTACTGTAAGTCTCTAATTTGTTGCTTAAATGCAATTATGCATTGAAATTCTTCTGTTGTAGGTTCTAATCTTCTTATTGATAATGAGGGGAATTTAAAGCTTGCTGATTTTGGGTTAGCACGGACATACGCCTATGACCATAAGGGAAATCTCACAAATCGTGTTATTACCTTGTGGTATAGGTAAGTGCTTAACTGCATACACACTACGAATATTAGGGGTAGGAACTCTTTTTGGATTTTGGTTCGTATAACACAACTCGCTTATCATATTACTAGGACACGTGTAGCCCATGTGACTTGAGCACAGTACGTGTAACCTATGTGTGACTTATATGGCCGTTTATTAAACTGGTTTAATGCCAACTTGTTTACGACCCTAACCGTGGAGCCTCAACCTTAACCTGTTTATCCGTATCTTATGAGTCTTGTTTAAGCAGGCCTCCAGAGTTATTGCTTGGGGCTACAATATATGGTCCGTCTGTTGACATGTGGTCAGTTGGCTGTATCTTTGCTGAACTTCTGCATGGGAAAGCGATCTTAAATGGTAAAAATGAGGTTAGTCATATGATTAATTGTTTTTTATTTTCGTGTTTTCTCTAAGAGTGTAGTTGCACACTTGCACTGCTGTCTCCTTATTTTTTGATGTGAAAAACTCAGTAAAAGTAAATTTCACGTCTCAAGTTACAGTAATAGGTCTATACTTGTTCAAACTTTAAAATATAGTGAAGTATATGTTTAATGTTTTAATTTTGAACATGTATTAAGAGTTTTGTACGCACCTGATACAGCACGTATGTCATAGAAGAGGGATAAAATGGTAAATTATAGGATAGTTGAGTTTTATGGGCTTTTTCTTAAGAGTTCAACTAAAACGTGAGGTGGCATGATACTAAAGCAACCAATCATCTATTATAATGCACTGATCCTTGAATAGTGTCCAGTGGTTGATAAAATGTGACTTTTATATATTGAATTATGGATTTGTGTGTTCCTTAAGAATGTGAAACGTAATATATATTGACTGACTATAGGAGTATAGGATATTTGCTCTGCCCGTCCATTTGCATTAATACAAATGTGTGTGTGTATATGTGTGTGTGTGTAAATATATAACGTGCTATGCATGCAAAGGGTAAAGGGTATCTTAATATCGTGCATACCTCTATGTAAATAATGAATACTGTTCACAAGTAATTCAAATCATGAACAAGATTTCAACATCTAAACCTTTGGTTTTCCAAACCAAAATCACAACAAAACTTTTGGATTTTGATGCAATGGGTAAGGGTGGTAAGCAGAACTGTAAAACTTTATATTGAATTATTAATTGTATATCTACTCAATGAACCAATATTTAGATCTATTTTTAGTTCTTAATGTAAATTATTAATTATTGTTATAAGGACAAAGTATTTAAAATAGAAGGATCACAGCAGTAGCAGTCCTTAAAACTCTTTGAATTCATGATTTTCATTAAAACCTTAACAAAATATCTATGATGCTATGATTATCTCGAATCTTTCATTTAAAGTATATGTATAAAGCAATGCTCATTTGCAACAATGCAACTAAAAACTCACACACAAAAGTCTGGCACACTTGCTTTATAATTAAGTATAGTGATGTATGTGTTGAAACAATGTAAATGCATATTTAATAACGTGATGCAAATATAATTAGGAATCATGTTTTATTATTTAATTTAGGTTCATCATTAATCTCCCTCAAAAGTATTCTTGGCTTTAAAAACTTGTTCAAATTAGATTGGGAAAAATGTAAAATTTGTTTTATTTCGTGCAGTTTGCTACTTTGTCATTTAAAAATTTCATCATTATGGGCCTAATTCCTTCATCCATGTTATTACATTTATCATAAACTGTTGTATATCTTTATTTATTGGAACTTTCTCTTTTCTTTCATTTATCTTTAATATATTGCAGCCTGAACAATTGAACAAGATATTTGAACTTTGTGGATCACCCGATGAGATTAACTGGCCTGGAGTTTCTAAAATCCCTTGGTACAACAAGTTCAAACCAAGTAGGCCGATGAAGAGGCGGGTCAGAGAGGTTTTCAGACAGTTAAGCACATTCCATGCTCTTTTAAATTTCAATATAATTGTTTAGTTGTAATTGAAGTTCTTTATTTTGGCTAATTCCTTTATGCAGCTTTGACCGTAATGCCCTTGAGTTGTTGGAGAAAATGTTGGCTCTTGATCCCTCACAGGTATGTGTTGTTTTGGGTTGTGTTTTATATCGAAAAGGGTAATGGGTCAAATGGGCTGAACATATTCAAAGTGCAAAGTCTTTTTAATGCATAAGATCTACATTTTATTTATTTGAAAATTTTGATTATTAATCTAGTGATATTGTTTTGATAATCATATATAACGTGTTATTCGTGAAAATGGATAAAGGGTTTGGTTTAATTGTATTGATTATTAATGTATCTTGGTTGTTTGATGCTTAATTAGTGATCCAACTTTCTTTCTTTTTAATTATCTTTATTTTATATCTTTTTTAAAGAGGATATCTGCTAAAGATGCACTGGATGCTGAGTATTTCTGGGCTGACCCGTTACCTTGTGACCCAAAAAGGTACGCAATTTTCATCAAGTTCCTCAATATTTCTCAATGCAAACTTTTATTCCAACAATTACAGCTGCTTAAAATGTGATATTTATTTAGAAGACACCCAAATTGTACTTTTTAATGCATAAAATCTCTTTAAACAATTAATTATGATAGTATTATCCTTGAATTATATAACTTTCTAATTAGAATTGACACCATTTATTTTATTAGAAAATAAATATGTGGACAGTGTTAAGATGTCAACCCAGTTCTTGAAAAAATAATATGTAATCACGTTAACACGTTAATTATTCACTAAAATGTTAAAATATTTGGAAAAAAAGTGTACCGGTCAACCAAACTGACCAAAACGTATCAGGAAACTCCTTGTTTTGACACGTTATCTGGCATGCCCGTTTTTGCCATCTCTACACCTTTTTATTTCCTCGAGAAGTAGGGGTGTAAATGAGCCGAGCTGAGCCTGGGCTCACTCTTTTAACTAATGAGAGCATGAGCTCGGTTTGTGAGTAGTTCTTCAAGCTCGAGCTTTTAGCGAGCCGATCCTAGTAGCTCACGAACGGCTTAGCTCGTTTCCAGACCTACACAAAAGGACACTAATCTAATATCTTTTTATCTCATCAGTTTGCCCAAGTATAAGTCATCACATGAATTCCAAACAAAAAGGGAAAGACAAGAACGTCAAAACGAAGAAATGGCTAAACGACAAAAAGTCCAACAGCCGCACACACGCTTGCCAGGTGTCCAACAATCGGGTCAAACTCAAGTCAACTTGCAGCACTGGACCGGTGGTCATAACCACCCAATGGGAAATTCAGGTCAAGGCTTAGCCACAGGTGCACCCAGCCATAATCAGTATGGTAATAATAATAATAATCCTCGTGGGCCCAACCGTTACCCTCCAGGTGGCAACGGCAACCCAAATCCTAGTGTGGGCGGGCACTATCCTGACTGGTCAAGCGGTCAAGGTGGTGGTGGCGGGCATAGCAGTGGACAGTATCCTACACAAACTCGGGGGCCGTCTGCTAGTGGGCCCAGAGGATCTTCTGGTGGGTATGGTGTGGGCCCGCCAAATTATTCACAAAATGTTCAGTATGGTGGTGGTTCTGGAGCAAGGGGTAGAGGCCCGAATGTGGCGGGTAACCGAAACCAGTACAGCTGGCAGCAGTAATAGTGTTTGGCTGGTGAATAGAAAAGAGTAAAATTTTGAAAATTTGTTGACTGGTGTGTTGACTTAGGTTTGACTTAGGCTATATGCTACTTTGTATGGTAAAACATGTAATATAGATATTTTCTAACTTTGAAAAATGTTGCTGCAAGGTGTAGTTTTTTTTTCGGGTAGAAATGTATATGTATATGATCTAGTGTTATATAGTCTTAGCTGTTAGAAGAAAAGGGGTTATAGTCTTAAGATTTACGTTTACCGTAATCTAAAGATATATCTATTCCGGTTCAAATAAAAAAGAATTTAAGGCGCAACTAGTTCTTTACTAACACAGGCATCGAACTTCAATAGAGAACTATTTACGCAGCACTTAAAAATTGTATTGTACATAATGCATGAAAGATGATCACATGTAGTAGTAGAGGAAAGAATAAGAAGTGACCATTATATAACTCTTTTATAGTTTTATATATCATATTTTAACAATGGTTAATTCTATTCTCATAATCAGGGGTGGACCTACCCTTTAGAGAAGAGGGACGAGTGGACGACCGTTCACCTTAAATTCTTTTGTGTTATTCGTTTGAGAAAAATCCCGATCACCCCCCTTAAAATTACCGTTAAAACCCCATATCGCTTCCAGAAAAGTTCTTTTATCCGTCACTGATCGTAATTCTCTGTTTATTATTATTCATATATCAAACACCCCTTCTACATTTATTTCTAATATATATATTCTTTTTTAAATTCCACCACTACCTACCTCAATCATCAACGACCATATTTGTAAAAGCATACAAGTACTCATATTACAACGGGTGAGAATATTTTTTTTTTTGGAATCTAGTATTTGTGTTTTCCATGAAAGAAACTCACAAGAGTTTAATTTGATTTTTTCTTGTAATAAAATTAAAAAGGAATCAGAGGCAAATAAATGTTTGTCCCCCACCGACAAACAGGAGTTGTATAATGTTAGATATTAGCTACCTGTATTTATATATCAAGGGTCCTTCCATTGTTATTTGGTTAAACAATAAAACAAAACATATGAATCAATTATAGATTGGGTATTCGTGTTCATTTATATACTTAAGTTTTTTTAGCACCTGTATTTGCACCATGTCCAATGGCATAACTATACAGTTTATACCTGATTCAAATCATATTCAAAACACATTTAACTATTAAAGATCTGAGCACATCAGTGCACCTGGTGAAATGAGATGACTGCACAATAATATAATTATCTGACATTACACGTTTTCTAAAGGTAATAAAATGTTATATATGTTTGAAGATAATGAAATGTTCAAGTCATTAGAGCCGACGTTTCTATCGCATCATACAGGCCGCATGATGTCATTAGAGCCATATAATGATTAAGCCATCACACTAGAGTTTGTCATATCATACAAGTTGTAAGATAGAGTGAAAAACGGTTATGCGGATTGTATATTTGTCTGTGGTCATATTAGTCATTTCTTTTTGAATCCCTATCATGATGTCTAAGTAAGTAGATAGTATGTCACAACTCGTGTGACAGGTCAATAGTACTAAATAGTCACGAATTGTATGACAACCAATATGTGAGTAGTTTATATATAGGTTTCTAGTAGTAGTAGTAATAATAATAATAATATATGTTAGAATCCTATATATTGGTGTCACAATCAAGCTTGTTCCACTAGCTTGATTGGAACACGTGACCATTTTTTTTGTAACTTTTTTGCTTTTAAACAAAATATGTTATTTTCTTTAAAATTTTAAAAAATATGTAGTTTTATAAATTTGCGTCAATTCATCTCAAGTGTTTTGTTATTTTTAATTTTTTTTATTAATATGCTAATCCATTATATTTTGATGTTGACGAATTACTTTTTTGTTCAGTTTCAGCTTGTGATGGAATGGTACGAAAGAGATTTAGTGTTCCAAGTGACTCATGTTCGATTTATACCCACGTCATTTAGTTTTAGCGGCACTAGTTGATAATCAAGACGATGCGAGTAGGTTGCATTCACTATTTGTATCCTTGAACTGAGCGGGCCTCACCGCACTGTCGTGTCTTCGAACGAGTTTTCACGAATATTAGCCTTAGATGAAGGTTTTCATCCGAACAAAAGACCTGTAGCCTAATATTTAAAAGATTCGTTTGGTGTAAAAAAGTTAAAAATAAAATAAAAACCGTTGTAGGTTTTGGGGTGCAGCTTGAAATTAACGCCCAATATTAGACACATGCGTTACTGCCACTTCACGGGACCGTTTCTCACTCTTGAAAATACACACATCATAATAATAATAATAATAATCATCTTCTTCTTCGCATTAGAATCTTTCAAGCTGACGTCATCATCACCTCATTCTCCTTCAATGGCGGTTAACTCTACACCACAGGTCTATTCAATTCACCTTCTCATTCTCATTCTCTACATTATTATTATTATTATTATTATTTTGCTAATTAATTGATTGTTAAATTATATTCTAACGCTTCGTATTATTCGTAATCGGATACCTAAATTCTGCATGTTATTGAGAAATGCGGTTCGAGTTTCATCTTCGCAATTTCGTATTCAGTTTTGTTCTAATTTATTTAACGATTTTGAGCTGAAAATTGTGACTCGGTATTGCTTAAAAGTTTAATTGGTTTTAATAGGTTTGAAAACAGCATGTTATTGTTAAATGTGTTTAGATTAACTGATTAAGTCGATCGAATAAGATGTACTGATGATGAGCCGAGTTCGAGCTCGACTCGTTTTGACTTACAAGAGCGACAGTGAGAGTGAGACCTCGTCGGCTCGTTTGACTAATGAGAGGTGGCTCGTTTTGACCTACAAGAGCTTTAGCTCGAGGTCGGCTCTCTTTCACTTACAAGACGAGAGCTTCGTAGGTTTTGGCTTAAAAGAGCTCGAGGTCAGCTCGTTTTGACTTACGAGAGCCCGAGCTAGGCTCATTTTGGCTTACGAGAACTTGAGCTCGAGCCTCGAGGTCGGCTCGTTTTGACTTACCAGAGCTCGAGGTTGGCTCGTTTTGACTTATCAGAGCTTGAGCTCGAGGTCGGCTCGTTTTGACTTACCAGAGCTCGAGGTTGGCTCGTTTTGACTTATCAGAGCTCGAGCTCGAGCTCGAGGTCGGCTCGTTTTGACTAACCAGAGCTCGAGGTAGGATCATTTTGGCTTATGAGAGCTCGAGATCGGCTCGATTTGGCTTACGAGAGCTCGATCTTGAGGTCGGCTCGTTTTGGTTTACGAGAGCTCGAGCTTGAGATTGAGCTCAGCTCAGCTCGATTATTATTTATAAATTAATTTATATGCGTATTTAAATACTTTTATATATTTCGAGGAAAACTTTGAACGAGCCTAAGCTCGGCTCGAGCTCGTGTAGCACCTTAAACGAGTCAAAGCTCAGCTTGAGCTCGGCTATGTGTTGTGAAATTATGCATAAAAGTCCAAAAGAGGTCAAACTTATAGAAAGTTCGAGCTCGGGCTCAACTAAACGAGTTTTATTTGTGGCTCGTTTGCACCCCTGGATGTATCATATGATGCGAGTTTCATCTTCACAATTGCGTGTCATTATAGCTCAAAAGTTTAACAGATTTTCATTGAGTTAACATTCAAACTGATTTAGTATATATATTTTGGCTGATTTTTCTGTAGCATGAGTGGTTTTGGTAGAAAATTGTAATAATTTGGGGTTGGATTCAACGTACATTTAAGAAACTGTGGGGCCCAGTTGCTGACCGTACGAATGTTAATAATTAGGATTGTGATGGAGAGGGTGGTTCCATATTAGGTCAGCTGGAGCCATTCTGTATTTGAATGTGACATTGTGTCTGTTTGTTTGCAAAATCAGAATATAATCACAAATTTGTTCTTTTATTGCATATTCATAGTCATGAAATATGCTAACAAGTATCATGTAAGCACTTTATCAGATTTTTCTTTAAAAGTATAATACCTACCGTTTTTATTCATTCATAGAGATATATATATATATATATGTATGTATGTATGTATGTATGTATGTATGTATAGTTATCATATACCTAAATCAAATTCATAATATCAGACATACATTTTTTAATGATTAATATATGAGATCTACCAATTTCAATTTATTTCATTGAAAACAATTCACAAGGGTGTGATATGCATAATATTTTAAATTTTGCTTGTGGGATATATATGATATTTTAAAAGTTTCTTGGGTGTGTGTGTGATGTGTGTTTGTGTGTATTTATTGAATTTGATTAATATATGATATTCAGGAACTTCTAGGGTATATATAATGTTCTATAAGGCATGAAATTCTCCCTTCTATTTATTATTTGTTTTTTTTTCGAGTACACGTTTTTTGTTATAATATGAAATATTAAAAGTAAAATGTGGGTCGTATTAATTAATTTGAAGACATTATGAAAACTCGTGAATATAACCGAACATGTGAACGTTTTTGTGTATTTTTGTGACTCGGAGGTAAACCGTCATATGAATAGTAATAACAATAAGCTTACATTATATATGCAGGGCTGTGATTCTTTTACTGCTGTTGATTTAAGTGATGCAAACAACAATGCACCTAATTGTGAACCGAATGTAGCACTCTCTAAATCAATGGAGGTTTATGTGCCCCTTGAAAGTCAACTTACGACGGATGGTCAAACGAATAGTCAAACCTATATGGTGGAAAGTGAGAGTGATTGTTCTAAATGCAGTGAAAAAGATGTGGATATTGAGAAGGGGAAGTCAGGAAGTAATGAAGAAAGTGTTGGTAACTTGAAGAATGAAGAAGGGCACATGGTAAGTTAAAAGATTTACAACTCTTTTTCTTTCAATTTTGGTGTATTGACTGTTATTGCAGAAACAGATTAGCTTTGAAATGGGAGGCAAATATATGCAGTTTTTGATGAATCACAGCCTCATCTTACCCAAGTTCTCTACTCGAGGTACTCGACAACATTCTATTATATATGTGTGTGTGCAGAGGTGTTAAATGTGCCGACTAAGCGCACCGAACCTGAACACAGCATGAACATTAAAATAATGTCTGACACATGAACATGACATGAGCGGATTGAACGGACATGTTATTTTAGCATAAAGTATCTAATTGGTTTAAGTTTTGACATCAAACAAATTTGGAAAAAAACACAAGTATTAAATTAAACGGATTAAAAGGCAACCCACAGGTAACCGTAACACGCCCGTTTAGCAAAATGTGTTCACGGGTCAAGTTGAAATTAACGAGGCCCCGTTTAGATTAAACCCAAACCCATAAACTTCTTGTTAGGTTCATGTCATGTTTTTGTATCGTGTAGGCAATTCACACACGTATGTGTGTATGTGAGTGTGTACATAATTGATGAAGCACTTAAGGTTATTGAACATATAAAATATGCAGGTGAGGCTCCAAGAATGAGAAAATACAAGCGTACCGCCTCATTTAATTCAAGAAAAGTTGCTCTTATGTTTTCACTACTGTAAGTTCACAACCTAATTATGTTATCACTCTTTGAGGTGCCTAGATAACGGGTCGGGTAATGGGCCATTACCAAAACGCGTTTGTGTTAAAACAGCCCCGTAGGCCAGGTCAACCCGCAAACTCCTTTTTCTCCATTAATAAAAGTTCATAGTAACAATTATGTTAATTATGCTTACAAATATTGACACCGTTATAAGAATAATCTAATTCTTTGTAAAACGAGTTACGAGGTTTTATGCTCTAGAAATATACTTTGTGCATCTTATAACGTGTTTGAACCATTCGACCCGTTTGAGATCAAACATAACTCATATTGACCAGTTAATGTCATAATGTGTTCATGTTCCTGTTTACTTCTTTCCAGGTCGAGTTTGGGAACGATAATACTCATATATCTGACACTGAGAGTTAGACAGATGAGCGATTCATCTACCAGTTCCGCATAATAATGGTAATAAACACCCTATTTTGTATTCCTTCACTTCGGGTGCTTCATATTTTGGGAGAATATTACTTTTGAGGGTTATTTTTGCATCCCCTAGGATTATAAGTTTGAATGTTTTGAAGCGTACTCGATGTCGGCTGTAAATAACTTCAGATTTGTCTCATTAACTCTACAAGTTGATCTTCACTCATTTTTTAAGTCATCTATTTCATATATTTGTCTACAAGATTATAACGAGCAATGATCCGTTGTAAGTATACAATAGAACCGAAAGATAAAACTATGAAACATTGAAGTGTAAAAAGGTTCTACCAACTATGGTTACTTGTTTTAAACTTTTACTTGTAATCTTTTCTCGAGTTTTAAAGATCCATTATAGTATGTAGAGTCAGACCAAACCACAAGCTACGTATGATTTGGTTCTTGGTTCATTGATAGATCTTAAGACTTACTGGTTCATATGAGATAAGTGCTTATACATAAAAATATAGATTACAAACAATCAAACTTACCCAGTGATATCCTGCTCGCGGGATGAGGACAAAACCTACTCTATCCCATGAGATAGAGCAAACCGCTTCTAATGAATCCCCCGACAAATATAAAGTGCTATAATCTAAAACATCTAACAAACTACAGTACACATGTATCCGAACACCACTCGAAAACTGTAGTCTTCCAATGGTTTATATCTTAAGCTGCTAAAATAAATTACCATAATCTAAAACATCTAACAAAGTACAGTACAAAAATATACAAAATACCACTCTAAAACGTTGAGGTCTTCCAACGGTTTATATCCAAACTACTAAAAAGAGCCGAACCTGAAGCTATTTTGAAAAAGCATTCCTTCTAATTGTGTCCGAACCTACAAAATGCAAATATCAACAAACCATTAGAATGCAATTCCTTTTCTAATAACCAGAGATAGCGATTTGATTTGGATTGTAATATAACTGTTTTTGCAAACATAATTAACGTGTTAAGTATTTATAAAAAGTTAAAACCAAAACTGTTTGCAGATCGACCCAACCCAGCCCATATTACAAAATAACACGTTTCAATCCAAATCTGTTTTGGCCCGTTACAATCCATCTAACTTGTCACCTCTACTTTTAATCAAGTTATTAGAACCTGAACAAGAATTCATACCAAGTTGGCTTTCTTTTGACTTAGAAGCCATGAAAAACCGTCACATAGATATAGTCGTTTTGATATGTTTGGAGATATAAAGACTATATGTAGTCTTCTTCAGTTGGTAGCTGCTTAGCAAGGGAAACTAGAAAACGGTTTAATAACTTTTTGGCTTTTAATAGTTTTTTGTCTGTTTTTCCTTCGTTCTCCGCTGATGTGGCATTACGGTCTTGAAGTGTGCAAAAAGTCCGGACGAGTTTACGTAACTCCTGAAAAAGAATATAGTGTGATATAAGAAAGAACGGTTCAAAGGCCAAAGCGTGTAATATATTATTAAGAATAAGGGATTGTGGATAATGTAAGCGGAGGCCAACCATATTCAACTTTTTTCACTGTGTTAAATAACTAGTGTAGCATCAGTGTCATAATATGTGATTCAGATAAATGGAAAAGAACTTACTTGACGGTCAAAGTCAACCATACTAAGAGAGTAAATCTCATTAGTGATATCTACGTCTTTGTTGACCAAACCATCAAACCATTTGGTTGCTATATCATGGTGATCACCAAACTCCTGTCACAAAATGTAAACCGAGTTTAATAAGATCATAAATAAAATAACAATTTAGTTGCTGTTAAGACCTATTAAAGTATTCTGCATACCTCATCTTCATCCTCATAATCAATTTCTTCTTCTTCACTCGTGTCTCCAAGATCCGGTTTAACTGAAACAGATAGCTTCTGAAACGTCTTCTGATCGCCATCTTTTGTTGCTCTTATCAATCCATCCATTAATTCAGGATCCACATCACGTAATAGTCTTCCTATACAAAAATTTAATAACTAAAATAGAAATTTAATTCACCAATTTAAGAGCCTGCAATGAACTGCATACCTATATAACTGAATTGCCTTCGCTTTCCCTCCCGTACATCACGACCTAGTCTCTGTAATAAGATTAGAACACTTTGATATGATTATCATAAACCATAAACTAAAGTTTTATACAATTCTGTTACTGAGGCTCACCTTCACCAACATGAGAGCATCAAACACCTCTTGTTCAAGCGACGCCACTCTAGACATAAACAAACAAGCTTTATTACTTTCCAACCGGGGTGTAAGCGAGCCAAGCCGAGCCCAAGCTCAACTAGGCTCGAGCTCGACTCGTTTTGAGCACTTTTTTCTAAAGCTCGAGCTCAGCTCAGGCTTAACTATTTTATTATTTATTAATCAATAGATGTACGCTTTTAATTATTTTTATAAATTTTGTGAAAAACCTTAAACGAGTCTAAGCTCGATTCTAGCTTGTGTAGTGCCTTAAACGACCGAAAACTCGGCTGTGGAGTGTGAAATTAATACATAGAAGTCCAAAAGAGGTCACACACAAAAATGCACAGGGCTAGAGCTCTGGCTCGATAACTAAACGAGCTTATTTGAGGCTCGAGCTATTTAGATTTTTTTTTCAATCAGTAGTAGCTCGCGCGAGCCTCGGCTTATTTACTAATATTTCGTTACTTATAAAAATATTTATATATAACATATTAAAAGAAAATTCGATAATTAGTAGGCTCACAAGGCGGCTCGAGCTCCGGCTAGTGTATTAAACAAGCTTATTTTTGGGCTCGGATCAATTCAAAGAGCCGATATGGAGAAGCTCATCAGGTGCTCAACTCATGTCAGCTTTAAGTTGAAGAACAGTTCATGTGACAATAATAACAGTTCTATAATCATACGGTGGTCTCATTTTATACAAAATTCGGTAGCTAATGAAACTATTTTAGTAAAACAGAACTGTCTCATTTCGAGCTTTTTGTCGGTCAAATTGTGAGTTGACTTAATGAAGAAACACTAACCGGACCCCGGACAGATTACTGGTAACCTGGGGGTTGGATAGCTGTTTCCCACGAGGGGTTAGACCCTTGGAAGATGGTTCTTCTGATAACCTGCAAAACAGACATCGTGAGCTCGTCACTGAGAAGGGGGGGGGGGGGGGTTCCTCCTTGTGACCACCCTCCGGCGTGAGAATCAGACTAGATTGCTCTTTAAATATAAAAGTATATTAAGAGATTGCTAGAGCAGATATCAGGTATAATATGATGATAATGTAGTAAGATGATCATACAAGGTAAGATGAGATGGTCATACCATTTGTGGTATTTATAGCCGAAGGTAGGTTTCCAAAGAGGTATGGCCGGCTGCAACAGTGTTCCTGTTCCACCAACAGTAGCCTACGCACGTGCCCTGCTGGTAGTTGGTGGGTAGGTAGCGGCTGATAGTGACCAGGCCTGCTGTATACTATTCCTGTTCCACCAACTGACGGCTACGCACGTGGTATGGCAGTAGTTGGTGAGTAGGCAGCGGCTAATAGTGATACAGTACAGGAGCATGCTGCTCGCCATACTGTATCAGTGAGCTGTCGTATCTCTGATCAGATCTTTCGCCCATACCTCGTCAGGTACAGTAAAAGATCCTTCAGTATACGGACTGGCTTATTTGGGCGGGAGGGGGAGATTGCTCCCGGCTTGGCTCATTCCTTCAGGTGACACTGAATGATCGAGAGCTAAGTGCCTTGTGCGTGTAGCCATGCTGCGCGGGTGGCCTTCCCTAATGGCTTGTATCCGAGGCTGCGGGGACAAGCGGAGTCCTTCACCATTGGGAGGCATTTCCTGCGGGACCAGCTTGCGTACTGCGCGTAAGGACGTCACGTCTCTGAGCATGGTTGGTCCTGCGGATCCAGTTGGTCTCTGCGCAGACGTCCCTGTTTAAGGTGAGTCTTGCGGGTCCAACTGGGCTCTGTTGGGACCTACCTCTTCAAGTCCCCCCAGTCCAATGTTCTTCTCATGAGTGTTTAATAAAGTGAGGTGAACTTTTGGACTTGAGCAAAGGGTTTTGAAAAGGGTTTTGTAAGGTTTTCCATGGGGATTCTTTCCGCAGAAGTCCTTGTCACTTGCAGAAATGCCCGAGTTTCCTGCTTGGTCTTTGGGTATGATGCGGGTAGGTCTGTAACCTCCTCGCAAGTCAGGAGCATTGAGTCCCAGTTGTATGTATTTTCCATGAGGTTTTGGTAGTTTTGAACATAGTGATCAATTATGTTAAGACCACCAATTCCATCCTGGAGCTTCAAACAACGTAGTTCTCGACGTTCCCGCTATGCGGGGATGTTATTTCCGTTTCCGCAAGCATTGCCCAGAAGATCCTTCTTGGTTTCAATTCCCAGCGGAGCGCTAGGTATGTGAAGGGTTTTGCCTTAACACTGTACCTGCGCTCGTCTTACGGTTACTTTACTTCCAAGGTATTCCTGGCGTCAATTCCCTGCGGGTGCTAGGTATGTGAAGGGTTTTGCCTTTACACTGTACCCGCACCCGTCTTATAGTTACTTGGTTGCCGAGGTACTTGGCTTCAATTCCCTGCGGGTGCTAGGTATGTGAAGGGTTTTGCCTTAACACTGTACCCGCATCCGTCTTACGGTTACTTGTTCACCAAGGTTTTCTTGGCTTCAATTCCCTGCGGGTGCTAGGTATGTGTAGGGTTTTGCCTTAACACTGTACCCGCAGCCGTCTTACGGTTACTTGTTTGCCAAGGTTTATTTGGCTTCAATTCCCTGCGGGTGCTAGGTATGTGAAGGGTTTTGCCTTAACACGGTACCCGCATCCGTCTTACGGTTACTTGCTTGCCGAGGGGTAAGGGGTATTTTCCCGCTTACTTTTTAATATTTTCGAATTTTGAATTTTGAAATTCGAAGAGTTGGTGAAAAGATAAGTCCAAACCTCTGAAACGTCGTGCGACGGTTTCTTCTGACTGTGTCAGGACGTGCAGGAAGTTATGGTGACGTGACAGAACATGGTCATTCCAGTCGCTTTTTCAGGCGCGTGGGCGCGATTTTTCGGGCGCGTGGCCGCGAAATTACTGGCACACGTCCTTTCTACAGTTGTTGCCAGCTTGCTTTTTGCCACGTGTCATAGTTTCATTGCACCGTCGATTTCTCTCTCCTCCGCATTAAATTCACCGCATTAATTGCGATTAGTATATAAAGGGGGAGAGGCCTCTTTGTAATCCACACTTTCACCTCTCTTCTTCTTCTTAGTGATTTCCGGCAAATACTCCCCTTTTTCAGGCAAGCATTTTCCCGAAATCACTCTTCTTTCTGCAAAAATGTCTTCTCATGATGCTGAAGCTGTAGCCGACGATAGGAGTACTGCTGGCGAATGCCAGTGTGCTCTACCTGTCGATCAGTACCAGTACATCGTCAGGAAGTTCATGCTCGAGTCTCTCGAGCCTGAGTTTCCTGAATCCCACCAGACTGTGTACGATGCCCCCAGTGGCAAGATCGGGGTATATGCTGCATTCTTTGTTTATGGGAACCTTAGGTTCCCATTGACAAAGTTTGTGTACCGTGTCCTGGAGAGGCACGGGGTGCACCTGACCGAGGTGCATCCGATGGCGATTGCCAAGGTCCGGCACTTCGAGTGGGTGTGTCGGATTCTGGGTATTGAGCCCTACGTGGACCGCCAGATGACCTTCTATACTTGGAGGTGCGTCCAGGGGTGGTACACCCTGACAACCCGTATCAAGGGTTTGAAGATCTGCGTGACCGAGCGCAGTCTCCGATCGTGGAAGCGGGAGTTCTTCTACATCTCTGCCCGCGCCATCCCCATTGCTATGAAGTTCAAGAAGGGTCAAGCGCTTCCGAGCCTTCACGCTTCCAGCTACCAGGAGGCGGAATGGTTCGCGAAGATATCCCGGGTCCAATCTCCGGTTTACCGGTTTGCGGAGTCCGGGATGGTGCTGCTGGGGATGAGCCGGGTATGGAAGGATGCTTCCCGGTTTCCCATCCTTCTTGAATACGGTTTGAACTCTATTCCTTATGGTATGTCTTGTCTTTCTTGCTGATATTAGTTAATTTTCTAACTGTTTCTTTTTCATTCAGAGGGGAATAATTTGGAGTCGCTCCTGTTCCCGCGGGAAGCTGACAGTCCCGTGCGGGTGGGCACTCGTGCTCTGGACGACAATGAGTTGCCCATCCTGGAGCAAACGGCGGATAGGTTTGTGGAGGTCTATCCGCCGGGCCAAGAGATCCTGAGCCACCGGCGGCCAGGTAAGGAGATATTCTATCCTGAACCCCTCAATGCTGTACCCGTTGCTGGAAATCCTTATATCCTATCTTCTTCTGAGGAATCCGCAGATGGTCCTCCCCTTGTACGGAAGAAGAAGGCTGCTGCCGGCGTGAAGGGGAAGGAGAAGGCCTCCACAGCTGATCCAGTTGTTCTATCTGACTCGGAGTCAGATAGTGAAGAGGTGGCGGGGGAGCCTGGTGGTGAGAAGACCACTGCTCCGGAGGCTACGATCGTTACCTCTGGAGAACCAACGAAGACGACGGTGACCGGTACCAAGAGGCCGGCTCCATCGGGTTCCTCCCCGCCCGTCCGTACGTTCAGGGTCAAGAAAACCCGTAAGTACAATCATAGTTTGTCTTTGTAGATTTATTACTTCATAAATTTATCTTAACACTTTCTTCTTTGTGCAGGCGTGGATGTTGACGCATTCCGGGGTGAAGCGCAGAGGAGTACCCTTCCGCCAATGACGGTAGGCTTGGTCAGCCTACCTGAGGCGTCGACCCAGGTGCCTGCGCCTGCTACCGCTGGTTCAGTTGCTCCCTCTGAGCAGACTGTTCCAGCTGAGATGACGTCACCGCCGGCTGTGAGTGCGATTTTTACAGCATCCTTCACAGAGCCGGCGGTAACTGCTGCTGCCTACGAGGCGGCGACCACAACGGCGGCCTCGGCGGCTGCCACCATGCCCGCGCCACCGGCACCGATGGCCGGACCATCAGGTACGCGCAGGGCTTCCCGCCGATCTTTGCCACCTTCCCGTCTGCCTGACCTGTTGGATGGATTTCCTTTAGGTTCAGGTGATGGGTTTGGCGGCTATCGGCCTGTCATTGACCCTACAGGTGCGTAGGGTTCCTTTCTTTTCTCTTGTTTTTTATCATCTTTTCCTTACTGCCTTTGTTTCTTTTGCAGTGTCGGATTCCAATGAAGTGTATGTTCCGCGATGGAACATACGCCGAGGAACAACCCTTCGCACACCTGTGGAGTGCGTGGACTGGGCTCGCCACGCTGCTCCTCCGGGTGCGTTGGGGGAAGCCATGGTTAGCTACCAGGAGGGTAGGCTAACTAATGAGCTTCGGGTTCTCCAGGCCCGGATGCAGCCGCGCGTCGAGCTGCTTTGTCGTGAAAACGACAAGTTGAAAGCAGCTCGCGCGAAGGACATATCTGAGGCGCGTGCTCTTCGGGAGGAGAACCAACAGCTGGCGGCAACTGCCGCCGACAAGGAGAAGGCCTTCAAGGCCCTCGAGGTTGAAGTTCAGGCGCGACTCGAGGCCCGCTCCAAGGCTGCCCAAGCTGTGAATGAACAGCTTCGGCTGGCCAGGGAGACTGCGCGAAACGCAACCGAGAGGGCTGCCAAGGCTGAAGCCGTTGCTGAGCCTTTGCGTGTGGAGAATGAGGAGCTCAAGGCCAAATTAGAGGCTCTCCAACGCGCTCATGATGCCTTGGCAATGGAAGATGCCAAGAAACTCCAGGAAATCCTGGACCAGAGGGGGGTGCTTGACCACACCGAGCGGAAGCTTAAGGGCGTCGAAGAGGCTGCCGCAAAGGAAGTTTTACTTGCCAACCTTAACAAGAGCGAAGCCGAACGCGCCCATAAAGAAGCTCAAGCTGCCCTCCAATGGCTTCTTCGAGAAGCGTTGCCTCAGGTATGTTTAGTTTTATCTTCACGCTTTTCTTTTGTAAGAAAAGGTTCTAATACTTGTGTTTTCTTTGTAGGTTGTGCGTCGGGTCTTTTCAGAGACCTCTTACGATGATGCTATGACCGCAGCCCTCAACGCTTCTCATGAGGATGGGGAAAAGGCCGGCTTCCTGCTTGGTCTAGGGTTTGTTGAGAAAGGCGTCCCGCCTTCCAACTTCCCTTTGTTCGATGTGGATACCGAAGCCATTTATGACCAAGCATTGAACCAATACGCCGCCTTCCCGCATCCAGTGGTGGAGAAGGTGGACGAAGTAGCTGCTGCTGATGATGGGTTAGCTGTCCTCAAAGCGTTCCTCGAACCACCCCGTTCTTCTGACGGAGCGGGTCCAAGTGGAAGCGGCCCTGAAGCTTGATCCTGAAGATCCCTTCCCATTGCTAAGATAGACTTGTATAGTTTTATTCTTTTAGGCGGGTAGTTACCCGGCCATTCTTGTAATATATTCTTGAAATATTAATCTTTTTGCGTATAAGATTGTTATTTCCCTCTTTGGGTTCCTTGCTTTATAAACTTATGACTTGCATACTTAGTTTAAATTAGCAATTTTCCAAGTGTTTAGAATAAGAACCTTTGAACGTGGTTGATAATGGGTTAAAGTTTCGCTTCCTCCTTCGTGATTGTGCGGGTAGAACCGTCACTTGCACTTGGTAGGATGGCTAAACTTTAGCCTTCATCTGACCTGCGTGTAGGTTTTCCTTTTCGAAATTTCTTAAGGCATTAAGATAAGTTAACCTTTGAACGTGGTTGACAATAGGTGTGAAGTTTTGCTTCCTCTTTCGTGATTGTGCGGGTAGAACCGTCACTTGCACTTAGTAGGATGGCAAAACTTTAACCTTCATCTGACCTGCGTGTAGGTTTTCCTCATCTTTTGAGGATAAGTTAACCTTTGAACGTGGTTGATAATAGGTGTGAAGTTTTGCTTCCTCTTTCGTGATTGTGCGGGTAGAACCGTCACTTGCACTTAGTAGGATGGCAAAACTTTACCCTTATCTGACCTGCGTATAGGTTTTCCTCATCTTTTGAGGATAAGTTAACCTTTGAACGTGGTTGATAATAGGTGTGAAGTTTTGCTTCCTCTTTCGTGATTGTGCGGGTAGAACCGTCACTTGCACTTAGTAGGATGGCAAAACTTTACCCTTATCTGACCTGCGTGTAGGTTTTCCTTATCCTTTTAAGAATTTTGTTTTTGATCATTCGACGCGCGGTTGTCGATAGGTTAGTGTTCAGTTTCCTTTCATGATTCATGCGGATAGACCGGCACTTTCATTTAATGGGAGAATTGAACTTTTCCTTCAACTGACCTGCGTGAAGGTTTGCCACGTTATTGGGTTCGTGCGGGTAGGACCGCCTTCCCACGCAACGACTTCACGTAATGTGAATGCCGTCACCAGTGTTGCATAGTTTAACCGTTCGACGCGCGGTTGCGTGAAGGTTTGTCACGTTTTTTGGGTTCGTGCGGGTAGGACCGCCTTCCCATGCAATGTCCTCACGTAATTATGCGGTGAAAACCGGCATATTTGTGTTCAGAAAAGTATAAATGTAAAATCATCAGCTTCGATGTTCTTAAAAGAGAATCATTTCCATTAGAAGTGGCTCTTGGCCTTTTCTTTACAAATTGGAATTGATTTACATGCAAACTGTGTAAATGAGCTCCATTCCATGTTGGGATGGGAGCGCCATCGAGCCGATACGCACCTGGTTCGGGATCTCGTTCTTTACGCAGCATGTAGTCTCAATGTTGAAGCTGGAATTTTTATTCGTTTTCCCCAGCTGGGGTTCTACACGCATCCGCCTGCTCAGCCTTTATTGCGCCACGAGGTGCGCGAGCGTCCCATCTCTGACAAATGCTTCGACCATGTCTTTTACATCTATGCATTCTTCAGTGTTGTGGCCCTTTGTCTTGTGAAAGTCACAGTATTTGCTCCGATCAGCATCGTGACGATGTCGGATTATCGGAGGTTTTGGCCACGGGAGCTCTTCAGTGGCGAATATCTCAGTGACGCTTTTGGTGAGTGGCGTCCATCTGGAGTTTCGGTGCGGCTGTACATTATCCCTTCCGCCCACTCGATGTTGCAAGCCGGATGAGGTGTCAAAGTTTACCCTTGACTGCCAAATGCCTAGCTTTCGCTTTTTATTTAGTCTGGCGGTGAGGACGTTGTCTTCTCTCGTCTTCTGAGTGTAGAGGTTTGTGCTCTGTGGGAGATCTCTACCCAGTTGCTTCTCCGTTTCCGCATAGCGTTTTGCTGCTGTCATGATGCCATCCCATGTGGATGGCATGCCATCTTTACCCGTTAGGGTGCGGATGAGCTCTGGGTCATGTGCGCCCTGGATGAAGGCAGCGCGAACAAGATCTTCGCTGATATTGCCCAAACTTAGCTTCTTTGAGTTGAAGCGAGTGATGAAGTTTGGCAGAGATTCATCTTCCTCTCGTATGCATTTGAGGATTGTCCATTGCTCCTCGGTATACTTCCGTTGCTGGCTGAAGTGTTGGCTAAACTTCTGTTGGAAGTCTGCCCAGTCGTAGATGTGGTTGACCGGTAGACGATCAAACCAAGCTCTAGCAGCCCCCACCAGCGTCATTTGGAACATGTAACACCACGTGGGTTCCGTCCAATTGCTGACGGTTGCCCCCGCTATGAACCTGTTCAAATGATCGTCTGGATCAGATATACCGTCATATGTGCCTATGTTGGGCATTTGTTTGGCACTCTTTGGGGCGATTGCCTCAGCAATGTCCCTTGCAAATTTGGACGTTCCTGCATTTGCAACGTTTGGTCTGAACGTTTTAGAGAAGTCTCGTGGACTTCCACCTGTGCTTTTTGGTTTGAAGGCTTGTCCAAAATGCCTTTTCGGTTGGGATTCCGTTTCCTTACGCTTCCCTTTTGCCCTATGGCGAGGGTTCGCGTCGGAGTCGGATTCCTCCGAGTCATCCTCCCAGTACTCGAATTCGTCGGCCTGTTGCACGGAACGCAAGCGTTCGTCCAACTCAGCCTGGAATTCCTTTTGTCGTGCCTCCGCCCATGCCTTAACTTCATCGAGAGTCTGGCGGGGGAGTCTTCGTTTCTCAAACTGGGTATCGGTGGATCCCAGTAGGCGATCATTTACTGCACTTGCCCCAGCTTTGGTAAGTGGGGTAGTGTTCGTAAAATTTACTTCACTTGCCCCGGCTTCGGTAGCCGGGGTAGTGTTCGTAAAAACTGTGTTGCCGGTATTCCCCCTAGTAGCTGGGGTTGTGGTTACCGGAATTTCTCTAACCATCTTTGTAGAAGTTTGAAAAAACTGGAGAAAAATAAAGTTCTAGCTTTATGCACGGATGGCGCCAATGAAGAAACACTAACCGGACCCCGGACAGATTACTGGTAACCTGGGGGTTGGATAGCTGTTTCCCACGAGGGGTTAGACCCTTGGAAGATGGTTCTTCTGATAACCTGCAAAACAGACACCGTGAGCTCGTCACTGAGAAGGGGGGGGTTCCTCCTTGTGACCACCCTCCGGCGTGAGAATCAGACTAGATTGCTCTTTAAATATAAAACTATATTAAGAGATTGCTAGAGCAGATATCAGGTATAATATGATGATAATGTAGTAAGATGATCATACAAGGTAAGATGAGATGGTCATACCATTTGTGGTATTTATAGCCGAAGGTAGGTTTCCAAAGAGGTATGGCCGGCTGCAACAGTGTTCCTGTTCCACCAACAGTAGCCTACGCACGTGCCCTGCTGGTAGTTGGTGGGTAGGTAGCGGCTGATAGTGACCAGGCCTGCTGTATACTATTCCTGTTCCACCAACTGACGGCTACGCACGTGGTATGGCAGTAGTTGGTGAGTAGGCAGCGGCTAATAGTGATACAGTACAGGAGCATGCTGCTCGCCATACTGTATCAGTGAGCTGTCGTATCTCTGATCAGATCTTTCGCCCATACCTCGTCAGGTACAGTAAAAGATCCTTCAGTATACGGACTGGCTTATTTGGGCGGGAGTATTCCCCATCCCGCCTCTGTGCGGGATTGCTCCCGGCTTGGCTCATTCCTTCAGGTGACACTGAATGATCGAGAGCTAAGTGCCTTGTGCGTGTAGCCATGCTGCGCGGGTGGCCTTCCCTAATGGCTTGTATCCGAGGCTGCGGGGACAGGCGGAGTTCTTCACCATTGGGAGGCATTTCCTGCGGGACCAGCTTGCGTACTGCGCGTAAGGACGTCACGTCTCTGAGCATGGTTGGTCCTGCGGATCCAGTTGGTCTCTGCGCAGACGTCCCTGTTTAAGGTGAGTCTTGCGGGTCCAACTGGGCTCTGTTGGGACCTACCTCTTCACTTAATAATAAGATGTATTACATTACACTCAAATCTTACAAGTTAGAATAACAGTTAATAACCTAATTGAACCTTATAACCTAAATCAAGTCGTCAGAGCAATTGAATTGAAAACAATTTATATATGAAATTGAGTGTTTAATTTAATATCACCTGAGAATACGTTTAATTTGAACATCATTGAACTCAGCAAGCTCCATGCCCCAAAGAACACCACGCCGAGCTTCACGTTTCTTCTCGTTACGGCTCTTCCGTTCTCAATCTGTTAATAATAATTCGTTATCACTCTCACTCACTTCCAACGGTACCGGAGCATCCGCCGGCCGGAGAGCGTGAGTATGATTATTATTATTATTATTCCGGTGGTGGAGATGAGTTGTAGGAGTTGTGGTTGTGAAGAGATGAAAGAGTGTGAAAGTATGAGTTGGTGGTGAGTGGAACACGTAGGTTATGCATCGACGGAGAGGTGATTTGGACGCCGGTGACAGGATTAATGGCCGGAGTAATTGAGCCATTTTTTGCAGCTGCTGCTGGCTGTTGCTAGCAGAGGATTATACGCGTTGTGCTGCATTGGGCTAAGCTTAAAGCCCACAACTAGGCCCAATATATGCCATTTTTTGTTTGATAGACCCAGACCGAACCTACCTGAAAAAACCAGGTCAAATACCCGGAACCAGTTACTACCACAGTTTTGACTTTCGTTATGCATACCCAGAACCGGTTCATACCTAGTTTGTGCACCTCTATCAGACACTTGATACACGGAAACCCTGATACTTGTTTAAAATTTGTATAAAAATAGAAAATCAAAACGTTGATTTTATTCGCATTCGATAATTTCCGTTTGTTTTTTTTTTTCAGTTTCATTCACACCGCTTGTTTAATAAAGGTTGACAAAAAAAACATGTTTGTGCGTCACTATTACCGTCTTTCAAGTTCCAATGGTAACAAAGCTTCGGCCGGACAAAGACCCGAATCAGGTGATGTCAATTAAGATGGACTTGCTATATTATAAAGAGATGAGGGAGTGTGAAACTGCCTTTGGTGTTGAGCCCATAACCAGGCCCAACTTATGCCATTTAACGCGCATACATAGTTCAACGTTTTTACTTTCATTTGTTGTCTGGTTTAACGGTCCCACTGCAACGCACATGTCCTAAATATCAGTATAAATGATTATTCAAAAAGCATTATAGTTTTCTATGCCCATCCCAAAATAAGCCCAAAAAAACACAAACCAACCACCCAAAGTAGAAACCCAACATTTAAAAACAAACCTCCACCATCAACCTCCTATACCAACGGCTAACCTTCAACACTCTCTTCAAATAACACACACACAAACACCCTCTTCATCCTCATCACAACCCCAAAAAAATGAGAGAAATCCTAAACATTCAAGGCGGCCAATGCGGCAACCAAATCGGTGCCAAGTTCTGGGAAGTCATTTGTGACGAGCATGGAATCGATCCAACCGGACAATACAAAGGTACCACGGGAGATTATCAACTCGAACGTATTAATGTTTATTATAACGAGGCTTCGGGTGGACGATATGTCCCTCGAGCTGTTCTTATGGATTTGGAACCCGGGACTATGGACAGTATTAGGTCTGGTCCATATGGGCAGATTTTTCGTCCGGATAATTTTGTGTTTGGGCAGTCCAGTGCGGGGAATAATTGGGCTAAGGGGCATTATACGGAAGGCGCGGAGTTGATTGATTCGGTTCTTGATGTTGTGAGGAAAGAAGCTGAGAATTGTGATGCTTTACAAGGTATGTTATTACTTATATTATTCTATGTGCATGCATGCATGTATGTGGGTGTGACATTATGATAGTATTCGAGTTTAACATGAAAATTTTGGGTTTAGGCTTAGTCTAAACGGTTTTATTAGTTTAGTTTGAACCATGAACACGATTAGCTAAACGGGGCGTGGTTGCCTCTATAAATCACATTCTTGTTTGTGTTGGTCAGTTTATTTTGTAAAAATATTTTATGGCATAAGTTAAATTAATTGGGGATTTTTTTGAAAAATTCAAAAGATTAAACATAAATGAGATAATAATTTTATTGATTAAACGTGATTATTTTTATATATTTTGTATTTTTTTTAGTTATTTTTTTTTATTTTTTTGACTTCCAAAGATACTTCTTTCATTATATAGAAACATAGATTTTGGGTCAAAAAGGTTGTTTTGTGTCAACCCATGAGAAATCATGTCATTTTCGAGTCCATGTATGACACGATTTTTGGGTTTGTGTTGTTTTTTTCAAATTTCATGTCTAACACAATTTTCGGGTTCGTGTCACGTTCAGTTTGTGTCTTGTTTGACCGGTGGAACCACAAACATGCTTTTGTAACACTCTTTATAATATATGTATGAGTATAGGAAAAATGTTACCATTGTAATCTACTTTAGGAAATATGTATCTAAATGTTCATGTATATATGCATATGCATGGACGTGTATCTAAATGTTTGGTCTATAACACCTTTTGAACCAACCCACATGTTGTAATGTGACAGGTTTTCAAGTATGTCACTCGCTTGGAGGTGGCACCGGGTCAGGTATGGGAACACTATTGATTTCAAAGATACGAGAAGAATTCCCTGACAGGATGATGCTCACATTCTCGGTTTTCCCTTCACCTAAGGTCTCTGATACAGTCGTTGAACCATATAACGCGACGCTCTCAGTGCACCAACTGGTTGAGAATGCTGATGAATGTATGGTCCTCGATAATGAGGCACTTTACGACATTTGTTATAGGACTTTGAAGCTCACAACTCCAAGTTGTAAGTATACATTACATTACAATATTACCTCCTTTATTTTGTTAAGTATTGTCTATTGAATTTAAGTGTTTGAAACTTATTAAATTATTCGATTGTTTTACATTACAGTCGGTGATTTGAATCATTTGATCTCGGTAACCATGAGTGGTGTAACATGTAGCTTGAGATTCCCCGGACAGCTGAACTCAGACCTACGAAAGCTAGCAGTTAATCTGATCCCATTCCCACGTCTCCATTTCTTTATGGTGGGATTCGCACCTCTAACCTCTCGTGGGTCCCAACAGTACATCACTCTTAACGTCCCAGAGCTGACTCAACAAATGTGGGACGCTAAGAACATGATGTGTGCTGCTGACCCTAGACATGGTCGATACCTCACAGCATCGGCCATGTTCAGAGGTAAAATGAGCACAAAAGAGGTTGATGAGCAAATGATCAATGTTCAAAACAAGAACTCGTCATACTTTGTTGAGTGGATTCCAAACAACGTTAAATCAAGCGTTTGTGACATCCCTCCAATTGGACTTAAAATGTCTTCAACATTTGTTGGAAACTCGACCTCCATTCAAGAAATGTTTAAACGTGTGAGTGAACAGTTTACAGCCATGTTTAGGCGAAAGGCGTTTTTGCATTGGTACACGGGTGAAGGGATGGATGAGATGGAGTTCACTGAGGCGGAAAGTAATATGAATGATTTGGTGGCGGAGTATCAGCAATACCAAGATGCTACCGCAGACGATGGCCATGATGGAGAAGAGGAGGGTGAAGAAGAGGAAGAAGAGTGATCGGTAATTTTATCCGCGCTACACTATT
The DNA here is from genome assembly GCF_021521415.1 of Bidens hawaiensis. NCBI lineage: Eukaryota > Viridiplantae > Streptophyta > Magnoliopsida > Asterales > Asteraceae > Bidens > Bidens hawaiensis. Next base: position 678,641 of record NW_027491031.1, on the reverse strand, counting down.
GATCAAGATCAAGAGTTGGTTTTGATCCATCCTATGTTTGATTTATACAAGTGAAATATTTATGTTTGTTTTTGGACTTAATGTACTTTGATTCATATTATAATGAAACCATTTGAATAAACATCTTCACATGGTAACTAATATCATTTCCAGGGCTTACTGTCCTAAGAAACTCTTCACTATTCGGCTTTTGCGGTTTGACTGTTTAATGGTTCGGTCCAGTTTGGAACTTGGGACCAACCGTTAACTTTTCTTATTTACATACATATTTTCATTTCGGAATATGTGATTATGTATATGTATTATAGTTATAAATCATCTATAGCGTTTTCGAAAACTTTCCTTACATGCAAATGATTTTTATTAAAAATAAATAAACAAAAATATTTTCAAACCGCCAAAACCGAAACTGTTGAACCACCAAACATGAAAAACGGGCTGGTTTCGTTTATTTTTTTTTTTTAAACTGTAGTTGGAAGCTCAACCTATAATTTTCTTGAAAAATGGCGGAAATGGTCCATACAGTTGCAGTAATGGATGAATACAGTAGAGATTAGAAAGCTATAACATATGCAAACAGACAATTATATAAGCTAACATATGATTCCAAACTCAAATTAAGCAACTACTAAAGATGCTCTTTGACTTACTCTTTGACCATAAAAAGTCAAAAGAGTTCGTATACGATAACAAACGCTGTACAAAAAATAATTAAGCTTGCCTTTTTTTTCTAACACTAAACAAATCAATACCAACAAAATATTAGTGTGAAATTATGAAACTTTAAGAAGCATTTCATGTTTTCAACCTTGGGGCTTTGAATTTCGATGTAAACAGTCTTGGTTCAGATTCAATTATTTTTCGCTTTGAACTTCTTCCTCCCTGCAAAGTACAACACACGTATCAGTTTCAAATAACTTATATTAAAGGCGGGCCAGGCGGGTTGGTTAACGGGTCATTTTTGTATGGGTCGAAACACAGGTGATTAGGGTACTGATATATTTTTATCCAAAATAATTTAACTTAGCATCAAAATGTGATTATTATTTTGATACTAGTTTGAATAAAATAATTTAGTAGGTTTTATATGCATTAAAATACAATTTGGTCAACTTCCGACCTTTTCGACGTGTTTCTTTTTTATCCGACTTCATTTTTTAGTTCTACTTGTTTGACCCGTTTGACATAAGTGAACGGAAAAGAAACTAATGTGTCAAATTCGAAGACAAAAAAGAATTATAAAATTTGATTAATAATTTACTTTTTTTTTAATAAAATGATTTGGGAGGTTTTATGTCAAGTTAAAATACACTTTAGGTCTCCAACTCATTTGACCCGTTTGTCTTCAGTAACATTTGACTCGAAAAAACTGATCCGTAACAAGAATAACCCAACCCAGGTTTTATGTTGGTTTAAAAACCGAATTTTCGGTTCGGTTTCAGTTTTGCATGCATCGGAAACTGAAAAACTGAACCGAATCAAACCCATACAAACCGACCTTTATTATTGAATTTACGGATTATAAATCAAGCCAATAAACGGGTCATTTTAGTTACCTTCTCAATGATTGCCACGTCACTCGAACGACTGTTTTTTGACGATTTCGCCATACAATGACGTAATGCAGGCGTAATCGAACAATCAGAATCGCTTCTTAACAACTCCAGTTCTTTAGTTAGTCGGGAAATCTCTTCACTTTTTTTTCTTGAATCGAGTTCTAAGCCGACTAAATCATCTTGTAGGGATGCAATCTTTCTGTCTTTCTCCATGTTTAATGATTCTGATACCTCCAAATCAGATATTAGTTGATGTAATTTTTCATTAGCACCTTCAACTTCAAGTTTGGTCCTTTTAATAAGTTCTTGCAACTTGTTATCAGTTTTCTTATATTGGTTCCATGCAAAATTTCTCTCTGTTTTCAATGACTCAGCAGAATTCTTGCCATTACTTCGTGTTACACGCTGCGACTAAAACATTAAACATTACACGTGTCAGGGTGACAGGTTACAGGTTGAATGGTTCGGCCCGAACACGACATATATTTTTATTCGTAAAAAACATCAACTTTAACCCGCCCGCACACCCTTAAAATAATGTAGCCCGAACATGACCCGTTTAACCTATTTATATGAATGTGTCAAACGGGTTGGCGGGTGATAACCAAGTTGGTAGGTTGTAAAAAATGGGTTAAACGGGTCAGTGGGTCAACCTGTTTAAACAAATGGGTTAAATATGTCTAACAGGTTGGCGGGTGATAACCAAGTTGTAAACGACTAAACGTGTTAATCGAGTTGGTGGATTGTAAAAGCAATATGTTAAACGGGTCATAGACGGGTTAGTGGGTCAACTTGTTTAGATAAACAGGTTAAACAAGTCAACCTGAACACGACCCGTTTTCTAAACGGGTTAGTTATGCCAACCGAAAGCCCGATTATTTTCATGTCGGGTGTCTGGGCCATGTAAGAAATTACCACCTCTACTTATAATTGGGTACATTCGGGTTATGTTTTATATGTAACGGGTCATGAGGTCAACAAGGTAATTTTCAACCGATTCAAAAAAATTATATTATCATTGAAATTTATGTAATTTTTGTAATCATATTTGGCACACCAATTATTTAAAGGTGTTTTGACATTTGTGCCAACTTGGCCCAGTCCACATTCTTGACCGGATACTCGACCCTCCCGTTTCCGCTACATGTATCATATAATGACATGGTATTAGAATATACTTACTTTTGGCTCAGCAAAAAAACGAGAGAACTCGTCAAATAGAAGTTTCAGATCAGCTCGTTCATCATCCGCTTCTTCTGCAATATATGTGAAGTTTAACTATATCAGACAATTATATAGTTTTTAAAAACTATATAATATTATAATTCTACAGTCATACTTTATTAATGGAGCTTTAAATGTGTTAATAAACCAAAAACATGTTGGAGTTCAATTTTGGATGACAGCGTATGACGTGACCCGTTAACATGACATAACTTGACACGAAGTTAAACGGCTAGTGTTTGGGTTAAACGGGTTCAGATTATAAACGGGTCAACACGTTAATGACATGGTTAAAAACGTGTTTGAACAGGTTTAACCTGTTTATGAATTATGACACGCATACACGTTTAACTTCTCATGTTAAATAGGCTAATAAATAGTCTTATAAATAATTAAATATAAACAAACAAACATATGTACACAAGTAAAATCCCACCCATAGCAAGCTATTTATGCATAATTATATTATACTATATATTACAATTAAATACGGATCGTAATGTTTGGTAACTTTTTATTTTATATTGTTAGTTATGTTTTATTATTTTTCAATGAAGTTAAGCTTGTTGTGTTCAAGTTCACTAGTCGTGTTAAACATGTCGCGTAGACGTGTCTGGCACGTTTAACAGATCATTTCAGACTGTATATAAAACATATACAGATATAATATATGCATCAGTGGTTAATATACCAAATTTAAGTTTGTTCATAGTAGCCTCTTTTTGCTTCATGGAGATGATTAAATTCGCCTTCGCATTCTCAACAAACCGAACCATGTCTTTAATCTTGGAGTCTCTTGCCATCTATAAAACAAAAATTTATAATTTCATATCAATCAAAAACACAACTTAACATATAACTAATATTCTTTAAACATCATCATACACACAAATATATATATATATATATATATATAGAATGACACCTGTGAAATATGATCTTCCAACAGTTTAACATCAAAAACCCATCTATCGTGCTGCGAACGGAACCTTTTCTCGAGCGATTTTCGTTCATCCACTAGCGATTCGAGCTGGCGCTGTTGATCTTCAATCATATCAACGAGTCCTTTAAATATCTTTTTCATGATACTTCTCTATCTTTCGATGGATTATCAGACCCAGAACCAATATCTTTCTGTTTTCTCATTATTATACAGTGCACTCCAAGTGTTCGATCAAATGCCTCTGAGAAAAAAGGATAAATAAATTGATTTTGTGAACTGGGTAATGAAATTTAGGGTTTGTGGGTTCGTGTGTATGGTGGATTGAAGATTATTACAGAGATTGTTAATTGATGAATTTGAAGAAAAATGGTTCAACGGTCGAATTTGGTTGGTTTTATACGCTCCCAATATTCAAATGTATATAGACGTCGGGATCCGGTTTACTTTAGCTGGTTTGGATCGTTTGGTGGGCCGGTGTGCTATTATTGTTAGACAAGAATACAGAAATAGTTTCTTTATCTTTACACCCAATTTCAGTTATTGGCATTTATCTTTAAAATTGATTTAATTTATACTTTACGTTTCAAAATTCTACACCGTTTGTTCTTTGGTCCTAACCCAGTTAGTTTTTCTCGTTATGTTAGCTCATGTGTCTTACACATGAGGACAAATTGATCTTTTTTACTATTTATTTGAAAAATACATTTTAAAAATTTAAAGCTCAAAGACCAATTTGCTCTGAAGTGCAAGACACATGAGCTAACTTAACAAGAAAACTAACTGAGTTAGAACCAAAAGACAAACATTGTAGCATTTCGAAAAGTAAAGTATAAATCAAATTAATTTTAAAGATAAAGGATAAACACTGAAATTGGATGCAAAGATAAATTATAATTTCTGTAATTTCGTCTTATTGTTACAAATGCGTTTATTGTTTAGGAAAATATATTAATATAAACAATATTTACTCTTCTAAAAGAAAAACATATATTGAATTTTAGCATACAACTTTCTATAGATCAATTCTAAATGAATTGTATTGTATCACGAGAACAAGTCAGTTAAAGAAGCTAAGTCTTAGCCGATACTTTTCGACACGAAAAAACATTAAAGTTAGAAAGTAAGATGGCCCCAACATTTGGATTCACCAAAATGTGACACAAGTAGACTGATTTTAGCCTACATATGTGTTTTTAACCTATAAGATACATGGCTAAGAAGAGACGGCTAAGTAAACGCATTTGTATACTAATTTAGTCTATATGTGCCACGCGACAACTCTTGGTGTCCATATGTGGGGCCCTATGACTTTTTTATCAGTTTTACTGTCAAAAAAGTATTGGCTAATACTTGCCTACTTAGACCACACTTAATGGTAAAAAAACACGTAGGGGTAAAACTGACGTAGTGACTAGTTTTGTAAAACGTGACGTAGTGGTAGAATGTTCCATAACACCATTTCAATCATTACACAATTATTACCTTTTAATATTAATAAATATATAAATATGAAAGAAAAAAAAAACATAACTGGCCAAGTCACCCCGTTGTATATCCAACTAAACCCTTAAAATTGACCGAAATAAAGTAGTTGTATCTTTTCATCAAAGTAAATTAGTCTGTATTAACGTAATAGTGGAACAATTTGCAACATAGTTATTTGACTTGTGACTACTTTTCCATTTGTTCCTTGTACTTTAACGAGTTTTAGGCCACCAAAGTATATTAGTAAAACCTAATAATAATGGTGATGATTAAAAAGTTGTTTTGTCTTAAACCATCAATGGCCACAACTACACAAACACATTAATATTAAAGGGTTAGCTAAATAATGAGATTATTTTTGTCTTTCAGTATAAAAGTAATATCAGTAATTTGCCTACTTGAATAGTTGAAGGTAGAGGTGGCAATGTGAGTGGATTGGGTTGGATTTGAGTGATGGGTCAGGATGAGTATGAGGTTATGATGGATTTTTAAAATAGAGGATTAGGATGGATATGAGTCAAGATGGGTAAAGCTAACCCATCTTGACCCAAGTTAAGGTTGACATACAAAGGGTTTTAAAAAACACTCAAAAAATATTCAAAAAAACTATTAAAAAATAATAACTCAAAATATAAATAAAAATGCAAAATGTAAAATAACTAAAATGTTTCCCCCGTCATCCTCGTTCCCTCAAAAAAATATTCAAAAAAACTATTAAAAAATAATAACTCAAAATATAAATAAAAAATGCAAAATGTAAAATAACTAAAATGTTTCCCCTGTCATCCTCATTCATTAAAAAAAACGTTTTCTACTGGTTCATGTTTGAGTTTTTCGGGGTTTTTTTTCGGTTCGATTTTGTTTTTTTTTCATTCGGTCGGTTTCGGTATTTGCTCGGTTTCAATGATTTTGGTTTCGATTTCTCAGTTTTTTCGCTTTCAGTGCTGTTTTGTTTTGGTCAGTTTTTTCGGTTTCATTTTGTTTTTTTGTTTCTTTCGATTCATTTTGTTTTATTTTAGTCGGTTACGTTTCAGTATTTTTGTTTCGTTTTGGTAAGTTTTTTTATTGCATTTCGTTTTTCTTTGTTTCATTTTGGTCAGTTTTTCGGTGTCATATCGGTTTTTTTGTATCGTTTTGGTCGTTTTTCTATTTCGGTTGAGTTTCGCTTCAGGTTTTTGTTTCGTTTTGGTCGGTTCGGTGTTTTTAATTTGTTTTGATTCGGTTTTTAAATTGTATTTAGTTTTTTTATGTTTCCTTTTGGTCAGTTTTTCAGTTTCAATTCAGTTTTTTTGTTTCGTTTCGGTCGTTATTCTATTTCAGTTCAGTTTCGTTTCGGTCTTTTTTCTATTTCAGTTCAGTTTCGTTTTGTTTTTTTTGATTCGTTTTGGTCGGTTCAGTGTTTTTGTTTTGTTTTGATCAGATTTTCAGTTGCATTTCGCTTTTTTTTGGTTTCGTTTTGGTCGTTTTTCTATTCCGGTTCAGTTTCGTTTTGGTTTTTTTGTTTCGTTTTGGTCGTCTTTCTATTTCAGTTCAGTTTCGTTTCGGTTTTTTTGTTTCGTTTTGGTCGGTTCGGTGTTTTTGTTTTGTTTTGGTCAACTTTTCATTTGCATTTCGCTTTTTTTTGTTTCGTTTTGGTCAACTTATCCGTTTCATATCGGTCTTTTTGTTTCGTTTTGTTCGTTTTTCTATTTCGATTCAGTTTTGTCTCGGTTCGGTCGATTCGGTGTTTTTGTTTAGTTTTGGTTAGCTTTTCGGTTGCATTTCGCTTTTATGTTTCGTTTTGGTCAGTTGTTCGGTTTCATTCCGATTTTTTGTGTTTCGTTTTGGTCGTTTTTCTATTTCGGTTCAGTTTTGTTTTAGTCGGTTTGGGGTTTTTGTTTCGTTTTGATCGTTTTTGGATTTCGGATGAGTTTTGTTTCGCACGTGATAGTTTGAGTATTTTGAATTAGATAAATTTTGGATAACTTGGATATTTTGTTTTGACCCATTTTAACCTATAAATGAAACTCACTTGTATATTTCCAACCTATCCTGACTCATTTGAAGAATTTTTATGATCCATCATAACCCATTTTACTTTTAAAGTTTATCTATCTTAACCCAAAACAATCTATTTGGGTTCATCAGTTAAAGATAAGGGGTAAGTATGTTTAGCTGAACCCTTGATACATACATTTCTAAAATCATTTGCAAAGGATATTTGAGGAAAAATATCAAATATTATCTAAAGATTAAAAACTTATATATTGTTAATGTCCTATAAATTTATTCTATATTTTAATATAACTAACGAGATTAGTTACATAACTTATTTTACGAATTATAATACATAGATGTATGTATGACGTTTGATACATAACCGGTTTTTAAGTAGATAAATGAGAGACGGTTGTATGTGCACGCATGTAAGCGTCCTATGCTCCTATTATTTGTTTCATGCTTTATTTGATAAACTGAACGTATGAGTGATTACATAGTTTTAGTGATTCTCTTTTCTAAAGACTGGTTATGTGATTACAGGTTAAGAGTTTGTTTATTTTACAAAAAATTAGTAGTTTTAATATGTAACTACTTATTGAAAAGAATTATTTATATCTAGTTGTAAAGAGTGTCGGATAGTTGCTGAAATTTCAAATTTGCTTTGGTTAGTGGGTGGCTTCATTTAAGAAAATGGGAGCTGATTGCACTTTTTTTTAATCTTATTTATTTGTTTATGTATTATTATTAGAGAAATCTGCATTTTGTCTCTCTGGTTTATATCGTCGCGCGATGGGTTAACCCCTGAAAAAGATTTTGCGAACTTTAGCCCCCTATGTTTCTCCTGCGGGTTCTTTTGACTCCTACCGTCAGTTGACCGTTAGTTGACCGTAGGTATTTTAGTAATAATACCAACATATTAAGGGTATTTTAGTATTCTTCTAATAAATAATAAATATAATAATAATATAATAAATAGAAATAATAATAATAATAATCTAGAACAGCAGCTTCATCATCTTCATAACATCAAGAACAACATCATCTCATCTTCATCATCAACAATCTCAAATCCTCAAACCCACCACCAAGTAATCCCTCTTAATATTATCATCTTCATCATCAATTTCATAACAAGTAATCAAATCTCTCAAATCCTCAAACCCTAGATTTCATCACTCAAACCCTCAAATCTCTCAAATCCCACCACCAATCGCTTCAATAATTCAATCACCGCACCCATAAATCATTCTGATCAAAACCCCTAACTTCCGGCACACGCCGTCGCCACGGATTTCGGCAATCTCATTTTTCCGGTCACGGCAGCCACCGCCACGGCATCCATGGAAGCCACCACCCCCGTCGCACCTCCACCCCGTCGCAAGCCCACCCCTGTCGCACCCGTTTCTCCAGTCACTGGTGGTAAAAGATTCCGCCGGAGTGATTGCAAATGGTACTTTGATTCCGAGAGAAGAATATTGATTTATATCTTAACTTTTTTGTTTTTCTATTTCAAAAATTTTAATAATTATTATTAATTCTTATGTCATATTTGTTGTTATTGGATTTTTGGATGAATATTGATATTTAGATCTTAATTGTTTTGTAAATATGGAGATGATAATGAACTTGAGATGTTGAAGATATGGTTATGATGATGATGTGTTAATAAAATCTGGAGATGATGGTGATGATAAACCTTTGATGAAGTTATAAAGTGGTAATATATATTTATATTATATAGTTATAACAAACATTAGTTTAGTTCAAATGGTTTATTTTGTTAGTTGTTAACCGAGACGTCGCCGGTTCGAACCCCACCCTTTACACAATTTGGATTATTAGTTTTAGAATTAATTAAAGGCTCAAGGGTAAAATAGTCATTTCAACCTTTTTTGGTCAGTCAACGACGAGTCAACTGACGGCAAGAGTCAGAAGAACCCGCCGGAGTAACACAGGGAGTCAAAGTTCGCAAAATCTTTTTCAGTGGTTAACCCATCCAGCGACGATATAACCCAGGGAGGCAAAATGCAGATTTCTCTTATTATTATTACACCGTAAACCTTTTTACAATATCAATTATTGTTATTAATTATATAGATAATTTTTTTAAAAGGCCAAATACTTAAAAAATAAAAAAACAAAAGCATGGACCTCCACGAACTATTCAAATATAAATTACAAATTACAAACCAAAGTAAAACAAAAATCACATAAATATCTTCCACCATTTGTTTCTGGTGATGAATTTCTAACCAGTGTAGTTTTATTTAAAAATTTCCCTTTCAAAAAAAAACATCACATAAACTACAAAGAAAAATTCATAAAGTTAAATTTACATCAAATCACCTTAATATCTTCCACCAACCTTAAGATCGAGCACTTCTTGTGTTTAAAAATTTTCACGTGTCTTGCTTTTCAACTTCTAAGTACCAAAATAACACCGTCAAAATTGCTTGAGTAGTGTTGCCTGTTTCTTTGGACAACTTATGTTTTTTAGGTAGTTTTCTTTTTACAATAGCCATGGTCATCGTCGTAAATTTATTTTTTTTTAAATAATTTTTTAATGTTTGTTTCTTGTTTTAAATGTGTTTTTCTTTTTGATTTTTTAATATGTTAAATTGAGGAAATGTTTTTTATTTAGTTTCAAAAATGTAACAAACCTAACAGATACCAATCGAATTTGCATTGACCCGTCGTCATTTTTGTTTTAAGTATGTTAATTTGAGAATTTAGTTTTTAGGTTTACTTCCGGTACCATCACGAACCTAACCAGTAATGACTTAATCGTCGTTGACTCGTCGCCATAACGAGCATGCTTTACCAACTAAAGACCCATCATTTTAAATATTTTGTGCGTGTGTGCCATAATCTAGAGTGTCAATACCATTTTAGGTGTTCACCAATTTATTTTTTAGGTTTAGTTTTATTACCAAATACCAATGAAATTTGTTAATTGTCTTTGACTAGCATTTACCGATCCCTATCAACCATGACAAGTTAGGAATTAAGGTTTATAATGATTAACGGATTATCTATTACAACTATACATGACATTATTTTATTTAGTTAGGTGAAAAGTAATATTGGATTTCATAAAGGAACAAAATAAATTGGAGGGGTTGGCTATGATTGTGGAGTGGCGGCCATTGGCTCTTAATATATCCATTCCACAAAGCTACATTATCTTTTGTTAATAATTTTGTAAAAACCAAAAGGCATTTATAACACTTATTGATTTTTAATATATTGTTTATTTTTATGCTATGTAAAGGAGAAAATTATATACTTTCTTGCAAATTACATCTTATATGTCAACAGATTTTAGTATGTCGTGTTAAGAAAATATGTTACCGGAAAACTCATAGGATCTAAATACTATGTACTAAGTAATAAGATAAGTTAAAACACAATTTGCGCCAAACAAGTATATAGTTAAGGAGTTAAAAGGTGGAAAACCAATTAAATTTGTACTCAATAGTTTTGTGCTTCTTATTAATAAATTAACTATATATAATGTTGGATAATCTGCAAACAAGAAATAGTAATAACGAGCACAAAGAACCGGGCTTGTGTTTGACACAATTCCCTTAAACAGATTCCGAGTCTGTTCCCAGGGTACGCCGGTTTCGAACAGCACCAAGACGTACTGCCGGACCTAACACTTGCCTGAAATCAATCGGTAGGCTTCAATGCGAATATGATCTGTGAGTTGTGTGTTTCTGTTTTGAAGCTATCTAAAACAGTAGCATCAAGAGGGTTTTATACTCATCAGTGTTTCAACTGAAGAGTTGTCATTACCATGATCATAAAGCCTGATTTAAAGACCATAACAGATATGCCACTGAAGAGTTGTTCATTAAACATACTCTTAAATCAGCAATCAAGAATTGATTAATGACATCTCTTAATGCAGCAGATACTTGATGAATGAGATAACAAAAAAAAACGGATCAAGTCACAAAACCGGGTGTCACGCAGAGCCGGTTATTTCGAACGACATTCGTGTCCGCAGGTCGCGCGGGCGACGCATTGGTTCAGAAAATTTTCCTGACCCAGAACCCGATTTTCCACCCCCCCCTGCGCGCGGGTAGGTGTCCAAGTAAAATGTAACAACAGATTTAATGGAGTCTACTTGTTTCCCTTTATATCCCACTCCTCATTATATCCCCACACCGATGTGGGACACTCACTCACATTCACACATAAATTCTAACAATCCCCCACATGAATGGGAGATACTATCAGAAACATTACCCTTCCGATTTCAACAGTTGAGTTTTGCATACGATAGGTAGATCTAACTCTTTGAACCTTCGCTTATGAAGTGCACTTGGCCCACTAGCACTGAGTAGAACTCGATGTCTTTGAACTCGTTTGCCGTTTATGTGGACGACAGTACATTTCACACAAGACTCTCCCTGACAACGTCAAGTCCTCATAGTTGTGTCCGTTAAGGTCATGGACACGTGCCTGGTTCTGTGAGAGCTCTTAGGTATTGTGCCCCGCCAATACCCTTTGAAGCGACCCCACTTCTCTCTCACATAGGTGATTCACTAGAAATGTTAACCTTAGTCGAATCATTAAAAGTCATAGACTTAACCTCAAGCTTTGTCACTTTTAGGAATGGACTAGGAAGATTACTAAATCTTTTTAGTGAACTCCCCTTTTAAAGGGTGGGTGTTAAACAATTCTTCCCCACAGTGACCTCGTCTGTTCCTACAAGTAGGTTGTCCTATTGAACTCAGATCTTGGGATCTCCAATCAGCTGAGTTAGGTTTCCTTCGTATGAACTTAATTTTTCAAGGGCTTTAGTCCCATTCCCATGGACGACTTCTGAACTAACTCTCTATTTAAGCCTTTTGTTAGCGGATCCGCAATGTTATCTTTTGACTTCACATAGTCAACAGAGATAACTCCTGTAGAGATTAGTTGTCGTACCGTATTATGTCTACGTCTTATATGTCTGTTTTTACCGTTATACATTGTGCTATGAGCTCTGCCAATTGCCGATTGGCTATCACAATGTATGCATATGGCCGATGCCGGCTTCGGCCACCTTGGTATATCCTCAACAAATTGACGTATCCACTCTGCCTCTTCACCTGCTTTATCCAACGCGATGAATTCTGATTCCATCGTGGATCTAGCAATAACCGTTTGCTTTGACGACTTCCACGATATTGCTGCACCTCCGAGTGTGAACACATATCCACTCGTTGCCCTGGAATCATTCGTATCAGATATCCAATTTGCATCACAGTAACCTTCAATAACTGCTGGATATCTATTATACTGCAGCCCGTAGTCTCGTGTGAATCTCAAGTACCTAAGCACCCTTGTCACACACCTCCAATGAATTTCATTTGGATTGCTTGTGTATCTACTGAGTTTACTTACAGCATATGCTAAATCTGGTCTGGTACAACTCATTAGATACATCAAGCTACCTATAATTCTTGAATACTCTAATTGGTTCACAGGCTCACCTCGATTTTTGGCTAGATGTTGACTCGTGTCAATCGGAGTTCTAGCCACATTAGAGTCATTTGCATTGAATTTCTCAAGAATTTTATCCACATAATGAGACTGACTTAAAACAAGTCCATTCTGGATTCGCGTGATTTTAACGCCCAAAATCACATCCGCTAAACCCATATCCTTCATATCAAATCTTGCTCTCAGGATATTCTTTGTTCCAGTTATCACTTTTTCATTGCTTCCTACAATGAGTATGTCATCCACATACAAACATAATATGACATATCCGTCTGGTGTATCTTTTACATATATACACTTGTCACATTCATTTATCTTAAATCCGGAGTTAAGCATGACATGATCAAACCTTTGATGCCATTGTTTTGGAGCTTGTTTTAAACCATATAAAGATTTGACAAGCTTGCAAACTTTCTTTTCCTGTCCCTTGGCTATAAAGCCTTCGGGTTGCTCCATGTAAATCTCTTCCTCTAGATTTCCATTTAAGAAAGCCGTTTTCACATCCATTTGATGAACTTCCAAATTTCTAATAGCTGCAATGGCAAGCACCATTCTGATGGAAGTTATTCGCGTTACTGGCGAATACGTATCAAAGTAATCCAGTCCTTCTCGTTGTTTAAATCCTTTGATTACCAATCTTGCCTTATACTTCTCAATGGTACCATCTGGCTTCAATTTTTTCTTGAAAATCCATCGGTATCCTAGTGGTTTACATCTAGCAGGAAGATCCACTAGCTCCCAAGTATGATTCTGTAAAATAGAATCTATTTCACTTTTAATTGCCTCCTTCCATTGAGGTCCATCTGAGGAGTTTACCGCTTCTTGATAAGTTCGCGGTTCTTCCTCAACCATATAGGTGAGGAAATCAGGACCAAACGATTTCTCGATTCTTTGTCTTTTACTCCTTCGAATATCACTGTTATCAATTTCAGATTGTCCTTGAGATTCGTTGTTTCCAACCTTTTCTCTGAACATATTTTCCATGTCTGGGACATTCTTTTCGGATGAATTTTGTAAGTCCGTTTTGGGTCCTTTTAAACACGGAAAAATGTGCTCAAACCATGAAGCATCATTTGATTCCAATATGGTGCCTTTGGACACTCCAGGGTTTTTGGAGTCATACACCATAAACCTAAGAGGACCACGCATTTGAGTGTATCCGATAAACACACAGTCTACGGTTTTTGGACCTATCACCAAACGCTTTGGTGGTGTCACTACCACCTTGGCCAGACACCCCCACACTCGTAGATATTTATATGATGGTCTGTCTCCAGTCCATAATTCGTATGGAGTGATATCCTTTTCTTTCCGGGGAATTAAATTTAGAATGAAATTTGCTGATAATAACGCATCCCCCCACATGTCTTCTCTCACCCCAGAGCTTATTAGCATGGCATTCATCATTTCTTTTAAGGTTCGATTTTTCCTTTCCGCCATACCATTCGATTGAGGTGAGTAAGGAGGAGTAAGTTCATGTATAATCCCATTTTTTGCACATAAATCTGCAAAAGGATAAACATACTCACCACCTCGATCACTCCTTACCTTTTTTATCTTTCGGTTTAGTTGATTTTCAACTTCGGCTTTAAACAAAACAAATTTGTCAATAGCCTCGTCCTTACTTTTGAGTAAGTACACATAGCAAAATCGCGTGCTATCATCAATAAACGTTATGAAATATTTATTTCCACTTCCCGTAGGAATTGCTTTCAAGTCACACACATCTGTGTGTATTAATTCAAGTGGACTTGTATTTCGTTCAACCTTTTTGAACGATGTTCGAGTTTGCTTTGCTTCTACACAAGTTTCGCATTTATGGTTTGAGTCAATATCAATCTTTGGTATGCAGTTTAATTTTATCATGTGACGAATGGAATTAAAATTAACATGACCTAGTCTACCATGCCACGTGTTAGAAGACTCAAGCAAATAAGCAGAACTAGAACCAGTCTTATTCATTCCATTGATAACCATTACATTTAGTTTAAACATACCATGCAAAGCATAGCCCTTTCCAACATACATACCATTTTTGGTCAACACAACTTTATCAGACTCAAACACCAATTTAAAACCAAACTTGTTTAACTGCCATCCAGACACGAGATTCTTACGAATCTCTGGAACATACAACACATTGCTCAATGTAAGTTCCTTTCCTGAAGTCATCTTTAGGATCACATTTCCTTCCCCTTTGATATCAGCAGTGGCAGAGTTACCCATGAAAAGTTTATCTTCACTTGTCACTTCTTTAAAAGTATTGAACATACTTTTATCAGCACACACGTGGCGGGTGGCCCCGGTATCAACCCACCACTCCTGGTTATCTGACCCAACCATATTTGCTTCAGTAATCATCATTGTGAGGTCAGAAATCATGGTACCATGTTATCCACCTCATTCATCATGTTGGCCTGTTTAGATACCTCCTTCTTGGGAAGCTTGCATTCACTAGCCTTATGTCCAGGCTTATCACAATTGTAACATTTCCCTTGGAATCTTCTTTTCATAATTCCTCCTTTGGGTCCAAAATTTGACCCTTTGGATTTCTTGAACCCACCTCGCTTGTTATTGTTATTGCCTTTAAATGATCTACCATGCTCTACCACATTGGCCTTAGCAATTTCAGGAATGACATTCTTTTTAATAGCAACCTTATTATCTTCTTCAATACGAAGACGTACAACCAAGTCTTCAATTGTCATTTCCTTTCGCTTATGTTTCAAATAATTCTTGAAATCTATCCAACTCGGTGGCAATTTTTCAATGATAGCAGCTACTTGGAACGTTTCACTCAACACCATTCCTTCTGCATGAACATCATGAAGAATGACTTGCAATTCTTGAACTTGACTCATGACAGTTTTTGAGTCGACCATAGCAAAATCCAAGAACTTGGCCACCACAAATTTCTTAGAACCTGCATCCTCGGTTTTATATTTTCGTTCAAGTGATTCCCACAGCTCTTTAGCTGTTTTTGCTTTACAATACACATTGTAAAGTGAATCAACCAATCCATTAAGGACATAGTTCCTGCATAGGAAATCAGAATGATTCCATGCATGCATCGCGCTGACTGAATGAACATATCATATCTTTTGCAATGGTCAAAAAATTTGCTATTGATTAAATATAAAAAGAGAATAATAAAGATCACTAATTATAAAAGCAAAACAATAAAAAGGAATGAGCATGGGCTCATGATCAATGAGCATATGATCTTATGATTCTAAATTGTATTTAGTATATGGTTTTGTTTATCATCTAGTTAGGTCCATTATCAAACTACCTATAATTCTTAAAATAAAAGTAAATAGAATTAAGCAAAACGGTAAGAGTTTTATTAACAACGTCAAAATATTCAAGCATGAAAAATTACTCAAGCTAACTATCTTCAACTCAAACCAAATGAAGGTTTTATACGATCCAACTAGCTCGAGCCAAATCAACTCAAGCTGAATTACATGTCTGTATATATCAAACCAATTATAAACGGACCCACAAGTTACATCCTACTAATTATATCGTTGTAATGAACGATTGGATTAGAAAACACAGGATACCGATAGTTTCATAGATAATATAATTCTCATAATATAAATTTTATATTAATACTTAGGTTGTAATATGTATATTCCGTTGGTTTCTTAGTTTGCATACACATATATATGATGTCTCCTAGGAGGCTAGGATAAACATTAATTTAATAAAACAGTTCATTAAAATTTCAATTTCATTGACGAATAAAAGACAAGCATGGAATACTTTTAAAAATTGAAATAAAATTCCCAAACTTTATTATTGTATTTCCCTTAGACTTTCTTTCCATGACAATAACAAAACTAAAATCAAGTGTTAATTAAGTAAAAGCCAAGCTTCAGACTTGCCTAAGTGAACACATATAGACATGAACACTCAAAAATTTATCCGGTGATGTTCTCGAGAGGCGCCGATTCTCACGTTCCATACCAACCCACATGACATACCGAAACATCTTGGGTGTCCAGACACCATCTTCGCCTTGGATGCCGCCATGATGAGCTTTCTTGTGGATGAAGAAATCAAAGTTTATATGCAAAATGAAAGTGTGGAATGAAGAAATAATGACTTGGTTGGTTGTATATATTGAGTTGGGTGTGGTGGTGGATTTTTTTTGTTGGTTTTCTTTTGGTATAATAGCGAATGCAACTAAGGAAAGGATCATCATCATCATCGTACTCAGTATATCCCACCAATAGCAAAGCTATGGTAGGGTCTGAGGAGGGTAAGATGTAGACAGCCTTACCTCTACCCCATGAGGATAGAGAGGCTGCTTCCGGTGAGACCCCCGGCTCGATAGTAGTTTTGCATCAAGCCTTGGACATATTACATAAGGCACATAGCACTCAATCATCGGGACGCCGGCTGATTGGTGCATGTACCCTTGTCTTTCGGCTATCAACGCCACCACATGATGCCTGATTAACCTTCCATCACTTTTAACGTTATTTTCACAAAATTAGTAAAATAACGTCAAAATTAGTGCAATTTTACTTTTGCCCATCCGAGGGTTCACACATATATACCATATATGCGCGCACCGCAAGCAGGGCACCAACTAAGGAAAGGATAATAAATATATATAAAATATATATAATAGTACAATAAGACACATATTTGTAGGGCCATTTTGTGAAGAGATATGTATTTGTAGGGTCCATTTTGTAAAGAGATGTATATTTGTAGGGCCCATTTGTAGACATGTTTTAGGTTAATCATTCATGTAAGCTTGATCCAAGTGATATATGAATCAATCCCCACCCCTTTGTTAATCACCTCAATTTAAACTTTCTTCTTTTTTTATTGTGTTTTATTCATTAACTAGGTTATTGACCCGTGGGCGTCACATGTGGAATAATATAAATAATGTAACATACATACTTTTCTAGCATCAAATGAAATATAAATAACTAGCTTTTAGCTCGCGTGTTACGCGGGTTTATTTAGTTTTTCTTTCTAATATTATTTTGAATATATAATTTTCAGGTGTACATTTATTTAGGTTTCAACTTAAACATAAAGTTTGAGGTGTAGATTTTGTATTAAAATCAAATGTTACATGAATTCATAAATTGTGTTCATTATATTTTTTTAACCTTTGAGCTCTTTCAATGAGATGAATAGGTTTATAGTAGTTTGGAGTTAAGTTTATAGTTACGCCTTTTGGATTGAAATGAGTATGTTTATAGTTGGAGTTTAGGTTTAGTTTGTGGGTTTTTAGTATATTTGTATGAGCTTATTTTGCGGGCTTGTTTTGGACTCACATGGGTTTATAGTTGGATTGGTATTATTGTTGTTATCATCTAGGAATTATGTAGTACGTAATGTTTTTAACATGTTTAATGTTTGTTGTATTTTGTTGACATTTTTTCCAGAACTTTAAAACTTTCTAGTTTCATTGTATTAAATGGACTATTTATGTTTTTTCCCTTGAACATTTTGAATTTAATGCAAGACGTTAAACAACAAATCCAAGATTTATTAATAGTGGCAGATCCAAGCAGATGTAACCAAACTATCTTCATCAGTTCATTGTCTGTTCATACTAAGATTTAAGTAACTTTAGTTAAAGGTAAGCAAAAAACCGAATTAACCGAACCGAAGCATTAACCGATGGTTAATTTTTTGTTATTTGAAAAACTAAATTTTTGGTTTCGTTATCCATTTTTAGAAAACTGAAAAAAAAAACAACCCGAACCGAACCGATTGATGGCGATGAAGATTGAGACTAAACTTTAAAGAGGAATAAGATTATCAATGAAGATTTGGACTTAACTTTTAGTGTTTTTTATTAAGAATTTTGTTGAATTTTAAACTATACTACTTTAGCAACTTTGTATTCGTAAGGATCCATGTAACGCGTGCATATTTTTGTTTATTTGAATTTAATATGTATGTAGTACTCTAATGCATTCTTACAAGTTTAAAATCTGAATTTTCATTTATTTTTTTTTGCAACGTCTACACAAAATTGAAAAATGAAAAAGAAAAAACCCTGTCTATAACTGAACCGTTTATATCCAAATAACCGATGACTTCGATTTCGCCTAATAACTGAACGAAACTGTGGCCAGTCTGGACTTTAGTAATGTAATATACAAAACTTATGTTGGGAGAACATAATCATGTTAATTTTTGAGGTATTGATAATTTTTAATTTTTATTGTATTTTAGTTTTTGTTTAATTTTGGTTTCATACTTTCAATAGGTTCTCTTATTTTGGTTGGTAACGTTGCTGATATTTAAGTATGAACCAAAAAAACAAACAAAAGTCAGCAATAAACAACAATGTTTAATATAACATTATATGATTTTTGTTACAATAGATAACCATGTATCTTTGCTTTTATGCCGAAAGCAAGTAATCTACGGTAAACAAACAATTAAATTTTTAACCGAAAAATGTGTGTTTAGATCAACCGGATGTCCGGATCCGATTACACCTATTTTTTTACTCGATACCTAATGTGTAATCCTCGCTCATTTACCACTTCTACTTTTAACTAAATAATTTTAAAGTGAAAAAAGTAAAAACTTGATCACATACGATTTGCAAAGATCCATAAAGTTTATAAAGATGGTTTTCATGAACTTGCAATGGCCTCATGACAGTTCTCCTTCTGTCTCTAGTAAGCTCCAGATTGTTTTCACGAAGAATATGAAAGACTCAGTCCATAAGCTAAACAAATATAAATTCAACAAAAGTTATAAAATGCCATGTCATCAAATTCATACTTGTAATCACGGTCAGTTCCTTCCCATGAAACCTTTTATTGCTGCTGGTCAATTCCTTCTCCATCCTCATCATCTCCAATGGGATCTAAACAACTGAAAAGTATAACCGTTATTCCAAGAAGAGTAAAAAAGAAAAACATTATGGGAAACAATTAGTTAATCAACAAACCACTTAAAATCTAGATCTTCATCAATATTTTAATTTTCATCATCCAAGAGATCGGTCTGAACGACTGAACCTAAAATGAACACAAAAAAACTCACATTCAAGCATTTGTAGAAGTGTAGTAGAGAGTACAATGTGGAGTGTACGTATCACTGTATAAGTTTATAACTAACATGTTTCTTCTTTTTCTTTTTCAAACCGATAAATGTAGGTTCAAGAGTTTAAGAGAATGCATGTCAAATTCGGATTATCAAAAGGTAAAACATATAACATAACTTCAGAAGAATTATGAAAAATTGTAAGATTGATTCATTTACAAGAGAAACTATCGGTTTTCTCAACCAACTGTCCAACATAATCTTCAGGAGGATCTTGAATAACCACCTTGTTTTTCTTCTTTTTCGTTGGGTCAGTGGTGCAAGCTGCATCATGGTAGAAAGTCATTATTAATACACCATATTCAAATAATATAATGTATTTGTCAAGCAACAATTAAACACATGATGCCATCAAATACAAACTAATAAACATATAGAAACAAATCAGAAACTAAAACTTGCATCTGCCTTTTTTTCCTAACCAATCAGGCTTATCCGAATCACTCGCGCCCTAAATTACTGGAACATAATCTACTTATTAATTAATGTACCACTACGGCATAACCAACTCAGAATTACAACTTGCAATGTAATTAAACTACAATGTCTTTCGTAATTAATTCATAAATAAAAATATATATGTAACACTTGAGTTTATAACAAATGTCAGTTTGGTAATTTCACACATTTAATGAGTAAAACCAAAATCAAAAACTCTAAAACCGAATTTTTGTTTGAGCCTGAAACCATCCTATACGGATCCTAATGCTTCATTTTGGGATGGAAAAAAATATTGAGTCACATGCGCCACTTTACACACAATAATTGGAAGCTTATCTTGTCCTTGACACATTGGAATGTCCCTTTAAATTGGAATTACACTAATTGACGCATCTTGAATCTTTCTTAGAACCATTGCAAGTGTTACAAAAATACCAGGTTGAAAGCAATTTACGATTTTAGTCATATGTAAAATTAGTTATTAGTTAATAAACAGGTCCACATAAATATCAACAATAACCTAACCATTGTAACTGAATAGCCGATAACCAAATCCTATAAAGCCAACAGTATGGTTTTATATACTCTTAAAAACCCTTTTTTGTTTGGCTTTGTTTTTGTTGTAACCAAAAACGGAAACAATCGAATAGAAAAATCCAATTTTAAGTAATTTTACAGAAATTAATTAATGGTGTACCATAAAATTTCTAGGTACAAGTGTGTAATTATTAATTAACATAAAAATTTAGACCCAAAGTTTCATATGCAAATTCATTATTTTGGACCAACTTTTTTTTCTTTCGGCTCAATTTTTTCAAGCCCAAAAGTTAAAACTGAACGGAAACCACCGTAAGAACCAGAAAAGCGAAAAATTTCCAAAATCCAAAAATTAAATATTGAGTTTTTGGGTTGGTTTAATCCGAAACCCCGACCCAAACAAATCCCTAATAATATTGGTGGCGATCAAAACGATTCTACCAAAACCGGTAATGTCGTTTTTTCTCACAACTGATAACGGTTCACCTGTAAGCAAATCAAGCATTCAATGAACTGCTCGGCGAGAGCTTCGTTTATGTTCGTCGACAAAACTGCACTTTATTATTAGAAGAAAGTCAACTAACCGAAAATGCAACAGTGACGCCATTTAAAAAAACTGGAGTAGACAAAAGTTGGAGGGACTGCTAGATGTTGCATGATATGCCCATTATGGAAAAAGCACTCTCTTCCAGTTAGCGTCTTTTTGGTTGCCTCGGGAAGTTTCTTCAGAATTTGAAGCGCCTAGCATTAATCTTTAGAAAGAATAAAACGAAATTAGTGGAAGGTGTCTATATAAACTACATATCAGCTATAACATAAAGAACATATGTGCATTTGAAGTGAACATTGCAGCTTGATGTGATAACACTTAATGGTTCCAAAAAAGTTAATATATTTCTGATACTTTTATCACTCAAAAAGATTAAAAAATTGAGATTACTCAAAATTACTGAAACCACCCTTTAGTTTTAACTTGGCCCGGAATGAACACGTGACCTTTTTTTTGTTCTCAAGCAGTTTGACCCTGCATAGTCAGACCGCCCATTGCGTAACTCGAAACAAACTCAAACTAAAATAAAAAATAGAACTGACATGTCAACAATTTAGTTGTTGAACCATAATGTAATTAACCCAGTTTAGTTTTTTTGACCCGTAACCAGTTTTCTAGAGAAATTATTGTATTCTTCTGTCTCTAAACAAACCAAAATGGTCTATAGAATCGGATTTTTCTGTTGACTAATTAATAGCCATAAAACAAGTTCTCTAGAGAAATTGTTGTATTCTTCTTACTCTAAACAAACCGAAATGGTCTATATAATCAAAAGTTTCCCCGTTGACTAATTAATAGCCAAAATATAACCTGTTATGCAACAAAATATTAATCAATATACACCTGTGACAAATTTGATTATCTGAGCATTTTGATGTACCTGCTAATATATATAAACAAAACCTCTAAAATCCTACGTGTCATGCTCTGGTCGCTCCCCACCCCTTGTGAAGCCACCAGATTTCTTAATTTCTAAATGGTGAGTTCTCGTTGATTTAACCCGATTTTGCCCGTTTTATCTTTATACGGTTCATAACATCTCAAATACCAATAACCCATTAATTGTTAACTCTACCCTCACCAGACATGCACCATCGCCGACCTTTGCTGAATAGGTCTCACGTTTCTTATTCGGAGCTGTTAGTCACTTGCAAACGCCTGCCCCTCCTCTGTTACAAACCATTCGTGAGGAGGTGGGAGAGGAAAAGCTTCACTTTCCTGCTCAAAAGTAACAAATCACTCTTAAACCTGAAAAATTATATAACCAACATCCGAATTGAATAAAATAAGAATTTGGTTACTGTTACAAACCCGAACCGAATGACCGAACAAAAAAAATCTACTTCTCTTTTTTCGGGTTTCGGTTTAATCGGCATCGGTTACTGTTACAAACTCAAACCTAATAACCGAATAACCGAATAAGTATTTGTTTTTCTTGGTTTAATATGCTTATATTCGAATAACGAACACTACTCACCATGATCAATCTTTTAATCTTTTAAAAAAAATCATAATGGCGATGTTTATTGGTTTATTCTGTTTATTCAGGTCAACTTATTCGTTTTTGTTTCAAGTTAGAATAATATAAATTTTCTACTGCAAAAATTAAAAAATAAAACTTCAAAAATAAAAGACTTCCACTGAGGTAGATGTAATCTAGTCTTAAAAATTGTAAAAAGCTTTGCCGTGTTCAATAGCTTGTTGAAATCCGGTTTTAAACCGTTTGCTTTCAACCGGTTTCAACGAAGAGTCTCTAAATATGATTATGAAGCTATAATGCGCTTAACCTATAGTTAGATGTTTTTCTCATCTTCAGTTCAATTTCAATTGAATGTTTATTATTCAACGCAATTACATGCCCTAATTGGAACCAAATATGAATAGCCAACAACCCAATGCAATCAAAATCCCTAGATGAATTCAAATAACAATAAAATACACTCAAGTAAAGAATAATATCTCAACTAATGGAAAATACGATTAAAAGAATCTCAAATATTTGACATATTGAACTTGTCGAAGTCATTTATCATATAATAAAAAGAATTGAAGTGTTATTGAAGAATAGAAATACAGAACAACTCACAGCTAGGTATCGATATAATTGTTTCAAAATAAATATTAAATAACAACAATTTCAGTTTGAATCCTACGATATGAACAAAAATATCATAAGAATTGGAAGTTCAGAAACCCTAGATCTTGAAATTAAAAAGGAAGATGCAACGAATACTGAACACTACAATCGAATATACCATTGATTCCGAAAGATTGTGAATCACAAATCAAAGCACTCAGGAGTCATTGAATCTTGAAAGAGCAGGGGCGTTACCATTAGAGTTGCGAATGAAATAAAACCAACATTATATATGATCAAATATAGTGAGACCAAGAGAGGTGATATGACCCATTTAATGATATTCGGGTTTGGTAATCCACATAACCCGCGATAATTGCAGCCTAAACGGGTCAAAACCGGGTTAAATCAATGAGAGCTCACCATTTACAAATCAAGCAAATCTGGTGACTCCAAAAAAAGGGGGGAGGGACTACTTCGCGACACATAGGATTTTTGGATCTTCGTTTATATATATTATAGATGTAAAAACATAACATTCAACTAAAATAGCATCCATTTTACAATTACAAATTAGTAAATAGTTCCTTATAAACCACATTTGTAGTTTTATTTGTAACTTATCTTCCTTGTTTAATATAAGCATTTTAACACCGTCTCTACTTTTCACTCGTGATAAAGCCACATATAGTTGACCATGTGTAAAAACCGGTTCTCGCAGGTATATGCCAACTCTTGCTAGTGATTGGCCTTGAATTTTATTAATGGTCATTGCAAAACAAACCGCAACAGGAAACTGTCTTCGTTTCAATTTGAAAGACAGTTTATTATCTAAAAGAGTTAGACTACGAGTTATATAAGTGCGAAACCCAATGTTAGTACCCGAAATAACCTTTACTTCGATAAAACGCCTCCCCAAGTTAATTACTTGTAATCTGGTTTCGTTGCATAAACCGTTCTTCTGATCTATATTCCTTAGTAATATTATTGACACACCAACTTTTAGAACCAATATATAATTAGGCATACCAGGCATATTTAAACCATTTAAAAAATTCAGTTAGTGTAATGCTGGATCGAAACCAGGACCAACACCATCAGACTTTTCTAACTATCAGAATTGAGATGTTCAACTTCTTCTACAGGAAACAAAGACAAAAATCTGTCATTAATGTCTTGGACAATCTCATTTAAAGGTGCAAGTATGACCATTTCTTGAAAATATGAAATATCATTAAAAATTTTCCAATAATAATCGGATGAATCACTAATCAAAATATCATCTAGTATATCTATAATGGCGTTACCGTCATTGTCACCGCCAAGTTTTCCTTCACCAAGCTCCAACAACCATTCGACAAAATCTACTGGTCTCTTCCAAATCTGATGCCTGACATCTGACCATTAACCTCATGTTTTTTGTTAACCTAAGAACCTTGCATTTGGACCAAATGTGGGATGAACTAAGTGAAGCATTAACAATGTCACTACGTGATCCGTTTTGTACTACTGGTAGGATTTGTCTAAAATTACCTACAAAAACAATAACTTTCCCCATAAATGGATGTTCATAAGTGTTACGGTTACCACTTTTTAAAACATCTTTTAAAGTCCTAACCAAGGCTTCAAAAGCATGTTTATGTATCATAGGAGTCTCGTCCCAAATAATCAGATCCGTTTTACTCATTATGTTGCAAATATCTAGATTCCTTGTTATTGAACAGGTAGAATCCTCAGTTAGAATTTTAGGAATTAAAAATTTAGAGTGAGCGGTTCTACCTCCCACAAGTAACAAAGATATACCGCTGGAGGCAGCGTTTAAAACTATTTTAGCTTTAGATCTTATGGAAACCGATAATGCCTTCCAAATAAAAAGTTTTCCCCGTCCCTCCATAACCGTATACAAAGAAAATACCCCCTTCTTTGGATCATTTGCTTTCATCATTTCATTATACACATGTCGTTGCTCAGCTGTGAATGAAATAAGAAGTCGTTGAAACTCATCAGTCATGACTTGTGTATCATAAGCTAGCTCCTCGTTCATTAAATGATTTGTTGATGCAACGATAGAATCCTCATCAGGGAAAGGCATTGTAGGAAAATAACGCAGAGTATAATTATTTCGGAGTAGGAAGTTTTGAATTTCAAGCAACGCGAGGTTCTTTAGTTGTGCCTCTGAAAGAACCAAATCTATAACGAATCACAACGAAATAAAACTAAGTTTTTAACTAAACATATTTGGTAATGTCTTAAAGTATTTATAAAGATAAGAAATTCTAATTATTTGATACCTAGATTTTTTTGTTCATTTTGTTGTTTATAAAGAATGTCATCAATTAAATACGGTCAAGTCTTTTCCCATACATCATCCGGTCTAGATAAACTATATGTGATTAACATTGTAGCAAATAAACTTCGTAAATAATAACCACTTGCAGTATGACTTGCTTCTTCAATAGCTTCTATATACTCGTTGTCATCGTCTAAAAGGTCTCTTTTATAACAAGCATCTCTATAAGTAGCACGCACTTCACCATCAACAGTACAAATATCTTCAAAGCACATAGGGTCTCTAACCTTGTTTAACAAAATTCTTAGATAGTATGATTCATTGAAAACTGAAGGAACATGATGAACATGACCAATAGAGAAACCTCGTTTATGTAGGTCCCAATGTCGTTCATCTTGTTTCCAAACAAATTTTTTTGGAAACTCAATATAAGTTAGCGTTCGAGCAAGACCATATTTCTCATTACACTCCATCCAAGCAGTGAATCTTGAAGAACCAACAGTCGGCTTGTTTAAAACATCTTCCATATCATCATCATCTACGAATACAACTGCTTGTTATCCAGGTAAATGAAACGAAAGTCGGGTAACAGAAGGAACTCTATAACGGACGTCAAAAGAAAAAATTCTTCATGCAGCCTCACATGCAGATAAATATCTGCAATTATAAAATACCTTAGCTTCGTCTACCACTTCATTTTGATTGTCAGTCTTTTCTTGTACAAGTGATATAGTAGCACGATCCGGGTATTTATTAATGTACTTAAACAAATACTTTATAGAACCCTCTTGATTACACCATTCAACATTGATATGGGCCTGATTTTTTTTTAACAATTTCTTGTTATATGGAACAACATGTCTGTTGTCTAAATTGACCGCAGACTTCACAACAACATTACCCAAATCTCTTCTTTGATAAATAGGAAACCCATTATAATCAATTGACGTCTCATTCTGAAATTTTTGGGAATTTTTTAGAACATGAGTTATCGACCATGCAAGAGCATTTAGGGTTAGCAACACCACAAGGACCATGCATCATGTGGTCGCTTACACGCGAATAAAACTCCAGGTCTTCATTCTTATCTGGAATTTGGCTGAGATAAATTTTTCTATATTCTCCGGATTATAAATTTTGTGATCGGAATGCAAAAACAGGCATATATGTGCATGGGGCAATCCGCGTTTCTGAAATTCAATTGTGTAAACAACTGCACATGACAAGTAGTAGTAGATTATATAAGTTATTGAATACCAATATAATATATGTTAACGATATATGGTTTACTAACATAATTTTAACAATGGTAATGGATATTAACATTTTAAAATTATGATAACGAACTAAAACCACACAATTACCTGCTTGAAGCTTTCCAAACAAAGCTCTATCCTTCAAGTCTTTCATTAACGAATCAAGCTTCATTTTGAAAAACCTACACAATATATCTGGCCTGTCTTTGGAGTTGCGATTTTTCTTTTGTAAAAATCGTTTGATTTCGAACCAGTTTGGGTGTAGACCCGTGTTACACATAGGTGGAAAAACATGTCAACAAACATAATAAATTTAAACAACAAATTAAGCAACACAAAATTTCTTCAACTTTCAGACCAAAATGTTAACCATTTACAATGTCTAGATATTAAAAGTTTAAAGTTACAATAAGTTAGTGTTAGTACATGATGTCAGTAGTTCAGTATCTAGTGTCTGTAATCGTGTTATTTGGATTTGTATTAATGTTTTGTTAACTTGTCTCACAAGTTCGCCTCTTATAAGCGAACTTGTGGAACAGGCGAAGTTATCAACAACTTCGCCTAACATGTTAGGCGAAGTTGTCGATAACCATATAAGCTTGGCTACGGCTCTTTTGTATAGAACGATTCAGTACGTGTAATTGGTGATTGAGATATCACGTGTTATTAGTTGCAATACAACGTGTCTTTTGTGTATTGTAACGTGTGTTTGCTTGTGTTTAACGTATATCGCTTCTACGCTCGTATCGTCTTACGTAGGGATTCCGCACCTACGTAGAACGAGATATTTCCGTGTAGATCCGGCTGGGAACCTACAATTGGTATCAGAGCAATTGCTCGTGATTGTGTGGTTCGGGATTATCACACGGGTGTAGAAATCGTTCCGTTCGACTATTCGCGGGACGAGTTTACGTTGGAATACCGAGTTTTTGTGTCCTACTCACCTCACTCCACCAAAAACAACCCATTACACCTTCGCATACCTCACAAAACGTCAAAATCAAACCTGCAAAAACGTTGTGTTCATCAGGCGAAGTTGCCGCCACTGTTTGTAGGGTTTAGGCGAAGATATAAGTTTAAGGGAAGTTATTAACAACTTCGCCTACCTCACAAGTTCGCTTAACTTAAGCGAAGTTATCTACAACTTCGCCTAATCAGGCGAAGTTGAGAAGAAGCGAAGTTAAGAATTTCAGCGAAGTTGTGTAATCCAGCGAAGTTAAGACTTAAGCGAAGTTATCATAACTTCGCCTAACGGGTACTGTTCAGAAAAAAAAAATTCTTGGGTTTCTTTATGTTTTCGTTTCGTACTTCTATAAAAGATGACTTCCATAAATATTACGGAACTGGTGAAAATGGAGGTGGAAGCAGGTTCAGCTACTGAGGCTCCGAAAATGCTGAAGGGTACCGATTTCGTGGCTTGGAAGGATCGGTTTGAACAATATGTTAAATATCAAGATGTGGGTGTGCATTCAAGATGGATACATTCCACCAACGACCTTGTTTGAGGGTCGTGATCAAATTAAGAAATACAATAAGATGGAAGAGGAAGAAAAGAAGATGTATGAGGCAGAAAGCAAAGCTCATGCTGCGATAACAATGGCTCTTCCACAAGAAATTCTTCACACCTTCAGGAAATACAAAACCGCCAGAGAGCTGTGGGAAGCTCTTGAAAATCGATATGAGGGTAATGTGGGGATACGTGCATCCAAGATTAAGCTACTCAAAACCCAATTATCGGTGTTCAAGTATCTGAAGAATGAGTCACTTGATGATATCATCACAAGGTATTACCACTTGATGAACGAACTCAGAAACTATTCAATTGACTATAAAGAAGAAGAGATCGTAGAAAAACTTCTTGATGCTCTCCCACCGAAATGGGAAATGTATACTGTCTTGATGAGAGAAGATAAAGAGTTTGCAAACATCGACTTGGAAACATCAGTCAATAAACTACGAACTTTTGAACTGAACATGGTTCGAAAAGAGACACCAACTGATCAGGTTCAAGATCCGGGAATGTATGGTGCGAAAGTTACTTCAAGTTCAAGTTCGAAGTCAGAATCATCTGCTTACTACTCAAAGGGAGACTCGAGCTCTAACTCAACTCATGATGGTCATGTAACTCTCAACATGGATGGTGATGTGTGTTTCGTAGCTGGTGGAACAAATTCTTCTAAACCTCAAGCAACAACTGGTAGTTTTTCCTCAAATGTTCCGAACAACAACTACTCTCAGATGCCCATGAGTGTTAAGTCTGCTGAACAGCAGTTTGCTCTCTATGCATCTTTCATAGCTTCTTACGAAAATTACATCAAAGGTAAAATTGTTGACCCTGCTACCTTAGACGAAGACTATGATCAGATCGATGCTGATGATCTGGAAGAGATGGACCTGCAGTGGCAGATGGCGATGATTGTAAGAAGAGTTAAAAGGTTTATGAAGAAGACTGGTAGAAAGTTCGTTGGCGAGAGACCAGGTTTTGATAAGTCAAAGGTTCGGTGTTATAACTGTCAACAGAATGGCCACTTTGCTAAAGAATGCACGAATGAAAGAGTAGAACGTAGTCAGAACAGGCCAGCACAACCGAATGGGGGAAGTAATGAGAATAGGGCGATGGTATCCAGACATAACTGGGAATACAATTGGAATCTGCAAGTTGAGGAAGTGTTCGAACAGGTCAACTTGGTTAACATCGAAACTGAAGGAAACAACAGAGAGACAAGAGAAGATCAAGCTTATATGGCGGAGGTGAATGATCAGCTCTCTGAGGTAAGTTCTGAACTCCCTTGTATGCAATGTGAAAATCTGTCTGAACAATTGAAAACATTAACTGATCAGTTTGTTAGTTTGGACTCTTAATTTAAAACGTTAAAAGAAGATCATCATTACACTAAAACTAGAGAAAATAGTTATTCAGTAAAGATTAAGGCTAGTGAAAAAGATATCAGAAGTCTTAAAGCAAGTCTTGCTGAAAAAATACAAGTAATTGATCTTAGCTATGAAGTGTTAGAAGAGAAAACCAAACTAATTGCTGAAAGGGATAAACAGATAGCTGATTACCAGGTGAAAGTGGTGGAAC
The DNA here is from genome assembly GCF_021521415.1 of Bidens hawaiensis. Taxonomy (NCBI): domain Eukaryota; kingdom Viridiplantae; phylum Streptophyta; class Magnoliopsida; order Asterales; family Asteraceae; genus Bidens; species Bidens hawaiensis. The sequence goes on along the minus strand of NW_027491031.1, from coordinate 648,623 downwards.
TAAACAGAAAGCTTGAGCAATTTAGAAATTCCTCTGTAATACTTGATCACCTCGTAAGTGATCAACTTTCCCCAATTAAAAGGGGAGGAATTGGATATTCTGAAGTTCCACCACCTTATAATCATAACTATACATATGATCCTAGTAATCAGAAATCTGTTGATGTTGAGATTAGTCAGATAGTTCCTGTCAAAGTTTCAATTAAAAAACCTGAATTGAGTGAAAAAGATACGACTAAGCCTGTTTCGAGTGTTAAGATTTCTGTTCCAAATTCTGTCTCATTAAATTCGGACAAGACATCCGAATCTAGTGAGACAAAAGAAGAGGTAGTGTTACTAAGACGTGGGGAGGAGTATAAGCCTACTGAAAAGAAGTCTCCTCTAAACCCGTATGTCCCACCATATGTTAGACAAACGGGTAGTAATGCTACCTCAACATCAGAAACAACTGTTGAGATGAAAGTTGAACACATGAGTTGTTTCAGATGTAATCAAATAGGATACCTGATTGCTAATTGCCCTCTAAATCAAAGATTCAGAGATATGAGGCCTCCTAAAACTGAGAATAAGCCTAACGGTAATCGTTATAATGGTAAGAATGCTAACTCACCAATGTTCAGACATTGGAATAAACCAAGAAATCAGAGATGTCAATCTCAGATTTTCCCTGTTAACAATCAAACTACTGGTTATAACTCATTTAATTCACGAAGGTGTGGATGGCCTCATAGTCAATCTACAAGAAGGTATCCTTTTAGGATCTACAGAAATCATTCTAATACTAACTTTGGACAGCCAAAGTACGGGATGCCTTTTAACAGATTTAATCGACCCAAGACCAATAGGTCTTGGGTCCCCAGATTTTAATCCATTGCTTTAATCGTGCAGGAACAGTTGAACAGGGCTGCGAACAATCTATGGGTTGTGGATAGCGGCTGTTCCCGGCACATGACTGGTAACAAGAACTTGTTACACGAGTGGAAACCTGTTCAGGGAGGTAGAGTAAGTTTTGCTGGAGAGAGTGGTGGTAGAATTACTGGAATTGGGACGGTGACTAATGGCAAAATGAAGTTAGAAAAGGTGAATTTCGTTGAAGAGCTGAAGCATAATTTGCTGAGTGTGTCTCAGATCTGTGACAAAGATTACACTGTGCACTTTACCAAAAATGAAGCGATTGTACTGTATCCTGGCTTCAAGATACCAGAGGCATGGATAGTAATGAAGGCTCCAAGGGAAAAGAATACATATGTTATGGACATGAGGTCGACTGAGATGGCAACAGAAGAATCATGTCTTCTGTCAAAAGCAACTGAATCGGAGTCCGAGTTATGGCATCGAAGAATGGGGCATATACATCTTCGAAAAATGAACTACATTGTCAAGAATGGGCTGGTGCTAGGTGTTCCCTTGAAAAATTTCAACTTTGAAGACCAATGCTTATCATGCAAAAAGGGAAAGCAACACAAGAAACCTCATCATACCAAGAAGATTAATTCAATAGTCTGTACTCTAGACCTACTTCACATGGATCTCTTCGGTCCCGTGAATGTAAAAAGCCTAGGTGGAACATCGTACTGCTTGGTGATAACTGATGATTTCTCTCGATATTCTTGGGTATATTTCCTGAAGACAAAAGATGAAACAGTTCAGTTGGTAATTAACTTGATTACCAAGGTTGAGAACATCGTGGGGAGAAAGGTTAAATACATCAGGAGTGACAATGAGACAGAGTTCAAAAACTACCAGATGGAGATGTTTTGCTTACAGAAAGGGATAGACCACCAGTACAGCGCTCCGTACACTCCGCAACAAAATGGAGTGGCTGAAAGGAAGAACAGGACGCTAATTGAAGGAGCCAGAACCATGCTGGCCGATGCTAAACTTCCTGTGGTGTTCTGGGCTGAAGCTGTCGCTACAGCCTGTTATATCCTTAATCGAGTTTTAACTGTTAAAAGATTGAATAAAACATGTTATGAACTTATGCATGGTAGAAAGCCTAACTTGAATGGTCTCGAACCATTCGGGTCCCCATGTTCGATATTAAAGACGAACTCAAAATTTGGTGAGAAAGCCGACGAATGTATTTTAGTCGGATATGTTGTTGGGACACCCAACAGACGAGTCTTTAATCTATCGACCAGCAAGGTTGAGGTGGTGTGTAACACTGACATCACAAGTTACAAACCACCAAAACCAAGCACGGGACCCGCTGAGGCTTTCGACTATGATAAGCTTTTTAAATCTTTTAATTTGCCTTACTTGGATTGTGCAGAAGTTGATGAGAGAATAGCTACGCAGATTCTTTATGATGAGGAAGAAAATTTTGTGCAACGACTGCAGTATGATGAATGTCAACCTTCCTCGTCAACAGCTGTCGACACCCCTGCTACCTCTTCTAAAGACGAATTCTTCAATCCTTTTCACTCTCAACAACAACCGCCCATTGATGAACTATCTTCGAACCTGGAAGACAATCTGCAAGTCAGTTCGGTTCCGACTACTGGAGTTCATAAATATCACCCTTTGGAGAACGTGATAGGTGATCTGTCTGATGGTGTACAAACTAGACAAAGCTTGAATGAGGACACCTGTGTTTACGCAAGTATCAAAGAAACAGGTATCATTAACGAGTGCCTGTACACCTGCTTCATTAGCCAGATTGAACCAAAGAACTATCAAATGGCTCTAAAGGACAGCTCGTGTGTCGAAGCCATGCAAGAAGAGTTAGCCCAGTTCGAGAAGATGGAGGTTTGGAAATTGGTTGCAAAACCGAAGAATGTGCATGCGATTGGCACAAAATGGGTTTTCAAATGCAAGAGAGATGAAAAAGGGATAATTATCAGGAACAAGGCAAGGCTGGTTGTAAAAGGTTTTAATCAGCAAGAAGGGATCGACTACAATGAAGTGTTTGCTCCTGTGGCGAGATTGGAAGCGATTCGTTTGTTTTTGGCATTTGCTGCACACAAGGAGATGAAGGTGTTCCAGTTAGATGTGAAAAGTGCGTTTCTTAACGGTAAAGTCGATGAGGTTGTGTACGTTGAGCAACCTCCGGGTTTTCCTGACCCAGACTTTCCTGATCACGTGTACAAGCTAAGTAAAGCGCTATATGGGCTACATCAGGCCCCTCGTGCCTGGTATGTAACTCTATCCGATTACTTGCTTGAGAATGGGTTTGAAAGTGGAAAGATCGATAGCACACTGTTCGTTAAGAGAAAAGGAAGAGACTTTCTTGTGGTTCAAGTCTACGTGGACGACATCATCTTTGCTGCATCAAAAGTCGCCATGTGTCAGGAGTTTGAAGCCGTCATGAAAAAGAGGTTTGAAATGAGTGCTATGGGTGAACTAACTTTCTTTTTAGGATTGCAGGTTGATCAGAAGAAAGATGGGATGTTCATTCATCAGACTAAATATGTCCAAGATGTTCTCAAACGCTTCAAGATGGAGGACAGCACTCCATTTGATACTCCAGTTTGCGTCAACCACAAACTGGGTGCTGATTCAGACAGTGATGCAGATGTGGACCCCACCCAATATCGGGCAATCATAGGTTCTTTAATGTATTTAACTGCATCTAGACCTGATATTATGTTTGCAGTTTGTCTTTGTGCTCGCTTTCAGGCAAACCCAAAGGAATCTCACATGAAGGGTGTGAAGAGGATATTGCGGTATCTCAAGGGCAAGCCTAAGCTGGGGTTGTGGTACACGAAAGGGGGAGACTTGGAGCTGGTCGCTTACACGGATTCTGAATATGGTGGATGCAATCAGAATCGGAAGTCAACAACAGGGGGGTGCCAGTTTCTTGGAGGCAGATTAGTGTCATGGCAGTGCAAGAAGCAGACCTCAGTTGCTATCTCTATCTGTGAAGCAGAGTACATGGCAGCATCGAACTGCTGCTCTCAGGTTCTTTGGATACAACAGCAATTGCGTGATTACGGTCTGAATTTCACTCATACTCCTATCTGTATAGATAACACTGCTGCTATCTCAGTAACTAACAATCCCGTAAAGCATAGCAAAACTAAACACATTGACATTCGTCATCATTTTATACGGGATTGTGTTGAGAAGAAATTAATAGTGCTAGAAAAGGTTGATTCGTTAGATAATTTCGCTGATTTGTTTACTAAAGCGTTTGACAAAAATCGTTTTCAAAACCTTGTTGAGCTAAATGGGATGATCAATCCCGAGTAACCGCGTTTTTTTTATTTTATTTAAAAAAAAAAAACGTCACTATCGCTTAGAACTATGTCGGTTGCTTCAGTTTGAAGGACATATCTTCGGATATGTTTGGTCCTCATTTCTACCTGTAGAGTATGAGGATAGCCATTAACCAGATGACTGAAAGTGACCGGGGCGGTTTGTGATGTGTTTTTACTCGTTCGCTGAAAATTAGTCGTTCATACTAAGTTAAAAGGACGCATACTCGTATGTGGTCGGTCCAGCCGATCCATTGGATCTTCAGGATAGCCGTTTACCTGATGACTTTGACTTGAACGGGGCGATAGAATTTAAAATTTTTTTTTAAGGGAGATGATATAATTTTTCAAGTCTATAACTTCGTAAGAAATTTCTTTACTATGTTTAAAAGAAAATTGATCCAACCTTGGAAAGTGATAGACAAACTGATTCTGTGTGCTTAACTAGTGAAGTTATTAGGCCTAAAAGACTTTAGAACAGTCATTGTATGTCATGGTAGCTTTTTATGGTGCGTAAAAGTAGAAGTGATACTAACTAAATCTCCTTGATCTTACGTGGAAACTCCTTAAGAGTTGTGCATGTCTCTATATATATCCTTCCGGATGATAGGCAGAAAAGCGATTACCCAGTCATACACGAGCCCGTGAGTGTTCTAATTCCCGAGAAGATGGTGTGTCAAGAAACTGCAGTGATCCAGATTCGGGACTTGCAGTAGTTTACTCGAAGCTGTGTAAATCTTATTATTTAAAAAAAAAATAATTACTTAAGCCTTCTAAAGCTTATAATGTTATACTTATCAATTATGAGGCAAGAAAGAGAACGGGAAGAAGAGTCTAAAGATCGAAGAGTACTTACTACTTAATCAGACACTACGGGTCGAGGTTAACTCGGGGTGACTTGGGGAAAGCCAAATATGCTTTGAGAATAGATATGAGACATCATAATCTCTGAGGTGTTGCCCATTTAAGTTTTTGAGCTTAATTGAACCTAATCCGTATCACAGAAGCGATGAAAACCATACTAAGTTGTGTTTACCTGCTTACAACCTGTCTCTTTATGTCATAATACAGCTGAACATGGATCTGTGTGACAGTCACTTAATTAGTATGATTCCTGTTCGGATCTTTTCTAAAACTTGGTAGTCCCTGTCGAGACTGAAATTTGATCCCGTGTACTTTATTTCTATATTTTATTCTACTTATGTCGTTTTATGATTTTATACCTGGTTACTTGGTCTTTGATCATATCATTTAACTCTTTAAAGGAAGTTTTAAAAGTTAATTGCAAAATGTTCAAATTATAAGGGTCTGTTATGTAACATTCATATCAAACGAAGTTGCTAAAACAGGCGAAGTTAAGGGGTAAGCGAAGTTAACCCTAACTTCGCCTGTATAACTTTTACCCTATATAATGAAATTTTCAAGTCAAACTCATTATTATTTTCAAAACCCAGCGAACTTATCCTTATCACCCTAGGCGAAGTTAACCTGTGAATCAATCTTTGTTACTTTTTCTCAAATTCAATCCGCGTTAAAGGTGTGTAGGGTCGGGGTAACGTATAATTCGCGTTGATCATGTTATTTAGAGGTCGTTTTGGTCCATTTTAGGACCCCGTTCATACGAACCTTAAACACCCGATTTTCAAACTTGTTTTTACGTGGTCGTAATCAACATGATCGTCTAGATCTCCTTAAAAACATGTTTTGTAAAGTCTTCAATCTCCAAATTCACCAAAGACACCTCGTTTGGCCGTCTAATCTGTTGCCGCTTCAGATTCAGGCGAAGTTACAGTTTAGGCGAAGTTATCCTTAACTTCGCCTAACGCTTAACTTCGCCTGTTGATTTAATTGTTTAACAGAATAAGAGGCTAAGTTGTGGTTAGGCGAAGTTATCATTAACTTCGCCTGGCTCTTTATTTATTTTTAATTAACTGTTATCAGGCGAAGTTAAAGTTAAGGCGAAGTTGTTTCCAACTTCGCCCCACCCCTAACTTCGCCTATACAGTATAAATCATAATTTCGCTCATGGTAATAGGCGAACTTGTGATTTGACTTGACGATTCTCTAACTTAGACCGTTCGTAGTGCAGATATGGCAGCTGTAGCGGGAGCAGGTGGTGCAGGTGGTGACGAAGGAGGAGATAACAACCGTCAGTTTTTCCCGGGGCATAATATGTATATTACTTTGGACCCGGATGCGAGCGGTGTTGATGATTTTCGCGAGATCATAACTTTTCTTATCCGCTCGCGTATCTTCCACGCTATTACTACAACCCTGCCCAGCTCGTTACCTAATATAGAAGATTTCTGGCAGACGGTTGAGTATGATTGCAGAGTAGAGCCCCCAGTTATGCGTGCAACGTTTAACAATCAGGAAGTGCAGTTCTCTTCTGAGCAGATAAGGGTTGCTCTGCAGTATGGGATGAAACGAGAAATGATCCTACAGACTTCGTGGCTCCATTCAGAGATGGTGCTTTTCTAAGAATGGGCTACTCTGGTCCATTGGGGGATACTCAAAGACGAAAGGGGTTCTTGTTAGATCAATGGCGCTTTCTCATGCACGTGATGATCGTGTGCATGTCGGGTAGAAAGGCCGGTACGGATGGAATGGGTGCGACGATGCAGTTGGCGATGACAGCACTGAGTTACAATAAGCGTTATAGCTTTAGTCAGATGGTGTTCTACGAGATAGACCGTCAAAGACGAGCGGTGGCGCATGAGAGGTTCTTGATGTATCCAAGATTCCTTCAAATGATCTTGAATCACGTGGCTCCCACGTTACCTCAGCGCCGTCCGATTCGGTATGTGGAAAGTGTTAGCAAGAGAATCTTCGCTCAATGTAGATCCTCAAGTGCTAGAAGTAAACCTGAGCTCCGTCCTCGACATACTCCGTTATTTGGGTACTTGATCAACCCGGAGTATGTTGCAGCGCGTGGGGACGAGTTTCGGGATCCGGCACCGCAACAGGCAGGAGCACCTCAACCACCACCGTTGGTACACCAATCACTGCCTGATGCACCTGTTGTGGCACCGGAGGAACACGTTGATCTTGAAGCTGCTTTTGGCCGCCAAGGATTCTTCGATATGGAACGTGTTGATCCAGAGGAAGAGGTACAGGTCTCGGTTGCACGGGTTTCAAGTGTGGATATGGCAGCTACGACAGTGGCTGATTCTGAAAGAACTGATTCTGATTCCTCAAATGATGACGTAGCTGAAGCTAGACAGATTTTGATCGCTCAAGAAAGAATTCATGGGAAGAGAAAGAGAGACACCGATGACAGTGATTCGGATTTTGAGGAAGATTTACATCGGTTGGTTCGTAGAGCGAGAAGGGAAAGAGCAGGTGCAGGTTCGGGAGCTGGTGAGAGCTCAAGGGTGGTTCGTTTCTCTCCACCCGCACTGTCTGGTATGACTATCGTCCCTACATCATTGACAGTTACAGGGCCGATCACCTCGGGTGTTCCCGTGTTGACTACCTCATCTTCCTTCGGCATCCCACCCACTACATTCCAGCTCTCGGCTCCGGATATTGTGTCCTTGCCCCCTTCAACTCTTACTCCATCGGAGGTCGTTGCAAGGTTTGTTGAGTCGACGGTTGTTGCCACTGCAGGGTTGTCGGTTACGATACCACCTGCGGTTACGTTTCCACCTGTTTCTGATGTGCCGGTTACCTTGGGAATCCCTCCTCCGTATGCTCAAGACATTTCACATATGAGGTTTGATTTCGATGCAACCCTATCCGACTCGGAAAGAATAGCAGCGCTTGAAAGGGTCGTGGCAGAACAATCAAGAGCAAATCTAATCCAGACTCACGCTATTTAGCGCCTCGTTGCAGAGAATCAAATTCAGTCGTCCCTCCTGATCGAGCATGGTAAAATATTTGATGCCTTGAAACAGTTCTTGGCATCTCAGGGGGAGACGAGCTGTAAGGGTGATGAGCTGAGGACGAAGAAGAGAAACGATCGAGACGATGATCCCAATGCATCGAAAGATGCAGGTGGAGAGTTGCCAAGAACTGAACAAGCTCTTGGGGCTTCCACATCTCAGGGGGAGTCAACGAGTGCAGCTGGTGGTTCAGGGGGTGTTGATGTGGTGGTTGTGGATGCTGAGGAGGTATTGGATGATGATGTTATAGGTGATGATGATGTGTTACCGATGGAAGAGATTGAGAAGATAGGGGCTGAGATTGTGATTGACAATGAAGTCGAAGAGGGAGAGATTGTGGAGGATAACATTGAACATGAAATTCCAGAAGTTGAAAAGTCAGATTTGGCTCAAGATACGGGATGTGATGAGACAGAATGGGAAGAGCAGCCAAGATGGAAAAAAGGATACGCTCAGTGGTTCGTAAAGACTAAGAAACCGGCGGTCCCTACTATGTTCAAGAAAAGTTACAACATCAAAGGGTATGCTGAATCGAAAAAGGGGATTATTTGCTGGTTATATGATGAGCAGTTGAGGCTCTTTGTGATTAAACGGTATGATGGGGTTCAGTATTTCAAGAGATTGTTGAGGTCGTTGAATACCTTGCCTGAGTGTGAGGTGAAGGACTTAGCCAGGTTTGGGTTGATAAACAGGAGTGATGATAACATGGCTAGGATCATTGGAAAGATAGTCTGGAAGGAAAGCATAAAGGAGAAAAAGTTCGAGCTGTTGAAACCGCAGAAAGGAAAGCTCGTTGAAGACAAAGACAGAGGAATGAGAGCAAATGGCAAGCCTTGGATGATAATGAAGTATAAGCCGATCCGGTGTCTAAAAGAAGTGCCGATGAAACAAATGCCCAAGGATGTGCTCAAAGATCTGAAATGGTGGTACGTTGATAGTGAAATAGCTGAAGCAGTGATGGAGGATGAAGATGAACAAGAGTTGATGAGAGTGTATGATCCTATGCACTTAGTGAATTTGTCTCAAGCAGACTTGCAGGTGCTGAACGAGAAAAAGATATTTTACATTCCTGCTTGGAAAGAAGAAGCCAAGAAATATCAAAGAGTAGTTTCGGTTTGTGTCAGAGAAGGAGTTCATGCTTGAAGACTAGTGACTCGAGATTTTTGAGATTACAAGACACGTGATTGAAGACAGAGATATGAAGCTACTGCCAAGGGGGAGTCTGTTGGTACATGATGTCAGTAGTTCAGTATCTAGTGTCTGTAATCGTGTTATTTGGATTTGTATTAATGTTTTGTTAACTTGTCTCACAAGTTCGCCTCTTATAAGCGAACTTGTGGAACAGGCGAAGTTATCAACAACTTCGCCTAACATGTTAGGCGAAGTTGTCGATAACCATATAAGCTTGGCTACGGCTCTTTTGTATAGAACGATTCAGTACGTGTAATTGGTGATTGAGATATCACGTGTTATTAGTTGCAATACAACGTGTCTTTTGTGTATTGTAACGTGTGTTTGCTTGTGTTTAACGTATATCGCTTCTACGCTCGTATCGTCTTACGTAGGGATTCCGCACCTACGTAAAGAACGAGATATTTCTGTGTAGATCCGGCTGGGAACCTACAGTTAGTGTGCACCAAACCACCCAAAAAAATCAAAAAAAGACCTAAACATGTTCTTTCATATTAAACCACCATCAACTTCATTAAATATTCTAACAAAAGAAACTCATTTTGCTTCACCACCTGGAACTTTAAAAAACCAATATCATCCAAATTAAATATACCATTAATATAATAACATGTTTAATAGTCACTACTACAAAAAGAGGTATTTGCTATGGTCAAATCTGTAGCAAATCTATAGAAAAACAGGGTTTTCTACGAGATTTGCCACGGACTTGGTCCGTAGGTACAAGTCTCGTAGCTAACTTATTTGCTACGAGTTTTTGCTACGGAATCAGAATTTTGCTATGATTTTAGATACCAAACGGGACGTTATTTTAGTTACATTAGCTACAGATTTTGCTACAAATTTGTTGGCTACGGATTGTTAGCTATGAAATATTAGCTACAGATTTTTGCTACGTTTTTTTAGCTACGAACTTTTAGCTACGCATTTTTGCTACAACAAATAACTACATAAATTTGCTACAGAATTTTTTTAGCTACGGAATTTGCTACCGACTCTCAGCAACAATTTTAGCTACGGGAATTGGCTATGGTTTTTTCTATGAAATTTAGCTACAGATTTTGATTGAGTTTTGCTATAAATGTAGCTACATAAATTAGCCTTCTTTCGAAACAGATTGATGAAGGTTTTAGCTACATATTTAGCTATAGATTTTGTATAGAAGTTTTCAATATTTTTTTAATATTTTTTTTCACTTTTCCAGATAAAAAATATAATCAAATTTTATAAAATACCATATCAAAGATAAAAATCCAAACCAAATAACATAAAATATTCAAAAGTACTACAATAAAAACTAAAATTTAGTTTTGCAACATCAACACATATATCTTAACTTGGTGAAAATATTTCTAGCCGATTTCATGACAATAGCTCAATTTTCTCATTTATTTGAGCATATAATCTCTCATTTTCTTCAATTTTCTTCAACTCGACATTTTTTTTCCGCTTTTCGTTCCAACCCGCTCTTTATTCTCGTTCCAACTCAGCTATCTTTTCGTTCCAACTCCGCTCTTTATCATGGGCTCCCGAGACTTAACACCATGATTATCCTTACTACCATTCATAATGTATATACCGACAAACTACATACAAATAAAACTATAATAAGTTAAAAAAATTAGCATTCGATGATACAAAACCTATTAAACATAACTAAACAATGACATTTATAATTAGACGTACCTTTATATCGAACAACAACAAACACACCTCGGGAAGTTGGGGCGAATCGTAGAAAGTGGACCTCAAAAGCACAGTAAAACAAAAGAACCATGTGTCATTTTACTAATATTAAACCTGATGATGGGAGATCTTATTTTTAGGTTTGTGACTTAGACAAACTTAAAAGCATATTATATAAGCTGTCATATCCTATATAACGAATCAATATCAAAATCCGTCAAGAAAGTAATAGTCAAACTGGTAAATCGAAACTGTTATATCAAAAAAGGCATACAACTTATTCAAAGAAACCAGCCAATTCAATAAGTTTATAAACAACAACCAAAAAGTAAATGTAATGACTCACAATGCAACAAGTTTGACCGGATAACCGGTTGGTAATTATACTAATGTCACAAGTGAAAATTAATTCTAACATGTTTCATACATCATGTATTGGCCAAATAAACAAGCATCTCATCACAAAACACATGAGCAGATTCAGAATTCACAAGACAGATTTTAGCATGCAAATGTGTATTTTAATACTTGAGCAAATAATGAAAATAAATTATGAAACTTCTAAAATGGTAATATAAATGGACTAGGTTTCTCAAAATATTTTTATTATAATTTTATCTTACATAAAAAATTCAAAATAATTCAATCACTATATATAGGTACAAACAGTTCAGCAGATTGCGCAAAAAAAGTGTTGACTTGGTTAAGCCACAATAAAAATCCAAATCAAGCAAGACCAATTGGGTTAAAATATTAACTCAAAACGTGAAGTTCTAGAAGTGGAACAAACCTATTTAGACTTGTCATAAAATAGTTATGATGTCGGGAACACAGACCAGAACTCGACTCCCCGAATCATCTTTGATACATGGTTTTGTAAAATCATAAAAACCATTCAAAACCCGCCTAAAAATTACAAATAATAACTTTCTGGAAACTAGATTCGAAGAAGAACATCATGGAATCAAGAATAGATCGAAAACAATAAAGTATCATAGAGTTACAAACCAAAAAATCAACGAGAACAGATCTGTCAGCTAACAGTTGTCATCAAAACTCAAACCCTAACATGTTTATGTCATCTCTAGGGTTCTAATTCATCAATTAACATCATAATCATCAATATTACAGAGATTTATCATATATGGTTTTATAAAAACTAATCTAAAACATGAAACCAATGCATAAAACTTACCATCTAGTGTTAGAAATGACGAGAATCACTCGAAGACACCACCAATTGCAAGAATTGTGGTTGATTAAAGATGATTACGATTTGTCGGTGGTTTGGATCGATAAAGAGGGATGGAGGCAGATCGTCGATCGTGGGAGGGGGAATTAGGGTTGGGGTTTTGTTTTAATATTATTTTAATCAACATTTACATGAATAGTCCCTTACTAAACGAGTTTTAACTAAAATGAGCAATTTTAACACCAAGCCGGATCATCACGAAACATTACGAATAAAATACTAACCCAAGCTAATAAAATAGAGCCTCATTGATATTTTTGTTAAAAATTATATTTTAAAAGCCAAACACGTACAATTTACACGCAATGGATAGCAATTTCATGAAGCAAGCTATGAATTAAACACATAATCATTTGGCATGTAATTCACATAGATAAATTTAAAAACATATGCCTGAGATATTATTTTCATATTTCACCAACGTTCGGGGTCAGATTCGAGTGATTCAGTAATTACCGAATTACCGCTATGTGAATGTTTGTGCAATAACCGACACACTTAATTAATCCTAATTAAGTAAATTGCATAAATAAATGTTTGAGATAACGAAGTTTGCATTAACGGCACTAAATCATAAACATAAATGAGTAAGCCACAAAAAACATAAAAAAATTTTAAAAAAAGAACAAAACACCGAACATTGCAGCGGCGAACCAACGCGATTTCAGTCGGTATCCATAGCATCTGAACTATAGTTTATTTTATTAGGTTTTAAATATTTATTTTTTTGATTTTGCTACGGATATTACTATAAATTTTTTGAAATCATTTATATGAGACGTGTTTTCTCAAGTTGTGTATTGAATTTACTACTGACTATATGAAGTTATTTTCATAATACATATTTTCTCTACTTTGCAATGGATTTGGCTACCAATTTTTTGAAGTCGTTTATATAATACTTATTTTCTTGTAGGTTCCCAGCCGGATCACACAGGAATATCTCGTAACACGAGGGTGCGGAATCCCCACGTAATACGATACGAGCGTAAGATAGATAATACGTTGAACCAATAAAACAAACACACGGCACAATACTAATAAACTCGATTGTATTGCAACACTTCAACACGTGATATCGATAATCACTAACACATGTTCGAAAAAACTTGTTTCAATAAGCCGAAGTAGAGGTATAAATAGACCTCGACAACTTCGCCTAACATACTAGGCGAAGTTGTCATAACTTTGCTTATCCTCCAAGTTCGCCTACATCCCAGGCGAACTTATGCAAAACAATATTCAAAACCAAAACAAACAATCTAAAACAATTACAAACACATACAAAACACAAGATACTGAACTACTGACATTATGCACCAACAGACTCCCCCTTGGCAGTAGCTTCATATCTCTATCTTCATTCTCGTGTCTAGTAATCCCAAAAATCTCGTGTCACCCGTCTTCAAGCATGAACGCCCTGTCTTACACAGACAGAGACCACCCTCTGGTACTTCTTGGCTTGATCTTTCCACGCAGGAATGTAGAATATCTTCTTATCGTTTAGTACCTGCAAATCAGCTTGAGACAAATTTACCAAGTGCATTGGATCATACACTCTCAGAATCTCCTGTTCGTCCTCATCTTCCATAACAGCTTCAGCTGTTTGACTATCAACGTACCACCACTTGAGACTCTTAAAACATCCTTGGGCATTATCTTCATCGGCACTTCTTTCAAACACCGAATCGGCTTATATTTCATCACCATCCAAGGTTTGCCATCAGCTCGCATTCCCCTTTCCTTATCTTCAACTAACTTCCCTTTCTGAGGCTTTAACAACTCAAACTTCTTCTCTTTCACGCTTTCTTTCCACACGATCTTCCCAATTATTCTAGCCATATTGTCATCACTCCTATTAATCAATCCCAATTTAGCCAAATCCTTCACCTCACACTCAGGCAAGGTATTGAGCGATCTCAAAGTCCTCTTAAAATACTGAATCCCATCAAAGCGTTTAATCACAAATAACTTTAACTGCTCATCATACAGCCAGCAAATAATACCTTTCTTTGACTCAGCATACCCCTTGATATTGTTACTCTTTTTGAACATTGTTGGAACCGTTGGCTTCTTTGTCTTAACCAACCACTGAGCATAGCCTTCTTTCCATCTCGGCTGTTCTTCCCACTCAGACTCATCTGACACATCCATATCTAGACTCACATTCACCTTGTCAAAATCTGGAATATCATGTTCTACACTATCATCCACAATCTCACCTTCTTCTATCTCACTACAATCACAATCTGTTCTCCTATCTTTTCAATCTCATCAATAGTTAACACATCATCTGTTAAATCATCATCATCACCCAACATTTCCTCATCATCAACAACAACGACATTTTCACCACCTGATCCACCTGATGTACCAGTTGACTCCCCCTGAGATATGGAAGTCCCAAGAGTTTGTTCAGTTCTTGGCAACTCACCACCTGCACCTTTCGATGCATTGGGATCATCGTCTCTATCTTGTCTCTTCTTGGTTCTCAACTCGTCGCCCTTACAGCTCGTATCCCTCTGAGATGCTAAGAACTGTTTTAGAGCATCAAATAGTTTATCGTGTTCAACAAAGAGGGACGATTGGATCTGATTTTCTGCTACAAGTCGCTGGATAGCTTGAGTCTGGATTAGATTGATTCTTGACTGTTTAGCAACTACCCGTTCAAGAGCCGCTATCCTTTCAGAATCAGACAAAGTAGCATCAAAATCAAAACGCATGTGCGAAATGTCTTGAGCATAAGGTGGAGGAATTCCCAAACTAGCTGGAGTATCAGAAGTAGTCTGAAAAGCAACTGCGGGTGGTATTGAAACAGGCATCCCCGCAGTAGCAACCAATGTTGACTCAACAAATCTTGCAACAACCTCCGATGGAGTGACATTAGGAGATGGCAAGGAGACTATCTCCGGTGTTGTAAATTGAAACGTGGTCGGAGGAACACCAAAGGATGACGATGTGGTCACCACGGAAACACTTGAGGTAATCGGTACTGTCACAGTCATAGAAGCAGGAACCATAGTCATACCAGATAACGAGGGTGGAGAGAAACGAACCACCCTTGAGCTTTCACCAACTCCTGAACTTTCACCAGCTCTGACCTTCTTCGATCTTCATATCAACTTGTCTAACTCCTCCTCATAGTCAGATTCACTATCATCCGAGTCTTTTTTTCTCTTGCCATGTATTCGTTCTTGTCTGACCAAAATCTGTTGTGCTTCAGCAATATCGTCAGTGGAGGAGTCGGAGTCGGTTCTCTCAGAATCCGCCACAGACGTAGCGACCATAGAAACATTCACACCAGATGCCTCATCTACTGGGGCCCGAACCTCAGCAGCTGGATCAATTTGTTCCATGGCAAAGAACCCTTGCCCTCCAAAGGTGACTTCAAGATCGACCAGTTCTTCCGGAGCTGCAACAGGATCAGCAGGCAGTGCTTGCTGTACCACAGGTGGTGGTTGAACCACAGGAGGTGGTTGAGGAACATTAGTCTGTTGCGGTGCCGGGTCACGCAGTTCATCTCCTGGAGGAGCAATATAAGCAGGATTCACCAAATAACCAAACAAAGCAGTGTGTCGCGGACGAAGTTCTGGTTTGCTACGAGTACTTGATGACCTACATTGCGCAAAAATTCACTTACTTATACTCTCAACATAACGGATAGGACGTCGTTGAGGCAGCGTAGGGGCTACGTGATTCAGAATCATCTGTAGGAATCTCTGACGATCAATTTCATAAAACACCATCTGACTAAAGCTGTAGGGCTTGTTGTAAGTCAGGGCAGTCATTGCTGATTGCATCGTTGTCTCCATACCATCTGTACCAGCTTTACGACCCGACATGCACACTATCATCACGTGCATCAGAAACTGCCACTGATCTAATAAAAATCCCTTTCTCCGTTGAGTGTCACCTAACGGACCCGAATAACCCATACGCAGAAACACGCCATCTCTGAATGGAGCCGGAAAATCTGTTGGATCATTTGTAGTTTCAACCCCGAACTGTAAAGCGACCCTTATTTGATCTGCCGAGAACTGTACCTCCTGATTGTTCACTGTAGCGCGCATAACCGGAGGATCAACTCTACAGTCATATTCTACCGTTCGCCAAAAGTCTTCGATATTTGGTAGTGATATAGGGAGAGTAGTCGTGATGGCGTGAAAAATACGTGAGCGAACGAGGAATGAAATGATCTCACGATAGTCGTCTATACCACTAGCATCCGGATCCAAAGTGATATACATGTTGTGACCCGTAAAGAACTGTCGGTTGTTGTCACCACCAGCACCACCAGCCCCTGCTACAGCAGCCATATCTGCACAACAAACGGTCTAAGTTAGAACATTGATGTAGCAGATCATAACTTCGCCTATTACCATGAGCGAAGTTATGATATATTTTATGTTTAACTTCGCAGAACCCAACTTCGCCTGAGTAAACAGATCAGAACACTTAGGTAAACTTCTCAAGTGCAGGCGAAGTTAGCCATATGACGAAGTTGAGTACAACTTCGCCCTAATCCCTAACTTCGCCTGAGAACAAACTAGACTAATTAAACAAAATAATCTTGAGGAGGCGAAGTTAAACATATGGCGAAGTTGAGTACAACTTCGCCTAAGCCCTCACTTCGCCTCCATCTGAATCGTCGTATTACAGAGATCCGATTATGGTTTTCTTTGGAGTATTTGAGAATGAAAACATGAAAAGATAGTTCAATTGAGATCTAGAAGACCAAATGGGTTACAAACACAGTAAAAACGGATAGTTTATCGAGTGTTTAAAGGGTTGCACAAACTATGTCACAAATCGGATCACCAAGGCTTCTGATTATCACCATTAATATGAATTACAGGTTACACCGATCCTACACACCTTTATCACGGACAAAAAAACAGATAATAAAGAGGTTCGATTCAAGGAATAAGTTCGCCGAGGGTTGGAAGTTTGTGGGTATAAGTTCGCCGAGTGATAATAGTTTGGAAAAATTTGACCAAGTTGACCACTGTTACACCTTATATAGTTTTGAAAAAACATGGGCGAAGTTATGGTTAACTTCGCCCCTTTGACAACTTCGCCTATAGACAACCTGGTGGACAACTTCGCCTATGTGGCTTACCAGTAACTTCGCCTATATTAATTTACAAACAGAACCTTATAAAATTGATCAAAATGCAACCGCCTTTTAAAATCCTCCGTTAAAGATTTAAACTTTACGATCAAAGAACCAAGTAACAAAGTTTTAAACTATAAAACAAAATAGGCAATGAAAATTTTAGTAATAAAATAAACGGGATCAAATTTCAGTCTTGACGAGAACC
The DNA here is from genome assembly GCF_021521415.1 of Bidens hawaiensis. Classification (NCBI taxonomy): domain Eukaryota; kingdom Viridiplantae; phylum Streptophyta; class Magnoliopsida; order Asterales; family Asteraceae; genus Bidens; species Bidens hawaiensis. Next base: position 631,094 of record NW_027491031.1, on the reverse strand, counting down.
TGCATGTTTTAGAAAAGATCCGAACAGGAATCATACTAGTTAAGTGGCTGTCACATAGATCCATGTTCAGCGATATTATGACATAAAGAAACAGGTTGTAAGCAGGTATAAAACTTAGTATGGTTTTCATCGCTTCTGTGATACGGATTAGGTTCAATTAAGCTCAAACTTTAGATGGACATCACATGAGAGATTGTGATGCCTTCTATCTATTCTCAAAGCGTAATTGGCTTTCCCCAAGTCACCCCGAGTTGACTTCGACCCGTAGCGTCTGATTAAACAGTAAGCACACATCGATCTTTAGAGTCTTCTTCCCGTTCTCTTTCTTGCCTCTTCCTTGATATTTGAAATAACATTAACTTCAGAAGGCTTAACAATATATATATATATATTTAAATAAAGACATTAATACAGCTTCAAATTATAGACGACTGCAAGTCCCGAATCTGGATCACTGCAGGTACTTGACACTATCTTCTCGGGAATCAGAACACCCACGGGCTCGTGTATGACTGGGTAATCACCTTTCTGCCTATCATTCGGAAAGATGTATATGGAGACATGCACAACTCAGAATGATTCTCCACATTAAATCGAGGAGATTTAGTTTGTATCACTTCTACTTTTACGCACCATATAAAGCTACCATAACATACAATGGCTGTTCTAGAGTCTTTTAGGCCTAATAACTTCACCAGTTGAGCACACAGAATCAGTTTTTCTGTCACTTTCCGAGGTTGGATCAATTTTCTTTTAAACATCGTATAGAAACTTCTTATGAAGTTATAGACTTGAAAAATTATATCATCTCCCTAAAAAATTTAAATTTCTATCGCCCCGATCAAGTCAAAGTCTTCAGGTAAACGGCTATCCTGAAGATCCAATGGATCAGCTGGACCGACCACATACGAGTATGTGTCCTTCTAACTAAGTATGAACGACTATTTTTCAGCGAAAGAATAAAAACCCATCATAAACCGCCCCGGTCACTTTCAGTCATCTGGTTAATGGATATCCTCATAATCTACTAGTAGAAGTAAGGACCAAACATATCCGAAGATGTGTCCTTCAAACTTAAGCAACCGACATAATTTTAAGCGATAGTGATTTTTTTTCTTTTAAAACGGAAAACAAGGTTACTCGGGATTGATCATCCCATTAAGCTCAACAAGATTTTGAAAACGGGATCGGTCAAACGCTTTAGTAAAAAGATCGGCAAAATTATCCAAAGAATCAACCTTTTCAAGCATAATTAATTTCTTCTCAGCACAATCCCGTATAAAATGATGACGAATGTCAATATGTTTAGTTTTGCTGTGTTTGACGGGATTGTTAGTTACTGAGATTGCAGCAGTGTTATCAATGCAAATAGGAGTTTGAGTGAAATTCAGACCATAATCGCGCAATTGCTATTGTATCCATAGAACCTGGGAGCAGCAGTTTGATGCTGCCATGTACTCTGCTTCGCAGGTTGAAATGGCTACTGAGGTCTGCTTCTTGCACTGCCACGAAACCAATCTTCCTCCGAGAAACTGACACCCACCAGTTGTTGACTTCCTGTTCTGATTGCAACCTCCGTAGTCAGAATCTGTGTAAGCTACCAAATCCAGTTCTCCCCCTTTCGTGTACCACAATCCCAACTTAGGCTTGCCTTTGAGATACCGCAATATTCTCTTCACTCCCTTCATGTGAGATTCCTTCGGGCTTGCCTGAAAACGAGCACAAAGACAAACTGCAAACATAATGTCAGGTCTAGATGCAGTTAGATACATTAAAGAACCTATGATTGCTCGATATTGGGTGGGATCAACGTCTTCATCAATTTCAGAATCAGCACCCAGTTTGTGGTTGACGCAAACTGGAGTGTCAAATGGGGTGCTATTGTCCATCTTGAAGCGTTTGAGCACATCATGGACATATTTCGTTTGATGAATAAACATCCCATCTTTCTTCTGATCTACCTGCAATCCCAAAAAGAAAGTTAATTCGCCCATGGCGCTCATTTCAAACCTCTTTTTCATGACTGCTTCAAATTCCTGACACATGGTGACTTTTGATGCAACAAAGATGATGTCGTCCACATATACTTGAACGAGTAGAAAATCTCCCCCTTTTCTCTTGACAAACAACGTGCTGTCGATCTTTCCTCTTTCGAACCCATTCTCAAGCAAGTACTTTTTTCAAGGTTGCGTACCAGGCACGAGGGGCCTGATGTAGCCCATATAAAGCTTTACTCAGTTTGTACACATGATCAGGAAAATCCGGGTCAGGGAAACCCGGAGGTTGTTCAACATACACCACCTCATCGACTTTACCATTAAGAAAGGCACTTTTCACATCTAACTGGAACACCTTCATCTCTTTGTGTGCAGAAAATGCCAAAAATAGTCGAATTGCCTCCAATCTTGCCACATGAGCAAACACTTCGTCGTAATCGATTCCTTCTTGCTGATTAAACCTTTTTACTACCAGTCTTGCCTTGTTCCGTATGATTATCCCTTTCTCATCCCTCTTACATTTAAAAACCCACTTTGTACCGATGGCATTTACGTTCTGTGGTTTTTCAACTAATTTCCATACTTCCATCTTCTCAAACTGTGCTAATTCTTCTTGCATGGCTTCAACCCACGAGCTATCCTTTAGAGCCATTTGATAATTCTTCGGTTCAATCTGGCTGATGAAGCAGGTGTACAAGCATTCATTTATGATACCCGTGTCTTTAATGCTTGCGTAAACACATGTGTGTTCATCCAAACTTCTTCTTGTTTGAACACCGTCAGACAGATTACCTATCACGTTCTCCAAAGGGTGATTTTTGTGAATTCCAGTAGTCTGAACCGGACCGACTTCCAGATTGTTTTTAAAATTTGAAGAGAGTTCATCAGTGTGTGATTGATGTTGAGAGTGAAATGGATTGCATAATTCTTCTTCAGTGGAGGCAGCAGGAGTATCAACGGCACTTGACGAGGTTGTTTGACATTCATCGTATTGCGGACGTTGCACAATATTTTCCTCCTCGTCATACAGAATCTGTGAAGCAATTTTCTCATCAACTTCTGCAAAATCCAAGTAAGGCACATTAAAAGATTTGAATAGTTTATCATAGTCGAAAGCTTCAGCAGGTCCCATGCTAGGCCTTGGTGATTTGTAACTCGTAATGTCAGTGTTACAGACCACCTCAACCTTGTTGTTCGATAAATTAAAGACTCTTCTGTTGGGAGTCCCAACAACATATCCGACTAAAATACCTTCATCGGCTTTTTCATTAAATTTAGAGTTTGTCTTTAATATCGAACATGGGGACCCGAAAGGTTCGAGACCATTCAAGTTTGGCTTTCTACCATGCATAAGTTCATAAAAAGTTTTATTTAATATTTTAACAGTTAAAACACGATTAAGGATATAACAGGCTGTGGCAACAGCCTCAGCCCAGAACACCACGGGAAGTTTAGCATCTGCCAGTATGGTTCTGGCTCCTTCGATTAGCGTTCTATTCTTCCTCTCAGCTACTCCATTTTGTTGCGGAGTATACGGGGCGCTGTACTGATGTTCTATCCCTTTCTGTAAGCAGAACATCTCCATATGATAGTTCTTGAACTCTGTACCATTATCACTCCTGATGTACTTAACCTTTCTCCCAACAATATTTTCAACCTTGGTAATCAAGTTAATTACCAACTGAACTGTCTCATCTTTTGCCTTCAGAAAGTATACCCAAGAGTATCGAGAGTAATCATCGGTTACAACCAAGCAGTATGACGTTCCACCTAGACTCTTTACATTTACGGGACCAAAGAGATCCATGTGTAGTAGGTCTAGTAACTGACAATTGAGTTAACCTTCTTGGAGTGATGAGGTTTTTTGTGTTGTTTTCCTTTCTTGCACGACAAGCATTGATCTTCAAAGTTAAAATTCTTCAAGGGAACTCCAAGAACCAGCCCATTCTTGACAGTGTAATTCATTTTGCGAAGATGTATATGTCCCATTCTTCGATGCCATAACTCTGACTCAGACTCCGTTGCCTTTGACAGAATACATGACTCTTCTGTTGTCATCTCAGTTGACCTCATATCCATTACATACGTGTTCTTTTCTCTTGGAGCTTTCATCACCACCCAGGCCTCTGGTATCTTGAAACCAGGATAAAGAACGATTGCCTCATTTTTAGTAAAATGCACCGTGTATTCTTTGTCACAAATCTGAGATACACTCAACAAGTTATGCTTCAACTCTTCCACAAAATTCACCTTCTCTAACTTCATTCTTCCATTCGTCACAGTTCCAATACCACTGATTCTACCTCCACTCTCTCCAGCGAAACTAACCCTTCCTCCTTGAACAGATTTCCAGTCACGTAACAATTTCTTGTTACCAGTCATGTGCCGGGAACAGCCACTGTCAACAATCCACATATTGTTTACAGCTCTGTTTGACTGTTCCTGCACAATTAAAGAAATAGATTAAAATCTGGGGACCCAAGACCTACTGGTCTTGGGTCGATTAAATCTGTTGTCCGGCATCCAGTACTTTGGTTGCCTAAAGTCAGTTTGAGGATGGTTTCTGTAAATTCTGAGAGGAAATCTTCTAGAGGACTGTCTATGAGGCCATCCAAATCTTAGTAACTTAGCTGAATTATAATTGTTGGATTGGTAGTTTACTGGGAAATAATGAGACTGATTTCTTTTAAATCTTGGATTAGTCCAATGACTGAAATTTGGGGGCCTCATACCTCTAAATTTTCTCTGTTTTAGGGGACAATCAGCAACAAGGTGTCCTACTTTATTGCATCTGAAACAACTTCTGTTTTGAACTTTCGTCTCAAAAGTTGTTGCAGATGTCAAGGTTGCATTACTACCCGTTTGTCTAACATATGGTGGGACAAACGGATTTAGGGAAGAATTCTTTTTATTGCACTTATATTCCTCCCACGTTTTAGTAACACTACCTCTTCTTTTATACCTTGTAGACTCATAATTTGCTCAGTTTGCTTTTATACTCAACAAGTTACACATCATTCAATCTTAACAATCACTGCTGTCAAAAACTCAGCAAGCCTAAACAATCATCTAACATGCATCCTAAGCATACGACATAACCCAAAACATGTAATACACATAATTAATCATAGAAAATCAGTAGCAACCCTCTAGGGTTTACAAACAATCAACGATTCATCAATCTTTCACCGTTCAAAATCACATATGATCCTCAATATCAACAACCAATACATAATCAATCATAGGAACACTTAATATGATATTCAATAGTTAGGGTTTCATATTTATACCTTAAAACGCAGAAATAAACCAAGGGAAACGTGAGATGTGCTTAGAAACGAGTGTAGGATGCTTCAATTGTGAAAACCAAGATCAAACAAGGGTGGTATGGTGGTGGTGAGTGGCTGCCGATCGCAAGGAGAGGGAGAGAGAGGCTGCCGCGATCGGGGTTGGGGAGAAAGAAAAGAAAAAGTGTTTTAGGGTTTTGGTTTAGTATTATTTATAAACATAATATGTTACATTCAAGTCCCTCAACTTCTAAGTATTACTTATCTAGCCTAAATCAACTAGTTTGCATCTTGAGTTAGCGTTTTATACTATGTTATCACATAACACGTAAGTCTAACACATAATTATCACATAATTATTGTTTTGACGTTTTTCGTTTATTCACCAATCGTTTGCGTCAACTCGTTTGCGTTTCGGTGCAATTCCCGAAAGACTACACATGTAGTAAGTGTTAAGCGTCATTTAAACCCTAGTTTAAATGTAATGAAGTGTGCGTTATAGATTCAATGATCTTAAGTTTGAATTGACGGAGTTGAGTTACCGAAGTTAACCTGAAATTGACGATTGTCACAACGTCCCACTCTCATCCCTAACCATGACGCATGTTCTCCCGTTGTCTTATCTCCTCCAAGTTTCAAGTTTGATTCCCTCCTTCCACGTCGGCATTTGTGGATGTACAAACTATCCACTACTCATAGAAAGTAACATGTAAATTAAAATAGATTCTGTGATCTTTACCATTTTCTATTTAATTGTTTATGTACTAAAAATCCAACATAAATATTGTTGTTGGTTTTTTTCTCTTTTTGAAAAGAATCAAAACTTTGTTTTTAGTCGGATTGGGTTTACTATCTAAAAGGGGTTGCGGCGCAGCTTGTTGCCCGCTTACCTGCCACTTCATTGTAAATCGTTTGGATGTTTCTATGAAATATAAAATGAGCCAATAATTTTATTAATATATTAAGCTTTATGCATAGTGGTATTCCTTGATATATGTTATCTAATTAATAATTAATTTTGTAAGTGTAGATCCAACTAATATCCAAACCATGCGCACTTAAATGTTATAGCCACTTTTCCAAAGGTCATCCATTCCATCCTCCACGTCCCCCAAATACTAAAACAGTTGAACTTATGTTCGCATATTAATTAATTAATAATAATAAAGTAAAACATAAGTTACAAATATTATCTCTTTTCCGTACAAGGTAGGTAACATATGTGTATGATATATACATTTGGTGTTGTTGGGAAATCACTTAGAATGATTTGGAAGCTCTATTCAGTATGTTTATAAATTAGTGATTAAATAACACTTTGGTGCTTACCGATTTAGAGGTGGACTATTAGTTGAATCATTAAGAGACTACCAAAACAATTTCTTATACATATTACTTAATTACATATGTAAATATGTAATGATCCTGTTTGACTTGATCCGTTGTAGTAAAGTACATGAGGCATTGACTTTGGAACCGTAAAGCCTCTTCTAAGGGTTCACTTTGCAACTCAAGATCGAGTTAAACCTAGACCACTTTCGAATCGGGGTGATCTTCTTCTTACAATACTACTAACATATAAGGGCCAAGTCCATATACGAATGTCTATATAGCAATATTTTCATCGCCTGATGGAACATGCTTGTTAGACGAAGATCCGACATCTAGTGGTCCAATTCAGCATAGGTGAGCGGATTTTTTGGTGTTGTCATATTGTGCTTAGTGGGTCAGGAGTGGATAGGTGACGCGTAACAAAATTGCAATCCTCCCATATCGTGCAATGCGGAAGTGCAAATAACTAGAGAAATACTCTTCAAAAGAAAATGATATATTAACCATCTAGGCTAGAAACCCGAGTATTACATGGGTTGAATAAAGAAACATTAATTAGATATTTAATATTTGAAACACAAATTTAGAAATGTAAAGAAGCGAATACAAAGACATTTATTAGGTGAAAAAAGAAGCGGAAAAAGTTAGTAATAGTAATAATGATTTAAGAGTTGAGAAACAAAAACGAGAAACAAACGCATTTGTTAAGTGTAAAACTTAAAATAGAAGTGGGAAACAGAAGTATTTAAACAAACGTATTCTATAAGTACCTAAAAAGAACCCGAACCCGAACCCTTCATTTGACTCGTAGTCTAACCCAATCCACGCATATTGCCACCTCTACATTGACATGTTGTAATGACCCAAACATGTTTTCTTTTCTTTTTCTATTTTACAACAATATATCATTCATTAATCAATTATTGATCCAACACACAATAGAATCAACACAACACAACACAACACAACACAACACATGAATTAATAGTAGTACACAAACATGCAACCATTATTCATGAACATATAAACACTTTTAACATCTTTCATCTCCATACCAATTATCCTTCTCCTTAGGCCCTGTTGGCCCTTCCTCACCGTATAACTCGACCGGAAATAGATCGATAAGCGTCTCCACCGTCAACCGAATGAAAAACGGAAGGTGGCTGATAAGCTTCTCCAGCTCCGACCGCCCATCATACAACACCGTGGGCCCCCACTCCCGCATATACTGCAGCCAGTCGGGCTCCAAAACAACATTACCAAGATACTCCGCTGCTATGATCTGGTACCGTTTACTCGCGTCGATAAACATGTCGCTTTTATCGACGTCGTTTTTTATCCCGATCCCAAGCTTACTTGACCCTTGAATATACGTCCCCGCATTTGGAAAACTCGCGTGCCCGCATTTCGACGAGTAAACGATCGGTTTGTTTCCTTCGATAAACTCAATATTGCTCGCGTCCACCCACTCGCCACCGCTGTGCTCGGAGAAATAAACGCTCCAAAGCTCGCCGTTGAAGTTGCTTATCCGGAGCGTAAAATGCTCCCAATCGCCCACGTGTTCACCTACGCGGTTCATCTCGATGTTCACATTTAAAACCTCGACCGTAAACGTGACCGGGCCGTTAAATGGGCAAAATATCCACATCGCAATGTCGGTGAACGTACCGCCTAATGCGGGTTTCACGTGCACGTAAAGCTCGGCACTCTCGAGATTCCCGTGTTTAACGAATGTATCGTCGTTTTCGTCCTCTGGTAAATCCAACCAAAACTCACCGTCGTTTTTCCCGCCACGTGGCAAAACCGACCCGTTACAATCAATCGATATCCCGTCGGATTTTCCTTTCTTAAAAAGAAGCGCGCCGTTTTCGAAAAACCACGGGACTGACGACGGGAGGTACACCTCGTCGGGATGAAAGTAAACCGTGGGGCCGTAATGCTCGATCAACGCGTTGATTTGCTCCAAATTCGGCATTGCTTCAAAATTAGGATTTGTATTCCTCAAGCAACAAATATCCAACTCGTCATTCGAACCCGAACCCGTACTACAAAAAAACGTCCCGACAGTAACACCTTTACAAAACATCCCCGTTTTACACGCTTTCGTGTTCCAAACCTTACAACTAGAAGATATTTCAAGTATGACATCATCAACTTGACAATTTTCAGTAATATCATCCCGGACACATCTAACTTCTTCAACATCGGGCTCGGTTTCATCAATGGTGACTATAAATCCCAAAGCCCGATAACCATCCGGTGGGACCGGTTGCCAAATGTAAACATTGCTGGAATTCCATATCAGATCATAACCGAGAGGCGAGCTTAAAGGAGGGGATTCGGAATCTGTGGTTCCGGGATCTCGGGCAACAAGTACGTAGCCTCGAAGCTGTTCATTGGTTATCTGACTATAGTGACCGAAGGTGATGAAACCGTCGGGTATTGACACCGGTTTATAAAATGTGATGCTGTTTTTTGATTTTTTCGGGGTGTAACTTGTTATAACCTCGAAATCTTTAACCATTGCGACCTCTAATTCTCCTATGTTTATTACTCCTGTGGCAAAACCTTGACCTGCAATGCAGATATTGAGGATTATGAAGATGAACCGAGTCTGACTTTGACTTTAAAAGGTCAAACTTTCAAATTTCAAATGGACTCGAAACTATTATTTCGGATTTTTATTTCCAATTTCGGGTTGATTTAAATACACTAAAATATGAAGGAAATAAATAAAATAAAAAATATTTATTAAATAAAATAGATGTGTACATTTTTATAAAACATTAAAAATATATGTAAAGTTCGATTTCGGATAGTTGGGTAGAATCGGTTCGAAATCACAAATTTGACTAGAAACCGCATTCGGTATTCGCTCGTATGCAAATCCGATTTGAAAAGGTGACAACCAAATTCATATTCATGATACATATTCGGTCTGGTTCGAGTCTGTTTTAAATAATTATATAACATGAAATCAGAAAATCTTATTAATAAGCATTACATGATTAATATTGGTATAAACAAGTCAAAATTGTTTATTTTATCACTTTTGAGATCAATATCATGATTAGTTGACTGCAGAAAGTCAAACTACTTCAGTTTCCTATTGACTTCCCATTTTACTCAACAGAATTATAGTTGACCCTAGTTGATAAGGCAGTTTATCTAAAAAAGATTAATTCCAAATTCCTAAGAACTTGTTTTAGTTATGAAACTATGAATTCTATACACTAACATTATAAACATTGAAAGATATCTGCTTTGTTAAACTAAAAGTCGATACGGAATCTGTAACTGAAAAATGCACAAATTTGGCATAAAAGTCAAAGTCAAAGTCAAATTTGATCAACAAAGATTGCAATTCAACTACATCCAATCAAATTGGACCCTTGCAACACTTTGATCAACTGCATAACTCACCAATTATCCAAATTAAGTTAAGAAAAAAACAAAAAACTAAATCACCTATATGGAATATTATGCATTTATGATCCAGTTATGATAGTAGGTAAAAAGTTAACACAAAATTAGGCCACTTAAGAAAGTCAAACCACACAGAAACAGAGTTAAATTACCAAAATTGATCACAGATTAAGAAACAGATTCAATCAATAATCAAAACCCATCAACAATTTTGCTTAAATTCAACCAACAACACTAACAATAAACATAATAATAATAATAATAATAATAATAAATGTTAGAATCAAACAGAAATAGATTTACCCATATGGATTATTATGCATTTATGATCCAATTAAGTAACTTAAGAAAGTCAAACCACACAGAAACATAGTTGAATTACCAAAACTGGATCAATAATCAAAACCCATCAACAATTTCAATCAAATTCAACCAAAACACACACAAATAATAATAATAATAATACCTTGTGGCCATTGTGGAAGAGGTTCTGGAAGAGAAAAGGGTTTTGGTTGTTGGGGTAAGAGATTGTCTAATTCAGCAACAACATCTGGGTCACTGCACCAACAATAACAAGAAGAAGAAGAAGAAGACTCAAATCCAAACATCCTTAATCACCACCAGAAAAAGAAAAACTTAAGTTTTATTGATTTGATGGTGGATTAAATAACAATAACAACAAAGGGGTGTTTGTTTGTTTGTTTGTTTGTTTGAGTGAGACGACAGCAACTTCAATAGATAGAAAGTAATTAAATAATGGCGTGTGTTAGGTAACGTAATGTAATGTAATGTAACTTAAGTTTATCATCGCTTTCCATCTTTCATCAACATGACGTGTCTTCCCCCCTTATAGATGTTTTTCGTTTTTATTTTATAGGTCGGGTAAACGCACGATAATTTTTAACGTTCTTTAATGCACGGGAATCACGTTTAAGGCAAAAACAAAAACCTCAAAGGTAAAAAACAAAACGTTCAGTCAAAATATAAAAACGTTTAGCCAAAAATACTAAACGCTCAAAACGAGTTTCGTGAAGAAAAGTAAAAAATCGATCGATTAACGATTCAAATATGTTTTTTTTCCAGTGAACCGATTATTAGTTGGGTATGTATTGATAATTCCGAGATATTGAGATGTGATTTCATGGATCAATTTTGTAAATATAGGTATTTTTGTACTTTAAAGTAAGTTAAAGATTATTGTATTCTATCTTTTTTTTTATTTTATGTTTCTATATAGGTTTTTAAACGTGATATATTTTAGTTTTAGCTTTTTCTAAAGTCATTGATTGATAGCAATGATGTAGAAATTGTTAGGCGGTGGTTGGTTGGACGGTGAGGTAGGATCTAGTGATTCAATTGGATTAAAACTTATATGTAATTTTTAATATACACACACTCACGCACCTACTTTATACATTAAACTTTTCAATTTTGATTGATTTTGACCAAATAAGGACTATCGATTAATCGAGAAGTAATTTGACTTTTACAACCATGATTGATAGTAATTTTACGACTTATCAACAACAATCATACACCGACGTAAAATAAACTTCATCTCTGGTCTTGACATTTATTTATATAGTTTTTAAAATAATTTACAGCTTAATTAAAATTGGAATTAGTTAGTTATTTATTAGAGGCAAACACATTTAGTTACTCATTAGACTGAGATTGTGCTTGGCAACAATAATAAAGGTTAAAAATGTTATTTTTCATGTTGAAAGTATAAGTTCGTATCATCTAGTGAGTCACGGTTTGGATTATTGGTTATCTTAAAGGTATGTATTGTTTTTTGTCTTAAAAAAATGAGTTATATATAGCTTTGGATTATTAAGTCTATTTTTCTTTCCTTTATTATTAATTGAGTCCTTTTACTCCAACTTTTTTCTAACTATAAAGTTCACTTGAAAATGATTTCATTTTCGATTTAAGTTTTTTCCCCTTAACTATTAAGTTTTTTTGAAGTTAAATAATGTTATTTGAGAAATTAACTGACTTTCTAAATAAGTATTTATTTGTTTTAAGTATTTAAAAGTTAAAATAAATGATGTTTTTTAAAGACATCAAGTTTGACCTGGAATATGCTTTCGTTATTCCCTATATCCCGATTGGATATAATTTCTTGATGATTGAGTACCACAATTATTAACTAATTTCTAATAAAATATGTGGAATTGTAAGCTTGATATTCGACATTTTGTCACTTTCGTCTTAACTCATTTTTCTTTCAATTTAGCTCCACTTTTGATTATTTCAAATTTTGCCAACTATGTCTTTTTAACGTGTTATATGTGAGAATTGAACCGGAGTTTTTACTAAAATTAAAAAAAAAACTCAGGCTTTCTACCACACTAGAAAGAACGAATCAGTTTTACCTTAACTTTTTAATAATTTTTATATTTGATATATTATAAATGGTCGATGACTCGAGCTAGGGTATTGAAACAACACAATCAATTATCATGACTCGCATCCAGATTAGAGAGGTAATTATTGCTGATATTTTAAGTCGAGTCAAAACATGATAAAAATAGGTTAAATTTATATGAAATAAAAGACTTGGAGAATAAGGAGTTTTTAGTCTATTTTTAGTTTTTATTGTGTGTTTTTTTTTTTCATCATTACAATATAATTTGGTAAATGTTAGTTCAAATTAGGTTATAGTTTCCAAGATAGGTTTGAATGGTTTGGTGATAAAGTTTGTTAGTTTAAATATGAGGCTTTGCAATCAATATTTTGTGTCAAGTTTTATAGTATTGGAAGTTTTTTTTTGTTTTATTGTTTTTTTCTTCACAAGGATTTCTGGCTAACAACGTCTTTACAAAATAATATTTAGGTATTTTTGTTGACGTGTATGAACGAACGTAGACACGTGCATTCAAACTATTGCAATTATAAAAGGTAGTAACGTGTTCAACCATAGAATCCAAATGATCAAAAGATGTATATGTTCACTTGTGATATAGAACACACATTAAGAGTTGTAGTTGGGTGGGTAGAAGACCCCATGCAAGCTTTTCAATATGGGATATTATTAATAATGGTTAGAGTCAGGGGCGGACTCACGTAGTATGGATCGGGGTTCCGGGACACCAATATATTTAAAAAATTTACTAGAAACGGTATATTAAATTTTTAAAAGACCACATAAAAATTATAACTTGGAATCTATACTATTAATGTTAAACTGGTTGGATGAAAAGTTCCCTTATATTTCTTTGAAAGGTCCCTGGTTTGATCCTCACTAGGTCCGGTTTTTGTTGTTTTTTTTTGTTTTTTTTAAATCATATTTAATATTAGTTTAGACTTCAACTGTGTGCCACCAGAATTAGATGGTAGTAATTTGACCAGTGCATCTCGAAGTGGCATTAGACTTAAAATATTTTTGATTATGTTTTGAGGAAGGTTGCTGATCATATCCAAATTCGGGCATCGAGTTTTTTTACCGCTTTTTGGGCTTTCTACACCTTAATGCTGCAAAACCAAAATCAAACAGTATTAATATGGCTCACCCAAACACTATATTTTCTATTGCACTTGCTTGATAGTAACCATTTTAATGTCAAAATTACAACACATGATTAATTGATTACCAGACAACTATCAGAATGGTCATACTTTATCCCCCAAAGCAATATCTATATTAGGTAAAGCAGTGGCTAGTCGGTTAGAGGAGGGACAATATGGTAACTTAAGCATTCTGTAGCTACCGACATCTAGGCCTGTAAACGAAACAAACGTTATTGAACTGCTAAGTTAAAAGTTCGTTTATTTAATAAACGAACAAACAAGAACAAATTCTTTTTCATTTAAATAAACGAACAAACACAAATACGCGTTTTGTTCGTTCATTAATGTTCGTTTATTTACGTTTGTTTAAATTTTAATAAACACGTAAGTAGCTATGTTTTTATAGATATAAACATAAAAGGGCTCGTTTAAATTATATGCAAGTGTGTGCATATCATGTTAATCAAAGCGATCAGAGATGAAATTATATGAATGATACTTGCATTTGTTATATAATAAGAGAGCTACTTGCAATCGTTTTTAAAACATGAAAAGTCGTAGGAAACATCTTTAAGAATTTGTAATATATATTTTTATCTTTTCGAATCACATCGTATTATGTGTTTTATTATGATATTGCTTTTTTTTATGTTTTTCCCCTCGACCCGACCCGGACATCGATAGGCCCAAAAATTTGAACATCGAAAAAATGGGACCCCATTGTCCGAAAATCCTGGGTCCGCCACTGGTTAGAGTCAAGTTAAGTATCCATTTAATTAGTGTATTAAATTAGATATTAAAAAGTTATTTGATTAACAAAACAATATCATTTAATTACGAACTATAAATACCTTTCATTATAATTTTATTTTACAAACTAAAACTTCTTTCATTCAGAATGTTTGATGAACTTGAAAATGATAACGCCATCAAACAAGAAAAAGACATGCTATGAGAAACATTGTGAACAAAATATATTAACCAAACTAACATGATTTTGATATGTTATAGTATTTTGCATCTAATCTCACATGTTTGAAAGTATGAAAACTCACTATCCCAAATACAAAAGTATCTTCACGCGAACATCTCATGAATCGCTTACTTATTAGTCTACTTAGACGTTCGTCTCACAAACCCTCTAGCTCTCTTTTCTTCCTAGTTCCCATAAGTCATAAGTCTTTTCTACTTCCTTCATAGACAACATACCCTTTCTCTCTCAGTTTCTATCATAAAATCCATATTATTCATATACAAACAGTCATGACCAGATAGCATGACATCTCTCTCTCCACGACTAGTATGCATCATCCGTAGACAATTGCAAATCTTTTTAGAACGACGAACTTATACAACCACTAATCCTACTCCTAAATTCATATTACCGTCTACAATAAGATTCCATTTCTCGCCCTCAAAAAGAACAATAATACTTATATATACATTTTGCAAGAGCTATATAAAAAGTCTGTGGCTCGTAGCTCGCTCGATAAAAGCTTTGAACAAAGCTAGGTAAAAAAATTTATTTAAAACGACTTGAGTCGAGCCGGCCCATTTGTGAAACTGAGCCGAGGCTCGGCTCACTGGCTCGCTCTTTGACCAGTTTAACTTCTAGCTCGACTCATTTACAACCATCATCTTAATGACTGTCATGGGTAGCACTTCTCCTTTCCATCTAAACTCTAAAGTATAGTGACAACTGTATACAAATCTTACCATTTCCATCTAAATTATTTACCCATCTAACTGTTTACCATTAAAATAGGGATAACTTTGTCTTTTTAATATTTGTTTAAAACACATAATAATAATAATTATCAAAAGATTCAAAACAAAGAAAACAGTCACATTTTGAGTGGCTAACAACACACACTCCACCACCAGAAAATGGTTTCTTCTCTCCTTCTTCGACCACCTCCACCACACTCTTCCTCTTTCACTCTTCGCAATAATAATAATAATAATTATCATTATAAACCAAACAACCAAATTCTCACTAATAGTAAACCACCCTTATTATTATTATTATTTTCGGTGGCCACAAAAGCCCTTACCGAATCATCCAAATCCCTCGACCCGCAACTCCTTCTTCAAGAAGTCGCCGTACGTAATTATGAATTAACCCTTTTTTTTATTTACATTTACGTTTAGTACCGATAAATTCCATACCACTCTTCCAGAAATTCAGTACCAGTATTTTCATTACGGGTAAGCTATCAATACACATTTTATAACGAGTGCCTGTACCCACTTTTTCATAATGTCCGTACGGTACTGACACTCGTTACAAATTGTTCATCTTAGCTTACCCGTGCTGAAAATACCATTACTGAATTCTTTAAAAAGTGGGTGCCGAATGTTACCGAATTTATATTATCTGTACGGTACCGGCACTCAATACCAAATGCTTATTATCCTTATTACTTATATTGTGGTTTTGCAGGATAGTTTTAAGCTTCCATCTGATTACTTTTCACAGCTCCCTCGTGATCTTCGTCTAGACGTCAGTGAGACTCTCAGAATAATATTGTGTTATGCTCGCTCGGCTCATTTTAACTTACGAGAGCTCAAGCTAGAGCTAGGCTCGTCTATTATTTATAACTAATTTATATACTTTTTTAATTAGTTTTATATGTTTTGAGGAAAAACCTTAAAACAAGCGTAAGCTTAGCTCGAGCTCGTGTGGTACCTTAAACGAACCAAAGCTCGGTCTGAGCTCGACTGTGCATTGTAAAATTAATAAATAGAAGTCCAAAAGAGGTCAAACTTAAAATTAGCAAGGCTAGGGCTGTTCACGAGTCGAGCCAAGGTGGGATCAAGCTCGATATTAAATGAGGCAGCTCGGCTCCGCTCGAGCTTGAAGCTAAACAAGTCTAAGATCGAGCCAACGAGCCGAGCTTGGGTCGAGATCAGCCCGGTTGCAAAAATGAGCCAGCTCTCGGCTCAGGTGGTTTCAAATCAAGTTTTTTAGCTAGTTTAATTCAAGCTTTTTGAACAACCTTGCACAAGGCTCGGTGAGCCTAAACGAGCTTCCCTTACAAGGCTCGAGCTCGGGCTTGATAATATTTTCGAGCTTCTTATTGATCCGAGCTTGAGTAGCTTGTTAGCAGCTTGGCTCAGTATAAAGTTGTTACCGGTTTGAGTTTTAATTGTGTAGCTGAATGATGCTGCTTTCGATCTCTCGAATGGACCAGTGATGGAACAGGTCAGTAGTTTCTTATCTTTCATTTACTTTTAAGAATTATTATAACCAATTAACTAAACTGTAAAGGCTGAAAACGGTGGGTCAGTTATGATTTTTTTGATAACCAGTTTCTATGGTTGAGTTGAGGTTGAATGTGTATAAATGACTGGATTAACTGAACCGAACCGATATTATAACCAACCTTTACGTCGTTTATGTTTTTGTAATTAATATGTTAAATGACCAAAAAGTGTTCGTACATGACCGAACTGAACCGACCCATGCTCATATCTGGCTTTATAAGTTTCTTGACATTACAAAAATGATAATGAGTATTGCAATTTTTGGCCTCTTAGTGAAGTGTTCAACCATTAACAACATATTCTGACTATTGAAGAACCTATGATTTGTTTAAAGTGTATTTTAATGATATTTTTACAAAATTAAAATAAGAAAATGAAGTTGATGATTAACCTTACACTTGTGTGTTACCTCATATTTTCAAACCAAAAAATGAAATTTTTTTAAAAGTCAAAACTGTGTGATATCATATACAAGGAGTTGACTTTAAAAGTCAAAATTGTATGAAACAAAGAGCATATGATTATGTGAATTCACTTTCTTGACATTTCATCAGTGTGGACAAGAATTGGGAATGATATTGCTAAACATATCTCGGGCTTGGGAGTCGGCGGATACATCGACTTCGACAGCTTTGGTCAACAATCTCCCTTCGTTGGTCGACTCGTTGTCCAGCAACAAGAAATCAGGCAAGAGTAAAAGCAAAAGCTTTGCAAATAAGTCCATTAGCATAAGGACTTCCCTCTAAGATGATTTATATTTTATTTGTTGCTAATTAGCACTCGGAAAACGTTTGACTTCTGCTGGAAGGCGGTTTCAGTCAATGGGTCAATATGGTCAAGGTGAACTACAAAGGGTAACCTGCTAAAACTTTAGCTATTTGCTTGATCCGTTTTACTAATAAACGGATTGATTTGGACAACTTTGACCCATTTTACTAATAAATGGGTTGATTTGGGCTGACTTTTTTTATTTAAAAGCAATAAGAGGAACCGGACATTCACGTTTAAAACCGATCAAATATATCTTTACTGCCGACTACTTCCTAATTTTTTTATTGAAAGATTTAATTTATTATTCTTAGTACATATGGTTGAAAACCGTTCGAAGTGTATGTTTATTGCATACTGCCTCCTAAATTGTTTATTGAAAACTTTACTTTATTATTTTTGGTACATATGGCCGAAAACCGTCCATGGTTTATGTTTAGTGCATGCTACCTCATGTATTGTTAAATCACTTTGTAAAATTGATTAATTTTTAGTTGTAATCTTAGAGTTTAATTAATCATATAACACATTAATTATTTAAAAGAAAATATTTAAATTTGAAGAAAAAAGTGTTGGTTGAAAGGGAAACAAGCCAAATGCGTCAAACAAGTCGAAAGATACCCAAAGCATATATTAATTCATACAGCCCGTTAAGTCACTTTATTAAATCACTTGTTATTTTTATGTGTAGATTTCCAAGGCTATGATTTCAACTGGGAAGTTTCTGTCTTCAACTCCAGTAACTGAAGAAGTCAATGAAGAGTCAAAAGGCGAAACTCGCATGTTCAAGGTATTATACTATTATATGATTTTGCAAACCAAATGGAAAACTAACAAGTTAGAGTCTTCTGGTCCATAAAAGTTTGAGGTGGCAAAATATGCAAGTCAAACAAGGGGGTTGAGTGATGGGTCAAAATGGGTAATTTTTTGTAAGTCAAAGTCATTTGGTCAGGTCTGGTCGACACGCGAAACCTTTTGGTCACAATGGGTAATTTGTTTTATACAAGTCAGGTTGGGTTGACCCGAGGCTCTAAAGTTTTCACCTTTTTTAATAGAAAATATAGCTTGCATTTGAAGTTACAAAGTTATGTTAATCTACAATAATTTAACATTCTGAATTAAATGGTAAGGAGACTTTCTGTAATAAAAGTAAAAATTAGGGACTTTTGACGCATTTTATATAAAGTTTGAGTAACGGGTCAAAATGGGTAACTTTTGTGCAAGTTGAAATGGGTCAGGTCGCATTTAGTTGATGCAAGATGGGTCAGCCCGGGTTGGGTTCGACACCCCAGCAGATTTTGTCTAGAATTTTTAATATAAAACTAACAGTTACTGTGTCAAGTATAGTTACAAAATTTATGTTTTTATACTAGTAATTTAACTTCTAGAATAAAATAACGTTAGGAGGTTTTACGCACCAAAAATACACTTCGGTTATTTTTGGCTCGTATCCTTTTTATTTTACATTTTGGAGTAATGGGCCAAATGGTAAATTATGTCCCTACACATATTTTTTACTTTTGTTGTTTTAATAATAGTTCAACTTTTTGCACAAAATACTTTATGATGTTTTAAGCATTTGAAAGTATGTTGTGGGTGACCTTTGAAAGTATTAGTGATAAGTAAAGGGTTGCAATCTTCAGAGCTGATATTAAGAGTGATGATTTTGAATTAACTATATTTTATTCTGCAGTTTGGTGAGCTTCAAGTTGAGCTAACACGAGAGAAAGCTTACATCGGTGCAGTGATTGGCTTTGTTTATGGGTAATTATCTACCATTTAATCAATATTATATTACATACTTGTAACAAGAAACAGTTGTAAGCTGTTAAAAGATCTTAAACTGTCAAAACTATATAAATGTAGGATTATTTCATGGGAATTATGTCAAGGCATTCAAAACATACCAGAGAGCACATTCCAGTATGCAAATGACAATGCTTCGTTGATCGGCCAGGTGCTTAAATTTAATAAATAAGTTGACCCTAGAAATGTCAAACGGGTCAAATGGGTTGGTTAAACACTTCTTATCCAACATTATAATTTGGTTATAAAAATGAGATTATTTTAGTATTGATCTATTATTTTTAATAAATGATTCACATTTTTTTTAGTAAAATTACACTTTTGACCCATGTGATCCATTTGACCAGTTTGACCCGTTAGAGATCAAGCATAACCTGTATTAACCATCTTGTATGCATGTTGCAGTCTTTGCGAGGAACCTTACTCGTTCTCTTTTATGGATCAACGGTTTTGTCTGCTTTTGCTACTATTGGGCTAGTCTTACTTTCAAGAGAACTTAAATCCGGAAAGAAGTGAGATTGTTCCTGATAATCTTGTCATCTTTAACTAATAACGTGTTTTATGCTCTTTTAATTTCGCTATTTTACGTGCTAAATATGCAAGTGATACTCGATATTTGAGCAGTGTATATTATAGTGATAACGTGTTCACTTTCAATTTTATAATTGTTTTACTTTTGTTTTATAGTTTTCCATAATTTTATAATTGTTTTACTTGTGTTTTATAGTTTTCCATTATTGTTCTATATGTTTTGTTCATCATGCTCTTATTTAACAAACTAAAAAAATCGCTTGGACCTTTTCTAGCTTAATTTTACGTGTTATTAAAAAGAAACTAATAAAAAGCTGACAAGTGTATAAATAATTTACGCGTAATTATGCGATAGACACAGTTTTAATAATTTTAAGTAATTAAAATTGACACATGGACATAAGATTTGTTGTAAAAAGGCTTAAATTGTATAAATCTCATGTTAACATTTCACTTTTTCTACAAACAATTAAAGAAAACTAATACATAATAGCCCCTCTAGAATACAAGTTTAACATATTCTTTTTATTATGTTTTGTGCCGTGATAAACTTAAAACTTTTCACAAACTTAACAAATTGTTAAACATATAGAAGGAAAAATGACTAAAATACCCGCACATAGCATGGCCAATTTGAGTAAATCAATATACATCAAAATTAATTTCGTGAAAAAAGAATTATGATAATGTGATTTACAGTTAACTCTCTTACTCTTAAGAAGTTAAAACTACACAATCAATACCTTCAAGACATAAACCGAAGTCGAGTTACTTACATTCTTAACGCGAACCCAGTTGAGGAGGTCGTCATATAGATTCAGTTATTTGTACTCAAATTTATTTCCAGAATCCAAGCGACACATTCTTTAAGTAACTCAAACTTTTGATGCACGGCTATATTCAATAATACTTCCATTTTGCGACACATTCTTACCTTCGAACAGTATCAACATAAAACGAATTTTCACGCATGCAAATCCCTGCTTTTCGAATTTTAGTGGTGGGCTTCTCAAGCACTCGCTTATATGCCTGTAGTAGGAGCAGAAAATGTTCTCATTAAAAGCGTAAAATAAGCAGGTCAACTCGGTTTGAAAAAGTAGCTTCTCATTCGTGAAGCATTGCTCTATGTACAACCAATGATCCAGAAAAGCTTTATGTACAACCAAAAGCTGCATCTCTCTCAACTCTTTACTGTTAACATATCAAACCATTCATAATATCTTCATCCTAATTTGACCTACTTTAACCCACATGTGCAAGAAGGGTGTTTTTTTTAAACCAAGCAGGTCAGAGAGTTGGGTAACGCTGCAAACATATCAAACCATTCATATTTTTGTTATAAAAATTTAATCTAATAGTTTATAGAATAATTTATACATAAAAAATAATCTTGTGACTTTTGATCTATTACCTTTTTAGCCCACTCTTTTTATATTTTACACGTTTAAGTTTTGACCCCATTAAAGATTAAACACAATCAGAGCCAACACATTTGTATAAAAATGAGTCAAATTGAAATTATACGTCACACTAAAAAAGATAAGTTTTGAGATACCTTTTGACAGTATTTCTTTAGACGATCCTTCAGCTTCAACTGTTGGTCAGCTTTTGGCAGATCAAGAAATGGTTTTGATTGGGGTCCGTCCACAAACTCAGATTCAATTTGCCTCTTGATATGATAGTAATCACTGATAAGCAATTTTGAAATTAGTAAATTTCCATTAGAGTCAAGTATCGTGTAATGGTAGAGTAAATTAAGGTACCTTCTCTTTGCTGTGTATGTTTCTCCACGCCAATTCCATTCAAGAATTCTAAGACAGGTTTTATTAGAAGGGTTGAAAACACATGCAGCGCAAACCTCATCTGTAACTATTGATGGTGGCTGACATTGCACAAAAGTACAGTTTTCAGTAAAAAGGTTTTATCTTAATATGCAATTTAACTTCTAAATAATTATTCATGAGCCAACCTTTTGTCAAAATAATGTTGGGATACATTGCAGCAACATCTAGATGGTAAATAAGGGGACATTCTTCTCGTGTAGGTTCATCTCGTAATGCTATAAGCTGCACAAGATACAAATTGTTGATATTTTCCAAAATAGTTACAAGGGTAAACATTTCGTAGACTTCAATTGACCAGTATACTACATTGGCAACTATTGAAACTCAATGTTCCATGAAACTTTATGTTATTTCCCAGCCTTGTCACAACTAGTAAATAAAGAGGAAAGAAAACAGGTTCTGATAATACCTTGTCCATAATAGCGTTTTTCACCTCATCATAGTTTGAAACTTCTTTAATATCCATCTTACCCTCCACTTCAATAGCATAATGAAGATCACGATCAAGATTCTCGATAAGTTGCTGGAAAGAGAGACATAAATCAAACTTCTTGCACAACCTTAAATATCTTACTAAAAGGACTACAACTTCAACTTGTTAATATTTGATGGATAGAATAAGAATAATAGTTACTGCCATAATTTAGTCACATAGCTTCATATATTCTAAGTTCCAAATGATGCTAATACTTGTGAGCATCAATAAGATGAAGAAAAGACATTGCAACAATGAAGCAAGAAGACTGTTGTAACTGAATCATAATTGGAAATAGAAATCCAAACAAGCATGTGCACCCCCCCCCCCCCCCCCCAAAAAAAAAAAAAAAGGTATTGATGATTAGAAATACCTTGAAAGCAGATGAATCAAGTTTAAAACTAGTTGGAAGGTCAGATCTGAAAACACCAGTTTCCAAACACTCCACCAGGCCACCAATGTATGTCTCACTCTCAAGAAGATGATTATTATAGAACTTCTCTGATTCAGCTTGGTGCTTATTAGGACATATAACATTTGCTGTGTATGCCTACAAGTATATTAAAGAGCAAAACATTAGGTTATAAGTTATAAAGCGCGTGCATTAGAAAGGTGAAAAGCCAGATCACACACCTGGACCATAAGAAGCATTTCACAGAGGGTCCCACTTCCTTTACGCAACACTTCATCAGGAGTCATTGGTATAATAGTTGCAAGGGAGAATATAAAGGGATGAACATAAGTCATATACAAGTAATATGTTGACACAGCATCGGATACTGAATAGGATGCCATCATCTGTAATAACAGAATTTTCCAAATATAAACATATAAGAATCGTTCTAAGTAACTTTGAAATTCTTAACAAAAATCAGGAATCATATTGATGATAACAAGATCGTTTCTACAAATTATGTACCTGAGGCTTTTCCATTGCGAAACGAACCATATCTTCAGGATTTACCTCCAGTGGGTCATAACCCAGTTTGGCTTTCGTGACAGCCTGAAATCATAATAAAGAAGGTAAAGAAGGGCTTATTAATGCCTAACAACATATCTCCTAACAAGTCTTGTGCTGTCCTGATACATAATAACTGGTTATTTGACATAGAAATACTTAGCTTTTCGTTAACAATGACTGCTGATCTTTTTGTATTATAGTTTTATCAGTTTGATGGGTTATGTTGCTTCTTTTTATTTTTAAGGTTTTCCAATGTTTTTAATAAGGTGTTTGTGAACTTTTATTTTTAAGGTTTTCCAATGTTTTTAATTAGGTGTCTGTGTTTGTGAACTTTTATTTCTTGAATAAAATCATAAGTAAATTTGTAACTGATTTGTGCATTGAATTCAAATATATGTATATGAAGAGAAACAGTAAATCTGAATAAAAACCTTCAAACCATGGCTCCCTTGAGGTAGATAACTATCACGTTTGACCCATGCAAAGCAATCCAAATGGCATGCAAATTTAGCACGACATTCACCTTGAATTTTATCACACTGAAACCCTAGCTCCTGTAGGCGAAAAAGATTGTGTAATCACTACTTATAATAAGTACATTAAACATCATCTTCAATTGTAATTAACAAAAGTGTGCAGCATACTTCATTCATTCTCAACCCATGATGAGCTGCCCTGTTTTCCATAAACGGCCAATCAAAAAAGTCTCTGTTGTATGTTACATAAATACCAGGCTTCACCTCTCTCATATGAGAAAACCACAACTTGATCAGTTCTTCCTGCATAAAAACAGAAAAATTAAATTGTAAGTCTAAAGCATGAAACTTAAATGTGTAAAATATTGAAAATCACACCTCGTTTTTCACATTTGTCACTTTAAAGTGTCCTTCAAACTCAGGTTTTGGGGTATATTCCAGATCCTCTATATCTTCACCAACACACTGAAAGCAACTGCAAAATAACAAAATCAAATAATGAACTTAAAAGTGTGAGACAAAATCAAAGAAATAATGTATTCACCTCTCTATTAATAATCAGATATCCTCGACCATCAACCATGTATGAGATCATCATAACTAAATCATACTCAGCGTCTGGAAATTTCAAAGGAAGCTTTGTGGTCTCTATATCAAATGCACAAACATGAACTTCAGCACGTTGGAGAAGATCATGCCTCCTTTCTAAAGAAACTCCATCACTTGACACATTTACATCATACCACAGCCCGGATCTTATATCTGGCAGGTAGAATTTCAGAGTGAAAGAAAGTGAGATATACAAAGAATACAGGCACTTACTATAGAATGAAAAACTAGTGTATACACGTATCATGTATATGTGCATCTATGTATATATAGGCATACCTCTCACCATTGTCAATGGAGAAACGGACATCGTAAGGCACATCATACTCCCTTATATCAGTATGCAATCTATACAATCTTAAATCGCGCTTTGCTGTAAACCCAATAATCAAAATCATGTCACAACTGGAGTGGTTACTTATTTGATCAGAAAAACTAGAGACATTGTAACAGATACAACATACCTTTTTACTGTTGCATTTATGGATTCATACGCCTCTGCAGCATTAGACTTTTCTTTATTTCTTTCAACCACATGCATCAGTTCATTCTTTACTTGCATCAGTTGTTGTACCGTGTCAAACGATATCTTTAAGTAGGTCTTTCGTAGTCCAGAAAGATGATTTTTCTGTCCTTATAATCAAATAAGCTAAGTTTCCAGTTTGATAATTTGATATTATAAAAACAAATGTGAATCATTACATACTGACTTACAAGATCAAGGTCTTCTTTTTCCACTATTTGGATATCTGCAATCTGCCCTTGGTATCGTCTTCTTAAATATGCATCAACATCCATTTCCATATTGTCCTGCAAGTTTTAACAATTCAGTACAGTTATAGAAGATGGCAATTAAACGATAAACACAACACAAAATAAAACAGTAAGATCCAATCTCCATATGAGCATACCTTTGTAGCAGCATAAAAGTAAGGTCTGAACTTGTACTTGACTTTAAACGTCGAACCATCCTATAACCAAATCAATTACATGTATAACACACTGGTGTACAATATCAATTTTGGATTTCTAGCCCTAAATAGTCAAAAGAAAAAAAATCACCTGACAGACGAAATACAAATCAACACAGCTATACATGTTCTGCGTATCCAGATCCTCCAGTGACGACTACATAAAAAAATAAATCAAATACATAAAAAAAATAAATCAAATCAACGAGTTATAAGTTATAACGAAACTTCATATAAAAATAGGTTTTAGAGCAATAGAACTGTACACACTTACAGCTACATATAATCAAAATCAAGTCGATAAGTTCTACCAAAACATCAAATTGAGATTAAGTTTTAGAGCAAATGTACACACTTACGACTACATAAAATCGAAATCAATTGAAAAGGTTCTAACAAAACATCATATAAAACTAGGTTTTCGAGCAATAGAACTGTACACATTTACGACTAAGTAAAATTGAAATCAACTCAACGAGAGTTGTAACAAATGAAAATAGCCATTTTAGAGCAATGGAACTGTACACGCTTACAACCACATATATAACCGAAATCAAGTCAACGAAATGTCAAAACATCAAATGAAATTATGAAGTTTTAGGTACACAATTACGACTACATAAAATCAAAATCAAGTAAATAAGTTGTAACGAAACATCATTTGAAATTAGGTTTTAGAGCAGCTTCTATCAAATCTTCAATTGAAATTAGGCTTTAGAGCAATATAACTAACTGTACATACTTACAACTACTACGTACATAAAATTAAAATTAAAATCAAAATCAATTCAATAAGTTCTAACGAGACATCATTTGAAATTAGGTTTCAGATTAACAGTAGAACTGTAAACACTTACAGAGGTGAGAGAGAGTAGCCATCCGAGACGCTTATCGCCTTCGGAGAACACATCGAAGCCGAACTTTGACTCGAGCTTCTCGTCGGCAGAGAGAATGAGCTTCTGCTTCTTAGAGATCTTCGTGTCTCTGCTGCGATCGCCTCCTCCTCTTCTTCGATTATTATAATCATCCTTCATTATTGATTGAATTGAATTGAATTGAATGAGATCTGAATTGATTAGAGGTTGAAGTTATAGGATTAATTAGGAAATAGTATTATGGAATTGGTGGAGTGTGAATGTTTTCCCGCTCTTTTGGTTTTCGTAATGTGATATTATAAATATTTATTTAAATTATATGACGTGTCTTCCTTATTTTCAAATATTTTTGGTTTTGATTTTATATATAGTTAAATTAAATAAAGTGATACTAAATTAATTAAAAAAAAATATGAGTTTCGTTTATTTAGATAATATTTAGTATACGACAAACTGGATTTTAATCATTTTAAGTGAAAGTTATTGATTAATGCAGTGTTACAGAAATCGTTAGACGATAGTTTGACGTGAGGTAGGTCTAACGATTCAATCGGAATTATATGGGATTAATCAGATTGGAACTTATATAGTTATATGTAATGTTTTAATTTAATATACATCTATCTATTCTAATAAAAAACTATCTATTTTTTACACTTGTCATTCACATAGCTTTCCTCGCTTCTTTTCCAACTTATTTCAATATATAGTCCTTATTTTTTAAGCCCTAAGTCATTTCAATATATGAATTCAAGTTTATTTTTATTAAATGTAAATCTTAATTGATTCATTCATTAACACTAACGGTGAAATAAGAAAAATAAGGAAATATTAAAATTTAAGTTGTAGGTTTGTTAGAAAAAAATTTGAAAGTCACATGCAATTGCAAATTAAAGAAAATAAATGTGCATCATTGTTGAAGAATTTGGATTTTTTTGGTAAGCTATAAATTATTTTTAAACTAGGATTTGAGCAACAATGCATAATATTTTATATAAGATTGGTTTCAAATTTGGATTTAAAATTTTCTCATATGCATTTGAACTCATGAAATGTATATTTTCTTAATTTTCTCCAAACGTCTTGTTTAAATATTTCAAACATGGAGAATACCTATTATATATCTTGGTGTTTAGCATTAAATTATTGAAGTTGAATATCATAATTATAATCCATATGTATACCGATATACTATATGAAGTATATGTCATTTATTTATATGACTTTTTTGTGTAGTATAAAAGGTTTTAACAATAAGAAAATCAATATTTAGTTTTCAATATTTTCTTTTATAACTCAGACAAAAATGTTTCAGAAACATATATTCACATTAACTTAAAAAAAATAGTTTACCCGGTTAAAAGTCATTTGCCATGCTTCCATAAAAATCCGAAATCTTTGCTTTTTTTTTTCCTATAAGTTGTTTAAATATATATATATCGATTAATAAACTATTCCAACAATTCCCATACTACTAACTAATAACACAGGATTAGTATTCAAAAATTAACCATTCCTTATCTAATACTTTCAACTATTATAAATAAGAATCACTACATTCACTTTATGCAACTTTAAATCGTCTAATATTCTGTTAACTCAGTGTTCCTCCATTGATCAAGAATTTTGATTTTTGGCAAGTCTCACGATCATCCTCAGTATATCATCATGACTCTCGAAGTCATGCGCGGTAGCAATACCAAACCAAATACGACGAGTAGTGGGGTCCTGAGCTAAGCCTTGGCTAAACCTTGGAAATCTTAATGCCATAATGTCTTTCAAATCCTCCTAGCCATTATCCTACTGCAATAATTCTTGCTAAGAAGAACGCCCATGTCGTGGCAATTCCACCGAGAAGGTAATGGGTTACTCCTACAGCACGTCCTTGTACAATGCTTAAGGCTCTCGGTTGGGTAGCAGGAGCAACTTTTAATTTATTATGAGCCCAAACGATAGATTCAATAAGTTCTTGCCAATAACCACGTCCACTGAATAAAAACATTAAACTGAAAGCCCATACAAAATGAGCACCTAGGAAAAAAAGGCCATATGCGGATAATGAAGAACCATAAGACTGAATTACCTGGGATGCCTATGCCCATAAGAAATCGCGGAGCCACCCATTAATAGTAATAGAACTAATCACTGTTATTTGAGCATGACTTTTAAGGCCAGTATGTCTTTGTCATTTTCCATTAATATGAAATGAAAAAAAATCATTATGTTATGTTTTAATTTCCGGTTTTATATGTTGCTTGATTATACAATTGTTTATTGTAAAATATAAAATCAAGTAAAAAATTGTCATACATAGAGTATTAATGACACCAAATTTATCATGATCAATAAATTTCAAATTCTAAATTTATAAAGATGACTATACCATCAAAGTAAATGTAATCTGGTTTTTTGGTAATCATATTTTTGGAAAAGACATGAGCATATGATCCCAAATGACATTATATTAATTGATTAAAAGTTATGATATTTAACGTGTATGAATATTTTTTTTTATTTTCATGGACATGTTATCCTTAAAACTAGGGTCGATATGTACTTGAAGAATCTTATTTGTCACACTTAAAACTATACGTGGCTATATCAAGAGTTATAAGCATATCTGTATGTTACCTTATCAAGAGTTACAAGCATGCATGAACTGAAGATTTAAATTTGTGATAAACAATGTTTACCAACCAATACAGTCACAAATCACAAATGTAGTGTACAAGAAATTAAGGTTTTACCTATTCGGAACATATTTTTGTAATCTTAGTTATGTAATTTATGTAATTTTAATGTAAATTGTAACTATATAAAATATATGATCATTTTGTTAATTGTATTTCACTTAATGATTAAAGTTTAAAATTTTCATCAATTACCCGTGTAATACACGGGCCTGAAGCTAGTATATATATATATATGTGTGTGTGTGTGTGTGTACACACACACATACATACCTATTTTATACATTTAAATTTTCAATTTTGTTTGATTTTGACCGAATAGCGATTAATCGACAATTAATTGGTGGGGGTGAAAACTATCAATTAATCGGGAAATAATCTGATTTTTACAACCATGATTGATAGTAATTCATGTTGATGACGAACTACTAATGTTTGGTATATAATATTACAACTTGTCAACAACAATTACATCCTGACTTTTATTTTATATCGTTTTTAAAACAATTTACAGCTTGATTAAAATAGAAATTAGTTAGTTATTCATTACGGGCAAACACATTTACATTTCATTACTCATTAGAATGAGATTGTACTTGGCAACAATAATAAATGTTAAAAATGTTATTGTGCATGTTGAGAGTATAGATTATTATTATTATCATTTATTGAATTACGGTTTGGATTATAGGACGTGTTGAATGTATATATTCTCTTTTGTCGTTCAAAGAATGTTATATATAGTTTGGATTATTAAGTATAATTTTCTTTGTTTAATGGTAATTATTAATTAAATTCTATTCATGTACCTTTTTCTTACTCTTAATTAACAAACGACAAATAAGGATCATTTGAATCATTAAATTTTCCTAGCTTAACTTTACGTGTTATTGAAAAAAAAAACCAATAAAAAGATAACAAATGTATAATTTACATGAAAGACGTCGTTTTAATAGTTTTAAGTAATTACAAATTGACATGTGGGCATGAAATTTGTTGTACACAAAAAAAAAAAAAAAAAACTTAAATAGCGTAAATCTTATGTCAACATTTCAAATTTTCTACAATTAGAAAAACTAATACAAGAGATGGAATGTTCAAGATTTAATGAGATATTAATATAACTCTAAAAATTAATAGATTTGTTTTCAGTACATTACATAAATAGTTCCTCTAATTGCAGATTTAACATACTTTTGAATAACTTGTGATGGGGCAAACTTAGAACTTTACAGTTTACACAAACTATTTATCTTAGTACAACTTGACACGACTAAAACATTCGCACATAACACGGCTAATTTGAGTAAAATAAGTATACAACAAAATTATCTTCCTGAAAAAAGAATTATGGTAATGTGATTTACAGTTAACTCTCTTACTCTTAAGGAGTTAAAACTACATAATCAATACCTTAGACATTAACCTGAACTCGAGTTACTTACATTCTTAACGCGAACCCAGTTGAGAAGGTCATACAGATTCAGTTATCTGTATTTAAATTTACTTCTAGAATCCAAGCAACACATTCTTTAAGTAACTCAAACTTTTGATGCACGGCTATATTCAACAATACTTCCATTTTGCCTCTAAATTCGGTAGCGTTTTCCTTGAGAGCAAACGTTCCAGCACACGCACAATGCTCTGCCAAATGTGCAGCTTTTATCTGCTTGCATTTTAGACAAACCAAGTCTTGAAGATGATAAACACACTCTTGTTGGCGCGCTATTTGAAGAAGATCGTATTCCATCTTCTCGCGGTCGTAAGGTTGACCACATTGCGGAATACTACATCTCCACTCTTGAGTTAGTAAAGCCTTGTCCTCGCGCAAGTCTATGTCTCTACAGTCATTGCAGTAGCTGCCAAAATGGTGATTTAAATTAGATACGCTGACACTGACAGTGCACACAAACAATGACAATAGGGCTGTCAAAGGGCCAAGATGACTCAGGAGCTACTCGAAAACAGGCTCGTTAAAATCTCAAAGTTGAGACGAGCTTAAATGAGTTCGAGGCCGAGCTCAAGCCTTAAAATAAGCTTGTTTAATAAACAAGCTCAAGCCCGAGCTTCACTTATCAAGATCGAGCTAGTTTCAATCAATCAATCAATCAATCATACCCAGTAAAATCCCACCGATTGTGAGGCTGAAAAAGCCTATTATTATATATTTTTTTATTGATGTATTAAATATACATTTATATAATAAATATTTATTATATATATAAAAGAAAGAAAACGTACAAATTAAATTAACGTGCTAACTGTGTGAATGAAGTAGTGTAATTATATACACAAATAGTGTAATTATGTAATTGCATCGTAGTGTAATTACACTATGCTGTAATTACACTACACTATAATTACACTACTTGATTAACATGTTTAGCACGTTAATTTAATTTGTATTTGATCCAAACACATTATGTTATATATAAAATTAACTATAACTTATGAATTTACTAAAAACAAGATAAAAAATTTTTATTTATTATTTATAAGAAACATGCAAATCCAGGCCAAAAGATAAAATTGTTTCATATTTTGTTTTTAAATTAGTTATACAAACAAAATAGATATTTTTAAGTTAATTCTTATTTTAATTTAATTATATTATTAGTTTTTAAATCAGTCAATGAGCAGTCCAATTATGATACAGTGCAAAAAATATCAAACAAACTCTTTTATTATATTACCTGCAAATCACATCTGGTAGAGTAAACGAAATCGAACACTTTTGAAACTGTGCCTCTGGAGCAAACTCCCTTACATGCACTAATGTTAACAGATTCCTCTTCATGATCTGCAGTTTGTTTTAAACATTAACGAAATAATAACATTTGCAAATAAAAAAAAATCAGGTGACCAATACATTAAAAAAACAAAATTGAACAAAGTATACCCGAATATCATCCTGCACATTCTGGTCTAGTGCAAGCACAGCACACACGTGTTTAATGAATTCAAGTGCATGAGATTTGCCTTTTTCTCTCTTATAAAGAGCAGCAACTATTTTCATTAGTCTTTTTGTAAAGTCAGGTATAATCTGTAAAATAAATTAAAAACACAGTTGCTAATGATTAAAAAAGCCAAAATATACGTGAATTCCACCAATACTAAAATTAATATTTTAAACTTTGACCTCCTTCTGAATGTGTTTAGTCATGCATGACTGGATACTTTCGGCAGCTGCTGCAGTAATTGATGGAGTGCATGAGTCAGCATCTCTTACATTTGCTCTTTTATTGGCTTGATCTTGTGCAAATTCCCACGGGTGGTACAAAAACTCAGATACTATTAAATTAAAGTGATCCTATGAAAAAAAGAGATCAATTGGTATGACGGTATCAACTGACAATCATATAATTTATAATTTTTGCATGTTAATGATAAGAAATATGTCAATTACCTGTGTCTCATTAGGCAGGTTTTCTGCAATATTCCATTGTGAGGCTATCGCCACTTCTGAGTCATCGTCCGTTTGATCTGATTTAGGTTGAACTCCACCATAGTTGTACTGTAGACAAGAGTAAAATGGTAATTTCTCATTACACTCAAATAAATGGAGCACCAAAAGTTGCTGTAATTGATGTAATTTAGCTAACCTGATCCATAAATAGCAGTGAATGCCAGAATTGTGTGGGTTCAAGCACCATGCACTTAAACAAGTTGCTAAAACACAAAAAATAAATAAATAAATACAAATAAACTTAATATTGCTTTAAAAGTTAAAGAAAATGCAAACTACTAACTTTTTTTGTAGAATTTCCAGTAAAGTATCACAATAAGCTTGCGCAGCAGATAAGTCTGGCTTTCCGGTGTCGATTATCACTTTCGAATAATTGGCAAATATTATCGAGGCACCCAATTTTCTAATTTCAGATAGCAGAAGTGCAAGCACCTTTTGCATGACTTTCTGAAGCATTCTAAGAAGAGCTGGATCATGAAGTTTTGACCGTGGACTGAATCACAAGACAAAAGAAAGTGAAAACAGATATAAGTAGTTAGTGAAGTCAATAAGCAGCATGCCCAGCAAACTGGACAGATCAGGCTGGTTCAGGTAAAAAAGGCCGTTTTAGAAAAAAATCAATTTGGTCCAAGTCTTTTATAAAGCATCAATAGTCTTCAGGTCAAAACGGGTTCTAGCCAAAATGAATTCGGGTTGAAATGAGTCTTGCCCAGTTTGACACGTTGACTAATTTAAGTAGACCCAAATTAGACCATTGACTGATTGGAAATGGCCCAAATGAACCCTTATACAATATAGTCTTGCCCAAATCAATTCATTCTTTAAAAAATGGGTCTTATTGCCACCATTAAAACGCAAAGTGATGGTACCTGCAGAGCCATCTGTATAAATGTTGCAACAATTCATCAGCAAATATATTGCCTAATGAAACAGCATCAGCAAGGCATCTTTGAATCAATGTTCGGAGGGCACGAAATGCGAGTACACATGGTGTGGCCTCATCCAAATCCGACAGTTCGTGTGAAGCAGAAGTCAAATCATGGTCTAACTCTAATAGCAAAGCATTAACAGCCAGATTGTGAATCTGCACACATTAGAAAACTATTGCTAACAAATCTTGAATTTTTTTATGCAGATTAAAGTTTACATCAACAAATTGCAGACCTTTAGCTCAACCGTCACTTTTCGGTAAGCACCCTCACAAACAAGAACAGGTTGATTGACCTGTTTCCCACATAAAAACAATTAAGATTATCAAAAAGTCATAAATATTGGCCTAATAGTTTATGTAATTCTGACACACACCTCATCAAAGTAACAAGTTTCTTCTTCATCATCTCCTCCAAGATCTGGAATACCATTATCTGATACCCAAAGCATCTGCAAAATGTTATGAATAACTCTTATTTATATAAACCGTCAAATAGGTTCAATCTTCGAAGCACATACAAAAAAGCTACTAATCATGAAAATGTATATATGTGAACCATAGACAACCTGTTTCTGATAACGTAATTCTCTTGCAAAGAAGATATCTGTGGTCTGTATACGCCAATCTACGTCAATATTGCCTAATGGAACCTGTTAAAATAGAATAGTCATAAACTCGTAAACAAAATAACCGAAATGCAAATTAGATATACTCATGAACTAAAGATTACATGGGAATATCTGGAAAGAGATATTTTTTCATTTAACCAACGGGACGACGTGGCACAACGACGCATACCAATTTTTGCAGCTACATTCTGCCAGCCAAGAGCCTACATGGAAAAAGAAAGTAAAATTAACTAACCTAGATCCAACAAAAAGTCAGCTCACACTGAAAGCAGGTTGTACCACTAGTCAATTACCTGATATTGACTATCACGTGCATTTGAAGGAATGTTCACGCACGGGAAATCGTCAAGAGCCTCCACAGCGGACTTCATTAAGTCAACATTCGGGCACTCAAGTATAGCAATTGCAGGCCCGTGTTCAGATCTGTGAACAGTTAAAAAGTTCTTTTTATAAAAGCACAGCTTTTGCATATTTTTTTCCTTTTTGTATTATGTTTAAAAATCTGATGGTGGTACTTTTGACCCATAAATAAAAAATAGGTAAGTCGGCCAAAAGTATCTGCAAGTCCAATTTTAAAGAATACAACTGCCTAAATCGTTTTAAAAATTTTGGATTATTAAATCAATAACTTTGTTTTTGTAATCAAAAGTAACACAATGATGATCTAACTAAAAAGAAAAAAAAATGTTTACGAGCAAGCCCAGCCCAACCCGACTCGTATCGGAAGCTGTTTTCACCTTTTACCCAGCCCGCCTATCTTACCACCTCTAGTGATGATATATAAAAGATGTAATACCTGAATTCAGTAATTTCTCTTTGTAAGATTTTCTGAGCATCCTTAGGATTTGCAACATAGTCCACCTGAATATTTCAACGCAATAAAACTTATTTAGAAATTTAAAAAAAACGAGCATTTGACACAGCAAGGTGAAACCAAGACCTTAAAAGTGAAAGCATCTCTATGCATGGGAGGTTCGACTGATAAAGCTTGGCAAGCTTCACGGAAGAGTTTCTCTAATATATGTGGTGTCAACTCTTTACGCTGGACGGGACTGAGCATTACCACATGAATGGTTGACCTTGAAGGAAAATATAATAGATATATACCCCGCGGTTCGGATATGCTGAAAAGAAATGGAGAGAATTAAAAAATACTCTTTTTTTGTTATATATGTCAATTGACGAACAAACTAAACAATAAAAAAACAGCAACTTACCCATGATACAAGTAAAAGAAAGAAATTGATGACTCTAGATAAGAGCATTCCGTAGTGGTTTTCATTTGCAATTCACTTAAACTATATCCATCTTTTGCATTCCGTTTCTTAGCTGATTCATTCACTTTACAAACACATCCGGTTTGAAGAATGAAGTTGAAATCAAGCTCTACTTTTGTTTCGTATATCCCCTGAAATGTAATTGGACAAGCAGCATATAACAAGCATGTTTGGTAAGAGTTTCTAAACTATTTTTATTTAATTTATACGAACCTCCACTTCAGGATCTGCAAGGTGAGCAGCAAGTTTCCTGCTTTCTTTTCTAAACTGATCTTCATCAGTTATGACCTACAAATGGTACCGATCAATAAGCTTCGTAAGTTACTAAATTAATCATATTTTCTTTTTTAATTACAAACAATATACCTCAATCAAGTTATGGCGATGGTGGGCGTGAGGAAGACTCTTGTTCACAAGTTTTCCAGGAAACTCTTCAGTCACTGGAGCTTTAGAATTTAGGTAAAATACTCTGGGAACATTAATAGGAATCTTATGCATGGTTCCACTGCAAACAACCCAAGCCAAATATTGTCCATTTTCTGAACTTGGAACAAGTTGAATTATCTGGTAAAAAATAAGGCTTAAGATGTATAATGGGTAAAAAGAAAGTTCAAATAGCAAAAAAATATAAATAAAAAAATAAATAAATAATTAAAGAAGTTTAACTACCTGCCAGTGACTGTTTATAAGGGCTTGTTCCTGCCTTTTAAATAACGAACCGACCCCGGATCCAGCTTGTCTCCTATTTGCCACACCACTAGGAATACCAGTAGCTCCTTTTCTTTGACTAGGTTCATCCCAAGTGTCCAACCTGCCAATGGATCAATGTGGGTTGTCTTTTATCTCTATTGGTCAAATGAGTCACATAAAACAAGGTGATTAAATATGCCCATAGTGTCCACCTCCGCAATCGCTTCTATTCAAAGATTTAGATTATGGTTGTAATATAATTCTTCTTTTGTTGTAATTAATGACTGGTTAATTTAAACTCACTCTATAAAACAGACAAAAATATGTGTTGGTTGACCCAACCCAACTCGACCCGTTTCTTCCCATTTAGACCCATTACCATTCTGCAAGTGCTAATAAGGTACCTTTGTCTCTTTCTTCTTTCACGAACTTGTTTCCACTTTCGTTTTTTCGAATTAAGCCATCCTTGATAATCCAGATTTTTGTCTATATCTTCAATATCAACATCAACAGGTTGTGGTGATGATTCTGGCAGATTCCTACTTTGACCATTATCAGCCCGTTGACCACTTGTCTTATGGTTAGTTTCATAAGAACGAACAATAGGTCTAGGTCCAACACCAGAAGATTTACCATTGGTCCCAAAATCCTCCAAATCCACAACGTTCGGTTCATTTGGTTCATGATTTTCTCCATTCGCATCATTATTCAGATCATCTTTATTTTCCTTGTTCACAGCACTAAAAATATCAACCAGTTTTCTTTGCCTCAATTTGTCCTCTTTTTCACGAACCTTCTTGTACAACCAATCAGGATGAACTACTCTTGGAACAGGGTTTGAAACCTAAAAAAGAAAAGAAAACAAAAATTAACGATTACATGCCAAAGATATGCAATACTGCATCAAATGTTTATAATAAACACTGTACCTTCTGCATTGCTGCAGGAATAGTGATAATTTTCTGTATAGCAGAGCTAAGCCTCTGTTTGTAATATGACCAGTCAATAATCGAACGAATACCAAAATCTGATGATATTTTGCACCACTTTTTCAAATAAAACTTCATAAGTTCTGCAAATGAAACATGAAAGATTAGCATACTTTTAAGTTTTAAAAAAAACAGGTGTAATGGTCTAGAGTTTACCTGCATCAGTTTCAAATATGGCAACAGGAACAGCACGTTCGCTCACTGGGTTCCCCTGTTCTCATTAAGATTGACATTTGCACAGTAGTTAGCTTTTAAATCAACAAATATCAAAAAGAAAGACAAAACAGATATTAGGTTTTTAAGAGTCAAAATAAAATATTAACAAAAGAAACAAAATCAAGCAAAGCATGCAGACTCCATTAACAGTATAATGATAAAGATTGCAATTATTTAGCTTATATTATCTCATCTTTAAAGCTTTTAATCAAAATACTTTCCTCACATTATTTAAATAATCAACATTACCAAATGCATGCCAAAAGATTACTTCAATTCAAACATTTTGCTATTAGCCAAATGGGATGCTTACCCGTGGTTCACATGCAACAACATATTGGCAACGTAGGCCTTTATCTTTAACCATAGCATCACCAAGAAAATCAGCAAGACGTCTAGCTGTGGTTACTGCACATGATTTCTGTTCACCATAATCTGCTAAAGACTTGCTCATAGTGCTCGATTCCGAAATGTAATCAAGCAATTCACTGTCTGCAATATCCTTCCCTTGATTCTAAAATGTTTACTCATCAGTGATATTATATATACATAAACACACACACACACACACACATATATATATATAACATAAGCATAAAACTTAAAGAAATTTGATTTACATACATCAAGAAGATCAAGCCAGCGGTTGGCAACAGAAGCAACTACAGAATAGCATTCCTCTAAGGTAGACCCGTGAAGAAATTTTTCGAAGAGCTCGGCCTGAAAAGATATAGAGTTATGTGAATGTGTCGAAGCACAAAAAGATATAGAGTTAAGTGAATGTGTCGAAGCAAAAAAGAAATAATTAAGGAAACCGTTAAGTCAAAAACAAAGATACTAGATAAAGATATTACTTGGAAAACTTTAATGAGCTTTAATTCACCCCTCCTCTTAATCTCAAAACCTTTAAGCTCTGCAAGAGTACCATCTTCATTAAACACCGCATACCGCTTCTTTAATAATATTCCTTCTTCTTTGGAAGCAGGAAGAATCATAGCCTACATTCATAAACAGTACAAAAAAGTCAAAATTTAATATCATGACTAATCCAACTAACTGACAAAAAGGTTGTCATTTTTAGTAAAGAAAGCAAAAGATTGAGCATTTTGAACAGGTTGGACTGTTTCGAATTACATTTTGTCCAAGAAATTAACTTTTTTTTAAACAGTTATTGTCGTGTGCTTAAGGAATTTAAACTATTTCAATAATAATCTAATTCTATAATAAACTATTTTAGAAGACTATATATAACAGAAATTCATTTTGAGTGACCTTCAACCTTTTGACAGGTTTCCTACTGGCTAAAAAAATACTATTTTACCTGTTTGACCTAATAGAAATACATTATAACTCAAATCAATCCAATTACAAATATATGGGTTAAAAACGCCACCTCTACTTTCAAGATTGCACTTTTTTACCTTGTATGGTCCATCCACTTCAAATTCAATTGAACATTCACTGTGTGTTGTGTATGTTCTGTTGATAGGATCTTTGAGAGTCTGATGAAAACCAAAAAATGAGAGCCATACACAATATAAAAAAAGTATAAACCCCTTAAATAGTGGAGGAACTATAAATATGAAAAGAAAAGGAAATATATATAGGATCCAACAAACCTGATATTGATCATTTGTGTTGTTTACCGCCACATCAACATTGAGCATAACACATGGATATGAGATTGTAAGCTTCTTCTTTGAGTCTCTGTAATGAAATTATTTCAAAAGGTTAAAAACTACATCTGAAAATGTTATGCCACGTCAGCAAATCACAATAATGAGATGCGGAAAAAAAAACTCTTACCTAAAAGTAAAATTTTCAGGGAATGACCCTGGCAAAGCACACCATATACCATCTGTATCTAATTCCAAAGGTCTTCCAATCTTTTTAACAAGTGAATGAGCATTCTGGATTATTTTTGCTCCAGTATATGTAACGACTCCTGCCATTTCCATTGAATACCATCGT
This sequence comes from Bidens hawaiensis, assembly GCF_021521415.1. Taxonomy (NCBI): domain Eukaryota; kingdom Viridiplantae; phylum Streptophyta; class Magnoliopsida; order Asterales; family Asteraceae; genus Bidens; species Bidens hawaiensis. The sequence goes on along the minus strand of NW_027491031.1, from coordinate 592,097 downwards.
GCACCTCTGCAACAAAATCATCTTGTCTAAAATTAGATAGAAAACTAAATGGAAACAAAAGATGAGATTAAGTGAAAAGAACAAACTTGCGCATGACATATCCATAGAAAGAATTCAGAATACATTTGTGAGCAAGTTGTAGTGAATCATATAGAACCACCATATCCTACAATATTGTAGTAAATAACTAATTAATACCATCACTCAATACAGAAAATTTGGAATTAACAAAAACAGATACGGTAAAGATAGAATTACTTGTGCTTCTTGAATCTTTATAGGATTTCCACTAGCTTTTGCTTCTGACAACTTCCCTTTCCATACTTTATTGAGCCCTTTGTACTCATATCGTCTATCACGAAAGCTTTGAACAACAAAATAACAGGTTATGATCTCATAATACAGACATAAATAAACTTAAACAAAAATAATATTAATACAAGAATCTTGTGTCTCAATAAAATGCTTACCTTCGAACAGTATCAACATAAAACGGATTTTCACGCATACAAATCCCTGCTTTTCGAATTTCAGTGGTGGGCTTCTCAAGCACCCGCTTATATGCCTGTAATAGGAGCAGAAAATGTTCTCATTAGAAGCAGAAAATAAGCAGGTCAGCTCAGTTTGAAAAAGCAACTTCTCATTTGTGAAGCATTGCTCTATGTACAACCAATGAACCAGAAAAGCTTTATGTACAACCAAAAGCTGTGTCTCTCTCAACTTTTTACTGTTAACATATCAAGAAGCGTTGGGTAACATGTTAAACAGGTTTGAGAAAAAGGATTGTATTAATGCATGTCAAAGTAGGATAGACCTACAACACTTTTTCGCCTAGAACTTTAAGATTTTGTCTGATAACAATTTGTATGTCAAATATGATTATAAAAACATATTTTTGTTATAAAACTTAATCTAATAGTTTATAGAATATTTTATACATAAAAAATCATCTTGAGACTTATGATCTATTACCTATTTAGCCCACTCTTTTTATATTTTACACGTTTAAGTTTTGACCCCATTAAAGATTAAAGACAATCAGAACCAACACATTTGTATAAAAATGGGTCAAATTGAAATTAGACGTCACACTAAAAAAGATAAGTTTTGCGATACCTTTTGACAGTATTTCTTTAGACGATCCTTCAGCTTCAACTGTTGGTCCGCTTTAGGCAGATCAAGAAACGGTTTAGATTGGGGTCCATCCACAAACTCAGATTCAATTTGCCTCTTGATATGATAGTAATCACTGATAAGCAATTTTAAAATTAGTAGATTTCCATTAGAGTCAAGTAGCATGTAAGAGTAGAGTAAATTCAGGTACCTTCTCTTGGCTGTGTATGTTTCACCACGCCAAACCCATTCAAGATTCCTAAGACAAGTTTTACCAGGACGGTTGAAATCACATGCAGTGCAAACCTCATCTGTAACTATTGATGGTGGCTGACATTGCACAAAAGTACAGTTTTCAGTAAAAAAGTTTTATCTTAATATGCAATTTAACTTCTAAATAATTATTCATGTGCAAACCTGAAGTCTGTTTGTCAAAATAATGTTGGGATACATTGCAGCAACATCTAGATGGTAAATAAGGGGACATTCTTCTCGTGTAGGTTCATCTCGTAATGCTATAAGCTGCACCAGATACAAATTGTTGAAATTTTTCAAAATAATTACAAGGGCAAACATTTTGTAGACTTCAATTGACCAGTATACAACAAGATTAGCAACTATTGAAACTCAATGTTCCATGAAACTTTTTGTTATTTCCCAGCCTTGTCACAACTAGTAAATAAACAGGAAAGAAAACAGGTTCTGATAATACCTTGTCCATAATAGCGTTTTTCACCTCATCATAGTTTGAAACTTCTTTAACATCCATCTTACCCTCCACTTCAATAGCATAATGAAGATCACGATCAAGATTCTCGATAAGTTGCTGGAAAGAGACATAAATCAAACTTCTTGCACAACCTTAAATATCTTACTAAAAGGACTACAACTTCAACTTGTTTATATTTGATGGATAGAATAATATTATAATAAGAATAATAGTTACTGCCATAATCTAGTCACATAACATTATATATTCTAAGTTCCATGATGCTAATATTTGAGAGCATCAACAATATGAAGAAAAGACAGTGCAACAATGAAGCAAGGACACTGTTGTAACTGAATCATTATTGGAAATAGAAATCCAAACAAGCATCCCCCCCCACAAAAAAAAATTGTATTGATGATTAGAAATACCTTGAAAGCAGATGAATCAAGTTTAAAACTAGTTGGAAGGTCAGATCTGAAAACACCAGTTTCCAAACACTCTACATGGCCACCAATGTATGTCTCACTCTCAAGAAGATGATTATTATGGAACTTTTCTGATTCAGCTTGGTGCTTATTAGGACATATAACATTTGCTGTGTATGCCTACAAGTATATTAAAGAGCAAAACATTAGGTTATAAGTTCTAAAGCACGTGCATTAAAAAAATGAAAAGCCAGATCACACACCTGGACCATAAGAAGCATTTCACAGAGGGTCCCACTTCCTTTACGCAACACTTCATCAGGAGTCATTGGTATTATAGTTGCAAGGGAGAATATAAAAGGATGAACATAAGTCATATACAAGTAATATGTTGACACAGCATCGGATACTGAATAGGATGCCATCATCTGTAATGACAGAGTTTTCCAAATATAAAAATGTAAGAATCGTTCTAATTAACTTTAAAATTCTTCACAAAAATCAGGAATCACACAGATGATAATAAGATCATTTCTACTAATCGTGTACCTGAGGCTTTTCCATTGCGTAACGAACCATATCTTCAGGATTTACCTCCAAGGGGTCATAACCCAGTTTGGCTTTCGTGACAGCCTGATATCATAATAAATAAAAGGTTTATTAACACCTAACAACATATCTCCAAACGAAATAGATGTGTGTGGGTGTGTGTTTAGTGGGCGAGAAAAAAAACATGCATACACAAATATATATATATAGTGTATCCTATGTATGTAAACCATACAAGTCTTGTGCTGTCCTAATAAACAATAACTGATTATGGACATTAAAATACCTAATTTTCCATTAGCATGTATGACTTGATCATTATGTATTAAAGTTTCCCTAAGGTTTATCAATTTGATGGGTTCTGTTACTTTTTTCAATCTTAAAAGTTTTCCAATGTTTTCAATTAGGTGTTTGTGAATTTCACTGTATTGGCAGCATGTTTATTGATCCTCTTGTGTTAAAGTTTCCCTAAGTTTTATCAATTTGATGAATTCCGTACTTTTTTCAATCTTACTTAAAAATATTCTAATGTTTTTAATTAGGTATTTGTAACTTTCATTGCATTGGTAGCATGTTTGGGCATTGAATTCAAATATCTGTAAATGAAGAGAAGACATATGATAGTAAAAGAAAACAGTAAATCTGAATAAGAACCTTCAAACCATGGCTCCCTTGAGGTAGATAACTATCACGTTTGACCCATGCAAAACAATCTAAATGGCATGCAAATTTAGCACGACATTCACCTTGAACTTTGTCACACTGAAAGCCAAGCTCCTGTAGGCGGAAAAGATTAATTGCTGTTAATAGTAAGTACATAAAACACCATCTTCAATTATATTAACAAAAGTGTGTAGCATACATCATTCATTCTCAACCCATGATAAGCTGCCCTGCTTTCCAAGAATGGCCAATCAAAGAAGTCTCCGTTGTATGTGACATAAATACCAGGCTTCACCTCTCTCATATGAGAAAACCACAATTTGATCAGTTCTTCCTGCATAAAAACATAAACCTTTAAGCTCTAAAGCATGAAATTTAAAAGTAAAAGAATGTTGAGAAATCACACCTCGTTCTTCACATTTGTGACTTTAAAGTGTCCTTCAAATTCAGGTTTTGGAGTATATTCCAGATCCTCTATATCTTCACCAACGCACTAAAAGCAATTGCAAAAAATAAGATCAGATAATGAACTTACAAGCGTCACACGAAAGCAAAGAAATAATGTATTCACCTCTCTATTAATAATCAGATATCCACGACCATCAACCATGTATGAGATCATCATAACTAAATCATACTCAGCGTCTGGAAATTTCAAAGGAAGCTTTGTGGTCTCTATATCAAATGCACAAACATGAACTTCAGCACGTTGGAGAAGATCATGTCTCCTTTCTAAAGAAACTCCATCACTTGACACATTTACATCATACCACAGCCCGGATCTTATATCTGGCAGATAGAATTTCAGAGTGAAAGAAAGTGACATATACAATATTCATAATTAATTATAGAATGAAAACATGTGTGTATGTGTGTATGCATATATGTATCTATGTATGTATGCATATATCTCACCATTGTCAATGGCAAAACGGACATGATAAGGCACATCGTACTCCCTTAGATCGGTAATGCAATCTACCCAATCTTGAAATCGCACTTTGCTGTAAACCCAGTAATCAAAATCATGTCACAACTGGAGTGGTTACTTATTTAATCAGAAAAATAGAGATATTGTAACAGATACAACATACCTTTTTCCTGTTGCATTTATGGACTCATACGCCTCTGCAGCATTTGACTTCTCTTTATTTCTTTCAACCACATGCATCAGTTCATTCTTTACTTGCATAAGTTGTTGTACCGTGTCAAACGATATCTTTAAGTAAGTTTTTTGTAGTCCAGAAAGATGGTTTTTCTGTCATTGTAATCAAAAAAGTTAAGTTCCAGTTTGACAATTTGATATTATAAAAAGTATGAATCAAAGTGTGCTGACTTACTAGATCAAGGTCTTCTTTTTCCACTATTTGAATGTCTACAATTTGCCCTTGGTATCGTCTTCTTAAATATGCGTCAACATCCATTTCCATAGTATCCTAAAAGATTCAACAGAAAGACCTAAATTAACCTATAACCCATAATTGTAAAAAATGTTTTTAAAAAAACATCAGCGATTAGTCAATGACATTTATCGCTAATCGGTCCTAATCGACCGTAATTCCGACCATTTCCGGCGATTTCAGTCTTGAATGGATCAAGGATGTGTTAAAACCTATCTGTTACAAAATTTTACATACAAAAATGTGTGTGTAACTGAAAATTACATAAAAAATGTGCACATAATATATCAATTAAAATCCTGACAGTTACATTAAAAATTCCAATCTGATTAATCACTAGTCGGTACCCCACCGACTGACTAGCGCCTAGAGAGTTCTACAACACTGCTATAAACACAAAAAATAATACACAAAGATCCAATCTCCATATGAACATACCTTTGTAGCAGCATAAAAGTAAGGTCTGAACTTATGCTTGACTTTAAACGTCGAACCATCCTATAATCAAATCAAATACAGTTAGAAGACGCTCGTGTACAATATCAATTCTGGATTTCTAACCCAAATTATACAAAAAAAAAATCACCTGACAGACGAAATACAAATCAACACAGCTATACACATTCTGTGTATCCTGATCCTCCAATGACGACTACATAAAAAAAATCAAAGAGTTATATCGAAGCTTCAAAGGAAATTACGTTTTAAAACAATAGAAGTGTACACACTTACAACTACATATAATTGAAATCAAGTCAATAAGTTCAAACAAAACTTCAATTCAAATTAGGTTTTAATTCAATAGAACTGTACTACACATAATCAAAATCAATTCTAATGAGTTCTAACAAAACATCAACTGAAATTAGGTTTTAGAGCAATATAACTGTATATAAAATCGAAATGAATAACAAGTTCTAACAAAAACATCAACTGAAATTAGGTTTTAGAGCAATAGGACTGTACTACACAAAATCAAAATCAATAATGAGTTCGAATGAAACATCAAAGGTAATTATGTGTAATGAAATTAAGTTTTAAGTACTCAATTACGCCTACGTAAAATCAAAATCAAGTAATTAAGTTCTAACGAAACATCAACTGAAATTAGGTTTTAAAGCAATATAAAAACTGTACACACTTACGACTACACATAACCGAAATCAATTCAACGAGTTCTAGCAAAACATCGATTAAAATTAGGTCAAATGAAATTAGATTCTAAAACAATATAACTGTACACACTGCGACTAGCCGACTACACATAATCAAAATCAATAAACTACGTTTTAATACGTTTTCGAGCAATAGAACTGTAAACACTTACTACTATACACATAACCGAAAGCAAGTCAACGAATTCTACGAAGACATCAATTTAAATTAGGTCGAATTAAATTAGGTTTTAGCGCAATAGAACTGTGCACACTTACTACTACACATAACCGAAATCGATTCAACGAATTCTAACTAAACATCAACTGAAATTAGGTATCCGAACAATAGAATCGAAATCAATTCAACGAGTATTAACGAAACATCAATTGAATAAAATTAACCGTAAACACTTACAGAGGTGAGAGAGAGTAGCCATCCGAGACGCTTATCGCCTTCGGAGAACACATCGAAGCCGAACTTTGACTCGAGCTTCTCGTCGGCAGAGAGAATGAGCTTCTGCTTCTTAGAGATCTTCGTGTCTCTGCTGCGATCACCTCCTCTTCTTCGATTATTATCATCCTTCATTATTATTATTGTGTGTTTGTGGTTGATTTGAATGAGAATGAGATCTGAATTGATTGGTTAGAGTTAGAGGTTGAAGTAGGAAAATGATGGAAATGGAGGCGGGGAGATTGGAGTCTGAATGTTTTCCCGCCCTTTTTTGGTAATGTGATATTGGGGCCAAAAGGAGAAAATGGTAAAGATACGGGTGGAAACCCGAAAGGTGGGTAAACCCGAAACCCAATATAAATGGGACAGATAATGCCTGATTCATTAGGGTTTGGGACGTCTTTTAAAATTTTTCACGGGTCTGTTTGGGATTTCTAATATACCTGATTACCCGATAGCATAAATATAATATTTGTCGAAACATGTTTATGTCAATTATTTAAGATATTTTATCTTTATGGTAACCATCATTGTAATCGATTAGTTATATTTTGTTAAAACCCGGAGGTGTTGAGTCGGGTATACCCGACGGGTATTTTATCAAAACCCGATAACCCGACGGGTAACTACCCAATTAAAACCCGACGGGTTTGAGACGGACTTTAATAATCGGGTATGGGTTTGGGAATACTTAAACCCGACCCATTATCATCCCTAGGTGGATTATATGATATCCACGGGTGTAAATGAGTCGAGGCTGCTCGTTGGTTATTTGAATTGGATTCTTATAAAAGTTTGTTTGATAAATAAGCCTGAGACAACTAGCGAGCCTGATATTTATATGAAGAAAGTAACTAAGTAGTATATATCATACTGCACATGATAATTATAATTACATGACAATTAATAAAACAAGCCGAAGTTGAGATTAAAATGATTCACGAGTCGAGCTTGGTTTTTGAAAAAATATCTCGAAACGAGCTCTTGTGGGTCAGAACGAGCCTCCTCTTCTTCGATTATCATCTTTCATTTTGTGTGTTGTGGATATGTGCAATTGCGGAACCTGAACATATTCGTAGTGGGGGCCGGAAATCTTAGATTAATCATAAGCTCAAACACATAACAAAATAAAATTAAAAAACCAACTTTTTTACGCTATATACAGATCATAAATAAAAAAAAAACAGTTTCTACAAATAAACGACAAAAAATCATATAATATTTTATTGCGAGATAATGCCTCCCCACATTAAAGACTAATTCATTAAACTAGCTGATATGCTCAACTAATGAAATAATTAATAATCATGTAAATGAATAAAGAATAATACAAATTGAAAATTAAACTTTGGAGCCACTCATTTTATCATTTTCAATAATATAATAAACTTTTAGTAACTTATTATATGGGAAGGAGTCAGGTGGATAATTGTGGCTATGTTTTCAGTTTACACCCATTCATTTTATCATTTTCAATAATATAATAAGTCACATTTTTTCTTCTGAAAAAGATGGAAATGAAGGTAGGGGAGTTTGGAGTGTGAATGTTTTTTTCTCGCTCTTTTGGTAATGTGATTGATATGGGTGAGTTATAGCGCTGGGTGCAAATCATGAAACCAGACAGGCTCGAAGCTAATCATAAAAGAATAATCACTAGATAATTAGCATAACCATACAAGTTATTTCAATAAATGAAACGAATAAATTTATACACAAAAAGTAAATTTGAACATAAAATAGTTATCATGATAAAAAGTGTTGTAGTTTGAACTTGAAGACTGGCCCAACGTCATATGGTGGGCCCCTAGGAAATAAAAAAACCACCTATCAATGGGCTTAAATATGAATTTAAAATATTTATGGGCTTTTCAGCCCCCCCTTAGGGGCTGTTTGGGATTCCTTATTTTTGCTCCTTATAGCTTATAACTTATGGATTATAAGTTATAAGGTGTTTGGGAAAGTTGGATTTTGTGAGTGTATAAGGTATAAGTTACAATTTTGTAACTTATACCTTATGCCTTAAATAAGGTATAAGGAAGTAAAATAAGGAATCCCAAACACCCCCTTAATAATGCATTGGATCCGATCCGCCAAATCGCCAATGTCTCGAACTCTCCTGAATTAACGAGCCGAGTTTGAGCTTAGACAAGTTCCAAGATCGGCTTGGTCAGACCCATATATAGTGAACTAGTCAATTCGAGTTATCGGCGGCTATACGATTTTTTACATATATTGTTTTAACTGTAACGTGAAAGATGACATACAACTTATTGCTTTGATTCAAGACAATATGGTCTAGTTACACAAACAACGTAAGAAAACAAACTTATTGACATGAAAAGTTGAAAAAAAAAAAACACTAACACCGTACTCACATATATGGCTTAAAATATAGTAATCAAACAACGTTAGAATCCATAACCATGAGGGTGCTAAGATTCATCGGGTGCATATACTTTGTACCATTGAATATCTCTCGTGCAATAAGTCGGTTTGCCCTTTCTGACGGGTGATACGCATCCCAAAACACGTACTCGTTTCTGTCTGTACATATGCTCGAAAATGGCGTGCAAAGTCCTAGCCCATTATATGGTCCTTGTCCACAACACGCTTCTTGTGATGTCTTAAATCCTGCATAACAAGCAAGTCAAATATTACAGCTGATACGGCGTGTTAAATGAGTCATGTTGGCGGGTCGAACCTGACGCAGAACTGAAAATTTGACATAAACCCGAACACGACACAAAGCAAAAAAAAATAATAATAATAAACACATGAATCTGAATACAACATAAGTGTCTGTGGATTAACACGAGCACGACCTTCAACCTAACTTTTTTTTATTCGTTTTTCATGTTTGTACACTAAAATTTTAAAGATACAACAAAAATTCAAATTTATGTAAAACAATTATGTTTAACGATGATTCTCATTTCTCTTTTAACTTGTAACTTTGACAATGTTTAACTTATCACATAAAACATTTTCTTTATAATTATATTTAAAATAAACATGTCAACCCATGAACCAACCAAGACGACCTAGACACGACATGTTTAGTTACATGTGTCCACGGGTTCCACCCTAAGCATACGCAAACCTATTTAAACTAAACCTAAGCCAATGAATTTCATGGTTCGCGTCTAGCCATAAATCCACATCCTATTCCTAGCAATAAGTAATGTTGAGAGTATATGTATAGAGGTAGGAATTACCAAAAGCTTTTGGATTGGATATGAAATTCAAGTTCACAAGATTTGTTTAAACGGTTATGAAGACATTGGCTCCAATCTTCTTGTTAAGTGAACTAACCATCTTGATGAGTTGCGGGTTAAATAAACCCGCAGCTTGTTGGAGATCAGCCGCACATTCGCCTTGCCTACTATGTTGTGCTAGGCTTGCGGGCACGCAACCTAGTGGCCCGGTTCCTGTCACCAATACTTTACGAGCTCCAAGGTTATAAAGCCTCTACGCAATTTATTTTCATAAACAACTAGCGTGTTAATTACTGTTAAAAGTATAAATAACTTGTACATAGACGAAAGATAATTTATTACCATTAATAACTTCTCGTACTCGGAGATGATATATGGAACACAATCAGGAATTTTATATTGAATCGACCTAATGGAGTTCGGGATCAAAAAATAGTTGTTCACAAAATCGTTGCCTCCACACGTGATTAGAAACAACGCATCGTTGATCAGTTTTTTCGCCTTCTCAGTTCCGACCAGATCCGCCAAACGATTGTATGTCTGAAAGTCATCTAACTGATACGGCATCCGAATAATATTTACCTACAAAAATAAATGATAAAAACCCATATCTAAAGCTAAACTAAGGGAGACAAAATCTAAAAACTTGAAAACTTTTCGTCATTGCGAGAGCTTGAGAGAATTAAATTTAAATAAATTATAAATTTTTTTTATTCATTTATTTTAATTATTTAGTAGTGTAAAAATTAAAAGTAAAAAAAGTACTTACATATTTGTATCTCATAAATTACACATTTGCAATGTAATATGAAGTATTGCGTACATGTAAAATTTGCTAAGAGTGAATTGCGGTTTTGTTTATACAGTTTGTTCAAATTTGCTATTTTAATCTAAAATATTAAAATTTGTTATTTTCGTTTAGGTTCTATCTATGTTGCAATTTTCTTCCATAATGTTTCGATTTTATTGCGACTTTTGTCCTTGTGTTTTGTTAAAATATGTTATTTCAGTCAAAAACATGTTAACAACAATGAGGAAAATTGCAATGAAAACGAAACCTTAGAGACGAGCAAATTCTGACTGATATGACGAAATTCAACAAACCACGTGGTCGAAAACCACTGTTCACTCTTGCTAATTACATATTTTTCTAATTATATTACTTTCTTGTTTTGGAAAAAAAATATTAACATATGAAAACAACGAAACAATTTTTATTTTTTTAAATTGAGTTATCTCGAGTTCCGCAATTAACATTTACCTACAAAATAAATCATTAAAATTCATATAAAAAGCTAAAATAAGTATTTATTCATCATGTAACAATATAAAATTTCTAAAAGTAACTTACTAAAAATTATTTTACAACTTTCATGTGGTACCAATAAATAAACTGACTTACAAATTGTATTCCGGTGTCGTTGAGGATACCAATCCCGGCAGAAGCAAAGTTCGCTCCGTTTAACAAATTTTGACCCGATAGAGCCGGATCCAAGAATGGCAATATTGGACCCACACCGATTAATTCTCCTAAAATCATATAAACAAACTGACCATTCAGCGAACTGTTTGGCGTGAAGTTCCTTTATGTTTGTTCGTTCAATATATGAGCAAACACGAACAAGGAATTTCGTTCAATTAACTAAATGAACGAACACGAACAGAGACCATGTTCGTTCAATTGTGTAAGCTTACGCATATTTATTTTCGTTAATACTTGTTCATGAAAGGTTTTTGATACATTTTAATGAAATTTCTAATCTTACCTTATTGATTCAAATCAAAATTATTAACTATAAAGCAAAATATACATGAGTATTGCATGATAAATATAAATATATAATTAACACGTGAATATGAATGTTAAAAAAACATAAACTTGGTAACCGAACCAAATTGTTCATGAGTGTTCGTTCTTTTGTGTTCATGAACCGTTTACAAAACAAGTTCATTTCCTTGATAAACGAACACGAACAAGAAATTTTGTTCGGTTAATCGTTTATGAACCGTTCGTTTATTCGATAAAAAACATAACAGATGAACATAAAAAGACCTTATTCGGTTCGATTAGAACACCATATACACGTCATCTCAATTGAAAAGTCAAAGCCCTGAAATAGTTTTTTTTTTTTTTGAGTTGTCAATTGTCATAAACATGTCTTGTTTTCTTTTTTAAATGACTATAAATTTTAGCATGTTGGTGATGAAGTAAAAAAAAGAGTAGAAAATGAAGTTGGGATGTTAACCAATGGCGTCAGGTAAATTGAGGCCGTTAGAGAAACGACCAGTAGGACGATGGCCGGGATAGTCAATTCCATAAGGAGGTGAATCTGCTCGTGCAGATGTCGCGAGAAAATTATTGTTTCCATTGTCCACTAAAGAGTCGCCAAACACCAAAAACAAGCGGCGGTTGGTATCGACGTTCGGCTTAGGAGGCGGGTTGTTATCGGCCCCTACATTGAAAGTAAGAAATGTGAAAATGATAACAAGTGTAATTGTAGACATTATTGTGTAGCAATATTATGTACACTTAGAAAATGAACCAAGTGAGTCTATATATACACAAAGTATTCAAAGGGTGAGGTCACTTACTACTTATAGAAACACTTGTTTCAATATGAAAACTACCACATTTCATACCTTGATAAGATCAAATTTAATATTGACATATCCTCATGAGGTCACAAACGTGGCTTGTATTGTTGAAATGAACATTACTTGTAAACTTATACGAATTAAAGGCGTATATCATAATTTGAATACACTTAAAACCATGTAATCAGAACACACATCATTTAACATGTTTATTTAAAAAATCAAATTAGCTGACTACTTGTAAATGTGTCAACAAGTTGATGAGTTATTATAGTAAACAGATTAAACATGTCAACCTATTTAATATGGTTGACATGCCAATATGTGAGTTGGGGTATGGTGCGTATTTAATAATAATGGTCATGTGTAGGCGGTTTAATGTTAGTCAAACAATTTAATTTGGTTTTGCATTATAACTTAATTACAATAAGGTTTAATGGTTAACATATGTATGAGAAGACAGGGAGAGACATTGCCCATTAAGGTTTTGCATTATAACTTAACTAGGTTGAGCCCCGTGTATTACACGGGGAATTGGTGAATATTTTAAAATTTAAATATTAATCAAAATATAATCGACAACACAATTATCATATATTGTTAATAAAATTATAATTTATATAAAAATTATAGGAATTACTAAAAAACATTACACAAATATTTACTAAGAAGAAAAAATTACTTGTACAATACGTTTACGGTTGTGTTGGTCAATATACCTAGTTTATCAATAATCAAAATTAGTCAATGTCTGCCTGTAAATCTTGACAAAGCGATATAGATGTCCGTGTGAAAACATGGGTTCTTTTAAGTACAAGCCAACCATATATAGTAAAACAAGATTATGTATTAAATCTTAGGGTTGAGTTATAATAAGGAGATTAGTTATCATAGGAAGGATAGGAAATAATCTTGTCCATTCATTTGAAAATTGAATGGTTGAGATTATATTAGAGAGGTCATCAAGTGTAAAACAAAGGTAAAGGCATGATAGGGATAACACATTTGTTGACTTTCTCTCTCCACATGCAAGACACATGTCAAATTCCCCCATCATCTTAAAACGTCCATAACTTTTTTATACGACATTTTTTTTTCAAAACAATTTCACCATAAAAACGAGTGTTTTTTTTATCTTTTATATGAGTACCATATTGCTTTATAAAAATAAATATAAAAATTCGTGGGTTTTTACAAAGTGTGTTTTACAAAATTGTGTTATACAATTGTGTTTTATTTTTTCATAGTGTTTTTTGCATTGTGTTTTTGTCATTGTGTTTTTATTTTCATAGTGTTTTTTCTATTGTATTTTTTACATTGTGTCTTTTTCATTGTGTTTTTCATAGTGTTTTATTTTCCGGCAAAATTTCCGAAGACTTTTCCGGTAAGGTGGTGGCGGTGGGCGGTGGTGATTGTAGGAGATAAGTGAAAATTTAAGTGGGTTTTAATTAAGTGGGTTTTTGAAATTAAATTAAGTGAGTTTTCAATATTAAGTTATTAGACAAAAATACCCTTCTTTCTAGCATTCTTAGGAGAATCAAATTTCTTATTTGATCTTTTCTTTTAAATCTTAATCTTAAATATACATAAACGAAATATTTTTAAATTCTCTCAAACCACCATATTGCTTTATTTGTAAATGAAGGTTTATTTTGCATTTAAACTGAATTCACGAGTAAGGGTCTCACCAAGCCCAGATAACCTTTTAAACGGGTTATAACATCTCATTATATTAAAAATTAATCTCATCAAATATTTTATATGAAAATCCTATAAAATAGGAATATACTAAAAATTAGTGCCCGGTTTTTTTAAATATACTATTTATAATTAAGAAACAATTTTTTAGTAAAAAAAACGGGCCATAGATCTCACCAAACTCATATATCTTTTTTAAACCGGGTTATAACATCTCATTTATTTGCGAAACTCTTTCATCATCAAATCATAATTATATAAATAACTTCGTTACAATAAATAAAATTAAAATCCAAAAAAATATATTAATATTAGAAATGAATAATATAAAACAATCTCGTATTACAGGGAATAAAAGCTAGTTATATATATATATATATATATGATAGCTAAGAAAAGAAGAACATGATTCTAGCCTTCCAAAACAAACCAAAAGAATAACTTTAAATGGTTAGTATGTCGATAAACAAATTTATGATATTGTAGTCAATGTATATAATGAAAATTTTTAAAGAATAAAGTATTTTAATCGACTTATATTTTATATACCTAAAAGTGCTAAAAAAATAATAATAAAGCAATGTTCCGACCACTTCAATCTCATTTGGCATGTTCTTTTTCTATAGCTAAATTGCTTCATTTTATTACTTAAGGATAAACATTACGTTAAAATAAAAAAAGAAAAAATAAATAAATAAATAAACATGAACAAACTTGCTTTATATATAAATATAAGAACAAGACTATTTTGGGTTGGGTAATGACCCACAAGGGATCCAAATAACAAAATGGGTTTAAAAATGTGAGTATGGTTGAGAGAGTGACAAGTGGCACATAGTAGTATTATTTTATTAGAGTAGTAGATTACAAGAAGAATACTCAATGTTTAATGGTGACAACGAATAACTATGGTTTAGACTTTTGATGATGGTGTAGCCAGGTGGTATCATTTAGGGTTTGTAAATAAATCATCGCAAATGTAAATTGCATTAGTGTTGATATAGCTGTATAAGGTTGCAATTAATGAGAATACAAGGAAACATTATCAAATACAATTTTATAATTACAAAAACAAAAGTGTAGTATCATAGCAACTAAATATAATTTAAATGACAATTTAATTATTTTCAAGTTTACTTGTAATTAATTATATTGTTAACAAGTTAAATTCGTCAGTTCAAGCACATCCCGTTTACTGTTGAAATAAAGCAATGAAAGTTAATGTTATAGTTAGGAACTTAGAAGTGTATTAGAGATACAATGTACTCTATATGTACATATAACTTCGAGTAGTCAAAGGTATTTAATTTTTACATTATCAGTTTGAACTCTCAACTACAAGACATATATTGTCATAACATTTGTAATAAATTCCACCGACATAGTAACTGTGCTTCCTTCAGTCCCACCAACTTTCTTTTTGGTCCCACTTTAAATGTAAAGTAATCCTTAAAACACACAAAAATAGATTCAAAGCTTCGTGGTCTCACATGACATGGTGTAGCGATAAAATGTTTATTCTTTTCTCTAAAGAGAGAGAGAGAGAGTTTAAATCCTACGAGGTGCACACATAAGTACTTTATAGAAGTATTTTGAAGCAGTTAATTTGTCGTAAAAAGAAAACAAGTATGAAACTCTATGTTATGTTAACTGAACTGATTGCGATATTCTAATGTTAATTTTATTACAACTTATAAGACTTTTATTGTCCGACTAATTAGATCGTTACAAACTCAAAAATATATATGTAAATTTGTGGTTCCGTGAGGGTCAATGGAGTGTGGTGGTAATTAGTTACGTTCGCTCTATCCTAGCTCCTACTAGAGGTAGAATGTTAAAATCTTGCAGGATTTTATCGAAATATTTTGAAGTAATTAGTTAGTTTGACGTTCTTAAAAAAGTTATGAAACTACATGTTATGTTAACAAACCAATTGCGGTCTTCTAGCTATAAGTTTACTACAAATTGTGGGACTTTTACCGACTGACAAATCAGATCCTTACCGCAACACATTAGTAAGTATGAAACTCCATATTAGGTCAACCGAGTTATCGTACTTGATTGCGATTATAACATTACATTTACTGCAAATCATATAACTTTTATCAACTGATAATTCAATATTCATCTTTCGATAAAGATATGAAGCTATGATTTTTTTAAATAATGCTTAGTAGGTGAAAATCTATTTGAATAATAATAATAATAATAAGAAATGTGTATCACATCAATAATAACGTCCCATACATAAAACATATTGAAATCAAGACATGTTCCTCGTTTCCGGGCACTTGATACAAGGTCACATGTTAGATTCAACTGACAACATGTGATTAAGGTTCACTGGTTTCATGTACTCCTGTGTACCGTTCATAATTTGTTGTACAATTAATCTACATGCTCGTTCGGTTGGATGAAACGCGTCCCAAAATACATACTCATCTCTATTCTTGCACAAGTTTGAAGTCGCCGAGCAAAACCCAGGCATCCCATTGAGTGGTCCTTGTCCACAACAAGCTTCCTTTGATGTTTTAAAACCTACATAATTGTTGTTTATATGAGATATTATAGGTAATACAAAAAATATTATAGATATCTTACTAGTTGATATTTGTGTTATATGTTTCTCTAACATGCCAAATGAAGAAAAAAATGGTAAAATTAACTAAAATGAAAATTCTTAGGAAAATGTATTTAAAATGCACCACATGTTTATAAATCTTTATTTTAAATAAATTAGATTATTTTTTTGGCATTATTGTTATTGTATGTGGGGTTTTAGTGACCCTTTATAAAAGAGAAGTAAAGGGTTTTAATTTTTACCCAGTTTACAAAAAAAAAATAAAAATGGTAACAATATAATATTTTATGTTTTACTCACAATTTTAAAACAAAATGTGTCAAAAGGGTTAAAATCTCGAAACGTTTTATTTTTGTATTTGTTTTATGAAACTTGATAAGGGCCTATGGATCGGATTTATTCTTATTTAATTTAGATATTTGGCCCGTTATTCAACCAGTCAAAAAGATTAATACTTACCAAACGCCGTAGGATTATTGATTAAATCTTCATGGACGAGTTTGTTATTGGAAGCGATAAAATTTTCGGCCTGATACTTGGCATTAAGGTCTTGAACCATTTGGCTGAGTAAAGGCTCGAACAAAGCGGATGCTTCTTGTAGATCCTCGGCACACTCACCGGTCAAACTATGTTGCATTCGTTCTGCTGGTGCGCACCCAATCGGTCCCGGGCCCATCACAATTGTCTTTCTTGCTCCCAATTCATAGAGTTTCTACATTGTAATTTGATGAAATTTTACTATATTTCAATTCACAAAATGCTCATGATCAAATTTATTATTTTTTTGTTATCGCGAACTTTCATTATCCCAAAACAACTACAAGCACAACATAATTGTAACTATAGTCTATAGATACAAGTTTAACCCATACCACATATGCGTATGTAGTCAACGATAAAAACGAGTAAAAAAAGGTTTGACCAAAAAGTAAACACCTTATAAAGACTAAAAGTTAAATTTAGTTAATAAAATGATACATACTAAATCACATATTAATGATTATGTATTAGGTAAATAACTAAATACTATTTTTTTAATCATATTTAATGCAAATATTAAAAATCTCTAAAAAGCACGAAAAGGAAAAAAACTCATTTCACGGGTTGAATTTTTTTGAAATGCTACTTTCAATACAAATTTATAAATGAGTCAAAAAAAAGGAGAAAAAGAACGACGACAATTACAAATTAAAGTCCCACCAATATTTCATGGCTCACTCTGTCCCTTGTTGGTAACTCAAGACATTATCAAAAGTGAGATGTTTTAGGGGACACGACTCGCATGAAAAAATTGTTTAATTCTTTTCCTCTATCCTTATTTCTATAAAAGCGCTTTATGCAATTAAATAGTGACATCAAACAATATACTTAACAATGTGTTATATGTATAACAGCAAAAAAAACGTACCACCAAGATCCTGCGATACTCGTCTATGAGATAGGGAATGTAGTTAGAAAGAGGATTTGATAGAGATCTAGCCGAGCCGGGAAACAAAAAATAGTTGTTCACGAAATCGTTGCCACCTAAGGAAATGAGGAGCACTGCGTTATTAACAACTTGCTTAGCCTTTTCTTCACCAATCAAAGAAACTAATTTTTGTTGGTACTCTTTGAAGTACTCGAGTTGTAATGGCATTTTTATAACATTCATCTACAAAACAAACAATCAATTAACAATTAATTAAGTATTTTATATATATATATATATATATATGTATGTATGTATATAAGGAAAAAAATATTTGCAATTAAACTTTGTAATTATTAATTTTCTTTAAAAAATGAAAAAAAAAATTGAAATTAACCTCTACATATTATTATATTTCTAAAATTGAATATAAATTAAATCAAATAAAGGTTTAGTGGAATTTATGTTTATATACGAAATATATAAAACTAGAGTATATAAATTATATATATATATATATATTAATAAATGCAATCCATGTCAAAATGGTGGGCTTGGGCTACCCAATATTGTCTGTGATCGTTGGTGTATAGGTCACATTTTGTCATTGGGTTACCCGGTAGCCGGGCTTTATTTGTTGGTCTTTCAAATATAAAACTTTGACTTACAAATTGGAATCCGGTATCGTTTAGTATTCCAACTCCAGCGGAAGCAAAATTTGCTCCAACAAGAAGTTTTTGACCCATGAGTTGAGGACTCAAATAGGGTAAAAGGGGTTCGGATCCGATATACTCACCTGACAAAAATATTAACAAGAATTTGGTTAATTAAGTATATATATTTATTTAATCTAAAAAAGAGATAAAACAAATACTGAACTGATAACATCTGGAATATTAAGGCCGTTGGAGAAACGGCCGGTAGGTTTATGAGCTGGAGAATCGATGCCGTAAGGTGGCATGTCAGCACGAGCAGCCGTGATCAAGAAATTATTGTTACCATTATCAACTAACGAGTCTCCAAACACAAAAAATGCCGGAGGTTGCTTTTTTGTGGGGCTAGCAGGATGCCTTGTTGGTGCAACTGGAGTTCCAGTGGATGGTGAAGGACTTCCCTCAGGTGGAACATGAGTCCCACCAGGGTTGAAGATAACCTTGTCGCCGCCATGATACCCCCGGGGTTCAAAGACAATCTTGTCGAGTGTGGCACTAACCCTTGCGGCTAAGCATAAAACAAGCATTAACCAAAGGTTAGCCATTTGTGATGAAGAAGAAAAGAGAGACGAGTTTCAAATCAAAGAGAGGCGATTGAAAACAAGAATGGCTTATGGGTTTATATAGATGGTTAGAATCATAATACTACAATCTTAAGCATTTTGGAGTCATGAAAACATGGAATTTAATTTGATATAATTAATGGTGAATTTAATATGATCAAATCTTTATTATTATCTTTTTAAAAGGGTAAGATCATTATGTTTCATTGTTGTATAATTTCATTAACAAAAGGGGTCAAAACGTGTATTTTAATTGTTTTTTTTTCTAAAGATGATTGTAATATTATTATTGTAATAACGCATTAATTTTTTAATAAAGTTACAGAAAAAAGAAAAGATTAATTATCTGTAGACTACAAGTCAACCGGCCCCACTTACACGGAGAATCTACAAATACCATTTTGTTGGTTTCACACCTTGCCACCATGGTCAATGGTCACCCTACTTTTGAAGATTGAGAAAGTAATTAATAAATTTTAATTTTAATACACTTAATTAGTATGGCCAAACTGTCACTTTGACTTTTAGTAAAGGTCAAACCTAAGATCAGCAGCATTTCAACAGTCGGTTGACCAGTATATGAAACCGGGTTAACTAAATCAGTTTTGGTTTTGATACGAGTCGGTTTCAGTATTTTCCACTAATAGTATCGAATTGGCGCCGTACCGCAAGACTACATCGAAATTTTGTATCACACAAATTTATGTTTGTAATTTTTATTTGATTAGTCAGTTTGCAACATAATTAAACAATGACCGACTACCTTATGTATTAGACTAGTATTATCCGACTCACAAAGAATAATTAATTGCTTATAAAATTCTTCAATTTCAGTATAATCTATTTGCATTTTTCTCTATGTCGTAAGATATTAATGGAATGCTCTTGGAGTTTTTCAAAAACTCGTGGTTTGCTCAAAAGAAAAAAAAACATGCTCTAAATCAACCCATTAAGCTATATTGTGGAGTACAAATATGATCCTTGATAATTCCCCGTTGGCGGAAGGCAATGCCTCGTGGTCCTGACTCCTAGGGACTCATTCCGACTTAAACACGAGGCATGTCTTTACCAACAAAAATGTAAGCTATTTTAAGGAAACAAAAACGTAAACGCTAGCATGAACTTTATAGAAAAGGCCTTTACTAAAAACATAGAATACGAAGACGGTTTTCGAGCTATAACTTTGTAGTTACATGGCTTAGTTAGGCTCCAATTATTATATTAGTAAGATAGGTTGCTTAAGCGCATTTTGACCCTTTCTTCTCACCTTTATCTTATCTAACATACTAGCCGCTCCTGAGAGTACTTATAGTCTATTCTTGTGTACTCACACATCTACCATAACATTCACATATCTGTTACCTCCATCTTGCATCCACGTGTTTTCTTAATGGCCCAACAGCCTCTCACATAAAACATAGTAATTACAACCTTAAATTTTCTCTTTAATTTAGTTGGGAACGTTCTAACGCACAATATTCTAGTGAATGCTCTCCACTTACACCGACTAACCACAGTGCAGTGGGCCATGTCATTATCCACCTCCCCGTCCTCCTGATAAACAAACGATTACAAATACTTGACATTAGTTGCACGAGGAATCACTTGATCATCAATCGTGATTTGAGATCACAATTGAGATTTTTAGTCTTAGAGAGACTAATGGGTACTGTTTCATTTTCAAACTAAAAAAGGCGAAACCAATACAAAATCCGACATTTTAGTTTTATATTTTAAAAAAAAAAACGAACTTTTAGTTCGGTTTTGGTTTAACATGTAGTAAAAACGAAAAAAAGTGAACCAACTTTATATATCTTAATTTCATTTTTTATTTTTAAGTAATTTATAAAATATAGTAATTAGGTACTCACTAATTCTTTTTAGCTCAAATTCATTATTTCACGCTCTTTTTTTCTTGCCCAAAAATTTCAAACTCAAATATAGAAAAAAGAAAATGAAACAAAAATAACCGAAATCCAATTTAATACTAAACAAAACAAAAAATTGATTTTTACTAAAATTAAACCGACCCAAACTAAACTATACACACACCTACATGTACTTTCTTGATGTATATTAGGTTATTAATGTTAAGATAAATGAATAGCTTTACTAACACTACATTCTCGGGTTTAAAATGCAAGGAAAAGAAATGATAAGATTGGATAGAGGAAGAAAAGAAAATAAATTACATACTTAAAAGACATTCTCGAGTTAAAATAAAAGTAAAGAAAAGAAAATGTTTATTACATTCTTGAGTTAGATTGGAAGGAAAGGATAGGAAAAAAAATTATAATTTTACAATTATGTCCTTATAGCAACGTGAAAAAGAGAGAATTAAGATAAGGTAAATTGGTAATATGGTAATGAGATATAAAGTTTCCTTCACAATCTGGCCATATTTGACAGGAAAGTTTTGAAGGAAAAAAGGCTAACTTTTCCTTCCATTATTTTTCTTCTCTTTTAATGAAAAAACTCAAGAATGAAAAAGAAAAATTTTCTTATCTTTTCTTTTGTAATCCCTTAACTAAAAAACTCAAGAATGTAGTGTAAATGTTAAAATTAATCAGTTTTTTTTAAAAAAAAACTCATGCATGTCTCCGCCATGCACGCATCATCTTGTATCTCAACAAAAACCAATTCTCTTGATCCAATTTAGCAACCAATCTAACCATCTTCTGAACCTTTATTATCCGGCGGAAGCGGTCGACGCCGGTGGAGAAGTAAACAACAATGGCTACGGAAACCGGAATCAAAATCGAATCAATCTCCAAAACAAGCAATGATTCATGTAACAAGTACGATAAACAATCGGGAAAACGACGTCGTGATATGTTGTTAGGATTAGGGTTTTGGGTGCAAGGATTTCGGTGTTTTCCATGGATGGCGGTGAATTTTTTTCTCAAAGACGGATTCCGGTTGGATCCGGCCACGTTGCAGATTTTGCAGAATTCGGCGAGTCTTCCGATGGTTGCGAAGCCGTTTTATGGTCTTGTTTCGGATTCGTTTTATTTGTTCGGGCAGCATCGGATTCCGTACATTGCTGGTGGAGGTATGATATATCGATCGTTTTTGTTTCTTGGGTCACGCTATAGCTACACCATCCCTGTTTGATTCACATCATTAAACGTGTCCAAAAACATTGGACGACTGTTTTGAACAAAAAGTCAAAGTTTGAAAATTATTGTTAGAACAACCGCTCGAATAATATCCCGGATGAACATTCTGACAATAGAGGGTCAAATTTTGAAAATTATTGGTCAGAGAGGTTGGTCAGCATATATATAGACGTCCGTTCTGACCATAGACGGTCAGACTTTAGATAGTTATGGTCAAAACGACTGCCTGACTTCTATTAGGACGGCTATTTGAAACGAAATGAGATTAGAATTTCTTTGTAATGAAGTTTCACTGTTTGCGATATTGTCATAAGCATGAACACACTTTTGTTCAACATTTATAATATCATGTCACTTTTTATATATATATGGGTAACACACGTCTAAGTTTTGGATTTTTAAGGTGGTTTAAAGAATTACCAAGTGTTCTTTTCTAATTATTTACAAGTGGACAACTCAGCAAAAGCTGACATAATTTTTGGGTTTGATTCCCAACAACAAACTCCAAAGCTCGAATGTCAGCTTTTGTCTAAGTGTTACTACTTGTAAACACTTTTAAAATGTCTAGAAACACATGTTTCGTTCTTAAAACCAACTAGAAGGCCCAAAAAATATCATGTGTCGTGTCGTATTGTTGTTACGACATCCATACATGATACATACAATCGACTAAGTTTAACGACGCGTATCTTATTTGACAAGTTATGACAATAATACGTAATATGATGAACACTACTGTGATCATATTTTGCAGCTTTGTTACAAGCTATATCATGGTTTGCCATTGCATCTGCACCACCTTCAACCATTTCATTCTTCACAATCACCACATATCTCCTTCTTGGAAACCTTGGTGCTTCAATAGTTGAAGTTGCAAATGATGCAGTAGTCACCGAATGTGTAAAACCACCCACGAATGATTCGGATCTCCAATCATTTGCGTGGGTCGCTGCATCAATCGGTGGCATCTCTGGAAACTTTCTTGGTGGTCTTTTTGTTGATCGGCTTTACTCACAAACCATGTTTTTGGTCTTCGGGTTTATATTGACTCTTCAGTTCTTTATCACAATTTCCATAAGCGAGAAATCACTCGGCTTACCGGAGAAGCATTCTTTACATGGTATCAGAACCCAAGTTTCAAATTTGTTTATGGTATTAAAAAGACCAGAGATTCTTCGGCCTATTTTATGGCTTGCAGCATCTTATGCTGTGATTCCCGCGTTAACAGGAAGCATGTTTTATTACCAAACACAATATTTAAGCATTGAATCCTCGGTTCTCGGTGTTTCAAAGGTGTTTGGTCAAGTAACAATGTTGTTATGGGGTGTTGTGTATAACCGATACTTGAAATCTATCCCACCACGGAAACTAATTTCATCGATTCAAGGAACATTGGCGGTCTTGATGTTGTCGGATGCGTTATTCGTAAACGGGTTTTATCGTAGGTTGGGTATACACAATTCGGTGTATGTAGTGTTTGTTTCTGGATTTCTTGAGGTTTTATATATGTTCAAGATTCTACCTTTTAATGTTCTAATGGCAAAACTATGTCCACCGGGTTGTGAAGGATCTTTGATGGCATTTTTAATGTCCACCGTCGCATTAGCGTTTATTGTAAGTGGATACTTTGGTGTGGCACTAGCGTCGTATGTAGGAGTCACAGTAACCAATTTTTCGGGTTTTAAGAAAGGACTCGTAATCCAGGCGGTGTGCACAGTTTTGCCTCTTTTTTGGTCTTCGTGTATCCCTGAGGGCATGAAACCCGAACCCGAAAAGAAAAAAAACTGAAGTCGAAAGACTTCTTGCAAAAGATATTATCAAAAGAGTATGAGATAATGTCCCATTAGTTCCTAGTGCATGTAACATTTCATAGAGATATTTTATGTATGAATTTACCATTGATCTTGATACAATTTCCTACAATTTTGTGTTTTTGCCTTGCATTATATATATTTCAATGAGTTTGCATCTTTCTCACGACTAAACCAGCGCGTAAGGCGTATACAATATGCGGTTTCATATTATTTGTTTTAAACTTCAGCGAGCCTCATCATTTATGGGAAGAAGACGTAGTATTGAACCATATGGTACAAAAATCCAAATCGTGTGGCCGATTGCGATTTTCATCGGCTGAAACCTATTCTTGTACAATCGATCACACGATCATAACCCAAAAAGTTGTGTAGAAACAGGATCAATCAAATTAACCATAATAGAAAGTTATGTAGAAAACATGATCAATCAAAAGCATTGATACTTGGCTTAAAACATAAAGATTAACCATAGGTCCATAACATAACTAGCATAGCATAACAAACAACCCTATACAGCTAGAAACTGTACAGGGCAACAACACATAAACAGGTTTTTAGATTGTGACAACAAAGCCCAAGTGCGCGCACGATATACGTGTGTTGTTGTTGGCTTGTTACAAAGGTCAAACACGAGCATCCCACAAGGAGTCGGCACAAACCTCCTTTGCAGCAGATGTCAAGAAAAGGTAAACATCATCAGGCGGGCTCAACCCCAGCGTAGAAGCCCTGTTCCAGCGGTCAATTCTCTTCATCCCAACACATGGCCCATACGCCATGTTCATGTCGAATTGCCTTAAAACCTCTTCATTTGCATCGCGATTCTCTGTTAATTCAATAATGTTTCACATCAGAAAAACAAGTTACATATAAAAACTTTGAATATGTATCAGTCTATAAAACGCTATGGATTTGGCAAAACAACTTGAATACTGCATATCAAACAAGTATACACAACACACACACACACACACACGTATAGAGGGACACCGTATAAACAATTATATCTTCTGCTATCACATAAAACAGTTCTTCAAAAGTTTGGAACACCAGAAAAGCAAAACTGTGAAATTGTCAGAATGTAAATCAAAGTTATTTTCAACTCGGAATATGTTTTTAATTTCAGGTTTCTTGTAATCGAAACTAGAAAAACAACATTAACCTATACAGCTAATACTATCAGTTGCATAAGATCATTCAAACAGATTAATTTGCAAGGCTAGAAGTGAAAACGAGTCGAGCCCGAGTCTCAAATAAAGCTCATTTGGTTATCGAACCCAAACTCGAGCCTTGTATGGAGAGATCGTTTAGGCACGTCGATCCTTAACGAGCCTTGTGTATTTTGAAATTTTAGCTCTTTTGGACTTCTATGTATCAATTTCACACTATCCGAGCTCGAGCCGGCCGAGCTTTTGGCTCTTTTAAGGTTTTCTCAAAATATATAAAAATAATAAAAACTGTATATAAATTAATTGACAAATAGCAAACCAGCCGAGCCCAAGTTTGAAAAAACGACTCACGAGCCGAGCTCGAGCTTTGGAAACAAATCTCAAAACAATCCATGATCGAGCTGACTCGATTAAACCCGTAGAACGAACGGATGCATTTTGACAGTTTTTGATCAGTTTTGAGTAAATGAAATCGATCAATACATTAAAATTGTAAGTTATAATACGGCATTCAATTCGTCCTATAATATTCAACATAAATGCAAAACCATGAAACCCTAACTACAAAAACACGATCCAATTCCAAATAAAAAAATTAACTTAAAATACAATCAATTTACTCAATTACTTACCTTGAAGATCAAGAGACCCATGGGCTACAAGAGCAGGTGGTTGTGCAGCACCCGCTCCGAAACTCGCAGCGGCTTTCGCCTTCGGTTTGGGTTTAGAAGACGAAGGTTTAGTGATCCCTGCGTTCTTCTTCTTCTGTTTGTAAAACCCCTTCATATCTGCAGATGAAGCCATGACAATTTGGTTAATTTTGAAACTTGAAACCCTAATTTGATAGTTTGTGATTTGAATTTGAAATTTGAATGATAAACAAAAGGGGGTAATTGGAGTAATATAAGATGATATTAAATTTTTACATTGTTTACCCATGTAGTTAAAAAGAATGTACAATTTTTAACCTGAGCTTTAATTTTCTCAAAAGTCGAATTATCTTAAACCGTGCGTACAGTGCGTAGTGCCGTAGTGGCACGTTTTGGGCTCAAAAAAATAAGGGAACACCGCCCCCCCCCCCCCACACCAACATTTTGTGTAGAGTTTTGGTGGTTAACATTGTGGAGACAACGTTCAAATGGCCTTTTAAATAGCGTTCAAATAGCGTTGGGCTATACTAAAAAAAACAAAAACGTTTTATCTATATAAACTAACAAACACCGTCTTCACTTTTAAACCACAATACAAAAATCTTCTCATCATCTAATACTATCGTCATTTTTTTTTCAAATTACCAAACAAATACCCATCAATTTATATGAAAAAAGAGATTAAAACCCCAATCAATAATTATGGTTGGGTCACGAAGATGGACCTGTGAAGAAGAGGTTGTGTTTATGAAGACTTGGACCTTATGAATCAACGAACGTCGAGTTTTTGACTACGCATGGTCTTATGTTATGTGTATTAATTTAACTAAAAAGTGAAAAACACGTACTATCACGTAGACACAAGTTCTCATTAAGTTTTTTCATGTAAAACGTTTAATTGTTAAACAACAACACAATTAGCATTTAATCTTTATTATTATATAAGGAAGGATGTGAGTAAGTTGAATTTAATTGGTTGAATTTGTTTGTGGTCCCACACCTTTAAGCCCTTGCTCAATTGATTTTGATTGGTTAAATTTGACTTACGCCTTTAACTCTTTGAGCCCCTTGCTCTGTTAATGCAGTAGTGTCCAAAGGTAATATTAGCCCCTAAGGCCCCTTAACGTCCTTATGTGTAAGAGTTTGGTTGGAAGCATCATGGTTAGACTCACTTGAGAAAACTTAGAGGATGATTACAATCATTACATCATGAATAATAAAATAAATAAAATAATATGTAATAACTTCAACAAATAAGCCAAAATATGAGATAAATCTAAAAATCAGAATCCAATTAAGTACAATTATAAGATTAAACTAGAATTGCCATAGTTGTTTTATTGGAACTAACATATTATGATTTAAAGCTACAAAGTGTTAACAACAACAGTCAATATGCAAGTCACTATGCCCAACATCCTCAACCTTGATGACCTCTTAAACCTCATGGCCTGGTTATGATTCATCCCTAATCCCATAAACCCGGATTTCGGACTGATCCTCGTCATAGGAGAAGCTGTGTACAAAGCCACATAAGAGTAATATTATCTCATATTAACAACCATTAAGTTATGAATTTAAGT
Source organism: Bidens hawaiensis (assembly GCF_021521415.1). Classification (NCBI taxonomy): domain Eukaryota; kingdom Viridiplantae; phylum Streptophyta; class Magnoliopsida; order Asterales; family Asteraceae; genus Bidens; species Bidens hawaiensis. The sequence continues at coordinate 564,522 of NW_027491031.1, read as the reverse complement.
GACTAAACTATTTTTTTTAAAGTTACTTACAAGCAACTGTAGAACTGGCGGTTGAGCCTAGAGAAACTTGTGGAGTAGGCGATATCGATGGTAAAGGCGCACCTTCATGAAGCCAAAATTGTTAGTATGTCGGTGATTATAATCAACAACTATAGAACCGAACAAAATGGACACCCCTAGACAAAGGGCCGTATCTGAGAATTGTAAAAAATAAAATAAAATTGGGTCGAAGGCGAAAACTTTTTTGGGTCTCAATTAAAAGGGTTGGTTTGTTGGTTTTAACAATTAAAATTTTAAATTTAATGGACTTGGTTATGATTTGGGTTGTGCAAATTTTTATTTTTTTTAAGTAGACTCAAATGAGTTAAGTAATTGAGTTTAAACATCAAAAATACATAATTTTTTTATATATAAAAAAAAAATAAATTTAAATTTTTTTTGGACCTAACGGGTGTCGGGCCAGGGTCCGTCGACCACGACCCTGCCTAGACACTAATAATCTAGTATTATGATAAGAAGACGAACCCAACCTGTACACGAGACAATGTCGAAATGGACACTGCATATAGATGGTAGACGCATAGCAAGTGTCGTGTTGGCAGGGAAAGCGGAGCTCAAAACCGAGTTATTAAGCAAAAGACACAAGCACCGTGGCTGCTGATCATTCACACGCCTCAAAATATCACAACATGACTGAGACGGATCGGTGGCTACACCTTGGACAAATGGTGCACACATTGCTAGGGGAATGATACAGGGCCCACATTCGGCAAAGGTGGGGGTTATTGGGGAGTTGGGTTGGGTCATGGTTTGGGAGGGAATGTATGTGATGAATAACAGAAGAAGCAAGGCAACCATTGAGGACGAAGACATGGTGGTTCGTGCCTGCGCGGTGCTAGTGGTGGAAGTCTGGAATGGATATATAAATGCATTGGTCATTGGTTGAGTGTGATATGCAGCATGTGTTATGTATGAGTTCACAAGGGAAACCACATGTCTCAATAATAATATGCATTTGACTAGAAATGCATAATGCATGTATAGGTGTTAGGGGTGTTTAATATTCGGTTTCAAAGTGATTAAAACGAACTCAAACATACATCAACAAAATACCAAAACAAAGTGCAACCCATTCGCGAACACAACTGATTTAAAACCATTCGCGGCTTCACACACGCAATCAAAATCGCTCACAAAGTTCAATTTCATACTCTAGCTTATAATTTCAACTCAAAAACCAAGTGACAACATTAACAAGCAAGGCACCTAGCAGTATCTACACTCATCACATAAGTTGTATACGTCCGACGTGGAAATTACTAACCCCTACGCAAACAATTTCCGTTACACAATATTAATTATAATACAAACAAGATGGTACAATCATGTGAAAGATGTAGACACTGATGAGGTTGTAACCAAACCCGAAAGCAGTCCAACCATGGCTGCACTGTTGTAAGTGCTCGGTTCGGTTTGCATAGAGTTGTTACGTAAGTCAATGAATGACTCGTTTAAAAATGGTCCACCAACAAGTGCACCCATTGCAATGTTAGGGTTAGGCTGGTCTGAATCGAGCCATTGCCAGCCTTTAGCACCCGGTGGTTGCATCAGCGGGTATGGAGGCTCCTCTATGGTGCACAAATTGCGAGTATTTTTCACCGTATCCGACAAGATAACTCATTTTCATTGGATTGTCTCCCAACACATAGTTTGCCTAATGCAAAAATAGAATCACATCAGTACCAGACAGAGACAAAAATTTCGACATATTTGCATATAAATAGGTCTAATTACGCATGTATATATATGTGTGCGTGTGTATGTATATATATAGGTAGGGAGGCGTTCAAATCAGAACCAAAACATCTCATTACATCATTATTGCATTTAGTACTAATGCTTTATGTGATTCTCTAGCCCTGCTTGCGGTGCGCACATATGATGTATATATGTGTGAACCCTCGGGTGGGCAACAGTGAAATTGCACTAATTTTGACGTTATTTTACTAATCTCGTGAAAATAACGTTAAAAGTGACGGACGGTTAATCAGGCATCATGTAGTGGCGTTGATAGCCGAAAGACAAGGGTACATGCACCGATCAGCCGGTGTCCCGATGATTGAGTGCTATGTGCCTTATGTCCAAGGCTTGATGCAAAACTACTATCGAGCCGGGGGTCTCACTGGAAGCAGCCTCTCTATCCTTATGGGGTAGAGGTAAGGCTGTCTACATCTTACCCTCCTCAGACCCTACTATAGCTTTGCTATTGGTGGGATATACTGAGTACGATGATGATGATGATGATGATGATGATGATGATGCTTTATGTGATTCTCGCAGTATATAATTGGTTATGAAAGAATGATGTTTATCATTGTGTGTGTAAAATTAAGCTAAATCATATATGTATATATCCTTCTGAAAGTTTCAAATCTCATGCATATCCTTCAAATTTCATAATGTCGTGTTTGACATTATAAAACAGCAAAAATAGCATATTTACCAAATCCATTAAATAAACGAAAAGGATCATGTTAACTGTGAATTATATCGGTGCGTAATGTTAAAAAAAAAAACTAGTTACAAGAGACTGATTTTATTTTTATTCATTATGAAATCGGTGAATATGATATTTATAGTGTTTGAAAGGGATTAATATCATATTATAAAATTAGAGATTTTAGGACATATATGTAATTGAGATAAAAAAAAAGATCAGCTTAAAGTGCATTTAAATGTTTACCGAACTCTTAAATCATTTTACTGAAAATTACAGATTTATATTTGCACAATATATTTTATAACATTTTTATCAGATGGGCTGAAAATAACCGAGATTTTTACTTTTCATGCTACGATTCTCCTAATCATTTTGCTTTAAAAAACTAGATTATTATTGTAGTAGAGAGTTTTTGTGATCATCTAATGTATCAGCTATTTATTAAAAAAATGGACAAAACAAACAAATATTATGTAATCACTGTAAACACAACTTTACCTGTGACATGGCAAACTTCCTAAGATCTGATGCTGAAAAAGAGGCTGAATCACACTGGATTCTTCGGGTTCGTGATGTAAGCATGTAATCACTGTAAACCACGGCTAAAAAGGCAGAAGCTACCGGATGCTGCAAAGCGTTCCAATCACTGATCCATATAAGACCACCTGTGTTTTTAATGGTCAGATAAATATATAAATAAAAGGGAAAAAAGGATACTGTATAGCATTCAACTTTTTTTAATAAAACCACTTTATAAGCCACCCAATGGCCAAAAAGATCAGATGACGAAGACGCCCTTAAAACTTTTGGAAAGACAGTTAGTCACCTTGGATGAGGTAACGTAACGTGTCAACAAGTTATATGTAAAAACTGGCCCCCCAAGTTAAAAAAAAAATAAAATAATGGCATTTTCGTAATTTGGAGTGATTGTGGCAGAAAATGGTATAAATGAAAGGAGATGCTTACTTCTGGTTCTGCTTGCTGTTGCTGTTGGGGATTTTGGCAGGAGGCCACACATAACGGCCTCAGCAGTTTTTTTGTACTTTTTGAGGCTTGAATCGGTAGCAGCTTTTGAATCAAAGAAGCTTACTCTTGACAAAAGAACCTGAAGAGTTGATGTGTTTCCGCTATTATAATTTAGTAGATATGATGTGGAAATTATATTATGCTAATAATAATAATCGACTTCAACTGAATAAAATGACTTAGGGAATTTCATGCAGTAAAATAAACTTAAGGCAACTTTTGACCGGTTTCCTTTGGGCAAATTGGCAAAACCAGAAATTAAACTTTTAACTTTTTTTACGGTTTTAGTAACCGGCATTTATATTAGGTGCAAAATAACTGACTTTAGATGATTTTACATGTAAATTGCTGATGTGGCACTCATTCATGCAAGTGCCACATGCACAAAAGATGCTTATGTGAAAAATTATAAAAGTAAATATAAAGCTTAACTACATATTTGAAGAAATGATGTTTTCTCCAAAAAAACTAATTCGAAAACAATATTAAATTTCACATCAAATGCCGTGTGGAATATACATTTACACAAATCATAAATACGTGACACGTCAGCAAAATGTAAGTTGGATTCTATTTTGCTTCTAATCTAAAGTTTTGCTAAAATTAGGAAAAGGAAAGTGTATACTTTAACTCACTTTGGGCAGTTGCCTTTTTTTTGGCCCGTTAGATATAGTCATATAACACAAGTACATAACGCGAATAGATCCATTCATAAGCAAGGGTAAAATCGTAAAGGTAGTAAAAGGATAACCAATTTTACCTGGGTCCCGGGTCGTTTATCATCCCAGCTAAACCAAGTAGGACTTCCCCAATTAGCATAAGTTTCACCATTACTTCCAATCACATAATCAAGATACGTTTGATCTTTTGTTGCATGATAAAGCCAGCTGGCAGCCCACAAAAGCTCGTCACCATAACCAGTTGAATTGTAATATTGCTGAACTTGAGGGATGTTTTCACTGTAGGAGCCTCTATGTAGATCCGCGAATGTAAATAGTTCTTTAGCGTGTTTTAAAAGTGTGCTTGAATATGTTGAATCGGATGATTTGAACACTAATGATGCAGATGCCATTGCTGCTGCAGTTTCTGCTGCAACTTCTGTTCCAGGGGTCGATGCGTTTATTTGTGTTAGAGGCCTTTTTTCGGTCATATCTTCGGGTCTATCCCAACATTTGTGATAAACATCTGGATCACCCACCTGAAAAAATGAAACTTAAAACGAGTCAGAAACTCAGAAAGAGTCAATTCGGAGCAGGTGAAAGTGTTAAGAAGTATGGCGGGCCAACTCGTTTAACCACAACCCAACCCAAACCAAACATGACCTATTTATTATACAGGTATATCATATATGGATTGAACAGTTTACGATTGAACCCATTTAACCACAGCCCAAACCAAGCACGGCCAATTTAATTTACGGGTATGTGGATCGGCCCGTTTACCATTCGAACCCGTTTAACCACAACCCAAAGCAAGCACACCTCATTTAATATACGGTTATGTCGGTTGACCCGTTTACAGTTCGAGTCTGTTTAGCCACAACCCAACCCAACCTAAACACAAACCATTTAGTATACGGGTTATGTGGCTTCTAGTTTACGATTTGAACCTGTTTAAAACCCAACTCTTAACAAATTTATTTTCAAGATAGGTTCATGTAATGTGAACAATTTTTCTCCAAAAAAAGTTACATATTTTAATAATATGAGCTTAAGAGGTTTTGTGCATGAACCACATTGTTTGAAAATTTTAATAATATGAGTTAAGAGGTTTTGTGCATTATAACACACTTTGGGTGAGTTTTAATCCATTCAAGCCGTTTCTTTTCAAGCTAAAACTTTTAATTGACATTTTGTCTCGCTAAATATAAAACATACCCAAATAGATCATTTATAAAGTAAACGAGTCAAAACTACCACCTGTAGCAAATAGAAATGTGAAGTTATATTATGAGTTTGAAGATTGAGGTTACCTGAATGTAGAGCACATTTGGTTCAGGATGAGCATTAATTAAGAAATCCGTGATCCATTTAAGTGAGTCTTTAGCAGAATCCAATTGATTAGCTTTATTCATCTGATCACCATACTCAAGTATGGCCCATGAAAGAACGGTTGCTGTGTATGCCATTGGGAACCCAAACTTCATATGATCTCCAGCATCATACATTCCCTTTGAAAGATCCAATTTTGCTTCTTTTCCATCTTGTAGGCCCGAATCACCTCTCCATGATATTTCATTGTTTTCCAATTTACCAGCTACAAAAAAAATAACGAATAAAAATCCAAAAATATAAATAAGAAAAATGTGTAACAAAATTTTCCATCATTGTATGCCTGGGAAGAAGTTTCAGAGAGCTTACACTTAAATGCTAAAAAAATAGCTCCTATTTAAAAAAAGTAAGCTACTTGGCTACTCAAAATAACTTTCAAATACTTTTCTTTGAATGACAAAGCTCTAGCTTTAAACCAAACACTCTTTTATAATAATCACAAATCTAATAAGATTTATGTGTGTGTCCCTTAATGTCTATTTACACCTATAAAACACAACTACAAGCTATTTTTACAAACACTACAGCAATCATATACAGATTTTGAAGGTTTTCGGCTTTTCCAACCATAGCCCTTAGGACTATGATTAAGAGCATGACCATTTAGTCATTTACTAACCTTTTAAAAAGTATTAAAAACAAACTTAATTTAAGTACATACCATCTTAAAAAAATGGAGGAGGAAAGCTAATCATGAGAGAGAGATTCACTCTTGTAGATGAAACAATTTAATTAAAAGTACTAAGGGTTATGATTAGCAAAACATAGAGTGTGTTCTAATACATGAAGTGTGTTCTCACTTTTAGTAGTTAAATATGATATCAAATCATAGTTAAGATCTAGATCTATAAACATACAAACAAAACAGGAGTTAAAGTTTATGTAGCAATGTCAACAAATCAACAATGTAATCATTGTATACTCAATAAGTGAAGTGTATCAATAATATATAGCACAAAAACAAGTTGCTTCCAAAATCCGTAAGCTTACATTTTTGGATATCAAAGAACTGCAGAGCGATCTTGAGAGCGTCACCGTATTTCTGCGTGACGGCTCCCGGAGGACCAGGAACCGGAGGAGCATCACCGTCATCACCACCGTGGTGAAACTTGTTTTTCAATGTAAGCCCTAATGCTATTGCGATCGCTCCGACTACAATCAACACTATAAACCACCCCATGCATCCTCCAGATTTCTTCTCCTCTCCCATTTTCTCCAAATTCTGAAATTAATTCCGCAAAATCCTCAGATCTGAACTAAAAATCAACAATGCATTACATTTGGTACTGAGTACCGGTACGATTATTTTTCCAGAAATTTGGTATCAGTATCTTTTAAACCAGTACCACATTTTGTAACGAGTACCTGATTCGGTACCGGATCTCATCCCTACCGTACTCGTTACAAAATGTAAGCAACTTATTGGTACCGTATTATTTTCGATAACGGTACCAATACAACACTGACATTCTGTAATGAGTACCGGTACCATACCAATAGATTCGGTCCGGTACCGGATCTCATCTCTATGGTACTCGTTACAAAATGTTAGTGACGTACTGGTATCGGAACCTGTAGGCATGATTACTTTTTTTTTTTTTTTTAATTCGGTTTCTATATACAGTAACGAGTATTGATACATACCGATACTTTACCGAACCGACACAATTTTTATAGAAAATGTTAGTTATTTTTTTTATAAATGCGGCACCGGTCGTGTTACTTTTTCATTTTCGGTACCGGTATTGGCATTTTGTAACGAGTATAGGTACCGTACCAATAGATTGGGTAAGGTACCGGTCTCGTCCCTACATTCAATGTAATACAATAATTAGGGTTTAAAATGGATGAGTTCTGCTCAAATTGACGTACCTGGAGGATAATAATGTACAGATCTGAAGAGAATTGAAGTCAATGTGGTGAGTTAGAGTCAGAGTTAGTGAAGGTTCTTGGTAGTTGTTGGATGTATGTGTGGTGCTTGTAGTTGCAGACGCTAATATAGAAAATATATGTGCACCGACAAATGGCGCGATTGTGATTTGGATTTTATTTACCAATTTGTGTTGATGTGTGTGTGTTTGGTGATTTGATTATTGATTACACTTGACACCTTAGATTAAATTATTGGTTGCCAGTTGCTTTCGACTCACGTTTACTAAACACCCAACATGGTGGCCCGTTACTATCTGTCCAAAACCTTTGAGGACCGACGTTTTTTTTTAACGGCCAACGAATCATTCAAATGAGTTACTGTTTAAATTCATTATATCGGGATACGCTTATCTTTCGATCCGGGGAAAACTCTAATCTAAGACCAATGCCCGGGAACACTCGCTTGAAGATACGACAGTGCGGTGAGGTAAAACTCGTTTAGTTCAAGGATCCAGCTAGTGAAAGCCGCCTACTCGCCTAGTCTCTCATCATCACCTGGTGCCGTCGAAACTAAATGATGAAGACAAGACATGAGTCATATGAAACACCAAGTCTCTTTGTTACGACTCCACTACAAGCTCATCGGCAGCTTTGAGGACGACTTAAGTATAAATATTTAAACATACTGAAACTATTTAAATTGGTTTTTAAATTTATAAAGGCTTAAATATGCAAGGGTTACTAGTTGCCTGATTGGAGGACGGAGGATTCATGGTCCATGGATGCATTATTTATCATGAACTAAAGGTATTCAATCAGCACGTTACAGTGGGAACGTAGTTGGATTGGTATCAGTTCAGTTCGTTATGTTAAACTTAAGAGACCGAAATTGCCAATGAAAAAGGTTGTAAAAACACAAACAAAAAACGGTATTGAATTGGCCCAAGGAAGATTAAAATTCAAGTCCCGGTCCTGCTAAGCTTTAACTGTATTACACATTTACACCTAACGACTTCCTCAACTTATTTCTTTTGTTATTTATTAATTTTCATATGTATATATGTGAAAACTAACTGCGACAGTGACACGAACACTCAAATTGCAATATTATTAGGTATTATAATATAATATGCAAGAAGAAAGTCCACTAACCCCCGTTTATCAAAATTTGTTAGAATTTTAAACATAAATCTAATTTAAAAAATGAGTACGAGCCTATAGCTATTACCAATAAAGAATATAACCTTATGATTATCCTACTAAAAGTTTTGATTTCTTCACTAAAATTATGTAAGGTGTATCTCTGGATTAAAGGATTATTTGCGGTTAATTCTCTGGCCAATCAGTTGAATAACAACGGGTGATATACATCAGTGTATCACCACAAGCTCACGAGGTCCACCACACCACTCATTGTCTCGCAATAAATATTCTGGGTTCACTAACGAGCCCCATTTTTTTATAACATAAATGGCTTCCTATTTTTCATTTTCCTGTATGACAACATAACATAATCTATGATCCAATAATAATAATACACTTAGAATAAGTACATTTTGGCTCCTATTTGATAATTATACATTTGTTTTTTATTTAGTCATGAAAAGTTTGTATTTTGTACGATTTTTGTATTTAAAAGTATGATTTTGGTTAATTTACTTTAGTTAATACAAATTCACGTACATGAGGAAGAAGATTTGATGACCATAAATTGACTAAATAAAACATACCGTTAACGGCCACATCAAAACATAAAAGTGTAACTGTAATGACAAGTTCATAACCTGAATTTCGAATTTTTCGAATACCGAAGGCTCCTACTTACAATTTATAAGACGTAGAAAATGAATGAGCAATAGTTATTAACTCAACAAGAATTGTACAAATTCAGGAAATTTACAAAAATGACAACAAAGCTGCTTATAAGAGAGATATATATTATGTTTGTTCTTATGAGAAAATGGAAGAAACAAAGATGTTCATTCATCTTTACAGTAAATAAGGTTAATTACCCTCTGATTATGATCCAAAATCCGCCCCCAAAAAGATTTCATCTAGTCATCATCCTTGAATTCCCTGGAGATGTGAATCACAATTTGCATGAGTTACAATATGAGGTATCAGTTTTGACCCATTTACTTATGAATAAATAGATTTGGGTTGCGTTTTATCTCTAACAGGTCAAACCAATATATTAGAAATCTTTTTTTGAGAAACTGGTTGAAAGTCGCCCAAAGTGTAATTTTTATATACGCTTTCTCTTTCTTAAATAAAATATACAATTATTGAAATAATATAACCTTTAAAATTATATTCAACACACTAACTATATTTAAGTATTTATATATAAAAAATGATAGTTTTGGACAAAAAATGGTTTCAACAACTTCTAGAGACTAGACGTGCACAAAAAAACCGGTTCCGGAACCTAACTGGTGGAACCGAACCGGAACCGGTTCCAGTTCCAACCCGGTTGGTACAATACCCGGTTTGGGTATTTTTGTACCCGAAAATCGTACCCGGTTCTCATATTTGTATGTTAGTATCAGTTCCAACCCGGTTCCTACCCGGTTCTTAATTGTAACCGGTTCGGTTCGTACCCGGAAAAACCGGTTCCGGCGGGTTTTTTTTTTGAAGAGTCAAACAAAAGTCAAAGTAGCCGTTGGAACCGGTTCCAACGGTAATATAGCCGTTGGAACCGGTTTTTTAGCCACCAATTAGCCGTTGGAACCGGTTCCAACGGTAATATAGCCGTTGGAACCGGTTTTTGAGAGACAATAGATCCGTTGGAACCGGTTCCAAAGGTAATATAGCCGTTGGAACCGGTTTTTGATGCCCAAACCTATATATAACTTGTTTTCCACCACTAATTTCACCACCAAACTCAAAAACAAACTAAAATACTACTCCTTTAGCAAACCCGTTCCGTTACCCGACCATCCAACTAAATATTATTATGGCACCCATCAAAAAAACTAACAAGAAGGCTAAGAAGAGTGTTTTTGTTGCCCCCGTTCCTGTTACGGAGGACCCAAGGGTTGTTACGGTAGTCAACCATAACCGCAACCAAGACATATGGAAGAATTGGGATTTGATTGTGGATGACGAAGGTTATCAAAAGGCTCGTTGCAAACTATGTGGTTCAATATTAAAGCACGATTCCAACTCTACTTTGAGAAAGCACATCGAGAAGCCATATTGCAAGGCGTTGAAAGGGATTGGCGCGACCGATCAAATTGACTTGGGTAAAGATGGTACACTATTTCGTTACAACACGACTCAAGTTCAAGATAGAATGGCAAAGTTCGTTATTCAACGAGGTTTGCCGTTTAACCACTTTGATGACCCGGAGTTGACGTCGTTGATTCGCGAAACTCTACAACCGAGATACACACATGTAAGTCGTACTACCTTAAGACGTCATTGTATCAGGTTGTGGGAGTGTGCTAAAAAAGAGTTAATCGAGTCTTTTCATTCTTTAGAAGCCATGGTTAGTTTAACTATCGATGTTTGGTCGGCACCACACGGGTTGCCCGAATCATACATATGTGTCACCGCTCATTGGGTTGATCCGGTGACATGGCAATTGATGAAACGCACCATCGCTTTTGAAAACTTCCCGTTCCCACATACCGCCGAAAAATTGTTTGAATTACTTGATGAAGTTATAACGACTTACAACTTGAGAAATAAAATATTTTCGATTTCGTTTGACAACGCTTCAAACAATACTAAGGCGGCTGAAAAATTTATCATTAAATATTCACCACCTTGTTTCGGGGATTTTTTCATGTCCGATGTGTTGCATATATCATCAACTTGGTTGTTCAAATAGGTCTTGACAATGAAAATATTTGTGATGATTTAAAATACTTTAGACTTATGTTACAAGATGTCTTCAAAAGTGGTAAAAGAAGACATCTTGAATATAAGAACTATTGCAAGTCGGTTGAAAGAAAGTATTTGGGGCCGAATTGGAACGTTCCAACCCGTTGGAACTCAACTTGTCATATGTTAAAGTGTGCTTTTGCCCAACGCCAAACTTTACAAGCTTTTCATAACAATCTTGTTGAAGAACGCGAGGCCGATATGTTTCCGGAAAGTGTTTGGGTCCAAGTCGGTTATTTGTTGGAGTATCTTGACGTGTTCAAAAAGTCAACAACAAAATTATCGGGAGTCTATTACCCTACTAGTTGTTGGGTTTTGCAAGAATTGTACTATATGTCTTGTGTTTTTAAAAGCTTTGCGGAGAAGAACAAACTCTTCGAAAATATTGTTGCGGTGATGAAAGAAAAGTTCATAAAATATTTTGAAAACATACCGCCGGTCTTTACTTGTGCCGCCGCATTAAACCCCTATTGGAATGTTAATGGGGTTGAAACAACGATTGAAGAAATATTCGACAACTTAGGTATGCACGAGATTGACCCGAAGTTGTCGACGGAAGCGAAGGACAAGTTCAACAAAAACCTTCAAGACCTTTATGACCATTATTTTCAAATGTATGGTCCAAGCACGAGATCGTCTTTTGTGAAAAAAACAACAACTAGTAGGCCGTGCAATGACCCACTTATAAACTTGATGAATGGGATTCGTGAATCGGCATCTAAGAGGCAAAGAGGAAACACACCAAGTAGCGAACTTGGTCGATATAGTGGAGCAAACTATGTTGAGGGCGCAACGGTCGACGAAATTCGCAATATTGATTTGTTGGCTTGGTGGAAAGGTAAACAAAACGAATTTCCCATTCTATCCGCCATGGCTCGTGATTTGCTTGCCGTACAAGCCTCAACGGTTGCTTCCGAATCGGTTTTTTCTCTTAGTGGGAGGGTGTTATCTATGCGAAGAACAAAACTAACTCCCGAGTCTCTAGAGGTTTGCATTTGCCTAAAGGACCATTTGGATGCGGTGGATCGTGTACAACACAAGGCGAACTTTGAAGACGAAATACCAATAGAGCGTCATATTCATGATGAGGAGGCGGAGGACGGGGTTTCTTCCGATAACGAAGACGAGGGTGAAGACGAGAATGAAGACGAAGAAGAGTTGTAATTATTTGTTTTGGTAAAATTATTTGTAACTTGTTCAACTAATATTTAGTTTTGATTTGTTTTATTATAATTACTTTTGTTACTCATGATTAATTTTTGTTACTTTTTTAATAACGACGAACATTTTATTTATTTAAAAAATAACTATTACAAACATTATTAAAACATAAACGATACTAAACATAACAACTAAACATAAAAAACAAAGTCCGTCGTTTTAATCCGGGAATACTTATTTTTGGGTTGTAGAGCCGGACGACTCTCCCACTTCCGTTTTTTTAGCATCCAAACTTCTTTTCTCTCGACAATACTTATTCGTATGTTTTCGTAATGTCGAGTTGGACCCTGCTTTAAGAAACTTCGAGCAATATTTGCAACGTGCCAACTCATGTGAGTCGGTCATGAGACACAAATCATAATGAACCCAAACATCGGGGCATCTTGTTGTTTCGATCACCATAACAACGTCATCATTAGTTGCCATTTGTTGTCGGTTTAAGGTTAATTGTGGTTTGTAGTGTGTTTTATAGTTTTGGAAGTGGTTTAACAAGTACACAAACAAACCTTGCTATTTAGAGTAAAAAAATAACCTATTTATAGTTAAAAAACCGGTTCCAACGGTCAAAAACGGCTATATAGCCGTTGGAACCGGTTCCTAACGGCTATAATATTTAAATTTCAAAAAAAACCGGTGGAACCGGTTTTTACGTAAAAACCGGTTCCGGTTCATACCCTACCCGGTTCTTAAAAGTTAGCATATATGGGCATCGGTTCGGGTCGGGAACCGAACCGGTTCTTGATTGGAACCGGTGCCATTTTACAACCCGGTGTGAAAAAACCGGTTTCGAACCGGTTCGGGCTTTCCAGTTGAACCCGATTTGTGCACCTCTACTAGAGACCACAAAGTATACATTTGGTTTCATTTAAAAAAACTTTGCATAAAATTATCTAATGATAAAATGCCCATGGATTTACAGTTTTTTTCACATCTGGTGCTAAAATAACAAGAATGCCTCTGAATCAACATTAATATGCTTTGATAATCCATTTATAGTTGACTATTTCTACTACATTAAGATGCATTTTTATCATTCTACAACTCTACAAGTAACAAAAGCTTTCAACTTAGGGACATTTTGCTATTCACAATTTTTGGCAATTTTTTGACCTTGAAAGTAATTTTAATATGTAAACTACACATGACATATTTTGGGCGAGTCAATAGTCATACCTGCGGTCAAGGTACCGGGGTTGTATACCACTGCCTTGACATGTAGTGCAGGTCAAAGCACCTGCACCGTCACAGTTTATGCATTTAGAAACTTCTTTTTCTCCACCTCCGAGCTCAACTGTTACATTACCACTTCCTGTGCAAAATCTGCATGATTCTGTTATAAAAAAAATGGCATCTATCAAAATTAGAATAACATATGAACATATGCAACAAATGTTAAATGATTATTTGAGATCATAAGTTTCATTAATATTTGATTTTACAATGTGATGAGAAGTACATAACTTCACAGTATTAGCATACATAAATATACATTATTCATTTGTTATGTAATATGAATCTTCAAAAAGATAATTCAAAGTTTATTATATAAGCTAACTTGATAAATTTACTAGAAATGAAAAGTTTAAGAAAAACTAGAGTAACTACTTACGTGCTCCGGTTCCATTGCAGGGGAAGCATGGTTGTGTGTTCTCTCGTTTCGCCTGCAGTAAATATATACATTTATACAAGAATAGTCTATGCAATGCCAATAAGTTTTGTAATTCAATATATAATTAATTCAGATTTTGTTTCAATAGTATCTAGCATCAGTTTCACATATTCAGGTATTTAAATGTTTCATGAGTGTACAAAACACAACGTACTAGACAGAGACTCTTAACGAGTGTTTGGATGTGCGTTTTTCAACGGTTATTGCACTTTTGAAGAATCATAATCAGATAATCAGTTGTTCCTACTAGGGGTGTAAACGAATCGAGCCGAGCCCGACTAAGCTTGAGTTCCAAGAGCTCAAGCTCGGGCTCGACTTGGGCCTGGCTTGTATAATTTAATTAAGTTTTATACGTTATTAGTTATTTTCATATATTTTGAGAAAAAATTTAAACGAGCCTACGCTCGGCTCGAGCTCGTGTAGTACCTTAAACAAGCCAAAGCTTGGCTCAAGCTCAGCTTTGCAGTCGGGCTTGATAACTTTATTTGAAGCTCGAGTATGGCTCGTCTGCACCCGTAGTAAATCATATCATCTATAAATTCTTTTTTTTTTACTTTTCACCTACAATTGTGACATTCCATATGGCTAATAACTAAATCATAATATTTTTTGGTATGGCACATTTTCATTCGTTAATCTTAGCAAACAATATTAGAGATTATTATAGTTGAAAATCAAATTAAAAGGAATGAAGAAGGAAGTTAAAAGTAAAAGAGCATACGGCACTATCAATCTGCGTTTCGTAGAAAATCGGAATGCCGATTCCAACAGCAACGCTGACGACTCCAACGGCAACAGCCACCACGGTGTTCTGATCCAGCTCAGCTGCTTTGATGAGGTGAGGAAAGCGTTTGCATTTGAAGGAGACCAAGTGAGGTTGTTGAGAACATAATAAAGAAGAAGAAGAAGAAGATGAACAGAGCTTCAATGGCTGATGAATGAAAGGAGAACGAAGAGAAGTTGCGGATGACATTTTTGCTTTACCTATCTTAGCATCACACAGCAGAATCTGTTCGTCCGCCATTGACATTGAAGGTAATGTATGTATGTATGTAATATGGATCATGTGGGGCCACTCCAATTTTCAACCAGAAACACACACACCGGCTTTGGATGGCTGGCTGGCTGGCTGGCTGGCTGGCTGGCTTTATTAACCACGTACGCCTTGCATACGAAAATCCAAAAAAATAACTAATTTCATACTCATTTTTTTTTTACTTTACCCATGATTATAGAAAAAAAAATACACAGAATTGTCATTTTTTACAATCGGATCCGATCAACTGCCGATGAAACATCATTGACCTGTAAAATCTCGCCACGTATTAACAGAATTCATTAGAGAATCGTCGGATCCTACGGAATTTGAGAGAGACGAGACGGAAAAAATTCTGTCGTATCCATTAATATGTTGACACGTGGCAAGATTTTATAGGTAAACGGGTTCTTTAACGAATTCCGTCGTATCTATTAGAAATTCTGTCGGACGACAGTTTTAGAGTGCCTGTATCGGAATTTTTTCAAAACCATTGCTAAAGTTGAAAAATGATGGTTAAAATTGGCTATTTTAGTGATATTTCGTATTATAAATTAAAATTGCCACTATACCATACCGCTCGTATAACTTTTGCAAAAACACGTTTATTAGTTTCAGTAAAGTTATACGGACAGGAAGGTTATATGAGTTATATAACTTTTGCATACCACCTTAAACGATGAAAATGTGATAATGGAAAATCATTCCATATAGTATGCTCGTCCGGTGTCGGCATACATTTATAGATTTTTGTTTTGCACGCCTGTAAGTCCCGTAACTCTTTCTCAGCCAGGATGTGGTACATAGAACGGCTCGTATAAAACCTTATTTTATTTTATTTTATGCAGACCATATAACCTATTCTACACATTATACAGCCGTATGACTTGTCATTGGTGTTTGTATAGCTTGTTTCTAAATTTAGTTATAGTAACATATAATAAATAATTATTTTCATATAGAATTTATATTTTATATAAATAAGGGATGTTTAGTCGAATTTGAGTAATTATATAGTTATAAAATGTTGTAACTATAAGTACAACGTTTATAAAATCAGGCCAATTGCAACGTTGATGGTTTATCAACTCAACCGAATCACATGGACATCATAAAATTTCAAGTCAAACCTTTAGAGCATTTGCAATGGCGTCTGCCAACCTCCAGAAATTTGATGTGAAAAAGAACGTGTGAGGTGGTTGGGTCGTGGAGTCGTGAACCTGGACAGTCTGTGGCCAAAGCTTGCAGGATTTGCAAGCGCAAGAAAGAGAAGGATGTATGGTCTATAATTTTGGACGAAAGAAAAGAGTGACCACTTGCGACTCTAGAGCTTTTAAGGGACAGTTGCCGGGCAAGATGATGAGACAACCGTTAATCGTCCATGATTCATGCATTGCGGTAGCCTTTTACAAGCTACTGTCCATTGGTTATCCTCAAGTTCAATAAATACTTTCGAATTTAAAATATAACCACAAAGGCATAGGGCATATCCCTATGACGACTACATGCTGGCGGAATGTATACTAGGTCCCGTTAGTTTTTTCTAACGGGTTCTCACGGTTAAAAGCAAAAGGCATGGAACATGGGTCGGCCACGTTTTCAAACAGGCAAAGAAACCATAAAACATTTAAGTAAACATTATTCCCTATCATTTGATAAGAGATTATTTGACATACTTGCATGTACTAATACCAATCAATTTCATCATTCCCATAATAGTTTAATCATATACCTAACAATGCACAGTTGTGGTATAGGTCCAAAAAATGTTGATAAATAATAATCATCTCAAAATGCTCTAGGGTCTATCTTTTTGTAGTAAACATATTATTGAATCTGTTTCACGGGCTTCAGACTATTCACAAATGTTGCACTCTTATCAAAACCTTGGAGTAAAAGAATCCGAATCGCTTCAATGCCAGTTTGAAATGTAAAATCCAGCTGTAAAAACACGCGGTGACATGTTTATTCATATACATTTAGCATGATTTCAACCCGTTTGACATGTTTCCCTTGTAGTTACATCTTTAACCCGTTACAGTATACCCCAAATCAAACCACTTGTATTGTATGCATAAATTTCAACTGACTTTCAATACTGGACCCACTGAACCCATTTGACCCATTAAAGATCAAACAAAACCAAGATCAACCCATTATTATACTTTTCACATAGTTTTGACCCGTTTTTCGTTTTTCTTTCTAGTTGCAACTTTTAATCTCACACGTGTGGCCCATTATACAAAATATATGACCCAAACCCATCTGTATATAATCGGGTCAAAATTGCCACCTTTTAATGCTATGTCAGTATGTCACTTACCTCCTCACTTTCTTGTTTGTTAAATCTTCGAAGAACATAGCTAGCAGCTTCCATCTTGCCAGGTGGTCTCCCAATGCCTACAGATGACAGCCACTCATTACTAAATAATATATTAATAATTTAAAGATAATTGGTAAAAATAATTTAAAGATGATCAATAACCTATTCTTAAACGAGGAAAGTCACGTGTCCCTTTAAGGTGATTGATCACACTCTTCATCCTTCAACAACATAAACATCATTAGTAACAAGAAACACTAATAATAATAATAATAATAATAATAATAATAATAATAATAATAGAAGGAATACAATTATAGATATTAACTAAAAACGAAACAAGTTGAGTGCTTTAAAGGTCATCCATGTATTTACGTTAAATTTTTTTTTTTTTCACTAAAATTGGATTATCATTTTATTGATAGTATCTGTAATTATATATAACATAAAAAGCATCACCGATCGAACTGATCCAACCCATGCGCATATAATTTTCTAAACCGTTACCCAACCCGCTCGACTGGCCCATTTGTCTCGTATAGTTATTAATCATGTGTATTTTGTATTCTGGGTTAGATCGTCATATTAATTATTTAACTTGAAACTTGTGAACTTATCTAAACTAAAAACCAAACAGCTATAACGGCAGGCAATGGTGTGATGGCATTTACCCGTTGTGTCCCCCGTGTCCACCCTTTGGCAATAACCGTAACTTTCCAAAAGGCAAATCTAAGTCATCATAAATCTGCAAGTCATGTATCATGACTCATGAGTTTAAAGTATATAAAAAGATGATACCAAAAAAACAAAAACATTGTAGAGAGTTTACCAAGAGTACTTGCTTTGGTGGAATCTTATAGAAGGAAACAATTGCTCCAACCTTTTTAAAGAGATCAAAAAGTTAATAAACCTTTTTAAAATAAAAAGAAAAGAAGTACAGAAACCGGTGTATGATCAGATGAGCTTACTTACAGACTCACCACTAGCATTCATGAAAGTTTGTGGCTTAGCAAGAATCAACGGAGTATTTCCAATACATCCTAAATAATAATAATAATAATAATAATAATAATAATAATAATAATAATAAAAACAAATGTCAGAGATCTAATACTGAAATCCCTAATGCATCATCAAGAATGAGTTTATGCATTTATAACACTATGGTACATAAACAATTAGATCAAGGCTTTAGTAAGCGCTTTAGTTTGATTTTAAGAAAATGGATACTTGTAGATTCTAATTCATGAAAACATTTAGTTTTGTAATTGCCTGTCCGTATTGTAACAAGTAACTTTGAGCTTGTATGTCAAACTTTGACATGATAACTTATGAGAAATGCAGAAAATGTTTATAGACCATACATATTATAAAAACAACGATGAAATCAATCACATACCTTTGCCAAAAAAAGCTTTAAAGGAAACACTGCTCATACAGATACCCTCAGCTTCTGCTATTTATCCACCATCTCAAAACCAACCTGCAAGTTTCAATCACATACTTAATATTACTTATACATCCAAAATCATATCAAAAGCATCTTTTTTATTGAATTATTTACCATAAACAGCTAGCCATTTTGCTACACTAATTTGATTAAAATTTTAATGGTTTGATGCTACAGTCATGATAAGGGCTTAAAATTGGTCAAATTTCGGTCAAAATCTTGGAAGTATTTAAAAAGTTGATACTGATTTTGAAATATTATATATAACTGTGTGTATGTGTATAGTTTAAAAATATTACATATGCAACCCGACTAATCCCGATTGATCACTAGTCGGTACCTTGGGGTGCAAACGAGCCGAGCCGCTCACGAGCTACTCGAGATCAGATCAATAAAAAGCTCGATAGGAGCCGAGCCTAAGCCTCAATTAAAGCCTGTATAGTTATTGAGCTCAAACTCGAGCCTTGTATGAGAAGACAATTTGGGCTCATCGAGCCTCGTGTATTTTTAAATTTTAGCTCTTTTAGACTTCTATGTACTAATTTCACACTACACAGCCACAAGCTTAGCTTTGGCTCGTTTAAGGTTTTTTTCAAAATATATAAAAATTAAAACCTTTATATAACTTAATTAATAAATAATAAACGAGGTGAGCCCGAGCTTGAAAAACGACTCATGAGCCAGGTTCGAGCTTCAGATAAAAGCTCCGAGCCGATCTAAATGGTAACAAGCAAACATTCCTAACTTAGACAAATCATTCATCATTATCCTTTCCGGTTCCCACCTTATAACTATATGCCCTAAATAAATTCAACAATTCCATAGTAATTTCACAATTATTCAACAGAAAACCAATAATTCAATCCAAATTCATAAAGTAACCTAATAGATACATGTGTATATAGATATAGAGAGTACAAACATTGTGGCGTGTGCGGTTATACAGCTTGCCAGGGTTTCCAAGCCCTACAATCAGCCACGGATATTGTTTCGGCGGCTTATTAATAATAATATTATTATTATTATCCTCCTTAACCGTTGATGGTAATACAGTAGTACCGGAGGCAGACGCACCGGAATTAAGAGCTGCCGCGGTGGATGAAGAAGATGATGAATGCATTGAAATGTTATTTTTAAAATAATAAGATGAGGATGAGAGGAATAACCGGTGGCAGCGGTTAAAGGTGGAGATGGTGGATGATGGTGACGGTAACGACGGTGATGATAGGATTCCGGTGGCAATGTCATGGTGGTTATAAAGGAATATTATTATAGAATTTGTGACAATAATTTAAACCACAAAAGGGTGGGTGGGTGGGTATGTTGAGCCCAAAAAATTCTGAACCGGTCTGCTTAAACACGAGCAAGTATAAGCCCTAACTGACCCGAGACCGAAATAAACATAAAATCCAAGACCAGGACTTAATATTGTTTGCTTTGATCCGGACGTATCAACGTAGTCTAACGAATTTGTTTATGGTTACCCGAGAGAACTTTCCAGGAGGTCAGTCATCATAATACCACTCTCATTTGATCATACTTAACTATAAAGTTCTTTTCTTATCCACTATCATTAAGCGTCAAAAATGCGTTATGGTAGAGAAGATATCCACCTTCTTATAAAGATTACTTTGTTTTTCTCCCCCCAACCGATGCGGGATGTTACAGAGCGCGAGTCTGGCTCGTTTTCTCTTACGAGAGTTTGAGTTCAACTCGTTTATCACTTATTAATTAATATACTAGGTTAGTTACCCGTGTAGCACACGAGTTAGAATAAATAATTTTTCTTAAATAATAACATAACGTGAAATAAAAAAAAAATGTATCACATATATAAAGATATATTATACTTAAAAAAATTACACATTACGCAATGTGAAAATAAGAAGTTGTTAGAAAATTCATAAATCATAAATTATTTCTTTATTATTTTCTATATCAAAACTTAGTTGTAAATGGAAACTTTTTTAAACCAACTCGTGGACCAAAACTTATTATAATCTTAAACTGTTTTGACATGAACAATGTTTGATACTTTAATCGGTTAAATAAACTCACCCGTTTCGTATTGGTTACTTATAAAAATCTAATTTTAATAACTAATGCAATACATTTCATATTAAACAAATTAACATATTTATGATGGTATTAATTCTTTTAAATTAGGTGGAATTATTAAAAATGGAAAATGAAATATTAAAAAGAGAAATGTAGTTAATACGAGATAGATGAGAGAAAATTTTGTATGGATCAACATAGTTAAGTTAATATGAGAGAGATGAGGGAAAACTATTGGACTAAAACCGTAGATTTCGACAAACTATATGGACGAAAACCACAGTTCACTCAATAATAATAGATTGAAAAAAAAAAAGAATAAAATATAAAACTATTAATAAGAAAGAAAATATATATATTTAGCATGAGAGAAATGAGAAAATTTTGTAAGGATCACTCATGTGTAATGGCATATTGCATTAAGACCCATGTAAAACACGAGTTAAAATAAATAAATTTGTTTAGATAATAACATAATGTAAATATGTTCGAATGATATGAAGATATAATATATGGTTGAATAAATTGCATATTACACAATATGGAAATAAAAAGTTGTTGAAAATTCACAAATCTCTAAATATTTTTTATATACAATATTTGTAATTTTAACCTACATATCAAAATTAGTAGTTTCGTTTTGTTTTTTATTTCAACTTTAAATAATGAAACACATAACCTACCATGCGTTAAAATATGTTGTCTCAAAAACAAATCAAAGCATTTATAGTGATTGACTTCAGCTTTTATTAATCTTCATTGCAACACAAGCATAAAGTTAAAATTTCTTTATTTGAAATTAATCATTTTATCTAAATTAACGTGAGAATTTGTTATTTATAAAAGCTTAATACTAATAACTAATACGACATATTTATATAAAACTAAATAATATATTAAAATTTTAAATTAAAAAATGATTATAAGAAAGAGAAAATAATTGATTAAGAAGGAAAAAAAAAGTTAAATATAAAATTATTAATAAAAATGGAAATATATTTAATAAGAGAGAGAGGTGGGAAAATTTTGTAAGAATGCATTTGTATGATGCCATGTGGCATTATAAACTTTTATTTATTATATAGTATAGATACGTTTTTTTTAATTATTTTTCTTTATATATTTTGAGAAAACATAAACGAGCCTAAGCTCGGCTCAAGTTTGTGTAATACCTTAAACGAGTCAAAACACGGTTGTGGAGTGTGAAATTAATACACGGAATTACAAATGATATAAAACTAAATGCACGAGGCTTGTTAAAACATAAAACGTAAAAGAGATTTCCATACAAAATTCGAGCTCGGTCCCTATAACTAAACTAGTCAAAAATCAAAATTATCAAATCGTTTACATAACCAACTGACAAAACAAACATAATCCTCTACAATAAACCCTGAACCCTAATTCTCAGTATTTAATTTGGCTCGTACACCCTCCTCCTGAACATATTAACCACACTAGTGTTCCAGCAATCTTATGCACACCAACACCATCGTGTGACACCACCTGACCTTCGTATAAGCTAACTATATATCCTGATTGAACTTTTGTACATCGTAATTAATCAGAAAGTTAAATCTTGGACACGTGAAAGCCGGCGATCATAACACGTTTATTTTACTGAACTGACCTGAACCGAAATAACCAATATATTGGTGTTATATTGGTTATCGGTCTCGAAATATCAGAATATCGGTACCGACAATATTGACCAATATATCACCCATATTCCCGTTTTCAGTCTTAATAAATCATTTTAATATGTTCAATGTTAGTGTTTTAAGTCTTAATTTGTTCCTACTTGCTATGATTGTTAGCATTTTGCAAGTTGCAAAAGGTTAATTTTGTTATTGGTAGGAGAGTATACTGAATTATTAGTCTTAATATGCTACATATATATATATATATCCGTCCCATATCTCACCGCGATAACCGATATCTCAAATATCCGTCCTTGACCGATTTCCGTTATTTTTTCGCATTAACTGCCTAGACCCTTCCTGAATTGACCCTGACCCAAACCTGCCTGACCGACCGGTTGGCCAGTCCTACAAAGAATACACAATATGCACTCAAACAACCTGAACAAAATATATTATATTTCAAGAACTTATAAATATATAACCTTTTGTTATTTTAAAAACTCAAATTCTGCAAAACAATTAGTACAAACAAAGGATATACCGTACTGTTTGACTCATGATCACCTTTGTCTTTAACACATAACAATATATTAATATAATGTTATATATCTTCAGTTTTTTTCGGTTTTATTAATTTATTTACTAATGAACCACTCATGATAAATGCAATGCAGCTAATACCTCTCTTGTTTTTCAAAAATGCAGTCTGATATTACTACAGTGGAATTCTTCTAAGTTATAATGAGTAAGTTTTTTTTTTATTTTATATTTTTTTTGCACTTCATATGTTAGTTAGTTAGTACGAATAATTTTCTAGCTGCAGGTAAAGATTCAGGCGATAAAACTCGTAGACAGAGACGAAAAGAAGCCCGGTTAGAAAAAAATAAGAAAAAGTTTGACTCGTGGATCCAACATCATGTATGAAAACTTGATCCAACTTGATCCAACATCATGCTACAATACCATTTCAGTGATTTAATATACGACTTCATGTTGATGTTGAGCTCACGGTTGACAGAGGTTGATGTTTCCACTATCTTGACAGTTCTTAATTGTAAGCTTTTCAATACGTCATTGATTTATTAATTGAGTTGTCTAAATTTACCAGTATGTCGATTTATACGTACTTGCTATCTGCATTCATTAGGTTCCGGGATGAGATTGAGGAGTGACGATCCGATCACCATGAAAAACTTTATTGTAAGCATCCAAAACAAGGTGACAGAACTGAAGACTGCATCTGATGGAAACACTAGAAGTAAAAGAGTATGCATTAATAATTCATTATTTATTGATAGTTTATGTTGATTTTAAATTTACCCATAACTTTATTCTCTACACGCGTGACAGATGGATGGAGTTCATGCTTGAAACCATATTTGACATCAAGAACAACAAAAAGAAGGCTAAAGAGGATACCTTGCAACATACTTGCATCAAAAAGTGGCTTCAGAAGGTCATTTATAAAAAGAAGAAAATCTATCTTTCTTATCTTTTTTTTTTAGTTTTTTTTTAACATTCTTATACTTTTTCTCACAGTTGAGGGTAGAAAGTATTTTAATCCGGGGATTGAAATGGAGCAAGCTTCTTGACCCTGAGAAAAAAGGTCAATGGTGGTTATCGGGAGAGATGATGTCATCAACTACAAATAATAATAATAATAATAATAATAATAATATTGTAAGTGTCACCAAAAAAATCAATAAAGAAAGCTTAGAAGCTCAAAAAATGCGTCAACTTGCTGCTGGACAAGGAATGAATACAGATACAAGAAGGGCAATATTTTATATAATTACAAACGCGGATGATTATATTGATGCGTTTGAGAAACTATTGAGGTTGGATTTGCAAGGGAAGCAGGTATCTGTCTATCTATCCTTTTCTTATTATTTGAACCTTGAAAAAATAATAGTCTTTTTGTATATCAGTTTGTCATGATATTGTAGGATAGAGAGATCATGCGGGTCGTTTTGGAGTGCGGTCTGCAGGAAAAAGTATTCAATAAATATTATTGTGTTCTGGCTTCAAAGTTATGCGTTCATGACAAGAACCACAAGTTCACATTACAGGTAATTCAATAAATATTATTGTTACAAAAACATTTATACAGTATTTAATAAGACAATTTTAACAATATATGTAATTTTTTATTTTATTTTCCAGTACTGCATATGGGATCAATACACAGAACTAGAATCAATGGAGGAAATGAGATCAACACACCTGGTAAAATTTGTAGCAGAAATGGTGTCCAGTTTTACACATACGCTTGCAGTTCTAAAAAAAGCAGATCTACACGACACAACAAAACTCGGTACTAGAAAAATAGAGCATTTTAAGAAGTTTTTTGAGACCGTCTTTGTGTATGCAGATAATTTGGTCTGGAATACATTCAAGCGTATAGGCGGGTCCCCACAATATGAATCCGTTAGATCTGGAATCGAGTTTTTCATAGAAAGGTATGTTATTGGGAATGAGAAGCAACATATAGGGAAATACAAAATTGCTAAGAAAGCACTCAAGAGTGTCGAAGAAGACGAAGACCCCTTTCTTTAATAATGCACTTTTTTTTTGTAAGATAATACATTTTGGAAATAATTTAATGTTTCTAATATATTTTTTGGCCGGAGATTATTTGACAATTTTAATATTTTTTTATCGTATAGAATACTCGTACATAGGTCATAGGTTTAATTTTGAACCGTACTTGTAATCCTAATTCCTACATATATCTTAGGTTTCTCATAAACGAAAAATCAGGTTATCATTTTGTTATATACTTAGTGACACTGCTAATCATGCATATAACACCACAAAAACATTTTTTTTTTCTCAAAACTCAAATCCATGCGCCTTCGGCCTTACTATGTTTGTGGAACATATATGGTAATAAATATTACAAGCTGAAATTCTGACATTAACAAACTTGCGCTCATATATAACACAAAAATAGGCCTCCTAAGGATATCATCATGCAATTAGCGCCTGCAATTCCGCAGTGCTGTTGTTCAGAAGCTGCATTTCTTCGTCGCGCATTTGTCTAACTTCACGAGGCGAAAGAATCCTGATGCATTGAACACACCCCACAAATTCCCTGCATATAACTCATCAAGATTAGAAGTAACCATGGTTTAGCATGGTCGTTTTTGTTTTTTTTTGGTATCAAACGACCATGCTCACCTTTGTTAGTGTGCATAGTTATCTTCTGAACAATATTATTGGATGGTTTTATCTTTTATGCATTAAAACATAATGCACATCAACCATCCATAAATAAGTAATTAAGTAGCTATCAAATATGGATACAAATTTAAAAGTAACTTACTCCCATGGATCATCACCAACAAGAAGAACATCATTCTCAAAATCCACATACACCAACTTCCATTCAGAACCTCTAGAATCATTAAGCAGCCCATCAAGCCCGAACATCCTCTCGATCTCATAACACAGTTCGTCATAGTTTTTGAATCTCGATACATCAATCGATCTTCCTATCGATCCCGCCTTTTTAATCTGCAAAACAAAAAAAAATAAAATTTCATATAGGCGTGTCGCATGATGGTGACAAATTCGACCCGTTTACTTTTTGTTAAATATATATTAATGCATTAGATTATTAGTATAGTGTTTAAAATGTAGTCCATTACTTTTACACTTATGAATGTGTCAATTCCCAAAGATACCCACCTTTGTATAGGTTCTTATACGAGTAGGTGGGCCCGCTTGCGGCCACGAGCTATTCTGCATAATATCCACATGGCCCGGGCTAAAACTGTTGTTCACCAAATAACCCGAAAGATCACTGTGATCACCATCTTCAAACCCGCAAAACTCATCCAACCCGGCACTCGAGACTGACGGGTCCACTACCGAACTGCCCCCATTATAAACATCATCATGTGAATCCCATGTTTCCATCCCGAGGGCGGGGACCACACCACAAAAAGAAGGATCAAGCTGCTCGATTGGCGACAAATGATTAAAAATGGGCAGCTCGTTTACAGAAGCTTGAGGATTAATGACGGGTTCGAGAGGTGGCAGTTCGGGTATGACTGTCTCTGAGGCTGCAATGGATTTTTGGGTAACGGGTGAAACGGGCCTGCTATTGTTTATGGGTTGAGGTTTTGTTAACGTGTTGATTAACAATGATGGGTTTGAAAAGTTTGCATTTATGGGTTCCGTGGCCTGAATATAAGGACGGGCCACAGTGTTATCCGGTTCGGGTGTTTCTCCTACGAAGCAAGAGTTGAAGGGTCGTTTTAGTGTTGAAGCGAGTGGAGGAAAAATAAAGAGACTCTCAGGGGTCTCAATGTCCCACGGGCTCACTCGGTTTTGCCTATCACTACATCCTGGTTCATCCCACTGCACCTGATATGCACAATAATAAGAGAGAATGTGTATGCTATGTTATTGTCATATATAGAAATTCACTTCAAACTTTAAAAAATATCATATTTACCCTAATAAGACATTAGAAATATTATGTGCTTATATAATATTTCTACAACGCTGAATTTATTTTAATTATTATAAAATGTGTTTATATAATATTCTTAGAACTTTGAATGGTGTAAGACTGTAAGATATGATAAAGATGAAATTTTAAGTGTGTATTCTCTCTTAGAATTATATAGAAAAGCTCAACATTTTATATATTTTAAACTCTTTCAAAACACTAAAAAATTCATATTTAATTGGTTGATAGTTAATAAGTAACTGATTTTATTTCATTTACTGTTATGAAATGACAAAACAATATATTTGGTGTTATGAATTGGTTCATATAAATGATAAACAAACCTGAAGATTATGCCACTTGGAGCTAGGCCACTTTAATGGATCTGCATCACTTATACCTGTAATTGTCCCCGTATGCCTACATAAACAACAAGATGATCAATTCACATTTGAACAGTCTATTATTATAACCGAAAGGTTGGTTATACCGTTAGAAATGTGTTAGGTTTAGTTCGGTTGACCCAACTTTCAACATAGTTAGTGTTAATATGAGTATATGACTAAAAGTTGTATTATTTCAATAATAATCTAATATTTTGAATAAATGATTTAGAACGTTTTATGGATTAAACTTTCGACCCGATAGACATCAACCATAACCAAAAATCGACCCATTTATAAGTAAATGGATCAAAATTCAAAACAGCCATCTCTACTTAAGAAAAATGTTAACCTTTTAAAGTTTAAAACATTACATGTATACATGTACCTTCGTTTTCCTGAATCCTCGGTTTCAAACATCATTCCAAACCTCATACCAACATGTAGTCCATTCCCACAAACCGACTTCTGGTATTTTTCCAACGGGATGATGAATTCCGCAGGACATGCCCTACAATAATCATGATAATCAAAATGTCGGTTCTTGTTATGTAATCTAGACTTCAAGAAAACGAGCTACAACAGACTACCTTGGGTTATACGATATCGTAAACGGGCTACGATTTTCAGCAGCATGAGCTGCAGCAGCAAGCACTCCTATGTGCATGCTGTCAGAAGATATAACCGAAGACGGTGAAGCTGTTTGTTGACGGTTTGCACGCCTCACTCCCAATAATAATTGTGATTTTCCATCCCTGCAATAATATTGAATGGGAAATGTAGGTCAAAAGTTGACAAAAAAAGGAAAAGAAGTGTTGCCATGTCAGCCAGCCCATTTGGACACATAACATGAAACCAGTCATTTTGACCTTTACCCAACCCGGGCATTTTGTCACCTGATAAATAGAATCGCATCGCCTGCCTTGAGCCTTTTTGCACTAACAAACATGCCCCAACCTGTAGCCAAAAGGTGACGTTTTGGCTGCCCTGCATAAATAAGCTTAGGTGTTACGATTTATATAATATATACATGATCAATAAAAAGGAAATAAAAAAATATTCTTCATATTAAGCTTTTGGTATATTGACCATAATTTACATACATGGCAGCATGAAAAATGTAAAAATGAGATATTTTCACCTCGATATATATGACGGAATGTCCATGTATTATCATGCAAATCTCGGACAACAAGCTCTTGAGTTGGAGGCTGCATTGAAAAATCCTGAAACACTATAATTTAATCAAAAATTCTAACTACTTGCTTGGTATATTTGGGCTGTGTTTTTTTATCTCTAACGGGTCACACGGGTGAATAAAAACATATCTTAGAAAGGAAATAGAACAAATGGGTTGAAAGACACAAAGTGTTTGACTGTTTGATGCATAATACCTCCTAAATCACTGTATTAAAATATACATTATTATTGACATAATATAACTTTTGTAACGGTATTTTGCACACCAACTATTTATAGAAAAAACACTCTGGAAAAGTGTTACAGGTCTATATAGCCCGGCCCGTTTTGACCCGTACCAAATATACTGTGAATTGTTATCCAAACTGTTTAACTTAAATATTTTCGACAAAGAAGTGTTGAGTCATATTTGACACGCTAAAAATTTATTGAAAAAAATAAACATAAAAGGACAAAAGTGTTTTGTCCACCCTGTCTGGCCCATTTTGACCATACCAAAACTATTGTTTTAACCCGTTACCCAACCCGCCTGACCCGTCCATCTAGCCACATATAACAAAACCTCACCAATGGTGGGAAAAGTTTTTCTGCTGCTTTACGAGGCACCGAGAAGCCGCCATGCGTGCTAGTATCACTCGGGGTCAAAGTCTTGCAAAAGAACTCACTTGGATGTTTGCTCGGTCTCATTCCAATATCCGGTACGGGTAAAACATCTTTTTCCTGAATTATAAAATCCATCATTTACATTAATCACTGAAAGCCCATTTTTAATATATGCAAGATGTTATATATTATTTGTGGTTTTTTTCAAAGTAACAAAAACTCACAGAGTTTAAAGGTTGAAGGCTCATTTGGGCATATATCTCATCAGTATCTTTATCTGCCTATTTCAGTAATAAGTAAATTAAGAAAAAAGAGAAAAATTATTAGCTGGAATGTTGACTCGTTTACTTAGGACTAGGTTGACCTAACGGGTCAAACTCGTAAAAAAGGTATTTTTAACTCGTAAAACCTTCTAAAACATTATATTGAAAGTAACTATATTGTTATTTAAAATACCAAAAGTTTATATATTAATATCTCACACACTAACTATCTGTAAAACAATTAACAAAATATTGGACAAAAAGTGTTTCTAGTCGTTTTTGGCCCGTTACCCAACCCACGCGTTTTGCCACCTGTAAGTTACTTTTATGAACTTTGATGAAATACATGTAGTCATTGACCCATTTACTAATATAAAGTAACTCAATTTGATATGTTGACTAACTTAAGATGACGCATTTTGACCTTTTGACTTATTTAAGGTGACCCATTTTGACCCGTTGACTAACATACATGTAGAGTAGAACTTAGAACTTGGCACAATAATTGGGAAGGAAGATTCGGGTAGTTAGGAACTTGAGTTGTCCCGGTTCTGTTTGTTGTGGCCGCCACCTAATGAACAAAATTTGATCGCGTGTTAGAAAAAAAAACACGCAACATGTCTACATCAAATAGCTCAAGAATGTAAACTGTTTTAAATTTTTGTTTGTTTTCTTTTGCGGTCCCGTTTCGACCATAGAGGTATTAATGCAAACAGTTGCTATAAGATAATTATGCATAGCAATATTCAACTTCAAGTGTTTGGTTACTCTACTTCTGTTTGCTATAACTAAATGATTTAGGATTCAAATAATCAGAGTTGCAATAGCTAGAACAAAGGTAGTTGGTTATTAATAGGTAGTGCAAAATTACTTATATACCCTTGTTTTTCCTAGAGATAGTAAACAAGTCGTGTTCGCAGGTCCAACCCGACGCAAGGCCAAAAATTTGACCCATATGTTTTATACATTTTAAATTTTTTCATATTAACATGACATATTTACAACAAAATAAATATGTATATAACATAATTATGTTTAAATTATAAACTCTTATGTCAATTTATCTTTTAATTTCTAAAAAAAGTTAAAAACAAACGGTTTAGTGGGCCACCATGCAAACCCGCCAGATTAACCCGAACTCAACCATTTTAGCTAAACATGTTTAAACCTGAATATTGTTGAAAGAGCATTTTTAAAAATGATTAAAAACTCAATATATAATTAAAATAAGTTTGAAACAAATGGATTTATGTAAAAAAAAAAAAACAAAGAACCTGTCCACTGTGTCCTTGTGGGAAATAATAAACAAGGCTTCCAACATGCGGTAAGGACACCAATGGGCCAGCACATGCAAGCCATAATTCTGAATTTATTGTCTTTTTAACCCCTGCAATATGGATAAAATCAGAACTGTTACATATACTACAAGATTTTCAAACACAACTCTCCCTATCATTCTCTGCCACTAACGTCATCAACCCCAATAAAACCAAAACAATGTTTTCATATCATAAGAAAAATATAATTCTAAAATCAGAACATGTCCATGTATCTTACTTCTATAGGCATGAAACATAGAATATACGTGAATCGTACAAAAAATTCACTTTCTACACTAGAGTTTTAAATATGAATTTTAACAATTATAACAAGTTTTTTTAACAAAACATGAAAACCGAATCAAAATTCATGTTACCTGTAGACGACATGGTTATCAACTTGGTTGGATTGTGTTAGGGTTAAGAGATCTATCTCTCTATATATACACTCCAATGAAACCCTTTAGTTAGTACATGCCCATCAACAATTACCAAACTATATATATAAGGTATAATTAATATTTTGATCTATTGTAATATAAATGATGATAATAGCCATATATAGATATAAATATATCATTTATTTAATCTTACAATGTTATAAAAAAAATTAGTTGTCAAAATTTTCTTGAAAATATAAAATAAAAGGGACTTAGATAATTTACTTTTTGAAGGGAAGTTTTGGTGAAAACAAAGCAGATACATTTTTTTTTGAAGTACCGTAAAATGGACATGTTTATGACTTTTCTCTTGTAACATTGTTT
This sequence comes from Bidens hawaiensis, assembly GCF_021521415.1. Lineage (NCBI taxonomy): Eukaryota > Viridiplantae > Streptophyta > Magnoliopsida > Asterales > Asteraceae > Bidens > Bidens hawaiensis. The sequence continues at coordinate 532,794 of NW_027491031.1, read as the reverse complement.
AATTTAGAGGGGAAAAAAAGAAAGAAAAAGAAGATTACAGAGAATCAATGTACAAATCATAATTGTATTTAGTAAGTTGCACAAATTGGTATTACCTTGTTATATGGCCATAAATTAGAATAAAATAACTATCAAACGCATAAATGTACATTTTATGACATATTGCTAGACTTAAATTATGGAACCAAATACAAAGAATAATCTAGTATTCTTGAATTCGAGTATAAACTGCTTCATAAAACACATGAAATTTGCTAATCTTTCTTTAATCATGAGGAGCCGAAACTCACGGAACCTATATAATACTCTACTAAGTGCTAACCGACTGTGACGAAGCTTGTATGAAAACGCCGGGTGGTTGGACTCAATATGTATAAAAAATTTCATAAACCAGGGTGGCCGGGCTCAAAATTTTCTGACAAAAGTTTGAAAATTTACACTACATATAAAATTTTTCAGACAAAAAATACGTAAATTTACACTGCTAAGCAAAAAAATGGAGGTGGTCGGAGCCAACTCGGGCCACAATACAAGCTTCCCCCTTCTACCCGATAATATAGGTTAAAAACAGTTTGTTTTTAACAGAATTAAAGGCAGAAAACCGGTGAAAGCTAGACCGTAAAAATTTGCTAAATTTGTAAAAGATACTAACCAGTTTGACCCTGCTTTTCCTTCAACAATATCATCTCCTCAAACAAACTTTGAGCACCAATCTTATCTCCAATAATATTCATATCACACTTTGAAACAATACTTCATATGATCACCTAATAAAGTTATAAAGATCACATTGATTCCATCATAGGGGCAAAACTGACCAAAACCCACCTCAATCAACCAAAGATATCACTCAAAAAACATGTTTTGAAGCACCTCATTTGGAAAAATCATACATTTGTTGTCAGAAACAAGTTAAAGAAAACAAATGACAGAGGAATATTAACAACAGCATGCCCCAAAAATCCAAAACCAAAGAACAAAAACCTGCAAATTCAAAGTGGGGCTACTTAAAACAAAGAATAACAACAATTGGATAAAATAAATAAGAAGAATAAAAGGGCTGTTTTTTTTCTTCACATTTATCAAAGTAGAAGAGTGCTATGTTTATTGAGTACTATCTTTAATATATATGCATGCATAAATATGTATGTATATATTTAGGGTCCTCCATTGAAAAACAAACCACCTTTCTATGTGAAGGTGGTCATAATATTGATTTCATGATTTTTCACTCCACATACAGACAAAAAAAAGTGTTATCTTTTGTGTATTAAAAATGTACCAAGTGATGGAATTTGTAGCTTCAATGTGTGAAAAACAAATGAGATGACAAATGGGATTGACGAAGATCAAGAAGGAAGTGCTATTAAAGTTATAAATTAAGACAAAGTTTAGAATATTAAAATGTAACTTGTCTTTTTATAAATTAAAATAAATGTTTTGTGTGAACAGTTTTTTAGTATGAGTTTATCTTTTAGAAAATTCATGTAACTAATTTTTTTTATATTTGTTTATGTACGTTCAACAAAAGAAACTCTTTTAATAGTCTATATAAGATCATCCAAGTTAGGGTTTTCTTTCCTTTGATCGTAGCTGATGTGGATTCGCCCTCCACAAGGGCGACGTAGAGCCAATTCAAAAATTCATTTACTTTTTTAGTCTGATTTAAGTGCTTCAACTACTTATACATCGTGTTTACATTTTACTTTTAGATAATTTTATACATAGTAATCTGTAGAATGTAATAACTTTATTACAAAACATCATTTATATAAACTTTTTATACAATACTTTAAACTATACTAATTTTTTGACTAACATAGTATTGTTTTTATATAAGGTTAATTAAAAAGTGTATAAATAATTTCATTTGGTATTAAAAATAATTTGATTAAGATAAACAAAATTTAAATAAAATGGTAATAATGTAAAATATATGGATCTGTAACATTATTTACATAAGAGTATTTAGTGTTTTGAAAAAGCTGGAAAATTTTAATTTGAGTCATTGAATGTGTATGTTATTAAGTTAATATTATGGAGACAGTCTTAACGATAAAAGATGGTCAAAGACTCAACCAAGAGTTTAGGTGCAAGACCATAATATGGGAATTTTAACCAACCTATCAAGCCACGTGGACGTTTGTGTAGATGTGGTTTTGATTTTTTTATTGTAGCATAAATAAAGGATATAATAAGATATTATGAAGCTTATCATATGTGACATATTGTATAGAAAATAGTTGTGTTACGGACCAATTAACTACAAACAAAAGTTTGCTTGTAAACATGAAATTTTTGCTCAAAGTCAATTATGTGTAAATTTGTCTATAATACTTATCTTTTTCCGTTGACATATAACAGTACATATACATTTAGTTTTATAGGGTCATGTTTATGAATTGAAGATTGAACTCAACACGAACTATAAAAAATTATAATCTAAAAAACAATTTAACTTAAACTAATATGACAGGTTTAACTTAGACATCCATTTCTTTTTTAGCTTTTATGTTTTGACATAAAATACATCAACAAAGAAGTTTTACCATTACATCTCTATTAAAAGTTTAAAAGTAAAGAGGTCAAATTGCTAACACGTCAAGTTGACCCAAGACCGTCTCGTTTGCTAAACGTGATTGAGACCCATTCCTCTTATTATGTTTACTTCCGGTCATCCTCTTGTATGAGTTTTCAATAAGTAACTTGAGATAGTCACACCACACCCTTACAAATAACTGAAAAGAATGTTTGTTTAATGTCAGGGCCGTCTCAGACCTCATACAGGGCTCGAGTGACGTCTAGGGTATGGTCTCGATGATGGCATGAAGTTTCAAAAAAAAAGTTACATACATACATATATATATGTATATATAGGGGAGGGTTATCCTAAAAACAAGTAGTTTTCTAGGAAGACTAGGAATAAATCATAGCCATTGGATCATATCAATCAATGGTTGAGATTTAAAATTATAAAAAACCGTCATAGTTTCCTACAAATACTCTTTCACCATTATAACCGACATAGTTTCCTAGATTTGTTCTTTCACCATAAGGTTTAATGCCAAATGTCAAAATTCTATTGGTTCTTACCATTCTTAGGAAACAACTTCTTTTTATTTAAACAATTTTCTCTCTCTCTCTATATATATATATATATAAAAGAGTTCAAATAAAAAACAAATATTTTGTGAGAAGTGTGAGAAGAGCTTTAAAATAAAACAAACCACCTAAATATGACACTATACAATGTAAATATGAAACAATACAATTATTTAGAAACTACCAATCTCAACCACTAGATCATAGATCCAAGGGCCTAGATCTATTCTTATTCTTCTCACAAAAAATATTGTTTTTTACATTAACCCTACCTTATATATATATATATATATATATATATATATATATATATATATAGGGTTGGTATCATTTAAGAACTCTAAAAAAGTTAAGAACTCTTAGGAACCCTTAACAACCAAACAATTTTTTAATTTTTTTTATATATTAACATTATTTAAGAGTAGTTTTATCATAATTTATATAAAACTAGTTGAGTGCCCGCGCGATGCGGCGAGGTATGCACGCAAACATGACATCAGATGCGTAACCGGTGTTACTGTCTCTGTATGTGCGTGACTTCACAATAATACGCGCGTAGCTCGATGATAGTATGCTCATATTGCGACATTGGAATCTTAACCGGTGTTAGTAAGCACGTCACACAACGACGGTGCATGCTAAGTCAGGTGTCGGTGCGCACGTAGCGCTACATTGAACTCGTCTTGACCCGCAACCCGTTCCACTTGACAATGTTCTAACCGAAATTCGTTATGACTTGACCCCTTTCAACCCAAACCCGGACCGACCCAAACTAAATTAACCTTTTTGTATCGACTCATTCCAACCTTAACTTTTTAGACCCATGACCCGAACGGCCGAACTCGCCCGATTCATATGCCGGTTTTTAATGGTAATTGTTTTGGACAAAAATCTGCTAAGGATAATGTATCCAAATCTGTTATGTGAGGTTTAGTGCTAAAATGATAACAACGATTATATGAACGAAATAGAGATGAACACCGTGATTTGATCACGAGGGAAAAGGCCCTTAATTACGATAATCTTACTTTGGTCAAAACTTAACAAGGCAATCTTTGATAAAATGACTTCGGTCAAGGATTAACAAGATAATCTTTGGTTGAATCACTTCAGCCAAGGATCAACGAGGTAACCTTTGGTCGGATAGTACGTGATTATAGTAATCTCCGGCAAAAAAACCCCCGGACGGTGAAAACTATCACCGTCAAGTTTATTAATGGTAAAAATCGGTTACAAGTGTTGTGGAGATTAGATCGATGTTACAAGAATTGCTAATGTGTACAGAGAGTGTTTGGTTATGCTCTGAGTGTGTGTATACAGTGATGAATGAATCTCCTAATCGATCATAATCTCAGTATATAAAGAAAATAATTAATAACTAACTAACAAACAGGTCCTAAAAATCCGCAAATCCTCCACTATCAACTCCATATCTTTGAACACGTGCATAAAGGAGTCTTGTAGCGAAAGTTTAGGCAGACCTGGTCCTTGGAGCTGTTAATGTTGATAAATATCAACATTCATATGAGAAACAACCGTTAACAGCATCAAATACCGAGGATCCATGATCGTGACATAGCTCTGGAACTCTTCAGAAGGATAATTGATCCAGACATGTCTTCAAGAATAATATATCCTCAGTACTCAGTTATTTGTGACACAACAAGAAGTCCTATAAATCCGCCACTTCTCCCACTAAACGTGTTACAACCATTTGACCACGTGTTTGACAAGTCCAATAGCGAGATATCCGGTTGAATAAGTCTTGGCGCCGTTATACTTATTAAATAACAACCTACACACAAGAAACAATTGTTAATAATACCAAGTACTGAGGACCACTGATCCTGACAGGATCTGTCTAAGGATAACTGATCCAAGAACATATGTCAGGATAACGTATCCACAATGTCAAATTTCCGTGCCCTAACAATTTCCCCCAAAATGGCGGTTGTGATAAGATCACATCTGTCATTTTGCCTTTGAATTCAGACTTCCTGCAAAAACGGATGAGATTTGACAAGCTAGATATAATTATCATATATCAATGGAGTTTCCATGGAAACTTCACTTCCGCCTGTATATCCTTCTCCCTGCAAATCACGAACAACTAGTAACACCTGTTTAACTTGGGTGGATGGTCCATCTTTCGTATGGTGAAGTCCGGGGTAAGAATTTTGGATAAGTCCTCGTGGCTTATCTTAATTAATATATAAATCTTTTGACTACTTACTTGTTACTTGTTATTTTGAAAGTTTGTTTGATATAGCTTAAGTCTCATTGAAAGTTTTAATAAATAATATATTTTAGTAAAAAGTTTTTAGGATAAAATATCTTTGCAAAAATAAACCAGGATCTCAGATCCTTATAAAAATAGATTGAGAATAATGAATCCTTATATCTATGAAGATATAAACTGAAATCAAATAAGTGTAAACCGATAAACAGAAATCATACCGTAAGGTCTGGTTAGACCTAAGTTACCAGAAGTATTGAACTCTTAATGTTCCTTACAAGAGTAGTTTTAAGATCCGGGATCCTTAGTTTCTCGATCTTCAGTAATAACTTAGAAAATTCGCTGCAAATAATTCATATTATTAATTGGGATCAAATCCGTTAAGCTGGGGACAAGCCCATAAAATAAACTGGGGACAAGCCCAACAAATATTCTGGGGACAAGCCCGTGCAACTGGGGACAAGCCCATAAAATAAACTGGGGACAAGCCCAACAAATATTCTGGGGACAAGCCCAACAAATATTCTGGGGACAAGCCCAATAATCTGGTGTTAAACTGGCGACATGGCCCTTGAGAAGAGGTGAAAACCCCTTAAACCTTAGGATTAAACTGGCGACATGGCCCTTGAGAAGAGGTGAAAACCCCTAAAACCTTAGGAAATGGTACGTCTACCATATATCGTATGATCCTCCATATAGCCGAAAGCAACGAAATTTTCAGCCACTAAGCGTGTACTGGTCCTGCTGCCCCAGACCATACGTTGGATAACGTGCGCTCCAGGCGAGAGTTTAGAAACTCTATTTATAAGAAAGGTGAAAACCTTTAAACCTTAGAGGACATGACCATCGGGAGTCATATCCAAACGTGGGCTAAGCCGAGAGAGATAGGATAGTACCTTGAATGTAAGGGAGAGGTGGCCAACCTCTTAGACATTGAACTTCTTATTGAAATCTGCATTGTTACTTAAAAAACTTGGAAAAAATAAATGTTAAAAATACACTATCCTTAGAATAATAAGAATATAAAATGAATAAGTAATTAGATAGATATTACCGATTTTAGGATCCTTGATTCTCTAAGGATAATACATCCTCTCAGGACATGGGATCCTGATTAGAAAAAGTACTTCTTGAGGTGGACTGCATTCCATGCTCTCGGTAGTCTATTGCCTTCCATTGTGAGCAAATGATATGCCCCCTTTCCTGCTTCCGACTCAATCTGATAAGGTCCTTCCCATTTGGGTGCTAACTTTCCATCGGCCGGATTGGTAGTATTTTGGAAGGCTTTCCTTAAAACTAGATCTCCTTCTTGAAATCTTCCTATTCTGATATTTTTGTTGTACGCCCCAGCTATCCTTTGTTGATATGCTGCCATTCTGATCTTGGCTAGCTCTCTGAGTTCTTCTATAGTATCCAAGTCTTCAAGAAGGATTTCTTCATTGGCTTCAGGATCACGGATGCTGGTTCTCGCAGTAGGAACCACCATTTCTGTGGGAATTACTGCTTCTGATCCAAACACCAAAGAGAAGGGTGTCTGGCATGTTTCATTTTTGGGTGTAGTTCTGTCTACCCAAAGAACATAAGGAAGTTCTTCAGCCCATTTTCCCTTCTTGGATCCTAGCTTCTTATTTAGATTGTTGATGATGATCTTGTTGCTAGACTCTGCTTGGCCATTGGCTTAAGGATGAAGCGGAGTTGAAGTAATCATTTTGATGCCCCAACTGTCACAAAAGTTAGTGGTTCTATTCCCGATAAAAGTTAGTGGTTCTATTCCCGATAAACTGGGAACCGTTATCACAAACAATTTCAGCGGGAATGCCAAATCTAGTTATAATATTTCGTTTAATAAAAGATATTACTTCCCTTTCTTGGACTTGTACAAATGCTTTTGCCTCAATCCATTTGGAGAAGTAGTCAGTCATAGCAAGCATAAAGACCTTTCCACCTGGTGCTTTTGGTAGATTGCCTACAATATCCATACCCCATTTCGTGAAAGACCATGAGGAGGATATAGGATATAGAGGCTCCGCTGGTTGGTGAAGGATATTCGCGTGTCTTTGACAAGCATCACATTTCCTTGAATACTCCACTGCATCCTTCTTCATTGTTGGCCAGAAGTATCCAGTTCTAAGTATTCTAGAAAATAATGCTCTTCCACATGTGTGATTGCCGCAATCTCCTTCGTGAAAATCCTTGAGTACTTCTTGGATCTCAGGATCCTCAATGCATCTCAAATATGGACCTGCAAGAGTGTAACATCCCGAAATTTCAAAGTGATATTAATTATATTACTTACTAATAGAGGGAAAGTTTACTCGGGTTGTCAGGAAATAAATAATAGAGTAGGAGTTGGTATGAGTCGGGCTAGTGTTGGATTAATGGAGACGGGTTAAATGAGAATGGGCCTTAGGTCCATGGGATTTCAGGGATATAAATATCCCCTAAACCCAAAAATATCTTCATTTCCTTACTTTCTACACACACACTCCAAAAATACACACACCATCTACACCGCCGCCGGGCCGAGGAGAGGAACAGGCAGATCCGAGAGAGAGAGCGATTAGTGTGTTAACAAGTTAAACGAGATCCAAACAAGCTCAAAAAGGTATGATTCTTGATCTTTGAAGTTTAAAGATCCAAGCTTTTTAGTGTATAAGCGACCGAAAATGGTCAGGAAGCGTAGTGGGTGATATTGAACCATAGCAAGGGTGTTAAAATCGCTCAAAATGCTGGACAGAAACCGAACAGCGGCTGATCTGGACAACTTCGCCTGCAACTGGGCAACTTCGCCTTCAAAGCGATGAACTTCGCCTGCAAGCTAAGTTCACCTGATGAACTTCGCCTGCAAGCTAAGTTCACCTGATGAACTTCGCCTGCAAGCTAAGTTCGCCTGATGGCAACTTCGCTGTAAAGTTAAGTTCGCCTAACTGGTAACTTTGCCTGAGGCCAAGTTCGCCTGATGACAACTTCGCCTAAAGCTAAGTTCGCCTGATGACAACTTCGCCTAAAGCTAAGTTTGCCTAAGGTTTAACTTAGCCTAAAGTCAAGTTCGATTAGAAAATAAATTAAAAATCTAATGAAAAATGTGTTAAGACAGTTAATGGAAATAAACTTAGCCTAAAGTCAGCTCGACCCCAGCCAGGGGCTCTGCCCCTTGGACCCTGCTAGGGGCTGCCGCCCCTAGACCCCGCTGCCAGGGGCGCTGCCCCCGGACCCCCGTTCGTTGTGGGTAGTAGTTAAGACTGGAAAGATGATATGAGTAGTGATAGTTGTTTGATACGTATACTTGTTATACAGTCAGCCGTGCACAACTGAAGAAAGGGATTACGATTAACGGTGAACGTAACCGTGTTCAGGTGAGTTTCTAGCCCCATTCCTTGTTATGTTTTCGGGGCTGTGTGCATACTCGATGTGTTGTTAATACATTTATCCTAAGTGATAAGTGTATGTCATATGTGATATGTGTGATAGATATGAATGATTGTTTGTCGGTACGCGAACGATCTTCGGATATTGCGCGTACTGTCAGGTTAAAAATAAAGGTACGAATATTATATATCGAAGATGTATGAATATTTCAAATGAATACTTGTCGGGGCATGAACGATCTTCGGATATTGCACGTAACGACAAGGGGTATGGTTGTTAAATGAATGAGGTAAAGAATGCCTAGAGTGTTCTTATGTTATAATGTAAGTATGTGTATATAGGTACACGAATGGCATGTGAGTTCTATGTTCGACATAGTAAGTTAGGATGGCAAATCCATCTAGCTTCTGTCGGACATAAACTCGGCTGGTGATGGCGTAGTTAAGGACTGCGAGCCTTATACGTGAAGTAGATGATATATGTAACGTAGATAAGGACTGCGAACCTTATACGTAATGTAGATAGGCGTCAGCATAGGAAAGGACTGTGAACCTTATACGTGCTGATTTTGTAGCATAGGGGAGGACTGCGAACCTCGTACGTGCTATGAATTAGGTTGCAACATAGGGAAGGACTGCGAACCTTGTACGTGTTGTGGATGTACTATGGTATAGGGAAGGACCGCGATCCTTGTACGTACCATAAATGGTGAACATAGGTAAGGACTGCGAACCTTGTACGTGTTCACGACCTTGAGTACAGGTATAGACGGTGAACTATGAACGTACTCTCGGTAGACTGAGGTTAGTGATTGTAGATATGTATGTATGTATGGTAGCAAGTATGTATGTAGAACAGAAGGGTAACTAGTGAAGTATGGATATGTATCTACGGATATGTATGTATGTGTATGTATTGTATGGCGTTCGATTAACTAGAACTCACTCAGCGTAGCTGACTTTTAGTATGCACGCAGGTGAGCTGATTATAGAGTTAGCATGAGGATGACACACGGCATGGATTGAACGGCTGGCATCTGAAGAAAGAAGTAAAGATGTTTTAAATATAAAGTTTTGTGTTATGGTATCAAAGAAAAGATTTAATGTTTTGTAACAAATGATTGATGTTTTATATTCCGCGAAAAGTTTTAATAAACTCTGATTTGAAGAACTGTGTTTATGAGTAAATCCGACGCTAAAGTAGGGTCACCAGGAGAGGGGCCTTACAAAGAGATTTTCTGTATACCATATCATTTAACAAAATATATTGGGATACCTTGAGTTTGAAGGACTTGAGATTTTCTGTGGCTGGAATTTCTCCAGTCTGAATATAATTCTTGATAGGATGGATCCATGATCCTTTGTTGTTTGAGGATAAAGGATCCCAGAGCACGATTTCTTTATCATTCGTTATCTCCCCAACTTCTTGTTCTCCTATTGCTGGCGCGAGAATGTGGATTATTGGGATCTTCAAATCCTCGGGAATCTTCAAAGATGAGGCTAAGTTTTCCAAGGCGTCTGCCCCAGCGTTTTCTTCCCTCGGTACCTGTGTAATACTAAATATTTCGAAGGATTTCGATAACTCCTTCACAACATCTAAATATTTCATTAGTTTCTCACCTTTAACAGCATACGAGCCATTAAAGTGGTTAGTTATCAATAAAGAATCTACATAAACTTGAAGATACCTGATCCTCATTTGTTTGGCTAAAAGTTAACCTGCGATAAGTACTTCGTATTCTGCCTCATTGTTGGTGGTTTGGAATGCACATGCAATGGACTGGGATATTATGTCCCCCTGTGGCGATTTCAGTAGGATGCCCAATCATGTTTCTCTTACGTTGGATGCTCCATCTGTGAAGAGGGTCCAAGGATCCTTTGTTTCTTCTAGTTGCTAAACTTCCAAATCAGCTTCCTTCTGCATGTTGCTACTGAAATCAGCCACAAAGTCTGCAAGCTCTCGTGACTTAATGGTTATTCTAGGCTCATACTGAATGTCATATGCACTCAACTTCATAAACCACTTGGCCATCCTTCCTGACAACTCTATCTTTCTAAGCATATCCTTAACAGAATAGATAGTTCTTAAAATAATAGTATGGTGTTTAAAAATAATGTCTCAACTTGGTTGAGGCAATAATCAAAGCAAGAATTAATTTCTCAATGTGAGAATACCTGACCTCTGCGTCTAAGAGGTTTTTACTTACATAATATACCGGATGCTGTGGACCTTCATGATCCTTGGCCAGAATAGCACTGACTGCATTACCTGAAACGTCTAAGTATAGAGACAACGGCTCACCATAAATTGGCTTCATCAAGGCTGGTGCTGAGGATAGATAATCCTTAAGAGCCTTTAGCGCATCCTCATGCTTTTGAGTCCATTCAAACTTCCATGGTCTTGCCTAACTGGTCTTTGAACATCATATTGACCAGTCTTTGATATGTTGCCCCTGTCATGTCTGAATGCTTAAAGGCAAAGGTAGATTTTCTTCGCCCTAAGAAGGATACCAAATCCTCCTCAATCTTGCTGGGGATACTGGATCCTAGGAACACCTTTATGTCTGGATCCTCGGGATCGAAGTATAATTCTTTAAAGTCTTTCTCCCGAGCTTCCAGAACGTCCCTAGGATGTTGTTGTGGTTGCTATGCCACAGTCTGCTTGGCTGTCGACTTCATTGACGAAGAATAGTAGTTCTTGGCTTCCACTTGATCACCGTCTATCCTTACTACTCCCCAAGGGGTAGGAAGCTTGATGCACTGATGGTATGTAGAAGCCACTGCTTTCATTCCATGTAGCCAAGGTCTGCCTAAAATAACATTGCAACAAGAAAGGTTATCAATTACACAAAATCTTTGATAAGAATTTAACCCTTCAATGTATATCGGGAGGTTGATATCCCCCACTGTTTTCTTGGTTTATCCACTAAAACCAACTAGCACCGATGTTCTTGGGTTGATGTCTGGATCTGGTATGTTCATCTTCTGAAGTACATCATGTTGGATGATATTGACTGAGCTACCACCGTCAACTAGGATCCTGCGAACATAATGGTTATCAATAAATAAAGTAATAATCAAACGTCGTGGCGAGGATCCTGGATGCTTGATTTGTCTTCTTTATCGAAAAAGATTCTTTTGTCAGTGGTCAGAGTGGTGAATATAACCGGTTGGTACCCGCCATCCAATTTTATTTCCTTGGCTAGCCTCTTAGCTGCAGAGAAAGAAGTGCCGCATATGTCTGACCCTCCGGAAATGAAATTGATCATGCGAGCATCTCGATGAGGATCATGGATCCTTATACTATCTTCTTGTTCAAAGAAGATTCTTTTATCAGCTATTGACGTAGTGGGGATAAGCGGTCTTTCCCCATTATTCAATTCGCTCTTCTCAACGAGGGTCTCTGCTGTCGGAGAGGAACTTCAAAATATATCTGCGCCTTTGGAGACGAAGTTGATCACGTGCGCATCTGGTAGTGGTGTTGCTGCTTTCTAAGGGGCTTCTTCAGGATCCTAGATCCTTGATTTCTTACCGGGTGACTCCTATTTTGTTGAAGTACCCAATCTTTCCTAGATCCTTTTATCACCCTCTAGTCTTATGAATCTGAGTGCCCTGTTTCTGACTTCATCTAAAGTCCTGCATGGAGTCATCACAAGATCGTTATAAAATGGGGAGCCCCTTTGAAGTCCCATCTTGAATGCTTCAACAGCTGTAACTATATCAAGATTAGGAATCTCTAGGGTCTCCCTGCCAAACCTTGTAACAAAATCCCTAAGGGACTCATCATAAGGTTGGACAACTCTATATAAGTCACTAGTTAACTTCTCAAATTTCCTACTACAAGAAAATTGGATGTTGAACAAGTTAACTAAATGTGAGAAAGAAATAACAGAAAAGGGAGGAAGACTTAGCAGCCATTTTAATGCAGATCCTGTTAGTGTGGATCCGAAACCCTTGCACAGACAAGCCTCCATGAGTCTCTCGGGAATTGGATTGATCTCCATTCTTTCCCTGTATTGGGCTACATGCTCTTTAGGATCAGTGGTACCATCGTACACTTTCATGTTGGGGGTTCGAAAGCGTTTTGGGATCTCCGCGTCACAGATTGGTGGAGCAAATCTGGAAAGTTTGTGGCTTCCTTCTGGTATCTCAGGAATTGGACGGATCACCCCTGGTACGCTGGAATCATATCCTTGAGTTTCTGCAGTTCCTTAGCCATAGCTTGGTTGATACCTGCATCCTGCATGGAACCACGATTAGCATATAAGGATATAGGATCATACAAGTTGCCTCTTTTTTGCGTGAAAGTTGGCATTCCAGAAGAGTGGCTGATGTAACAAGCGTCTGCTACAGGAGTTGGTCCATCATAAGCTATGGTCTGCATGGGGATTATATCTCCTTCATGGATTTCAGAAGATTGTTGGTGTTGAACTCCTAAGGATCCTTGACCCTGATAGAAGGATCCTTGAGGCTGGAAGTTGTAGGATCCTTGAACATATAATCCGGAGGATCCTGGTTGAAGGATCAATGGTCCTTGTTGAAAGGTTGAGGATCCTTGAGCTGGTTGACCCACGGACCCCTGGTGAAGGATATATGATCCTTGCTGAAAAGTTGAGGGTCCTTGAGCTGGTTGACCCATGGACCCGTGGTGAAGGATTGATGATCTTTGCTGAAAAGTTGAGGGTCCTTGAGCTGGTTGACCCATGGACCCGTGGTGAAGGATAGATGATCCTTGCTGAAAAGTTGAGGGTCCTTGAGCCTATTGACCCATGGACCCCTGTTGAAGGATAGATGATCCTTGCGAGAACTGATCCATAGATCCTGGACTGGTGAAATTTAGCACCCTGGGCATAAGAGGAGTGTGATCCTCCGCTGGCCTCTTAGTCTTCTTGAGATCTTCTATCTCAAGAAGGATCCTCTGGTTGGTCTTGTTCTGTTGCTCCATATATGCTTTAACCTGCGAAAACATAGATGAAACATCATTGTTAGTATTAATCACCGGGGCTGCAGCAGCGGCTTTTGAGCTCTGGAAGACTGGTAGTTGCGTCTTGCTCCCAGCAGCAGCAGTTCGTTGTACTCCCGTGATTGGCGGAGGAATCGGTGACAAATTTCTTGATGAGAGAGAAACCAATGATGGCATGGTTGATGAAGCAGAGGTTGATTGAAAGACCATTGATAGTAATATGGGTATGAAAAATCAAAAATTGATGGGATTAATATGGATTATAGCACCAATTGCCCCACGGTGGGCGCCAAATTGTTTTGGACAGAAATCTGCTAAGGATAATGTATCCAAATATGTTATGTGAGGTTTAGTGCTAAAATGATAACAACGATTATATGAACGAAATAGAGATGAACACCGTGATTTGATCACGAGGGAAAAAACCCTTAATTACGATAATCTTACTTCGGTCAAAACTTAACAAGGCAATCTTTGATAAAATGACTTCGGTCAAGGATTAACAAGATAATCTTTAGTCGAATCACTTCAGTCAAGGATCAACGAGGTAACCTTTGGTCGGATAGTACGTGGTTATAGTAATCTCCGGCACAAAAAATCCCCGGACGGTGAAAACTATCACCGTCAAGTTTATTAATGGTAAAAATCGGTTACAAGTGTTGTGGAGATTAGATCGATGTTACAAGAATTGCTAATGTGTACAGAGAGTGTTTGGTTATGCTCTGAGTGTGTGTATACAGTGATGAATGAATCTCCTAATCGATCATAATCTCAGTATATAAAGAAAATAATTAATAACTAACTAACAAACAGGTCCTAAAAATCCGCAAATCCTCCACTATCCACTCCATATCTTTGAACACGTGCATAAAGGAGTCTTGTAGCGAAAGTTTAGGCAGACCTGGTCCTTGGAGCTGTTAATGTTGATAAATATCAACATTCATATGAGAAACAACCGTTAACAGCATCAAATACCGAGGATCCATGATCGTGACATAGCTCTGGAACTCTTCAGAAGGATAATTGATCCAGACATGTATTCAAGAATAACATATCCTCAGTACTCAGTTATTTGTGACACAACAAGAAGTCCTATAAATCCGCCACTTCTCCCACTAAACGTGTTACAGCCATTTGACCACGTGTTTGACAAGTCCAATAGCGAGATATCAGGTTGAATAAGTCTTGGTGTCGTTATACTTATTAAATAACAACCTACACACAAGAAACAATTCTTAATAATACCAAGTACTGAGGACCACTGATCCTGACAGGATCTGTCTAAGGATAACTGATCCAAGAACATATGTCAGGATAACGTATCCACAGTATCAAATTTCCGTGCCCTAACAGTAATCATGTAACACGTTAAGTTTTTAAAATGAAAAAAGATATAACAATACTATACTCAAATTAAAGAGAATAAAATACTCGTTTTTATGATATAATGTTTTAAAAAAAATATTAGCGTGCGAAAAAGTTATAAACGTTTAAATGTCATCGGGGTAGTTGGTTTAAAATAAGGGGGGGGGGTATATATGTAAGTATTATATAAGTTAATAAAATGTGATTAAAGTTAAAGGACCAAAATTGTAATTATTTTTGAATAAATTAAAAAACCGTAACATTTTGCTTTTGCTAAAAGACAAAATTGTTAAAAGATAAAATTGCCCCTAAAGTGTCTTTATTTTATGCATCATGGTTTGTACTAAAAGCAACAAGTTTAGTACCTCTTAAAAATTAAGAGGTCCCTCACTCATGCTTTATATATAGTATAGATTTTTTTATCACATATACTAATCACAAGTTTACATATATGTAAAATTTATGTACTAATAAATTTACATAGGTGTCAAACAAAATATAGATATGTATAAAAACTAATTTTCAAAATTGTAATTGTAGATATAGGTATAAAAAATGATAAAACTAATCTCAAAGAACATTAACATACAAAAATTTTTATAAAAAACGTTAGTTTTCATGGGTTCCTTCAAGTTCTTAAATAATTTTATAGTTCTGTAATGATACTCATATATATATATATATATATATATATATATATATATATATATATATATATATATATATATATATATATATATATATATATAACATTAGTAAGTGATCTTGGCTTATAAGAAATGCCAATGAAGTAATGGACTTGTAAATAACCTAATAGGCTAATAATATGTTTTATTGGGCCATTTTGAGAGGTAATTTTTTTTATATATGGGCATTTTTCCAATATTCATTCTGGGCATTCAAAATTTCAAAGACACATGAAGTACCACTATTTTGAGACCCATTGTATAGACGTGCAATGAGTTTCCGTATATTTTGCTTACCACTTTCTACATAAGTGATGTGGTGTCTTTAGAATTTTTATGTAACATTGAGTACCAGTGTATAGAGGTGCAAAAAAACCCGTATCTGGAACCGGACCTGAAAAAATACCCGGAACCGGTTTTTTTATACCCGGATATTCTATAACCGAAACCGGAACGGACCCTACCCGTAGGGTATGGATAGGGTATGCATTTTGAGGTCAATACCGTACCCGGAATCGTACCCGATTTATACGCGTAAATACTCGGTCCCGGTCATACCCTATACCCGATACCCGGTTATACCCGATACCAATTTTCTAATACATGAGTTTTTATATGTTTACTCACAACTATTATGTTTAAGTTTTTTGTAAAATGTATATTACTAAGTAAATAATTTGTAATTAAGTGGATTTATTGTCTTTGTAATGTAGTTTAATTCATTACAAAGCAAATTTAAATTTTAAACAAATTAAAAAATGTATAAAAAAATTACAAATTCAAAACCGGGTATTAATACCCGGTCATACCCGGTTCCAATACCCGAACCCGATCATACCCTACCCGGGTACATAGGGTTGAGTTTTTCTCCTCAATACCCTACCCGAACCCTACCCGATTTTCCAATACCCGATCATACCTGAAACCAGTTCATACCCAAACCCGGGTATTAGGAAAAACCCGATTTGTTCACCTCTACCAGAGTACCACTTGTGTATGATAAGTAGAGATGTTCAACGAAACCGGTTCCTGGAACCGAACCGGTGGACCCGAACCGGACCCGAACCGGTTCCTACCCGTTTTTTGTAGGAACCGGACCCTATCTGATTCAACCCGATGATCCGTGACCGGTTCTTGCATTTCTGACTGGTGGCGGGTAGGAACCGAAACCGAACCGGAACCGGTTCTGGAACCGAACCATCCGGAACCGGTTCCTAACCGTTTTTTTTGGCCGTTTTTTGACCGTTGGGGTCAAAAATAGCCGTTTTTTGACCGGTTACGGTACAGGAACCGGGTTAGGAACCAGTTAGATAGGTTAGGGGTCCGAGGGTGAGAGAACCGGTTCGGTTCCCTAACCGGTTCGAGCCTGGAACCGGTTTAAAAGGGGGTTTTGAATATAGGAACCGGTTAGGAACCGGTTCCGGTTCCTAGTCCCAAACCGTTTTGAACATGCCTAATGATAAGTACTATTGGGCTTATGATGTTATCTGGGCTGGGCTTTGCTAGGCTTTTTTTTGGAGTCCTAGGCTTTTTATATCACTTAAGTTCGGATAAGAAAAGTTTTATTCAACTTGATATATATTGTAATACTTATAATTAATCATATTAAAACATATTGAGCTTGAAATTTAACATCTTACTAGATAATAAAACCCGGAGATGCGATGATGCAAATTCGGTATCTATCGATTAGGTTCGTAATAGTAATGATAATAAACCTAAAATGTAAACGTGCATAATAGTATTGACACTTGTATAACATATGATAAAAAATACATGTAAAAAAACGTGTGGTTGGTTGTTAAAACACACACGGTAGTCATTACAGTTGCGAGTCGACACGAATTCGTCGGTCTTGGGTTACGACTCCAGAACTAAACCAAAACAAGCGTCACGCCCAAAAAAACATGTGTGTTATGGCGGCGAACTAACACGGATTCGGTTGGTGTCGGGTTACAACGCCAAACTAAACCAATAAATGTATTTGTCAATGCACCAATACAACAAATTAATATATTTAAAACAAAAATAAAACTAACATATATAAAAAAAATATGTGGTGAACCAATAAAAGAACAAAACCCGCATGTTGTGGCGGTATCAACGGTGTATACACTAAATGGTAAACATACGTTAACAAAATTGATAAAAGTATCATTGCTAATAATAGAATCAATAAATTATTTTTGCAATCTTTTTTGGTTTACAATGATTAAAATACGGAAACTCGGTATATTTCATAAAACAAAAAAATAATTGTTTTAATAACAATACTGTAGCAATATATTAAATAAGATTCGAACCTAGTGTTTCTATTTTTTAACTCCTACGAGTTTAATGAGCGTGTACTTGGATAGTTGAATATTTGGGTTAAGGGAAGTAGATGACATGACATGATGATAATGTAGGTTAGTGAATGCGATTAGATGGATCATGAATAAAAATTAAAAAGAAAAGCATGTGTAAAACATGACATTAATTCACTCAGTCAGTTGACTATCAAGGCTTAAATGTAGAAGGGCTCCGCAACCTAGGAATATTTTATACACAAAATAAAGGGAAAATTCCCAAATTAGTCCAAAATATGAGAGAGAAGACCAAAATAGTCCAAAATTGATTTTAATTACCAAACTAGTCCAACCAAACTAATCGGGAACGTGAGATTGGGAATCGTGACGTGAGTTTTCGTAACCAGTCACAGATTGACACGTGTAAGGGTGACGTGAAAGTTGCAACCAAATCTGTCTGAGCTGATAGTTTTCTAGCCAAAAACATCTTCTGAAAAACCATAGTTTTCGAAAGAAAGTTAGCGGCCCCGTGAGTTTTCAAAGTAATCGGTGATCGCGTTTATTTGAAATGCGTCGCCTGCGACGCATTTCGGGTGAATTTCGTCTTTTTTTTTCATAAAAAGACAAGTTGTTAGAAAAGATAGATTTTGATACAAAATATATAATTTTGATGGTTTTTATTTGAAAGTTATCTTTTTTTGCATAAAAAGAATAGTTGTCAGAAAAAGATTAAATTTGATATGAAACTCATGTTTTTTTGCATTGAAATGAGTGTTGTCAGATCCGATGAGTTTTGATATTAAACTCATATTTTTCGATGGTTTTAATATCAAACTTATCATTTTCGTGATAATTGGGCCCACGTTATAAGATCCGATGACTTTTTCTACAAATATTTTGAATCCGATTGTTTTTTGTATACAAATATCTTTTTTGTATCCTTTAAATTTAATTATACAATTAATAATTGAATTGTATCCTCTCATCTTCATTTACCATGGATGACTTGTATGTTTTGATTTTATGGAATTTGATAATGTTATCGTTTGTTATGGTGGTAATTGGAAAGACGTTAACGGAACTGAACGATCTAGGTCTTCTTCCCAACCCGTGACACTATGTTGCCATCATAAAACGAGCCTATAAACCCGGAACCCATATCAACAACTTCAATCCTATCACCTCTCTTAAATTTCATTGTTTTACAAGAGATTTTTGTTGAAATGGAACAACATATAAAGAAATACATAACATAACAAGCTTAAAATACACATTATTCGGATTTATAAAATTTTTTATGAAAATCAACGGAAGAGATAAAATTCATAGGTAAATTATCGTTTTTTTAAAATTTTTTTGTACATTTATCGGTTTTTTAAAACTTTCTTGAAGTTCATCGGACAAGACAATCTTCATTGCAAAAATATCATTTTTTTTCCAAATTTTTTGAAATTTCACGAAGTAGATGAAATTCACCCGAAATGCGTCGAAGGCGACGAAATTCAAATAAACGCGAATTCGGTCGTTTTTTGAAAACTCACGGGGCCGCTAACTTTCTTTCGAAAACCATGGATTTTCAGAAGATGTTTTTGGCTAGAAAACTATCGGCTCAGACAGATTTGGTCGCAACTTTCACGTCACCTTTACACGTGTCAATATGTGACTGGTTACGAAAACTCACGTCACGATTCCCAATCTCACGTTCCCGATTAGTTTGGTGGACTAGTTTGTTAATTAAAATCACTTTTGGACTAATTTGGTATTCTCTCTCCTATTTTGGACTAATTTGGGAATTTTCCCCAAAATAAATATATTGTTGTATATTATGTTTATTAGTGGGAGAATTTTGAAAATAGTCCTTTTTAAGAGAGAGATTTTGAAAATAGTCCAAAAAATTTTGGATTCCCAAAATAGTCCTTCGAAATCTATCTCCCACGTGAGATTGGGATTCGTGACGTGAGTTTTGGTTGTCCTATCACACACTGACACGTGTCACTTCAAAGACAAAGTTTCAGAGAAATTTGACTTGGCCGATA
This sequence comes from Bidens hawaiensis, assembly GCF_021521415.1. Lineage (NCBI taxonomy): Eukaryota > Viridiplantae > Streptophyta > Magnoliopsida > Asterales > Asteraceae > Bidens > Bidens hawaiensis. The sequence continues at coordinate 512,750 of NW_027491031.1, read as the reverse complement.
GTTTTCAAGTCAAAATAGTTTTCTGAAAAACCATTGTTTTGGAATGAAATTTGTCCGTCACGTTAGGTTTCAAAAAAGATGATTTTCGCGTTTTTTTGAAATGCATCTCCTCGGGCGCATTTCAAATGAATTTCGTCTATTTTTGCAAAAAAGACGTGTTGTTAAAAAAGATAGATTTTGTTACAAAGTATTTTAATTCGATGGTTTTTTGATGAAACATATCTGTTTTTGCATTAAAAGAATATATATTAGAAAAAGTAAATTTATCCACCCACCGCCATCATAACCACCACCACCCACCGTCATCATCCACCACCACCACCACCCACCGCTATCATCAACCACCACCGCCATCATCCACCACCACCACTGCCCACCGCCATCATCCACCACCACTGCCCACCGCCATCATCGCCCACCACCATCATCCACCACCATCACCACCACCGCCCACCGCCATCATCCACCACCGCCCACCACCACCACTGCCCACCGACATCATCAACCACCACCCACCGCCATCATCCACCACCACCACGCACCGCCATCTTCCACCACCACCGCCATCATCCACCACCACCCACCACATTCTTAATACTTGCCATATTTTTAAAATTTTTATAAAAATCATCTAAGGAGATTAAATTCGTTGGGAAATTATCGTTTTTTTAAATTTTTTTGAAAATCATATAACAAAACTAAGTTCACTGAAAAAGTATCGTTTTTTTCCATCTTTTTTGAAATTTCACGTAGTAGACGAAATTCATTTGGAATGCGTCCGAGGAGATGAATTTCAAAAAAACGCGGATAACTATGACTTTGAAACCTCACGTGACGGACAAATTTCATTCCAACACAATGGTTTTTCAGAAAACTATTTTGACTTGAAAACTATCGGGCAAGTCAAATTTCTCTGAAACTTTGTCTTTGAAGTGACACGTGTCAGTGTGTAATAGGACAACCAAAACTTACGTCACGAATCCCAATCTCACGTAGGAGATAGATTACGGAGGACTATTTTGGGAATGCAAAACTTTTTGGACTATTTTCAAATTCTCTCTCTTAAAAAGGACTATGTTCAGAATTTTCCCTTATTAGTATGCGTTTACGTTATCATTAGGTATCCAGAGTTTGCATTCTGTTTTCTATATAGGTAATGAAATGAATCATTAATATTATATTATTTGGTTTTTTATTCTCCGTGAATAAAATTAATCATTGTTTTATGTTGTTTGATAGGCTATAAAGACAAATGAATAAAATACAAATGACAAAAACACAAAACACCAAGATTATGTATATGAAGAAAAACATCGTGTCTGATGTTTTAAATATATGAACTAAAACAACTAAGTATATTATCAAACACATCTCATAGCTTTATCAAGATGTGAACCTTAAATAAAACACAACCTTCGGTGAAAAAGATAAATATAAAAAAAAACTCACATAAATCGTCATATATCAATATGCAATGTTCTTAAGGTCCCACCATTCTCATGCTTAACTTGGTGTGCATGCTTTATAGTATGCGCATTAGGTTAACCGTAGAAATGTTTGAACCTTAAGGGCATGATTGGCATTGCAGAGAAGACTACCTAATTGAAGAATGACATTGATCCCATGTTTTATGTTTGTTTTAGACATTTACGTTTTGTATATGAAATTTGTATTTGGTTGGAAAGACTTGTTTTGAGATTTTTGAAAGATTCCGTTGTGAAGAAACACTAAGTGACCCCGGGCAAATTACGGATAATCTGGGGGTTAAATAGATGTTTCCCACGAGGATGAGGTCCAGCAAAGAAATTTGTTCTTCAGGTTACCTGCAAAACAGACACCGTAAGCTCGTCACTGAGAAGGGGGGGTTCCTCCTTGTGACCACCCTCCGGCGTGAGAATCAGACTAGATTGCTCTGAATATAAGTGTATATTAAGAGATTACTAGAGAAGATAAGATAATGAGATATCAGATGATGTCCTTACCATTCCAAGGTGTTGGAGTATTTATAGCCGAAGGTAGGTTTCCAAGAAGGTACAGCCGGCTGAATAGTATCCATGTTCTACCAACAGTGGGCTACGCTACGCACAAGCCATGCTGGTTGGTGGATAGGCTGCGGCCGATAGTGACAAGGCAGGCTGTATACTGTTCCTTTACTGCCGGCTATGCACTGTTCCACCAACTGTAGGCTACGCACGTCCCACAGTGAGGGTCGGTGAGTAGGCAGCGGCTAATAGTGACAAACAGTACTAGAGGGTGCTCCTCCTCGTACTGTTGTCGGTGAGCTGTCACCCTGTGATTGGTTCATGGGCTGTTTTGGTCAGATTGTCTATTCTGCCCATACCTTGGCAGGTATAGTACAAAAGATCTTCCAGAAGCATACGGATTGGCTCATTTGGGCGGGAGTATTCCCGCCTTGCTCATTCCTTCAGGTGACATTACTGAAGTATCGAGTTAGTGCCTTGTGCGTGTAGCCTTGCTATCAGTGCGGGTAGCCTTCCCTGATGGCTTGTATCCGCAGCTGTGGGAACAAGCAGGGTACTTCACCATTGGGAGGCTTTCCCTGCGGGAACAGCTGGCGTACTGCGCGTAAGGTCTTCTCTGAGCATGGTGGGTCCTGCGGAAGCAGTTGGTCCTTGCGCAGACGTCCCTCTTCAAGGTGAGTCTTGCGGGTCCAACTGGGCTCTGCTGGGACCTACCTCTTCAAGTCCCCCCAGTCCAATGTTCTTCTCATGAATTATTAATAAGTGAGGTGAACTTTTGGACTTTATCAAGGGGTTTTGAAAAGGGTTTTTAGTTTTAAGGTTTTCCGTGGGGATTCTTCCCGCGGTTTTCCTAATGTCACGCAGAAATTCCCGACTTTTCTGCTTGATCTTTGGGTATGAAGCGGGTAGGTCTGTAACCTCCTCGCAAGTCAGGAGCGTTGAGTCCCACTTGTGTGGATTCTCCATGAGGTTTTGGTAGTTTTGAACATAGTGATCAATTATGTTAAAACCACCAATTCCATCTTGGAGTTTCAAACAATATAGTTCTCGACGTTCCCGCTATGCGGGGATGTTATTCCCGTTTCCGCAAGCATGGCCCAGAAGATCCTTCTTGGTTTGAATTCCCTGCGGAGCGCTAAGTATGTGAAGGGTTTTGCCTTGACACTGTACCCGCACTCGTCTTACGGTTACTTTACTTCCAAGGTATTCCTGGCGTCAATTCCCTGCGGGTGCTAAGTATGTGAAGGGTTTTGCCTTAACACTATACTCGCACCTGTCTTATAGTTACTTGGTTGCCAAGGTAAGGGGTATTTTCCCGCTTACTTTTGAATCTTTTTGAAATTTTGAAATTCGAAGAGTTGGTGAAAGGATAAGAACAGTCCAAACTGTTGAGACGTCGTCCGACGGTTTCTTCTGACAGTGTCAGGAGGTGCAGGAAGTTATGGCGACGTGACAGTATATGGTCATTCCAGGCGCTTTTTCAGGCGCTTGGGAGCGAATTTTCGGGCGCGTGGCCGCGAAATTAATGGCACGCGTCCTTTCAACAGCTGTTGCCAGCTTTCTCATTGCCACGTGTCATAGTTTCATTGCACCTGCGATTTCTCTCTCTTCCGCATTAAATTCATCGCATTAATTGCGATGAGTATATAAAGGGGGAGAGGGTCCTTTGCAATCCACACTTTCACTTCTCTTCATCTTCTAAACGATTTCCGGCGAATACTCACTATTCCGTCGAGCATTCTTCTGAAATCGTTTTTCTGTACATCCAAACATGTCTTCTTTTGCCGAGGAGTCTGACGTGTTCGTCGAGAATCCTTCGTCCACTTCTGATAAGGACGATAAGAGTACAGCTGGCGAGTGCCAGTGTGCTCTTCCGGCCGACCTGTATCGGTACGTCGTCCGGAAGTTCATGCTCGAGTCGTTCGAGCCTGAGTTTCCGGAGCCACACCAGACGGTGTACGATGCCCCCCAGGGCAAGATAGGGGTGTACGCTGCATTCTTCGTTTATGGGAATCTCAGGTTCCCACTGACGAAGTTTGTATACCGTGTCTTGGAGAGGCACGGCGTGCATCTGACGGAGGTACACCCGATGGCGATCGCCAAGATCTGCCACTTTGAGTGGGTGTGCCTCATTCTGGGCGTGGAGCCCCATGCTGACCGGTTGATGACCTTCTATTCTTGGAGGTGCATCCAGGGGTGGTACACCTTGGTCAATCGGATCAAGGGGTTGAAGATCTGCGCTACCGAGCGCAGTCTTCGGTCGTGGAAGCGTGAGTTTTTTTATATCTCCGCTCGCGTCATCCCCCTTGCGATGACCTTTAAGAATGGGAGAGCACTCCCCGCCCTTCACGCCCTCAACTACCAGGAGGCGGAGTGGTTCGCCAAGATCTCCCGGGTCCAGACTCCGGTATACCGCTTTGCGGAGTCTGGGATGGTGATGCTTGGGATGAGCCGGGTGTGGAAGGAGGCGTCACAGGTTCCCATCGTCCTCGAATACGGTTTGAACTCTGTTCCTTACGGTATGCTCTTTCTTATTTGTTTATATAGGTTTGTCTTCTAACTGTTTGTTTCTTTTATTTCAGAGGGGAACGACTTGCAGTCGCTCCTGCATCCGCGGGAGGCTGATAGTCCCGCTCGGATGGGTACTCGTGCTCTAGATGAGAACGAGTTGCCCATCCTTGAACAGACGGCGGATCGGTTCGTGGAGGTCTACCCGCCAGGCCACGAGATCCTGAGCGCCAGGCGGCCAGGTAAGGAGTTATTCAACCCTCGATCCCTCAATGCTGAAACATCTGCTGGAATTCCTCTAATCTTGTGTTCTGATGAGGAATCCGCAGATGGTCCTCCGTTGGTGCGGAAAAAGACGGCTGCCGGCGGGAAGAGGAAGGCGAAGGTGGCCTCCACTGCCGATCCGGTGCCTCGGTCTGATTCAGAGACCGAGAGCGAGGAGGTGGCGGGGAACCCTGGTGGTGATAAGACCACTGCTCCGGAGGCTGCGACGACTGTCACCTCCGGAGAGCCCAGGATGACGACGGTGAGCGGCGTAAAGAGGCCGGCTCCATCGGGTTCGTCCCCGCCTGTTCGCACTTTTAGGCTCAAGAAAACCCGTAAGTACAAACTTCCTTTACTTTTAACTTCATAGCTTTCCATCATTAATACTTATCTTCTTTGTGCAGGCGTGGATGCTACCGCATTCCAGGGTGGAGCGGGGAGGAGCACCTCCGGACCCATGACGGTAGGCTTGGTCAGCCTACCTGAGGTGATGACCCAGGCGGCTGCGCCTGCTTCAGTTGGTTCAGTTGCTCACCCAGTTGAGCCAACTGTTCCAACTGTGATGACATCACCGCCGGCTGTCAGTGCCTTATTTACCGAATTTTTCACTGAGCCGGCGGTGACTGTTTCAGCGGACTCCTCCGCAGCGGCGACCACGGTTGTGAGTTCACTTACGCTGAGTTCACCTCCGTTGGTTTCTACTACCGCGGCGGCCTTCACCATGCCTCCGTCATCGGCAACGACGGCCGATCCTTCAGGTATGCTTGGGGCTTCTCGCCAACCTCTGCCTCCTTCCCATCTGCCTGACCTCTTGGACGGATTTCCCTTCGGTTCAGGTGATGGGTTTGGCGGCTATCGGCCTGTTGTCGACCCTACAGGTGCGTAGGGTTCTTTTGGCCTTTTTTTTTATATCATCTTTTCCTAACTGCTTTTTGTTTTTTGCAGTGTCGGATTCCAATGAAGTGTATGTTCCACGATGGAACATCCGCCGAGGAACAACCCTTCGCACGCCTGTGGAGTGCGTGGAGTGGGCTCGTCACGCAGCTCCCAGTGGTGCGTTGGGGGAAGCCATGGCTAGCTACCAGGAGGGTAGGCTAACCAATGAGCTTCGGGTTCTCCTGGCCCGGATGCAGCCGCGCGTCGAGCTGCTTTGTCGTGAAAACGACAAGTTAAAAGCAGCTCGTATCCAAGAAGTAGCTCAGGCGCGGGCTGTCCGGGAGGAGAATAGGAGGCTCTCCGCCGTTGCTGCGGAGAAGGAGAAGGCCTTCAAGGCCCTTGAAGTTGAAGTTCAGGCCCGTCTCGAGGCCCGTTCCAAGGCTGCCCAAGCTGTTAACGAACAGCTTCGGCTGGCTAAGGAAACTGCTCGGAACGCAACTGAAAGGGCCACCAAGGCTGAAGCTGTTGCTGAGCCTCTACGCCTCGAGAATGAGGAACTTAAAGCCAAACTAGAGGCGCTCCAACAGGCTCATGATGCCTTGGCGATGGAAGACGCCAAGAAGCTCCAAGAGATCTTGGACCAGAGGGGGGTGCTTGACCACACTGAGCGGAAGCTAAAGGGCGTTGAAGAGGCTGCGGCTAAAGAAGTGTTGCTTGCCAACCTCAACAAAAGTGAAGCCGAACGCGCCCGTAACCAAGCTCAAGCTGCCCTCCAGGAAGCTCTGGTTACCAAGGAATGGCTTCTTCGAGAAGCGTTGTCTCAGGTATGCGTAATTTCATATCTTTACACTTTTCTTTGCACATAGAAAAGGTTTTGACACTTGTATTTTTTCTTGTAGGTTGTGCATCGAGTCTTTACGGACACATCATACGATGATGCCATGAGCGCAGCCCTCAACGCTTCTCATGAGGGTGGGGAAAAGGCCGGCTTCCTGCTTGGTCTAGGGTTCGTTGAGAAAGGCATCCCGCCTTCCAACTTCCCTTTGTATGATGTGGATACTGAAGCTGTTTGACCAAGTAGTGAACCAGTATGCCGCCTTCCCGCATCCGGTGGTGGAGAAGGTGAACGAAGTTGCTGCTGCTGATGATGGGCTAGCTATCCTTAAAGCTTTCCTTGAACCGCCACGCTCTACTGATGGTGCGGGTCCAAGTGGAAGTGGTCCTGAAGCTTGATCCTGAAGATCCCTTTCCACCATTAGTGTAGATTTTTATTTTTGTATAGCTTCTTTTGTATGCGGGTATGCACCCAGCAATCTTTGTAATATTTGAATTTTGATGGAATAAAGATTATGTGCTAATTCCTTGCCTTGTTTATTTTACGCATGTTTTGATTTAACTTAGCAATTTCTTTAGTACTTAGATAAGTTAACTTTTTAACGTGGCAGATTATAAGTTTATGCTTCCTCTTTCATGATTGTGCGGGTATGACCGTCACTTACACTTAGGATGGCTTAACTTTACTTATATCTGACCTGCGTGGAAGTTTTCCTCATCATTTCCTTTGAAATTTTCTAAGTGTTTAGAATAAGTTAACCTTTGAACGTGGTAGATAATAGGTTGAAGTTTTGCTTCCTCATTCGTGATTGTGCGGGTAAGACCGTCACTTGCACTTAGTAGGATGGCTAAACTTTTCCTACATCTGACCTGCGTGGAGGTTTTCCTCATTCTTCTGTTAGAAATTTTCTAAGCATTTTGAATAAGTTAACCGTTCGGCGCGCGGTTGTCAATAGGTTAGTTCAGTTTCCTCTATCATGATTTGTGTGGTTAGGACCGGCACTTTCATTTAGTGGGATGACCAAAGTTTACCTATGACTGACCTGCGTGAAGGTTTTCCTTTTCTTTTGAAATTTTTACCGTTTTGTGTTTATGCGGGTTTTGCCGCCTTCCACACGTAACGACTTACTTCTTCCCATATTTATGCGTTGAATACCCGCACATCAGTGTGGTTCATAAGTATAAAGGTAAGGTTATCAACACATTGTGAAAGGAGAATCATTTCCATTAGAAGTGGCTGTAGGCCTTTTATTTACAAGTTTGGAATTGATCTACATATAACATTTGCGTAATTGAGCTCCATTCCATGTTCTTGGGATGGGAGTGCCATCGAGCCTTTCGAGCCGGTATGCGCCCTTTCCCAGAACTTCTTTGATAATGTATGGCCCTTCCCAGACCGGGGCCAGTTTTCCTGGGCGTTGTTGGTTCGAAGCCTCGTTGTTACGCAGTATGTAGTCTCCTACATTGAAGTTGCAGAGTTTTACCCGCGTGTTGTAGTACTTTTGCATTTGTCGCTTGTAGTTCTCTTCACGCACTGCGGCTAAGTCTCTGCGTTCCTCGGTTAGCATAAGGTCTAACCGTCTTTCCGCATCATTGTCTTCTGGCTGAATCAAGACCCTTGGTGAGGGTAAACCAATTTCGACCGGGACCATGGCTTCAGTGCCATAAGTGAGACTGAACGGGGTTTCTCCCGTACTGGCCTTTTTCAGCGTTCTGTTTGCCCAAAGGACGTGCGGAAGCTCGTCCACCCAGCCGGATCTGTGTTCCAAGAGTCTTTTCTTTATGCCTTCGACGATGCTCTTATTTGCTCTTTCTACCTCACCATTACCCTGCGGGTGCGCCACTGAGGTAAAAGTGTGGGTGATTTGAAGTTCTTCCAGCCACTTTTGTAGATTCTTGTCAGCAAAGTTGGTGCCGTTATCGCTCACCAAATTCTGTGGAAGTCCAAAACGACAAATAATAAATTCCCAAATAAATTTTTTGATATGTTTCGCGGTTGTTTGGGCTAAGGGTTTTGCTTCTATCCACTTGGTGAAGTAGTCGATGGCTACCACTAGGAACTGAACATTTCCTGCTGCTGTAGGAAATGGGCCTGTCACATCGATGGCCCACTTCTGAAATGGCCATGAAGAGGTGACTGGAACAAGTTCATTTTTCGGGCGATGCGTGTTGGGTGCGTAGAGCTGACAAGACCTGCACTTTCTGATGTATGCCAGCGCATCCGTATGCATCCCCGGCCAAAAGTATCCCGCGTTGTTTAGCTTAGCTACAACAGCGCGTGGACCTGCGTGTACTCCACAGATGCCTTCGTGTACTTCCCTTAGGAGGTAGTCAGCATCTTGGTTGTCCACACATCTTAAGAGTGGACCAAGAAAGTTACGTCTGTAAAGGATGTCATCGATGAGTTGATAATTCAGTGCTTTACAGCGTAGTTTTCTTGCCTGTGTTTTTGACTCTGGTAGTGTACCTGCCGCAAGGTAATTTATTATTGGTGTCATCCACGTTTCTGTGCCGGTTTGGATGACACAAATTTCCTTGTGCGGGACTGAAGGTGCCTCGAGGAGTTCAATGCTGATGTCCTTTCCCAAGTGGGTGAAGGTTAATGATGCAAGCTTGCTTAACGCATCCGCAGATTTGTTTTCACTACGCTTGACGTATATGACTTTGCAATCGTTAAAATCGCGCAGAAGGGTTTTTGCTTGTGCGAGGTACAGGGCCATTGTGTCGTTCACGGCCTTGTACGTCCCGTTGATTTGGTTGGCTACTAACATGGAATCCACGTGGGCTTCCAAGTGTTTCACTCCCATCTTACGCGCAATTCTCAGCCCGGCCAAGAATGCTTCATACTCGGCTTCGTTATTCGTACTTGGAAAATCCAGTCGAATAGCGTAAGTGTATTCTTGGCCTGCTGGGTTGGTTAGTTTCAGCCCTGCGCCTGAACCCTCGTTACTGGCTGCTCCATCAGTGTAGAGTCGCCAGACATCATTGATGTCCTGTGCTGGAGAGGGTTGAGCCTCTTCCTGGCACTCTTTTTCCCGCGATGCAGGCACTTCCGCAATAAAGTCGGCCAAAACCTGGCCTTTTATGGCTGGTCTTGGCTTATACTTTATCGCGTATTCCCCCAACTCAATTGCCCATTTGGCTAGGCGTCCCGATAACTCTGGTTTGCGTAGAACGTTTGCAAGTTTGAAGTTTGAGAGAATGGTGATTGGGTGACCCTGGAAATATCGTCTTAACCTGCGTGAAGCGTGTATAAGTGCTAAGACTAATTTTTCGAGGGTAGAGTACCGGGTTTCTACGTCTGTTACGGCTGACATAATAGATTGGCATCTGAATGCCTTTCCGTTCAACTAGCAGGACCGCCCCGATTGCTCTATCTGTTGCGGAAAGGTATAGGATTAACTCCTCCCCCGCTTTTGGTGCTGTGAGCGTTGGGAGTTCGATCAAGCGTGACCGAATCTCCTGAAAAGCTGCTTCCGCTTCTGGTGTCCAGCGGAAGTGCGTTTTCTTTAAACAGTTTCTCAACGTTGACACGAAAGGAAACGACTTATCCGCGTGGTTTGCCAAAAAGCGATTAAGTGCGACTAGTCGTCCATTCAGTGTCTGAGCCTGTTTGATGGTAGTAGGTGATTCCATTTTGATAATGGCTTCGACCTTTTCAGGGTTCGCTCTGAAGCCATCTTTAGTGACGATGACCCCCAAGAACTTCCCTTCTTCCATTCCAAAGGCACACTTGCTCGGGTTGAGCTTCATGTTTATCTTCCTGAGCGTGTTGAAAGTTTCTTCGATGTCTTTCAACATCGCTTCTGCGTCAGGGCTTTTGATGACCAAGTCATCCATGTAGACTTCCAAGTTCCTCCCAATTTGGGCATGAAACTGGTTGTCCATCAGGCGTTGGTATGTGGACCCGGCATTCTTAAGTCCAAATGGCATCATTTGATAACAAAATGTGCCATCGGGCGTCCGAAAAGCGGTTTTGTCCTGATCATCAACGGCCATGTGGATTTGATGGTACCCCTTATACGCATCCAGGAAGCATTTAAGGCGAAACGGTGCTAACGAATCCACCTTAAGATCAATTTCGGGTAACGGATAACAATCTTTGGGGCATGCTTTGTTTAAGTCCTTGAAATCTATGCACATGCGCCATTGTTTGTTATTCTTCGGTACCATAACGGGATTTGCAACCCATGTTTGATATCTGCTAACGCGTACGATGCCTGCGTCAAGGAGTTCCTTGACTTGGGTTCTACACGCGTTAGTTTGTTCTGGCCCCCATTACTCTGCGCTTTTGTACGACTGGCGTAACAGCCGGATCGCACTTGAGCTTATGCTCTGCCTTACTTCGGGGTACACCAGTCATGTCAGCTGGTGTCCACGCGAAGATGTCAGCGTTTTTCTGTAGTAAGCGTTTGAGTAAGGTGCGTGTGGGATCAACAACTGTTGGGCCAATGGTAACGGCCTGGTCAGGGTATTTGCCATTGAAGGCCCATCTTTCCGGTTCGGTGATGGTTGGTTTAGCCATCTTTGGTTTGGGTTTAGATGAGACAGATGAGATGCATACCTGGGAATGCCGGTGATCATCGCTACACCCTCAGCTGTTGGCCATCCCATCATGCCGTGGACTGAAGATACCACGGCGTTGAATCTTGCCATCCCGTCTCTTCCGAAGAGAATGTCGTATGTGTGGTGTGGCTTCCTCATCACGACAAAATCCACATCTTCTGTGCGTGAGTGATTCCCGTCCGTAAGAGTGACGGGGAAAGATAGGATACCCAGGGGGGTGTTTATGCTGCCGTCGAACCCTTCCATCGAGGCGTAGACCGTTTCCAGGCGTTCCTTGTCTTCGTCATCTAGCTTGTCGAAGAACTGCCTGTACATCACCGTTGACGAGGCGTCGTTATCAGCAAGAGTGCGAGAAGTGATGTAGTGCCCCAGCTGGCTTTTGATGACGATAGGGCCTTCTTTGCTGGGTCCTCCTAGCACTCGCGAGAAGCGCACCTCAGCTTCCTTCCACGCGCATGGTTCTGTCGCTCGCCTTTTTCTTCCTCTGATGTTGCCATGAACCATGTTGATGCTGATGTCAACGGGCTTTCGTCCGTTGCCTCTGTACCGGTTATCATTCCTTCCTCCCTTCTTGATTGATGCCACAAGGTGTGCAAGTCTTCCATCCTTGACGAATGTTTCAACAATATCCTTTAAGGATGTACACTCCTCCGTACTATGACCTTTTGTCCCGTGGAAGTCACAGGATTTGCTTTGATCCGCATTAGGTCGCTGCCGGATCATTGGAGCTTTTGGCCATGGTTGTTTTTCGGTGGCAAATATCCCCGTGACGCTTTTGGTGAGTGGCGTCCACCGGTGTTTTCGGCTTGAAGGGTGTGTGTTATCCCTTCCGCCAACAAGAGGGCGAGAGCTGGATGAGGTGTCAAAGTTTACCCTTGACTGCCAAATACCTAGCTTCCTCTTTTTGTTCTGCCGGGCGATCCGAACATTGTTTTCTCTAGTCCTTTGCGTGTAGAGGTGTGTACTCTGGGGAAGATCCCTTCCCAGTTGCTTCTCCGTCTCGGCAAAGCGCTTGGCCGCCGTCATGATGGCATCCCATGTGGATGGCATGCCGTCCTTACCCGTCAATGTGCGGATAAGCTCTGGGTATTCGGCGCCCTGGATGAAAGCGGCGCGAACAAGATCTTCACTTATGTTGCCCAGACTCAGCTTTTTGGAGTTGGAGCGAGTGATGAAGTCTAGTAAAGATTCATCCTCCTCTCTAACGCAGTTGAGGATCGTCCACTGTTCTTCAGTATATTTCCTCTGTTGGCTGAAGTGTTGGCTGAACTTGTTCTGAAAGTCCGCCCAATCATAGATGTGGTGGACCGGTAAACGATCGAACCATGCCCTGGCCGCTCCAACCAGAGTCATCTGGAACATATAACACCACGTGGGTTCCGTCCAGTTACTGACGGTTGCCCCCGCAATGAATCTGTTCAAGTGGTCGTCTGGGTCGGATAGACCATCATAAGTGCCGATGTTGGACATTTGTTTGGCACTTCTCGGGGCGATTGCTTCCGCAATGTCGCTTGCAAACTTGGACTTTCCTGCATTTGCAGCAGTTGGTCTAAAGGTTTTGGAGAAGTCACGTGGGTTTCTCCCCGCGTTCGTTGGTTTAAAGGTTTCTCCAAAATTCCTTGTCGGTTGGGAGTCCGTTTCCTTACGCTTCCCTTTTGCCTTATGGCGAGGGTTTGCGTCGGTATCGGATTCTTCCCGCTCATCGTCCGAGTACTCGCACTCACTGTTCATGTTGAGATGTTGGCGAGTACTGCCGAATTCGTCAGCCTGTTGAAGTGAACGCAAGCGTTCATCCAACTCAGCTTGGAACTCTTTCTGACGTGCTTCGGCCCACGCCTTAACTTGATCGAGTGTTTGGCGAGGGACCCTCGTCCGTTTCTCCAACTGGGCATCAGTGAACCCCAGTGAAATATTGTTTACTGCACTTGTCCCGGCTTGGGTAACCGGGGTAGTGTTCGTAAAATTTGTATAACCGCCGGTGTTCCCCCCAGTTGCTGGGGTTGTGGTTACCGGGGTTTCTTGGTCACTTACTGGCTTTGGGACCGGAGTAACATTAACCATTTCTTCAGAAATTTTGAAAAAACTAAGAATTAGTTCTAGCTTTTATGCACGGATGGCGCCAATGAAGAAACACTATGTGACCCCGGGCAGATTACGGATAATCTGGGGGTTAAATAGACGTTTCCCACGAGGATGAGGTCCAACAAAGAAAGTTGTTCTTCAGGTGACCTGCAAAACAGACACCGTAAGCTCGTCACTGAGAAGGGGGGGTTCCTCCTTGTGACCACTCTCCGGCGTGAGAATCAGACTAGATTGCTCTGAATATAAGTGTATATTAAGAGATTGCTAGAGAAGATAAGATAATGAGATATCAGATGATGTCCTTACCATTCCAAGGTGTTGGAGTATTTATAGCCGAAGGTAGGTTTCCAAGAAGGTACAGCCGGCTGAATAGTATCCCTGTTCTACCAACAGTGGGCTACGCTACGCACAAGCCATGCTGGTTGGTGGATAGGCTGTGGCCGATAGTGACAAGGCCGGCTGTATACTGTTCCTTTACTGCCGGCTATGCACTGTTCCACCAACTGTAGGCACGCACGTCCCACAGTGAGGGTTGGTGAGTAGGCAGCGGCTAATAGTGACAAACAGTACTAGAGGGTACTCCTCCTCGTACTGTTGTCGGTGAGCTGTCACCCTGTGATTGGTTCATGGGCTGTTTTGGTCAGATCGTCTATTCTGCCCATACCTTGGCAGGTATAGTACAAAAGATCTTCCAGAAGCATACGGACTGGCTCATTTGGGTGGGAGTATTCCCGCCTTGCTCATTCCTTCAGGTGACATTACTGAAGTATCGAGTTAGTGCCTTGTGCGTGTAGCCTTGCTATCAGTGCGGGTAGCCTTCCCTGATGGCTTGTATCCGCAGCTGCGGGAACAAGCAGGGTACTTCACCATTGGGAGGCTTTCCCTGCGGGAACAGCTGGCGTACTGCGCGTAAGGTCTTCTCTGAGCATGGTGGGTCCTGCGGAAGCAGTTGGTCCTTGCGCAGACGTCCCTCTTCAAGGTGAGTCTTGCGGGTCCAACTGGGCTCTGCTGGGACCTACCTCTTCACGTTGCATTTGAAATGAGAGTTTACAAATTAAGAACTATTACACGGGTAAATAACTAAATTCAACTGTCGATATTTCCGAGTTCAGTTGTTCGGAATGCTTCTGATAAGTTAGTGTTTTATTATGAATATCTCACTTGTATAATTAATGTTAACACTTAGAAATAATGACCAATAAATATTCAAGTAATTATAAATAAAATGACAACAAGGCTCCACGTTATGGGCGCGAAAATGGGCGGCCTTAGGGCGCGAAGGCGCGGAACACCGCTAGAGGCAGCAATGGCGGGGGCGGCGAGGGGGTGGGGACTAGGGGTGGCTTTGGAACGTCGGGCGCCGTTCTCTCTCTCCATTTCACACACACACACACACACACACATATATATATAGAGGGAGAGATATTTTGAGAACCATGTTGAGTTTTAAGAACTTAAGAACTCACTTCTAGACCACACATTTAATTAAATGGATTGAAATATGTGGTTGAGATTAAATCTGGCAAAAAAGTCAAAGTAGGAGAGAAAATAAATATGTAAGTGGTTACACTAACTTTTACGTCCGTTACAAATGTGTAAAAAGTCGACTCGGTGCGTAAAAAATTCTGTAATTTTTTTACGTGTATGTAACTTACATATATTACGCATGTGTAAAAAAAATTCGAAAAAAAAATCGTTACACTGAGTTCTTTCGAGTTCTTAAAACTCAAAGTGGTTCTCAAAAGAAATCAATCCTATATATATATCTGTGGGTGCGCAAGCGCGTGTATATAAGGGGCGCCTAAAAGGCTTTAAACCACATCGGGACGTTATAGGTTGAGGCTTTGATGTCCCCAGTGATCACGTGGCACTATGAAGGGGTTTCGATGCCCCCCCCCCCCACCATAGAGAATGATATAATGTTAAATATATATGTTTACCTTGTTTATTTTATTTAATATTTTAATTGTTTTTGTTCGTTTTTAGTCGAGATTTGTATACTACTAACATTTCTATGTTTCGTAGGTTCCGGGATTTGATCGTGATTAAAAAGGGCAAAAAAACAAGCTAAATCGAGCCAAAACGGAGATTCGGAACGCGTCAGGAAGAACCAGAACAGAGAACCAGTCAGACCGGGCCAGTCTGACTGGCCCCCCTTAAAGAAGCACGCCGCGCCGCGCTTAGGGGAAAGGCAAAAAGCCATTAGCGCGGCGTATAGGCACTGCTGATGGGTTTTTAACTCATTTTTGGTTAATGTCGGGCCTTGTTTTCGCTATTTAAACACCTTTAACTTAAACTGACATAACCTGAAAGCCACCAGCTGATTTTGAGAGTTCTTGGAACTATCTTTCGAGTTTCGTGGTGATTTTGAAGGCAAGAGAACAACCGGTGAAGTGTTTTACGTTCAAGATTGAAGACTACGAGTTTTATCGCCTTTAATATTTCGTTTCTCATTATTTCACCATGTTTTCAGTTTTATTTGCTTTGTTTGATTTAGACTATATGATGCTAGGCTAAACTTCATAAACTACCTAGGTCGTGATGAACCTTTGTTCGGTTTGATTTTGATTGGGATTTCTTTTCGTTATGGATTTTATGTTCTAAGTAAAGTATTGAGTTTGAATTAATTGATGCGTATGATTGCTTGGTTTTATTTACTTGGATTTATTGTTTCACATTACCCTTGGTGATTGTTTCATAGGATAGGGTTTTGTTAGGTCATTTACTATATGTTCTTGACTAGTTTATGATTGATATGCATTAAAATCATAGAAACAATAAAATCAATTAAATAGATAAAAGTGAGCTGCTGGCCTAGAAAGTTGTAAGGTGATAGGTTATTGATAGATTTTTGTTGGTCAGGATTGCTAGATTTAGTTCTTCGTAAGGAGTCCGTCTAGGTTTGAATGTCAGCTTAGTCTATTAAGTCAATTGGGTCTTCTTAACTATCTTTGATTTCCGTGTTGTAAGGTAGGATTTCGTCATAAAGATACTTAGACATAAATTATTAAATAACCGTAAGGAAGTTTAATTTATAAAACTGGTGAGTCTTAAAACTTGTTAGAAATTCATAGGTGTCTTCTTGAAGGTCAAGGGTCCTGTTCGGGTTTTCTGTCAAGGGTCTATTTTACGATCCCGGTTCCATAACTTAAGTTTCCCATTTGATTGATTGTCGTGACATTGGGGATTCTAGCCTAGGTAGTTATTTTCATCATCTGAGTTAATCTAAGTGTTTTAATAGTTTATAATATTTTATTTAATTAGGGTTAGGTTTAGTTAATTAATAATTAGTTTAAAACCCCCCTTCAAACATTATTATTAAATAGTCACGTCTTGTAGTTGAGTTTAATTAGCTAGTATACGTAATTTATAGAGTCTCGTGGGTTCGATATCCGGACTTACTTAGCTGTACTAGAGTCGACCGATACATTTGCCGGTTAGTAGTTTAAGTTAAGTTTAAGAGTCAAGAATTATTACTTAGTGTCTAGATTAGCTTATTTTTAGTTAATAATTATTTGACTACTTCAAGCACATCAAAGAACAACCTAAGCATTAATTTCGTTATTACATTTTATAACTATTAAAAAAACTGATAAAAATTAAGTTATATATATATATATATATTGGAGAGAGGAGTGGTGGCAACACATAACAAAAGGTCTAGTCTCTTGCAGTCGCAGATTGGAGTAGTAGTATTAAGAAAGGAATATGAAATGTCTTGTCATATGACAACACACATTCATTCACAATCTATCAGAATATTATTATGGAAGTACACCGTACCACAACATCCCAAATACTTTGTTTCACCTCTCTTAGACCATTTCCAATAGGAGTTTTTGGAGATTTTTGAAAGAGCAAAGAGTATGAGTTGGAGGAAAGAGATGATTAGGTGGAGAAGAGAATATATAATGAAATTCTTGTACAAGAATCTCTAAAAACATGTATGTGAGTGGAGAGGGAAGAGAGAGGAGAGAAAATATATTATAAAAAACTAATTTAGTGGGTCATATCTGATGTGTCATCTTAAAAACATCCCCAAGAATCACCTCTATTGGTGATGCTCTTAAAACATATTGAACCAAACATAGTGGAGCGCTATAGAGAGAAAAAACTTTATACTGTTGGGTACACCGTCTCCAAGGCGTTATGAGGGTGTTTTAGGGTCTCTTTTGTTTATGTTTCCGCAAATCAATAGTTTTGGAAATTTCTTCCAAATACTTTGTCGCCTCCGTTTTTTACTCGTCCAACGTGTTTGTCCTCCAATCAGTCCGTCCACACGAATTAGTTGAGCAAACAAGTTTCCAAACGAGTTTGTAAACAGATTACCCAAACGAGTTTGTTGAACAAATAGGTTGTCCCAACGAGTTTTTGAGCAAAACAAGTCGCCCAATTTGTTGAACAAATAGGTCGATCCTTGAGTTATTGATAGCACGTGGCGCATACTTGTTGAACAAAAGACATGTCATACACGCTTTCGAGAGTACCTAATATGATCTCAAAAGACTAAGGCGAGCAACTTGCCAAAATTGTGAAGATATCTAACCAACTTTATAGTGATCATAAAACGTAGAGAAACAAGCAAATTGATAGGAAATACGCAATAGAGAAATATATAACAGCCTTTGCGCTGATCTTACAAAGCATATTTGATGGTATCTTCACATGAAGATGATTATTATTATTAGTATTTTATATTGAAAAATTAAATTAACTTCTCTTTTACATTGTTTTAGAACTATCCTAATATTTGAGTGAGTCTTTCTAAAATATAATGCCAACCATATATATAAATTTTGACGCTCTAGGTTCGACTCACCCAGAAATACTATGAAGAAAGAAACTCATCAATATAATAAAACCTATTGATTGAGGTTTCAAACCTAAGATCTTAAGATCTCGAAGTCTAATGTTACTGGACCAGAAGACCACCGCAACAAACCGATATTTACGTATCTATTTAAGTTAAATATGCCAACTAAACAACATCTATCCATTTATTGTGTAGTGTCATACTTTTGGGTTTATTCCTTAGCTATATATGCATATCTATTTAAATAATACGAGTATTATTTATTTCAAGAGAGAATTTAGGGTAGGATGTAATAGAGTAGTAGGCTCACTTTCTCCGCGTTTCCTTAGGCTCGGCCCATGGGGGATCTCTCTCCATCTGATGACACCATCTTTAGATGCTACGTTAAACCTGTTTTTTTACCCTTAAAAACAGATGACATGCAAGCCTAAAGATTGCCTTTCACATTATTATATTATATTCCATCTCAATTCTATATTTTTATTTATTTATTTATTTATTTATTTATTTATTTATTATTCCAACCAGTATTTTCAAAATTGTCTTTTCCTCCTATAATTACGTTTCTTTTAATGAAAATTCATACACTCTTTAATCTACTTGTAAATTATACCTTTATTATTATATAAAATTACAGGACTTGTACTAGATCACACCGTTCGAAAAAAAAAAATCGTTACCCAACATACATTGATATCGCTAAGCCAAAGGTAATTTGATTAATCCTTTGAATACTTTTGAAATATAGTTTCTCTCTCCCCTTTCTTCCAAACTAGAGGTAGTAATTGGACGGATCTGTAACGATTATTCGTAATCTCAGTCTTATACCCGACGAGTATCAGTATGCATGTATGTTTGTTAGAAATCACCTATTAGGATTTCTAGATCTTACCTAAAAAGTTTAGAATATAAAAACTGAAGTTAAGCAAATTAGTAAATTGTTATATTACCTAGAACAAAAATGATAAAAATAAAATATGTATGGTGAAGCAAATATATATGGTTAATTTGAGTAAACGGATATGTTTGTTTCCGATAATCAGATCTGGTATTATCTTATAATACTATACTCGTATAACACCCAAAAACAGTTAAATCTTAATCACATACATGAATACCCCCATAAAATGTTTTAGATTTTCAATTCACCAGTTGAATTTGTTTTATTTTTACTTCCTATTGAAAACCATAAAAAAATAGTCCCACATTCTTCTTTATATAATTGGAATAATTCTTTTTCACAAAGCTATGGCACTGAAGAACAATAATTTGTTTCCAGTAGAATCAATTTTTTTATTTAAAATGAGAATTTGACTAACTATTTGCCCGCTTAATAGTCTCTCTTTCAGTTTTTTTTAATCACAACCTTTATAATACAATAAATTTACTTTTATTTTTTCTTGGAAACCCTAGAATCCTATTATAAAGATTTATTCTAATCTCACTTTAAAGTTTTATACCTTTTTCTTCTTGCAAACCCTAAAGAAACCTACAATTATAAATTACAGTCTTTTATTCACCAAGAAAGATTTCAACTCTATTTTCTTGAACCTAAAATCCCTTCCTTGATTCATCAAGAAAGAAGCACCAATAAACACATACACTTGAAAGCACACAAAGTATGCTGGCAGTACAGTGATGAGCAGGCTGCAGCTAGACATTTTGTAAGATTATTAGTCTTCTGTTTCTTGAGTTTAGGGGAAAAAAGTAGGATTCATACTGAGCAGAGATCACTCATCAAAACCCTTTTGTAACTTTCCATTTTGTCTTTTTGGTCAATGAGCTCATTTCTTTACAATTCATCTCTTACTTCACACTGTTTCACTTTAAAGGGGAAAAACTAGAGAGAGAGAGAGAGAGACAGAGACAGAGAGAGAGGAGGGTTTGACCAAAGAGATCCAGGTCATCATCATATCTTTCCTTCTTGCTCCTAACCACAAGAAGAGTCTAGAATTCAGGTTGAAATCTACTTTTACTTTGTATTTCTTTTTTCAACGACGAACATAGGCAAAACCCTCTAGAAATTGTGGTGCTACAAAGAGGGTTTGATAATGTTGTGAGCCCGAATCCACCTAGTGACGTTTCAACAGGCTTGAATCCGAGATTTGGCACGTGAATGGGATTTGAACCCGCTTCAAGAATTTGTAAAATAAAAAAAATAAAAACATTTTTTTTGTCATACATTAACATTTTAAAGAATTCTGATTTCATCTAGTTTTGTGGGTTCCTTTAAGCTTTCTAAAGTCTTTTCTGATTAGTTACACAACTTCACAATAAAATCTTTAGCCTGTTTTTGATCTCTTGTGTAGTCAAAGCTGATGCATCTTAGGTCTTCTCCCTCTAATATAATTCCTAGCATTTAATATATATATATATATATATATATATAGTATATATTATTTTAAGTGCAAAAAAGTCATCAATGATTGTTATCCCAAGAAGCATTACAAATCTAACCCTCAAAACCCTCGCCTTTAAAAAACTCACTTGCACAAGATCCAATCTTCTTAGCTCCTCTCTTCAATTCTAGTTCTAATTCACACCCTTCAATCTTCATAAAAATACAATCTTTTTCTCCACATTTTCCCAGTTTTTGTTAATAAATTCAAAAGAAGAATAAAACCCTTCAAGATCTACATATTATTCATTGGTGAAGCTAAAGAATTCAGAAAAAAATTCTTGGTATTTTATGAAAAAAATTCAGATCTAGCTAGTTTTGCAATCTCCTTGATTACAAGTATATGAATCAAGAACAATATATTGTATATTCATTTTTTTTATGCTTATTAATTTTAGTGTTACTATAGTGTTATGAACTTATGATCATAAACTTTAGTTTTTGATTCCAATATTTGTCAATTGTTATTGCAGAAAACATTATTTAACAATCTTGGTGCAAGAACAATCAAGAAATTAACAAATGGCTTCATCTTCAAATTCACCATGTGCAGCTTGCAAGTTTTTAAGGAGAAAATGCCAACCAGAATGTGTTTTTGCACCTTATTTCCCACCAGACCAACCTCAAAAGTTTGCAAATGTTCACAAAGTTTTTGGAGCCAGCAACGTTACAAAGCTATTAAACGAACTCCACCCGCACCAACGCGAAGACGCCGTGAACTCGCTTGCTTACGAGGCAGATATGCGTCTCCGTGACCCCGTTTATGGTTGCGTTGGCGTTATCTCGCTCCTCCAACACCAACTCCGACAACTCCAAATGGATCTTACGTATGCAAAATCCGAACTTTCCAAATACCAAAACCATTCCTTGAGCAGCGCCAGCGCTACTCAAGGAATAATTGCTGCTGCGGTAGCAACCCATCACCAATCCCTAGGAAACAACTTGATTTCATATTGTGGTGGTCGGGCCACCAGAGACCATCTATACCACCACCACCCACAATTTTTCACCTCTAGGGATCATCAAACGTCCGTCATACGGGCGTTTGATGTCAACAATAGTTACGACAACACGTCCGGTGTTCTCGCCATGAATATATCCGCGGGAGGTATCGGCCAGCACCCGCAATTCCAGACCCCACGTGGCACCGGTAACGATGATCTTCCAACGACAATCGATCCTTCTTAGGGTTTCACAGGTAATAATAATAATCCATAATTTTATTTATATGAAGTGTTTCTAATTTGATTAATATTTTTCATTGTAATGATACTACCACATATTGCTTGATGCTATCATAAGTTTATTTATACTGGAAACTTTATAATTATTATACCATCAGTTTTGTTTTGCTTATTTGATCTTTGTTGATAATATTATTATTGTTTCAAATTTATGTATGGAGATCAGGACATGAGTGCATGTACAGTAGTTGTGTTTCACATAACTTCAAACTTCTTTAGTATCTTTTGTTTGGTTTCACCAATACCAACTACCATTTTTGTGTGATGAAAACTAGGTGTAATGATTATACCTACGGTCTATTTCTGGTTTTACAGGAATAGGATGCTGGTCAAATTTATTATTTATACTTGTAAACTTTTACTGTTTTATATTAAATGTTACAATACCAATACATACACAATAGCATGCTAGTAAGACTGCATATGTAATTGTGTAATAAAGCTTCTTGGTCTCAAAGATAAAGCCTCAATGAATCGTTCATCAATCTTTTTATGTAAGGTTTGTGCCCCGCAAATTTAGATCTTTCGAGTTGTTTATGTTATGTGTTAGTAGCTTCTAGCCTCGATCGAGCGGGAAGATCTCATGGGTACTACAGATATATCATAATTCTCTAATTGAGATTCATTCTATATAATCAATCAGTATGTGCAATATCAATGCATACTTGGTATATGCATCATTCAATACACACTAAGCATAAACATTAACAAGTATAATAGACCAATTCTTAGTATAGTATCATTAGTACGCTTAATGTGAACACCAATGCATATTGTAGTATTAAGTGCATACACTCTATCATGATATTGTTAATATTTCAGTTATTTATGTATTGTTGCAAGATGGGCAAATAAACATGCCTAATTACCATATCCTTAAAGTGCACACGTTGCATCTTTGCTTGTGGCTCTCTACACTTTTTAAAATTTAGGCATATATAACTCTATTGTGAGAACACGCGTAACAATATTAATCATGTATTTTTTTTCAATCTTAAAAAGCATTAAATTTAAGAAATTGTTGAAATGGGATGCCTACTCTTGTGCATGTAAGTGAAAAAAAGAAATGAACAAATTAGTTTGGTGGTCTTTTTTTTCCATAGCATACATTTTTGTACGTAAGGAATATAAAATATAAAAAGTTTTGAACAGAAAATTAAATAATTTATGATCTATGGCTAGGATTTAATCTTATTATACTTTGGGCCATATTGAGACGCATATATAACCTCCTATGTATGTGTAATTGTGTATATGTTTGTATGCATGCATTGGCCGGGCTGTAGTCAAATAGAATCGAACAGAGCTTTGTTCATGTTCCTTCATTTAGCGTCAAACTAGCTTGTTCACGAACAGTTGATGCACGCTAAATGAACGAAATTTCTTGTTCGTTTTCGTTCGTTAAAGAACTAAACTTGTTTGTGAACGCAAACGAGCATGTACTATTTAAAAATGAATAACAAGGAAGAAAATTATTATGTCAAAATATAGAGTTAAGCGCTTGAGATAACAGTCATAAACATAATCATTCCCTAATTCACGATTTTATTATGATATGTCAACGAAACAAATAGATAATAAACAATAAATTAATTATAAAACTTAAATGTTAGGTTGATTATTATCAAACAAAAGAAATTAAAAAGATATAAAACAAACATTTAACTAATGAATATAAAAAACAAACATGCAAAAAAACGTAAACGAACCTAAATTAATGAACACATTAGTGAGCGCTCACAAACACAAATGAACGACTACGACCTCTGTTCATGTTCATTCATTTAAGCGAACAAAAAAATGAACAAAATTTCTTTTACGTGTTCGTTTGAACATAAACGAACTTCCAAGTTCAGTTGTTTACAGCTCTATGTATGTATGTATGTATGTATGTATGTATGCGTATCCACATAATATTATTAGGGATTGTCAATGATGGCCCATCGGAGGGCTTAAATCCAACTCAAATCAAATTTCCATTCAACTCTCGAACAATTGTCAATTTTATCTCTTACACTAGTTAAGCAAATGCGTCGACAAACAATTTGTTGATGAGTTCTTGAACAGGCAACTCATCATAAGCAAAAGGCCAATATTCTGGCATAGTTTACTTGGGATGTTAGTGTAGGAACCGAATTCGTGAATTGAGTAAATAAACAGAAAATTAACAAACAGTTTTATTACTCATACAATACAATACAAGAATCTGAAATACAATACAGAATCAAAGAAATAAACCAAATACAATACGGAAAAAAAATATAAACGGTTTGGCTGAGTATCGTGTTGAACACGGGGCCCTTAAAACAATATTTCGAGTCTCCCAAGAGAACTCGTTGTTTCCCAGGGTACAACAGCCGGAGCAGTAGTACTGCCGGAGTTAACCGTAAACCTGAAAAAGGTTCGATTAAAAGAAACCAGAAATGTAGAAGAAGAAGAAGTTGAAAAAACCTTGCAACAATGCTTGTGTTGTGTATAAGGTTTGGTATGTGTTGCAACTTAGATTACCTCTCTATTTATAGGGGAAAAACAAGGCACAAGTTTTTCATCCCACCAATGTGGGATACACCACTATAGTATTTTCTTTCGAATACACACAATCACACATCGATATATCATTCATCAATGTCTATTAGTGTGCATTTGTTGTGTCATAACAACCTACTAATGTACACGTAACAAATTTTTCAAACAGTTAGATACTTACATTTAGTGTCAATCTTTGATCTCTCTCTCAATAATTTTTAAGGCCAACATACTTAATCAAAGACGAGTCGTCATGTGTTGTGAACCATAATCTAGCGTCATTGAAGTAAACAACCACTATGGCATATTCGATTCCGTCAGCCACCTCTATTTACACGATTCGGTTGTTTTCAATAATGTACCTTTCTATTTCCACATACAAGAACTCCTATTCTTTCTAAGGTCTAATTTAAATGTGCTAATATCAACTCGATCTAAGCACTTCAAGATTAATATTTTCGGGTCGACTGTCATGCACAACGATGTTATTTGAGAATGAACGATACCAAACTGGCCAAATAGTTAACATTATTATATATATATGGTGTACTCACATATATGAGTAATGAAAGATCGGTAGAAAACGATGCCAACAGTATTACTTAGATAAAAGTATTGAATTTGTCGAATTCAAATGCCAACTCTCCCATTTAATTTGACAATGCCAACTCCCACTAACCTCGCTATTAACATTATATAATATATTTGTAGGAAAGCGTGAGGGCCAAACTTCAAGAACAAATGAGGAACGTATGTTGTGTGTGTATGTATATGTATGTATATATGTATATATTGTGATCGAGTATATATGTAATGTAGTACTGTGCATGTGCATGGGTGGGGTCAGAAAACAACAAATCAGGAACGTTTATTACAGACCATACACTACTGAATATGAATATATGTATTTATACCATCTGAATTTATTTATGGCTGAACATGCCCTTTGTCTCTCATGTGGATCATCTAATAGTGGTCCAACTGTTTAGAAAATTATTTTTCATAAATAATACTCCATTATAAGGGAATTTCTCTAAAATAACTATTTAGACCAAGTAGTTTCTAATACTATCCATGTTTTTCAAAACTTCCAAGAATGTCTACTTCTAAACCGAACAGAATTGTATAATTTTTTTATTATAATAATATTTTCTCTACTTACAACTAATTCAATAAATATTAAAAAACAAAACGGAACAAACTTTTGTTTTCTCAAATTTACAAAAAATCACTACCTACAATTTGCAAACCCGGCCCTCACATAATTTAGAGGGATATGATGAGAAATGAATACTCATTTAAACTGAAACTTTTTTTAATTTTAGAGATATGAAAACAACAAACCGTAGGTTGTTAGAGAACAAATCAATATAGAAAGTAGGAAACGAAGAATTTAGAAGAAAATAAGAGAGAAATATATTGTGTATTATATGCCATAGTTACAAATATATGAAACATGCCATCTCTATTTGTAGGTTTGTTATAAGCAACTAACAAAAACATGTTGATCAACAAATTAACATAACAAATTAAAAAAAATACTGCTCTAAACATAAAATACAACTATGACGTGTAGCTTAGAACAAAAGAGTATCAAACGCGTGGAATACATGAGTATAAAAACCCATTGCCCTAACTTACTCTAAACAAATGAAAGGAAAAACTAGAAAACAAATATATATATATATATATATATATATATATATATATATATATATATATATATATATATATATATATATATATATATATATATAAATTCTAAAAGATAGATTTATTCGAGTGATGCAATTAATTAACCAAAATATGTTGATCAACAAAAATGTGTATAAACCTATTTTATCTAAAGCAAAAGATCATACCCAAACAGCGACCAGCCCGAAAGTTTTAATGTTATAGATTTGAAAAATCTGAACACCAACAAATGGAGACCTCATTGAATAAAAACCAGGGTCCGCCAATGCGTTAACTAAGTAAGTTCTCTATAGTTTCAGGCGCAAGAAAACTAAATATTAAACGCAAAAGTATAAATAAAAGGGTATAAATAATTAAATACTTGTTGGCTGTGGAAAGCACTAAAATATTTTATATTAAAGGTAAATTTATTAAAATTTGTTTTTGTGAATGGCCTACGAGGGCCTGCTAGTCATGTTGTCTTTGAACTCTAAGTTGGCTCCATTTAGAGGTGGCTTGTCTTTATTGGAGAATGGAGAGTGACTTTAGGGTTAACTATTTGTTAAAAGAGGACAGATATATAGATGACCCACAATATTAGAATTGGGTGGTAGAAGAAATAATTCACGGCACGTTTTGGCCTAGGGTTAACATTTTGATGAGTTTATATTTGATATATTGACGATGTACCGTGGGAACATCGTGTGGCCTGTAGCGGCTATGCAAGCGGTGTTCTCACTGATCGGGGTGATGTCGTCATGAGTTATGGTGGCGTAACGGTCATAATATCTAATATTTACATGTTAGAAGATCTTTTTAACTTCTTTTTAGTAGTTTCCCTTATATTGTGGCTTGGGATTTGCTAAGGATTCTTTGAAATGGGCGAGGATGCGCCCGAAATAATTTAAGAAACAAGTGCTTCAAACAAATGAGTAAAGAGTGGTTTATGATGTGATTATTCACAAAATATTTTATGAATAAAGATGTTTTTGTTATAGGAAAATATCTATATAAGTTGGGATAGGGTTAATGGCAAGTCCATTGTTAAACGTGACTAGGAAATTAAATTTGGGATATCGGGAATGAGATTCGAAAGATATGGTCGCATCTTGGCCTAAGGAAAGAAAGGATAGTGTTCATCAAATCATATAGAACGGTGCAATAAATACTGCCACGATACTTGGCCATTGTCGTAACGAGCAAGTTTAGTCATGGGCGTGTCAACTGGTCGAAGTTATGAAAATCGATAACCACGTGGTTGTGTAGCTACGGGATTAATGAATGGTATTCTATGAATGTCATGAATTATTAAAGTTTCCATTAATGGAAAGTTTTTAGAAAGATAAAGGGTATGGGTGGTCAAGTTAATGGGAGACGTGAATTGGTTGTATGTATAGCTTGCTTGCAATTAAATTATGAGCGCTTTAATCTATACTATATATAATACACCAAACAATTGTAAATTAAAACATTCATTTTAAGTAATTTACAACACTTAAAACATGAAATACATGTATAATTAAGGGTAAACTTGTCTTTTAAACACAATCCACTCAACTTACAAGTTTGCCCCCTCATCTTTAACCATATCATGTTTTTAGTTTAAACTTTAAACCAACTTCTCACACATGATTTTTAAACGACAATAAGTTTTTCATACGTTAATATTTTTGTAAAAATAGTGTACCAATAAAACGAGTATTTTATTCTCTTTAATTTGTGTATAATATTATTATAATTTTTCAATTGAAAAAAAATTAATATGTTACGTAGGGGTGTTCAAATGCCGGTTTTGATTGTTTTTAAACGAAAACTAAACCATTAAAACTTGAAACCAAACTGTTATTAACGGTCTGGTTCAGGTTTGGTTTAAGAGTTTTAGCTTTGATAATAAAATTTGCTTAAAATAATTTTTAATATAACCATATCATCAATTCAAACTAAATCAAAATATGATACTTGAAAGGATAAAGGAAGTAAAAAAACCCGACTAAAGTAAACAACCCAGCCGTGAAACCAAGCTGATGACCAGTTTAAACTGTTTCAAGGTTTTAAACCGAACCATGAACACTCATAATTGTTACGTGATTAATAGAGTCTGCGTTCAAAGACCCGCTGTATACCGCGGGCACTCGTCTAGTGTTGTAAAATGATGAGTAATCATGTTCTTTCATTTATCTACTAATCTATTAAATCAATACAATTTTGTCACATGTCCTTCTACTAGGATGTCCACTTAGGCCTCCATGTCATCTCATTTCCATTCTAAGACTCTCTAATATGATGCCATGTGTCATCTCACATACTATTTAAACCTTATAATTTTCCACCATCAATATAATCATTTTAATTTCTCTCTCCCTCCCTCCCTCCCTCCCTCTCTCTCTATCTCCGGTAATTTCCACCATCGAGATTAATCGTTTTCCGGTAATGGCCAACAATGTTATTTGATTTTCCGGCAAGGTAATATCTTTTCCGGTAAGGTTTTCCGATATGGTTTTATATTTATTTTAATTGTTATATGATTTTGTAATAATCTCTTTAGGTTGTATATCAAAATCCAAGATTGAATTGATATTTTGAAGTTATTACGGTTTTCCGGTAAGGTTTTCCGGTAAGATTTTTGTTTTCCGTTTTTGTTTGTATTTAATCTCTCTCTCTCTCTCTAACTCCACCATCCACCATCTTCTATATTCCGGTAATGTAGATCGAGATTAATCATTTTCCGGTAAGGTTATATATTATACTTTAATGCCCAACAATGTTATATGATTTTCCGGCTAGGTTATATCTTTTTCCGGCAACATCATATTTTCTTCCGGTTATTGTAGATCTAACATTTTTATCTTGTTTTCATTGTTAACTGATTTTTTTAAAATCAGTTTAGGTTCTAAATCAAAAACGGCGATGAAGCTAATATTTCTACGTTTTTACGTTTTTCCGGTACGTTTTGAACCACGATCTGATTAAGTTTAAACCGTGAACACCAATTTGGAGTAAGAATTTGGAAGGTTACGACGTTTCTATAAATTCAATTAATTGGCCCTGTAATTACGGTTTCCAAAAATATAATTTATTTACGCCATAATTACGAATTCTGGAATAAAAAGGAAAGCTAAAATTATATTTGTTAATTCTATCATTTATTTATGGTTAAAAATTAATTTAATTAAATAGAACAATTGATTTTTCATTAATTGAGTTTATTATTAATTAGGAACATTAATTGATTGACGACATAATTGCATTAATTATATTTGTTTTTTTCTTTCATTTTTTTTCTTTCTAAAACGATTACAATTTCGAATTTTAAATTCCAAATTTAAGTTAAAGTTGAAATTTGTAAATGGTTGGTCAATATTTCATAACGTCTAAACTTACCATCATTACAAATTATTATTTTTAAAAACTATTTGATTAAAAAAGTTTAAATTTCCAAATTTAAATTTAAGTTGATTTTTTTATTTAATTGTTGGTCAAACGTTTAAGTTGATCAAATATTTTTAAATTGTCTGGTCAAACATTAAAGTTGATTTTAACTTTAAGTTGAACTTTTTAAATGGGTGATTAAACAAACATTCATAATTTCTAAAATTACCATCACTAAAATTTATTATTTCTAAAACGGTGCAATTTAAAATTTTTAAATTTCCAAATTTAAATTAAAGTTGAATTTTATGAATTATTAGGTAAATTTTTCATAACATGTAACATTACCACGATTAAAATTTATTATTTGTAAAACGAATATTAATATTTAATTTTCTCATTTCAGGTTATGTTCCCAAGTTGATATAGCTAATTTCATGGGTTGAAGATTTGTTGATAAGATATCTTATTTTTTTGTTTAATATTGATGTATATTTTTGTTATTATTCATGTATTTATGTATTTTTCACAATTCATGTAATTTATTTGATTTTTATAAAATAAATCATATATAGTTGTTAGTATTGTCCATTTAATATATTTTAATCAGAACCGATGTATTAAAGAAAATTTTTTTTTGTATAAATTCAGTTAATTGGCCCTGTAATTACGGTTTCCAAAAATCCAATTTATTGACGCCATAATTACGAATTCTGGAAGAAAGAAGGAAAAGCTAAAATTATATTTGTTAATTCTACCATTTATTTATGGTTAAATATTTATTTAATTAAACAGAACAATTGATTTTGCATTAATTGAGTTTATTATTAATTAGGAACATTAATTGATTGACGCCATAATTACATTAATTATATTTGTTTTTTTCTTTCACTTTTTTTTTTATATCTAAAACGATTACAATTTCGAATTTTAAATTCCAAATTTAAGTTAAAGTTGAAATTTTTAAATGGTTGGTCAATATTTCATAATGTCTAAACTTACCATCATTCCAATTTATTATTTTCTAAAACTATTTGATTAAAAAAGTTTAAATTTCCAAATTTAAATTTAAGTTGATTTTTTTATTTAATTGCTGATCAAACGTTTAAGTTGGTCAAACAATTTTAAATTGTCTGGTCAAACATTAAAGTTGATTTTAACTTTAAGTTGAACTTTTTAAATGGGTGATTAAAGGAACATTAATATTAAAAATGACAACTTTTCATAAAATATTAATGTCACTTTCTATTTAAAAAATTAAATTAATCACATATTAATTTGTTATAGTTATTATTTTTAGTAGATTCAATTGATTATGAGATTTCACACCCGAAATATTGGTTATGTATGTTCAATATTTTTTTTTTTGAATTTGTGTTCACAAAATATTAATGTCACTAAATTTCTCAATAATATATAATAAACACGTATTATATTTTTATCCATTTTAACTAAAAAGTTTTTTAAACATAATATAAATTCTAATTATAACATCTATTTGATAGTCTAAGTCTTCATAATGTTTTCAAAAAATATTAAAAATATTTGATAATTTAGTGACAAAACGTTTATATTTTGTTTCCATTGATTTTCCATCATATTTTTTCACGTTATTATTTTCAAAGTTAACATAAAAATTTTTAATCTTTCCAAAGTTATTTGAAAATTCATTTATTGTAAAATGTTTTCAAGTTTTCGAATTTTAACAAAATATTAATGTCAGTGATCATTTAAAAGTTGTTGCAAAATTGGTCAAAAATCAAACAAAATTTCATAATTTTTTAAAGTTGACTAATTCCAATTTTTTTATATTTTGTAACTATTTTGAAAATATTTCAAAACAGGTTGTTTTAGAAGAGTATAAAATTTGTTAAGTATAAAATGACGGCCAAAAAAGGTTTTTATATTTCAATATATTTAGTGACAAGTTATTCTACCCGCGTGTCACGCGGGCCTTGTGACATCTGCCCCGATCCGACCCGACCCAGGTACCCGTTTCTCTGACCCGATCTCTTCCTTTTGTGATTTAATATTTATTTATACTTATACTTTATTTTTAATAATAATAATATACTTTTCCTTCCCGCCTCTTTCTCTCTCTTTCTTTCCGCCGTCCCGTCCCTCTCCTTCTCTCTTTCCGCCTTCTTTTCCCTCTTGTCGCCGTCCCGCCCTTAAGCCTTGTTTCCCTCTTTTTCTTCTAACTCTTTTGTTCCTTCCCGCCTAAGGTTGTCTGCGCAGACCCCTTGCAAGGAAGCCTGCGTGAAGACCACCTGTTTCAGCGATACGCGAGACGAACTCTTCTCGCAGCGCGCTAAGAATTGTAATTCTTCTCGCAGCACGCTAAGAACGGTAGTTCTTCCCGCGACGCGCTAAGGATTTGTAGTTCTTCTCGCAGCGCGCTAAGAATCGTAGTTCATCCCTCGACGCGCGAAGAATTATAGTTCTTCCCGCGGCGCGCTAGGAATTCTAGTTCCTCCCGCGGCGCGCTAAGAAATGTGATTCTTCCCGCGACGCGCTTAGAAATGTAGTTCTTTCCGCGACGCGTTAAGGTTGTTTCTGACTGCCTTCGCACTCGCGCTCTCTTGACCTTCTGTGTCTGCCTTCGCGCCTTAGCCTTCTCGCGCTAAACCCTTTGAGTTTTCTTCTGTTGAATCTAGCCGTTTGCTTTTGTGTTGTCTTATCTTTTGAGCTGTTGACCTAATCTGCTTTATGTCTGAAAAGTTACTTTCGGCGCAGCATGCGCACCAACCCCATTGGTTGGCAGATAAAGTGACTGACATTATCTTTTGAGATCTGCTTTTGCCATGCTTGACCAGTACCTTTATCTGACCCGCCCATGCTTTTTTTACTGTTAACCTGTCAGCTTTATCTTGCCTCTGCAGCTGCCATATCTTTTGATATCTTTTGCTTTTGGATTCTTATGCTTTTTGATATCTTTTGCTTGATCCTGTTAAAGATCTTTTCCCCTTTTCTAGGGATTATGTCTCCTAGGGTTTTCCTATAAATAATAGTAATATTTTCATAACACTACACACACAAAACACTTAATCTCTCCTGTTCTCTTGCCCCTTGCTCTCTCTGCCGTCTTCCTCTCTGCCTCCGTCTTCCTCCCTGTTCTGCCCTGCTTTTCCGGTAATATATATATGTTATATATAATAATTTACTTATTAATTATGCTAACTTATAATCAAGACTTAAACCAATCATTAAAACAATAATCTTATTTATAGGTTAACTTGTGCTTGTTTAAAGTTGGTTCTTGCTTTATCTTACACCGCATCGTTTATCAAGTGAGTAATCTCGTACCTAATCCCTTTTTGCTTTTAATGTTTTGGGATGTTCATGTGTTCATACAAACTTAGAGTCTTAAACTTGTTTATGAACTTTAGTCGCGCAGTATCCCATGTGTTGAGGACGTAGACTTGGCTGTTTATTTGTATGTGTGGATCATTAACCGTCTTGTCGGTCTATTCCGCAGTTTTCATGGTACCATTAGATGAACACGGGAGAACTATCGTTTATGATTTTCTCTTTTGTATACACATGCACAGTTTGTCTTGTTTGTGAGCTCAATTGTGAGCACTGGCAGTCTTATGAATCTTAGAGTTGGTCCCGATCAGATTACACCCTTGTTGAAAACCAGACATACACATGTTGCGCGCAGATTTATTGATATCTATGTATTGTATTAAACTTGATTTCTCACCAACACGCAAGTGTTTGACGTTTATTTTAACACATGTTCAGGTTTGCAGTAGCTGTTTTGGAGCTTGTGGACACGTAGGACGTTTTTACTTTTGAACCTAGATTAAAATGTATCAAGACAAGTTATTGCTGTTCGAATATTATGATTTATAATATATTAATTTATGTTGGTTTATTTATATCTTGTGTTTACCCTGCGCCTGCGCGAATGAATGTATTTATTAAATATTGACACCCAATAGTGTCACGAGTAATGAAACAATATGTGGCGCCCCGATGTATAATCCGCCTTTGGTCGGGGTGTTACAGGCCTATACCCTAGTTCATAATAAATGATTTTGTGGAATTATAAATAGAGAACTTTTAATGGAAAGGGTTAAATAGTTTTATTTACGGCATCCTAAGAAATGTTGATATTTGAAGATATTTATGGAAATTAATTAAGTTTTGACTTGTAACAAACATTGTAAAACTTTTAAATTCTCCTGTTAATATAAGGTGCTGCTAAATGTACCCCCTCCTCCAAGTTTCATATTAATACGATTTAAGTCCTTTTGTTCTATTTTTTTTATCACTTTGTTATATTTTACTATCATTAGTTTAAAAACGTTTCTACAATTTTAAAGAACTTTTTATATATTATAAAATGGTTTTGTATTAGTTCTTAATATATAAAAAAAAATAATATATGATTTGATCAACAAGTTTGGTTCTATTCTCAAGTGTCATTAATCTCATGTCACGATCCTAACGTAAAAAAAATTCAAATTGTTTTATTACTTTTTTTTGTATGTGGGGAAAGACATATGATAGGAAAAAATATAAAAATATACAATACATTTTGTATCGTTTTTATAAAGACATTATACCATTATTCTTTCAATATATTTTATAAAAAATGAAGAAACTAGTTAGAGAAATATAACTAAAATTATTTTTTAAATTTTTTTAAAGAACATTTTTCTTATACTTAATTTTTTTTATTTAGTTTTAAAAACATTTTTATACTTTTACATAAAAATGATTAATATTAGAAAATGTTAGAGGGGTGTAATTTGTCAAATAAAATTGTTAAAGAAAGTGAAAGTGTAAGGAAGGAGCTATGACAAGTAGAAGAGGGAATACGTTTAGCCTGAGCCATAATGGATAATATATGATGCGTAAATCCAACAAAAAGTGACACCCCCCAATTTTGTGTGAACAACTGGAGCGAATAGAGCATTGTAGAAAGGTTGGAACCATACATGCAATATACATAACCATAGAGACCATCAATGTAATTAACTCTAAACATAAAAAAAAATGTTTACAAGTTTAATTATTCAAGTAATTGAATCGGATAACACCAAACAATATCATATCCATCTCTTACCCGTGATAATTTTCAAACCCAATCATACATCCAAAGCATTCGTCCCGAATATTTTAAAGTTTCAACTTTGTTTTTATTAAATTATAAATATCATATAGTGAAACTTCATGAATTCATTTCCGCTTTCAACAAATCCACCGGTGAACAACATTTTCTACGCCGACCATCACCAAGACCGAATTCTAGGATAATCTTCTGAGGTTGGCCGGTCTCATTGTTTTAATCTATATCTTCATCTATTTGATTTCTTTTGTAACATAACTTAACTAAAATTTAATTAGATTTTTTTAATATAACTAAATCGTATCCTATGTTAAGAATTTTATGTTATGTATTTAAACAACAACATAATTAGTTGAACAATAAAAGGCTAAAACAACTCTACTAGTCTACTGGTTAGCGAAAAAAGTAAAAAGTTTTGTAACTTTAATTAAATTTATAGGATAAAATATTATATGTTTATTTTGTAAACATGCAAGCATATAAATTTATACTAACTTAATGTAACTTAATTATTAAAATTTACAAATGAATTTAGAAAAGTAATTCTGAGGGTTGTTATGGCAAAATGAGCTTAACACACACACACACACACAAAAAAAATTGTTTTCATGCAAACAATGTGTAGTTGACCGGTTTTCTCTCTCCTCCTCTTCAAAGGCAGCAGTCACACAACCTTCTTCACGGGTGCTCTCTTCCAACGAGCGTGCTCTACATCATCTTACTGGTGTATAACATGCGTCCTGTTGGAGATGGTCTGATCGTGTAGTTTGTAACCGTAAGAACTGTCGACTCCGTCACGTAACAAAGTTCTCAAAATATTGTTTATATATGTTATACGTTAACATGGCCACATGGGTATTTGAAATTCAAATAGTAGTAGGGAAAAATGAAAATAATTTTTCTTTTCTTTGAACGACTAAAGTAGGGAAAATGCTTAGTTTTGTATTTTGAGTTTCAAAATTTTTTTCTTTGCCCATAAATGTTTACATTTATGTATTTTGCAAACCTCCTCTTTTGTTTGTTAAAATATTTCTGACACGTTAGAGATTCAAGACTTGGAATGCATGATTGAGGGTTATAACATTCACTATTGGTGACAAGGGGGTGCGGCACAACAAGACAAGTTGGGGCGACATCTAAGAGGTGGGGCGAGGCTTCTATTCCTTATGTCCCGCATATCCATCTTGTATCGTCATTTTTTTTCTTTCCTCTTCATTTCAAGATGACTATTCCGATTTCACTCTCTCCATCCAACAACACACCTCCTTATTACCTTCTACCTCCGGATAATTCACCCCAATGGCATCTTGTCCCACAACATCCTGACTCCATTGCTCTCACGCTAAGAATTGTACGAGAAATTTATAACTCGTTTGATTCATTTCCTTTTAAAGTATTATTTTAGACTCCTTGGACATAACGAAACTGAAATCACTTATTCCCGCATGTTTATAATTAGTTTGATCTTTTGAAATTAACCATTTTTAATGCCAATCTAATCTAGTACTCTCCTAAGAGTATCAATGCATGAGTTGAAGTATGCCCTTAGTAGCCCTTAACCATTCGAGAGCTCTTCCAAAAGGGCTTTGGTTTTTGTTCCTTTTTAAAGGTGAGGTGGGCCCAAAGTAAAATAATAAAAATTTGTATTTAAATGTTGTGGGTAGGTGATGAGATGGAAACTTAGAGGCTGTTTGTTTACATCTGAATGAAACCATTCAGATGTAAACATCTAATTCATTCAGACTTCAGACTGTTTACTGAATGGTTAGAATTGTGTCTGAATCATTCAGACTTACTGTTGTTGTTGAATGAGACAAATGTTCATTCAGATCTGACTCATTCAGATCTGAATGAACCAAACAGCCCCTTAAAATGGTAAGGATATTTGTAGGATGGAAGATGAAAGTGAGGTTTTTAAGAATTTATAAGGATATATACGACGTGGCAGATGACTTGTCATCTGAGGGAGCTCCGGGCTCTCGTAGCACTGTGGATAGTCTAATATTGTTGCACCAATGTTCTCTAGCAAGCGGCTCTACATCATCTCACCAACATATATATCATAACTGTCGTGTTGAAGATGTTCTAAGACGTTAATCACCCGGTTCTTGTAAAGAGTAAGAATTGAACTACCGACTTGATCACCTATCTATTTCTCAAAATAGTTTTTACATGACAAAAGTAGGTATCGTATACAGTTAACATGACCCCATGAATATTTGAAACTCAACTAGTTGTAGGGAAAATGCATAGTTTTGTATTTAGAGTTGTTCCAAAACTATATGTAATATCTTTTTCCATAAATGAATCTATATTTCGCAAACTTTCTCTTTTGTTTGTTAGTAATAATTCTGACATCTGAGTAGTAATGCAGGGTCAGTTTGGTCAATTTTGAGAGAGATGGTTTCGAAAGTTGGTGTATATCCGGACACTAGCATGCACGCATAACCAAGGTAGGTGGGTGAGGGTGTAATTGTAAAAAAAAAGACCAGCATTCACTTCGGGTTGTCTCACTGACACACATTATACATACGCCCCCCTTCGATCCACACTCTTCTTCTTGTAGTTATTGCCAATGTTTGAATTATTTGATACTGAATAGTACATGTGTTACGCGTCAATGCGGAAGCGACAACATACACAAAACGTACAAACAAGTATTCATGCATAAACAAAAAAAAAAGATATAAATGACACGAAAATTTTAACGTGGTTTGATTGCAGCATGAGAACCTACATCCATAGGCTGCAACTGCATGAGTTATTTTGTCATGCTCTGATACCACTAGTTAGATATTGACTAAAGCAATGACGCAAGGGGAATAATATCAATCACATACGCACATATAAATAAGTAAAATCTCATGTTCTTGTTTTAGTTATCCGTTTGTGTGTGATTGATATTGGTTCGATTCGTCGTTGTCTTTACCGATACTTAACGGTAAAATGTTATATCTAACTACATATAACTATTTTGTAATAGACATATATATTTTACTAGTTTGAGGCCCGTGTATTACACGGGTAATTGTTCAAAATTTTAAACTTTGACCATTAAGTGAAATACAGTCAACAAATTGATCATATATTATTAATACAATTATAATTAAATTAAAATTACAGAAATTACATAACTAA
Organism: Bidens hawaiensis; assembly: GCF_021521415.1. Taxonomy (NCBI): domain Eukaryota; kingdom Viridiplantae; phylum Streptophyta; class Magnoliopsida; order Asterales; family Asteraceae; genus Bidens; species Bidens hawaiensis. The sequence continues at coordinate 475,396 of NW_027491031.1, read as the reverse complement.
GATTCCACAAATATGTTACAAATAGGTCAAAACTTTCTTTTGCACTACATTTGTGATTGTATTAGCTAGTATACATTGTTTATCAAAAAACAAAAATTTTAGTCTATGTCTACTTGTAACTCTTAATAAGTAAAATATATGCCGCTTATAACTCTTGATATAACTATATATAGTTGTCCGTCTGACAAAAAAAGGTTCTCTAAGTACATACCAACTTTAGATAAACGATAATATATATCCATGATACTAATAAAAAAATATTCATACACATAAAATATCATAGTTTTTAATCAATTAATATGATGTCATTTGAGAACATCTCCAGTGTTTATCCAAAACGAAAACATTATTATCCCAAAAACCATATACCTGAACTTTGATGATATAATCATCCTTAGAGTCTTTACAATTTAAAATTGATTGATCATGATAAATTTGTTGTCATTAATATTCTGTGTATGACAAATTTTTAATTGACTTTATATTTTTACAATTAAAAATAATCAACCAACATAAAAACCGAAAATTTAAAAATAACAAAATGATTTGTTTATTTCATATGAATGTAATTGCTAGGAAAATGAAAATACATACTAACATTAAAACCATTTTCAAATAATAATGATTATTCTGAGTTAAAAAATATTAGAATATTTAAAGTTGCATAAAATGAATGTAGTGATTCTTATTTATAATCGTTGAAAGTATGGCTGCCACGTTTATCCGTAACATGAAACCCAACCCAAGAAAACTCGTACCTGCACCCAAACTAACCTGACCGAAGAAACTCGAACCCAAGAAAATACTAACCTGAACCTGAACCAAAGTAATTCCGGGTGGTGTCTGAATTCTTGGTTTCGGGTCAACCCGAAAACTTATAGTTTTAAAATCATATGTATTTTTAGGTATTAAATGCTAAGCCTTAGCCGTTGGAGTTATTTGAATTTAGTCCAAGTCGATTGTTCTCATTCCACATATTATGAATCGAATGTTTATTGTTTATTATTTTGAATATAAATCATAATAAACACTTTAATTAAGACTTCAAAATTCACTAATCGTCTATGGAGAATACTTATTATATTTAGTAATTGATTTGATTGGAATAAACCTATAATTCACATGAATGTAATTGCCAGGAAAATGAAAAATACATACTAACATTAAAACCATGTTCAAATAATAGTAATTATTCTGAGTTAAAAGAATATTAGAAGATTTAAAGTCGCATAAAATGAATGTAGTGATTCTTATTTATAATCGCTGAAAGTAGGGCTGCGACTTTTACCCGTAACATGAAACCCAACCCAATAAAACCAATACCTGAACCCAAACGAACCTGACCTATGAAACTTGAACCCAAGAAAATACTAAACCGAACCTGAACTGAAGTAATTCGGGTTGGTTCTTGGGTCAGAATTCTAGGTTTCGGGTCAACCCGAAAACTTTTTGTTTTAAAATCATATGTATTTTTAGGTATTAAAGGCTAAGCCTTAGCCGCTGACGTTATTAGAATTTAGTACAAGTCGATTGTTCTCATTTCAAATATTATGAATCGAATGTTTATTTTTTATTATTTTGAATATAAACCATAATAAACACTTTAACTAACACTTCAAAATTCACCAATCGTCTATGGAGAATACTTATTATATGTAGTAATGAATTAAGTTAGAATAAACCTAATAAACACTTTAACTAACACTTCAAAATTCACCAATCGTCTATGGAGAATACTTATTATATGTAGTAATTGATTTAGTTGGAATAAACCTATAATTTTAATGTTATATATTGAAATGACTTAAAAAATAAGGACCATATATGAAAATTGGAAAAAAAGATGAGAAGGGTTATGGTAATGACAAGTGGCATCGTCTATGGAGAATACTTATTATATGTAGTAATTGATTTAGTTGGAATAAACCTATAATTTTAATGTTATATATTGAAATGATTTAAAAAATAAGGACCATATATGAAAATTGGAAAAAAAGATGAGAATGGTTATGGTAATTACAAGTAGCAAAAGTGATAGGCTTTTATTAGAATAGATAGATAATTCTATTTTTTTTTAATTTTACCGATAGTAGATAATATATCTTTTTATTTATGAGAGCCTTATATACAAAGTTATTTTAAGTAAACTACGATGATAATTACTCATTAACACGAGTATGTATTAAATTACACCTTTTGTTATTCGCGTATATAAGAAATTGCATCTTTCATCCTCTAGTTTGAATAATTACATGAAACAGTTTACATAAACACATATTTCCTCCTTTTCACACGTTGATGTTAAGTTTTCGTTAGATTTTTGTTAAATAAGAAGTAAGCCCTAAGACCACCGTATAGTCTATAACAAGACTAAAATTATTCGATCTAATTTCGATGGTTCTGATGTGTTAAGATGTCATTGGGGGGCCATAGGCTTTTATGATAAATTGATGGGTATGTTTTGGTTTATCCTCTTACTATTCATAGATATAATAGAATTGAAGCACACCCATTTGTACATAGATATGATAGAATGGAGGCATACCCATTTCCATTTGCAAAGAGACAAATTTTCATGTTAATGTGGGTGGTTTCATTAAGTTCTTGGTGTCATGAAAAATTGATAAATATCTAATTTGAAATCATATTGCAATTAAGTTATGATACAATTCAGTTGTGCTATAGATGAGATTTTTAGCGAGTATAGTTGTTGTAGCTCTTTGTAAACAAGATGTGGAAGTAGGATTTTGGTTGAAGTGGTTAACTTGCTATGTTTTTTGTAATAAATGGTTAATATTTGTTTTTACTTATAAACGTAAGGGATAATTAATCATTCTAACAAACAGTTCACTGATTTTAATGTCAATTAGTAGAAAAGAGAAAATGTATGATAAAAAATAAAAATTAAACATAAAGAATGTTTAAGTAATTATTGTAATCAATCGATGAAAGGTATAATTTCCTAGTATACCTAAAGACAATTTTTTTTAATATTAAATATGATACATAGAAGGTTACATAAGTGTAGAAAGCTTCACCACCTCTTTCCAACAATTTTCTTTTAACAAGTATAACACATTTGTCTACACAATTGTGAGGGATGTTGTATCGAGTCTCATAATAAAAATTTTGGTGGATTTTAATAGGTGTACTTTAGGAGTCATTAAAAAATATAATAATCATAACATACTTAATTTAATGCTTAATGCAAACGCTATTGTCGTTATTTTTTACTTAATTTTATACCCCAAAATTTGAAGTTTTTTTACTTCAAGTCATACCTTTTTATAAAAGATATTATATTTCTTAGGTAAAATAAATTAAAATGCTAACCGATTTTTAATCCAAATAAATTAAAATAGCTAAATCTTGTCTAATAATTATAGTTAGGAATTATGCTAAATAAAAATACATCTTGTGGAGATTTGTTATTGATCTCTACAAATTTTTGTTATGAATTAATTTAATTTATTTTACCTAAATCATTTTTACTAGATATGTTTTTGGGCCTCACTGATAAAATGCATGGGCCAAATTCAACCCATTATTCATCTTCAACCCAAGATCGTTAAAACCCATTTTTCACTCCAATAATTTCATGTATCAGGACTTCGGTTATAAAAGGGAATTTTGACCTTTTTTTAAACCAAAATAGAAAAAAAAATAATCAACTTTCATATATAAGTAGGATATGCAAATGATAAGTGGGGTTTTTCTCGTTAATTTATACGGGTGTAATGCTAGTGCAAATGCAACTTGTGACTTGACTTATGCAATGTGACCCTTACCCTACTGCAATTTGATAAAAGTCCATTGTTAAACACGACGCTTAAATTAGACATGACTATTTTGACTATGAGAACCACACAGTCTTGAACATGAAAGGACGCCTGAGTCTCATAAGATGGGCGTGAAAGGGGAATCCTGCATGGGGAAGGAATAAATACTAGCCTATCAAACAATAAAAGCTATATTCTCATGTCATAATACTATCACATGAATAACTATTGTCCTCACTATTAAAACTCTACAAAACTATATATTATACAGGGTAAGTCCAACTTTAAGAGGTGCACTCAAAATTCAACACTTGCATCTTATTGACTCGTTCGTCCACGCGATTGTCGATGAATTGATTTGTTGTTACTGTAAATCACAATACATTTTAGTATTTTACATACAACTCTTTTTAACATAAACACATAGTTGTAGTAGTGTCCGTTATTGGTCATAAACACTGTTTTTGGACAAAAGGACCATATTTATGTGACCTTAATCATGGTTTTGTGTTTAATTTTCTTTAAAATGTATTTCGGTTGCTTAACTAGTTAACTCTACTATGTTCCACCTTTTTTTTAACATGATGAATGGCTTTTAACCTTTTGTGATATAGTAAGATGCTTTATCCCATTATTCTTATTTATCTCATTCTTTGCTTTATCGCTTTTACTTTATTTATAGTTTATAATATTTAGGGGGTGTTTGGCCTAGCTTTTTTAATCAAGCTTATAGCTTTTTTAGCTTTTTTTTACAAAATAAGCTTAACTTGGTGTTTGGCTTAGTTTTTTAAGCTTATGCTTATTAGCTTATATAAGCCCATTTGAAGAAGTCCATTTGAAGAAGCTTATTTGAAGATTGTTTTTTAGCTTATTTGTTTAAGGGTGTAAATTAATCATTTGTTCTCAAATGGTGGTGGATTAGTAATTATTACTCTTACAAAATAAAGAACGTTGGATTTAACAACTTATTAAGACACATAATTAACTTAGAGCATTCTCAGCCCATTTCCTATATTTATGTGAGATGATTTTGTAAATTATGAGGTATGGTTACGAGTGTTTGTGAGTAGAGGAGAGAGAAAATGTTATATGAAAAAGTTAAATTTGGGGTTTCACTGTTCATACCGTATAATATTTTAATATATTTAAAAAATGGTTGTGAGTGAAAGAGAGAGAAAAGATAATGATAAAGGTATAAAAAATATTATTTAATTAAACATGAGAGAGAAAACACAATGATTTTTAGTGTAATTATATGATATATATGGATATATGGTAGGGAATGGGTTGGGAATGCTCTTATAGAATATAAGTTAATCCAAACACTTAAAAAGAACTTATCAAATAATAGAAAAAAAGCTATAAGTTAATTTTATATATAAACATAAGCTTAAAAATAGAAGCTAGGCCAAACACCCCCTTAATATAACTTTTAAGAAAACGTTTATTAGCCTCTTTTATGTTAGTTAATTTATTTTCTTTAAATATATTTATTATGCCTAACATTTAACAAGAATATTAAATTTAAAAAAATAAAATGTCTGATATCTTAAGTGGTAAATCAAACCTAAAAAGAAAAAATCGTGGCTATACTGTTAACTAGTTATTTATATAAAGCACTAAGCAATAGGTTAGCTACCCGTGTAGCACACTGATTAAATAAATAATTTTATTCAAATAATAACACAATATAAAATACAAAAAATATCTTCAAAAAATATAAAGATATATTATATGGTAGAATAAATTACATAATTTGAAAATAAAAAGTTGTTACAAAATTCATAAATTTCAAAATATTTCTTTTTACACAATATTTGTAGTTTTATGTATAATTTTACTTTCGATATCAAAACTTAGTAGTTTCACATTGTTTCTGCTTTTAACTCTAGATAATGCAACACATAAATGATTATAAGCTAAAATAAATTGTCTAAAAAACAAACCAACTATCTACAATGATTGACCTTAGCTTTTATTAATATTCATTGTAAACAAAAATAAAGTGAAAATTTCATTCTTTAAAATTAATTATTTTATTTAAAGGTGTGGGATTTTTCTTTAAGAACAAAGTATTAGTTCCAATATTGCTTCTGAATATGCTTCTGTAGCAAGATTATCATATTGTATTTTCATATGTAGTTTAATTTCATTGCATAGACCAATTTTCTAGTTAATATTTTAAGCAACTAACATCGGCTTTTAGGATTAACCTATGACTTGACAACCTAATATATTGAGGTCATTTAAAACATCATGAAACTAATACTTTCTTGTAACGTATCATTTTATGTCTGATAGATACCACTTGAAAAATTGTAATATTTTCATCTCCCGAAAACATGGATAACAATGTTTGCTAATTTCTTGAACGACCTCATTTTTTGGTGTAATTCATTCACTAAAGAAATATATATTTTTTGAAATATTCAATAGTGGAAGGATATACAAGGATAATTTGTCATCTGATTAACAATGTGCTAATGCCTAACATTTTATTCCAAATATAAGAAGTTTTCTTATTCACTTGAAAATCAAAACATGTAGTATAGTGTTTATATTTTTTGTGAATTTTTAAGATGATGAACTTAACATAAATGATGAATTGATTAAATAATCAATAAAAAAAGAAGTTGTAAATGGTTATTTTTAAAACCAACCCGTGACCGAAACTCATTCTAATCATAAATTGTCTTTACTTGAACCATGTTTGATACTTTAACCAGATAAATAAACCAGCTCGTTTATATTAACATAAACACTCAGAATACATCAATAGTGGATTTTCTTTTTAAGTTTTTGAAAAAAAAACTTGTAATTAATTAAGTAAACAATCATATATATTTAATAAGTTAAAGTTTATTGAAATTCTAAATTTAAGTTAATATTGCCTTTTCATCCAATATATCATTTCTTATAAAACCTTAATATTAACTAACTAATATATACTAGATTAAAACCTTAATTTTTGTAATCATTATTCAAAATCGATGTGAAAATTGATTACTTATAAATACATAATATTAATAACCAATACAATATATTTATATAAAACAATAATATATTTATGTTGGTATTTAATTTTTTAAATTAAGAAAAAAATATTAAAAAGAGAAAATGAAAGATTAAAAAGAAAAAAATGAAATACAAAACTATTAATAAGTGAAATGTGTTTAATATGAGAGAGATCAGGAAAAATTTTGTAAGAAACATTTTGGTGATGACATGTGACATTAGAAAGTTTTATTTATTATATAGTATGGATTTGAAACGCTCTAGCGTGGACATTAGGTCGGTGATGAGGCCGAGCTGGGTGGTCGACTGACCCCGGCCTGACATTCGATAGGCCTAAATTTTATTATTTTTAAAGTATATAAAAATTACATATATTTAATGAATAAACTCAATTACTCTACTAACATAAGACCCAAATTTTTTTCGCAGTTTGCCTAAATTTTTTTTACTATTCTTGAAAACTTCCCTAGCGGACACAGATTAAAGTCCGTGGACATGAATTTAGCTGTGTGCGCGGTTCGGTTCGGTTAATAACCAATATCAAACTTGAGCTAAAATGTTGCTTAAAAATACATGAAATGAAGATATAATTACATGAGATGAAGGTATAAATACATGAAATTGTGATATTAGTACATCAAATGGAAATATAAATACATGAAAATAATAGTATTAAACAATTAATACATATAATACATGAAATAGATGAAAAAATGTTTAAAAATATAAAAAAAATAAATGAAGAGCTCGGTGCGATATGATTAATTTCGGCTAATTCAGTTTTTGATTTTTTCAGTACGATTTTATCAGTTTTTGGTTTGGTTTCATTAACCATTCGATTATTACTACGTAAATATTTCAAAACGTGAATGCTTCCCTCAAATCCACAATCTATTTGGTCCAAAAAAATGAAAAAGCTTTTGTCTTCTATTCTCCCTCTAAAAATGGAAACCCTAGAAGAAGAACAACAACAATCGCCGGCATCCGATGATCAATCATCACAACCAACGATGATTTCACGACTCCTAGAATACATCATCAGCATTCTCTCAAAACTCATCAGATCCCTAAATATCACCAAACAAAAACCACAATTACCACCAAACGACAACACTCTTCTTATTTCACTCCCAGAAGACATCATCATCACAGAGATACTCTCCAGACTCCCAGTCAAAACCTTAATCAAACTCAGACCCGTTTCCAAACCGTATTCTCCATCATTCACCAGACTCCAATTCACACACGCCATTGCTAGCAACCGTACAGCATTATTAATATCCGCGTACGACACATACACTCGCCAACGGTACTTACTGTCAGCCACTAGCAACGGTGGGCCCGTAATTGTTGTAGCTACCCCACACGCCTGTACTGTAACCAACAGAGAAACCACTGAAATGGAACATGTCCACGGGCTGGTCCTGTTCTCGTCCGGCAACGGGTTTGTCGAGTGTAATTTCGCTTATGTTATTAACCCGGGTACCCGAAAAATATTTAAACTGCTCGGTCCGGGTTCCAATCCAATGAAAATGCGTTATGGGGTTGGCCATATTTGTTATTTTTTCGGGTACGATGAGTCTATGAATGAACACAAGGTTTTGACTATTAGGATGCTTGATGTTGCGTCGATGAAGCCTTTTGTTCCGAAGAGAATTGAGATAATGTTATTCTATATGTTGAGTTTGACATGGAGGAATATTAATATTGATGGTCTTGAGCTTGGAGATGATGTTATTAGGGAGTGGAATATTGGGACCAAACACGGTATTTGCGTTGATAGTGTGATACATGTGATTCTTCAAAGCCGGAATGAAATACTGGCGTTTGATTTGCGAACGGAGAAGTTTTCGATTATTAAGTTTCCGGATGATGCGATTCGAGATGCAACTAGTTATTATAAGAAGGGGTTGAATACAATATTATCTAATCAACCTTTTCTTATGAAAATTAATGGGTATTTAGGGTTAATGTGTCACAATCCTGCGGCGGGCGTTGACGAAATGGATATATGGATACTGAAAGACTATGAAAAGCGTATTTGGGTTTGGGAAAATGTCGGGTTCTTGAAATCATGGTTTGTGTTAGATGGTCCTATCCCGTTAAATTCGTTCTTAAGGAAGGATGGTGTGGTTACGCAAAGTGGGTCGTCAACGCGTTTGATTAATACTGATATGTATGATGTGGAGAGTAAAAGTTTTAAGTCGGTGGATTTTATTCTTGGTTATGAGTTTCTTCACCCTAGTTCGGTTCGGTTTGATCATGTTAGGAGGTACACTGAAAGCATCTTGTCTTTACCGAGGAATTAAGCCAGTATGTGATGATTGTATGGTGTTTTATTGTTTATGATAGGTGTTCTATTGAAATATGAAAATGGTGTATTTATGCCCCATGAAATATGATTGTGGTATGTTTAAAAGTGGTTAATTAATAAGTTCGGAATTGGAAATAATAATCATGTTCTGATCCTTTGTGTTAATATTCGGCCACGTTAAAGTTGACTGGATTTTGTCATATATAACGTGTCAAATATGATTACAAAAACGGTATAATTTTTAAGCTAACGACTAACTTATTTGATTTTATATAATCTGACTCGACCCGTATGAATAAAGGGTTCAAAACTGCCACATCTTTTATAAGTAACGTGCAACGATGAATCAGGAGTCAAAGTCAACTAAGAACCCAGTCCAGCGTGCTGCGAACAAGCCAACAAGACATTGGTTGAAGTTGAATCACCAAAAGTACCTCTAGTATGGATGATACAGCTGCAGGGTCTCTAGCCATACACCAGCTATTTAGAAGTTGGTTGACTTTTTACACGCGCTTTCACAAAGTCAATTACTAGATGGAATGTTAGATGAGGGACCGGACCGTTTGTTGTGGATCAAGCTATAAAGATGCCCGAAATGATATTGTAAGTCGGAATATACTTATTACCGCTTTCTGTACCCATTTGACCCGTTACTGATAGAACATAACTTGAAAGTTGAAATGACCATTAATTTGTTCTTAAACCACCAAATGCCATTTTTATTTTAGTAAATGAAAGAGTTGTTATTGGGAGATGTGGTAAAATGAGCAGGTTGGGTTGACTCGAAACACTTTCGTCCTGTTCTTGAGTTTTTTTAAAGAAAGGAAAGGAAAACTAAGGATAGTTAAAAAATGGGTGTTCTTGAGTTTTTTTTAGTATGGAAAGGAAAGGAGTAGGAGAAGTTAGGAGGGATTAAATTAATGTATTTTCTCAATAAGTTATCCTCACAAAAATGGGATGATTACTAAGGATAACTATTTTTTAACATAATTATCCTTTTCTTTCCTCTAATTTCCTTCAAACTCAAGAACACACTTAACTAAAAAAAAATTTCTTTCCTTCCCTTTCTTATCCTTCCCTCTCATTTCCTTTTCTTTCCTTGCTTAAAAAACTCAAGAACAAGGCGTTTGTGTTCAGCATAACAATTGATGGGTCAAAATTACAACAACTGGTTTTAGGGGCTGGGCCGAATCAACGCATGCTACTCTTGTGATTAACAAATCATGTGATTTATTCAACATAACTTTCACATTTCACGACTTTTCTTTGTCATTAATATTATGATTCGATCCGCAGCATACCCATGAGTCTACCGGTCAACATGAAATACCCATGGCTCGACTACTTCTATTCAATTTAATAGTTTTATGATTCGAATGGAGGCAGAAAAAAATGGATTTTCAATTTTGTATCTTGGAAAACATTGTATATTTGTATTTGAGTTCTAATCTCAATGTTTTGACTCAACTTGTTATAACCACAAAGACTAGTTTTAGTCATTTGTTGTTAAACTCTTTTTTTAATAATAATGAGAATCCGTTACTGAAAAACCTACCAGGGTTCAACAATACCCTGTTGACCAATGATAGGCTTTTTTAGGTGGGTAAAAAAGATAGTGGAAGTTGTGTTCAAACCTGGTCTCACTTAAGGGTGCAAATGAGGTGATCCGTTCATGGGCTTCTCTTGTTCGGATCAATACATAACGAGTGGAGCTTTTCGAGCTTAGCCCAGCCTGATCCTCAAATAAGCTCGTTTAGTTATCGAGCCTGAGGCCGAGCCTTATATATGAAGCTCGTTTAGGTCTGTCAAGCCTTAGTGAGCCTTGTAGACTTTTATGTTTTGCTTCCTTTGGACTTTTATTTATTAATTTCACATCGTACAGCCGAGCTCAAACAGAGCTTTGGCTCGTTTAAGGTACTGCTTGAACTTGAGCCGAGATTAGGTTCGCTTAAGGTTTTTTCTCAAAGATATAAAAACAATAAAAAAGCGTATATAATTTAATTAATAAATAATAAACAAGCCAAACCATTTGAAAAACAACTCACGAGACAAGCTTGCTCTTTAACGAGTCGAGCCCGAGCTCGTTTCGGCTCGTTTACACCCTAGACTCTCACAAACCCTTTATTTCCATTTTATGAAGATTTTAAACATGCTTCATTTAACACCTCAAGATTCTAGTTAGTTTTTGTCTTACATATTTGTCCAATTGCAATAAGTTACAAACAAATTGATTTAGCATAAACGGTCAAAACTCAGAATTGTCGGTAAAAGAGTGTCGGCTGGGCTGTAATGCCATTGTTTGGTTGTGGGCTAATGTGCTATAAGCTTTTTATCAGTTTTGATTTGGGCCAGTGTGTAATATGATTATTAAAATATGAAGTATAAAAGTTTCATGTACAAGATTAAATCTTTTTTTATGTCAATTAGTTTTGATCAATAAAATTTACAAAACGCAGTCTATCAATATACATCAGATTAAACTAGTAGGTGTGCCCGCGCGTTGCGGCGGGGACTCAACATTGATTAGCTAGGTATGAGTAAGGTTCGCGGCAGAGACGCAACAGAAATTCGATGACATCGGTACGGTTTGTATGTTAAAATGTCAAAGTATTTGCACCTATAATGTGAAACGAAACTAAACAAAACGATGTTAGCAACAATATTTTACTTACTAAATCCGATGATGATAATAAGAAAACTTAACTTTTTAGTCATAGTAGCAGAGAATAAGCATGTCTTCTCAGAATAGACGGCATTCAAGGATCAAGATTTCATCAAGTGATATCTCAAATTTCATCAAGGGATGCATATTAACATAGTCACAAAAAAAATGCATGATTCGAAAATATTATTATTGCCATGTACTTAATTGTGCGAGGAGAGACACCCTTGGTATTAGATAAATGATCCACAAGACGTCCCGATGTCTCAAGTCTCAACCTGCATTGAGAAAGATTCGTATAATAACATACATATAATTTTATACAACTAAATAAAGATTTGTGCCTTCATTTTGTCTTTTAATAACTATGTTATCAACATTCGATTTGCACCCAACACAGAAGAAACCATTGCAAGTGTCTACGTACATTAATAATTAAAGACAAGCATGTGTAAGTTAATCTATCTAAACGGGTCAAAATATTAACTTTATTGTCTTTATAATTTAGTATTATAGGATTTGAATGTCGTTTACTTGATTATTAGGATTTGAATGAACAAGATTATTGTGCGCGCAGTGACTCTCGATAGGGATAAGGACACAAAAACACACACAACACTCGTGAAAATATCAGCACAGTACATAGGATGGGTATATATGCCTACAAAATGAAAGGTTAAATACCGTTTTAACAAACCTAACCATAGTCTATTCCCCATCTAAGAGTCGTGTCCTTAAAGTTGCATATTTCCTATACTTATTTTGACTTTTTACATAATATTCGACTTTTATATGTATAACCGAAATTGACTCTAAATGATTTCTAAATATCTTGACTACATCATTCCAACACCAACAACCAATGATATCAAAAAGCATCTTCTGAAATCAAAGCAACAGCAGATAAAAAAACAGTCAACGACATTCACATTAACGAATGTGCAATCACATCCATAAGAGGCGATTATCAGATGATCAGACTATCAGAGACAAAAGGAATCTATCACTTAAAAATTCAAATCCTTAAACGGTTAGAATGGATGCCGAAAAAAACGACTTTAAAAATGGCCTTCGGGGGAGCAGTTTCTGTGTATGGGAGTTGGAAAGTTGTTGTTTGGTCTCAGAACATGCCAACCTGTGTATGTAGGGGAAGCAGTTTCTGTATTTGACAATGGCCTTCGGGGGGCGATTGAGGATATCGTGGTTTGTGGTGGTCCCTTCTTTGGAGATTTTCAATGGAGGTTGGCATCACTTCCGACTCGTTTTGGAGGTTTGGGTTTATGTTCAGCTTCAGACGTTTCTACTTATGCGTTTGTGGCCTCGAGGGCGCAATCTTGGGAATTACAAGACCACATTCTTCGAGGTTGTGGTATTGATGGGTTTGACTCCGATTATGGGAGTGCGATAGATCGGTTGCACATTTCACTTCCCGATTTTGACATTAGCGGTTTTTCTAATAAAGACACCGCCCCCCCCCCCCCCAAAGCCCAACATGCTTTGGCGAGTGCCCTTTATAGTGGAATCATCAAGAGTTTGGAAATGAAGTTTGATTTATCCCTCGTCAGAAAGCGGTGTTTGAGTGTCTTCGGGCTCCTCGGGCTCAAGATTTCTTAAGTGTTCTCCCTATTGAAGGATTGGGCCAACATATGTCGGCTTTGGAGTACCGGGCCATCCTGAAGTATCGGTTAATAATCCCTTTGTTTCCGGTAGATGAGCCGGGCCCGGTTTGCCGTAAGGTCTGTTTGGATTCTTTTGACGAGCATGCGGTTCACTGCAAAGAGTTGTCTGGGTTTAAGTACATGCATGATTTGGTGAGGGATGTTCTATGCGATGTTCTTAAACGAGCCGGAATTTCGGCTAAAAGGAAGCCCCGTAAACTCTTACAGATCCTCAAGAAGGAAGATCTACATTACGACCGGCCGATATACTTGTTTTTGGGTGGGTAGGGGGAAAACACGCTTGTGTCGACCTCACAGGAGTGTCCCCTCTTGTTGGGATTAGGGGCACTGGATTTGTAGCAGGCCAGGCAGCATTGAAGGCGACATCGGGCAAGGTTGCTAAACACGAGAGAGCTTGTTTGGAGAATCAACACGTGTTTATCCCCTTCGCCTTTGACACTTTTGGTTTCTTAGCTCCGGATGCCGTGGACCTTTTTGAATAGGGTTCAGAAAGTTGTGTATAGTAACGTATCATCCCATAAGAATCAAAACTTTGTTTTTAGTCGGATTGGGTTTGCTATCCAAAAGGGGGTTGCGGCGCAGCTTGTTGCCCGCTTACCTGCCACTTCATTGTAAATCGTTTGGATGTTTCTATGAAATATAAAAGGAGCCAATACTTTAAAAAAAATCCTATATCCAAATATCTGAGTTCGTAATTTGGAAAAGGTTATGATATGTACTGAATCCCGAATTCGAAATTCGCATCTGGTTTTTTTGGTTACCGATACGGATTGGTTATCAGATTTTTTTGTTTTTCAGTTCTTTTGCACACCCTTTATAGTACATGCAAGAAACGCATCATGTAATCAACAACAAGAACCACAAATATGGATAACATAGGAAATTAATGGATGAAGAATGCATACCTTTAAAATATGGATCGTGATATATCAATGGCGATGAAGAACATCTTCATTCCACCGCCTAATTGCAAGTAAGAGTGCCACCCTTAAAAAGTTAAATTTCAGTGTTTATTTAGCGCCTTTGATATCACGATCCCCGTAAAATGATCTAAACAATAAATAAATAAACAAAATCATAATTTAGCTTGTGGTTATGCAATATATCTTTGTAAAACAGAAACATTCTAAATAGCTTCTCTAGTAACCATCACAAACAACATGCCTACAATAAAAAGTTAATAGAAAGAGCATTATCACACAAAATATAATTTAATTAATGAATATTAACTGGCTTAGATGGCACAATCCAAAAGCTGCCTGCGCCAAATTTATACGCTTGTTTGTAAACTTCGGACATAAATGGTTTGGGGTCAACTCAAACTAACACTTCAAATTCTACACCATTCTGACTCAAGCCCGCCATCTTAACAAACACCATTGCATTAGGCTCCGGCCTCTTATGCAAACGAACTGTGAAATAAAGTCACTGCTAAATCCATGACCCGCATCATCGTTTGCCCACCTCTTCATCCCATACCCCTCGGATAAAATATGTTTTGCATCTTGGAAGGAACGTTTTTATAAATGTCAGCTAGACGTCACTCAGTTTTGTGTGGACTAATAGTAACTGACCCGAAATTAACAGAAACTAAACTTGTTTTACCAACAAATAACCTGCAACTTTCACTATGACTAAGATGTCCCTTGTAACTGACCCAAAATGAACAAAACCCCAACTTGCACTATGACTAAAATGTCCCTTGTAAATTGCAATCAATCTACAGCCATTTACATCAAGTTTAGCTTAGACCTGTAGTTTGACTAATAAAAGTCAAACATCTGACTGTTACCAATTTACCCCTTGTCCCTTGTAAATTGCAATCAATCTACAACCATTTAACTCAAGTTTAGCTTAGACCTGCAGCTTGACTAATAAAAGCCAAACATCTGACTGTTACCAATTTACCCCTTGCTTTTTTAATCAAGATTTTAATATTCAGTTATTTTTTTATATAATCGCAATGATCAAACATTAGATGTAGGGTGTATCCATCTGAATTCAGTATAAACACAACATCAGATTTTAATAAAGTAAATTAAATGTTTAAAAAAGGGATATTAAAATTTTCGATAGAATCTTAAATCTGAAGAGGTATTAAAAAAACTTCTATTGAGAACCTTCCAACATAAAATTAGTTCTTGATTTGACCCCACTTGAAGGATGCTAATTACATAACTGAGTAGAATTTTAGTGATCCAAATATGGTGTTAAAAAGTGTTAAAAAGTGTTCTGCATATTAAAATTTTGGATTTTCTGCATATTAAAAGACTAACATAAATATGCAATATAACCTGACTGAAAATAATATATAGTACATTAATTTCTTGAGGGTAACTCACAATTCTAGACTTTTCTACATCGGATTTTGTAGTATTGGTCTTATTTTGCTGACTTAGTCCCTGTATTAGCTTCTTCATTGTAGCTTTAGTCAGATGGCACAAATCATGCTCCGAGTCAGATGGCAAGTACCAAACTGAACTTTAAGGTTCCTGGCCACACTACAAAGTAAAAATTCAAAGGATTGAAGGGAAGGTCCTAAAATTAATAATATTCAATAAGTTTTTTGATGTAATGATCCACAATAGAAGCTTAACAGGTATCACTCTAAGCAAGATGGACTATAACATATAACTATTTAGATGCACATCACAACACTGTTAGAGAGGGAGGGTAAAATAACCAGAAATATTTATGATAACTGATAGTTTCTCACCTGATGCTTATCATTCGTCCCATCTGATTGCAAACATGCTTGTTCCATGTAATGATGTCAAATCAACCCCGTAATAGAGCCTGCGTACAAGCAAGAATAATGAATAAAGTGTACCTCTTATAGTGATATCATATATGCCGACCACTATGTGTGAATAGTAATAAAAAATACTCTTGATCTATAAATAATAATGATAAAAAGAAGACGGATACATTAAACAAATAATATCAGAAACAATATAAAAACACATACCTTGTTTGCAAAATGGTGTCATGTGGATTCTGCAATATAAAGAAAAGAACACGGAGAACTCAGATTAAATCGCATAACATGTGGATTCCGTCAAGTTAAATAGCCTACCAATTCCCAATTTTATCTAAAAGTTGATAACATTGCAAACATGAAAACAAAATTTCACAATATTATTTTGAAATTTTACAAACTCACATGTTTTGCTGCAGAATTTTAACAAATTACCTCCTTGAAATCCTAGAAACCTGCAAATCAAGAATTGGTGGTGGGTTTAGTAGGAATCAAATTAAAAGAATGAATTTAACAAAGAACTTACCTGGGTATGATTAATCGAATTGCTATTGGAAGGAATTGATTAGTATTGATTGCAATTGAAGGTCGGCGGACATCAATTGTAACGTATTGCGACCTAACTGGATGGCGCTGGTGATGTCTTGAATGATTGTTAAGGCGCCGATGCTTGAAAGCTTCTACTGGATAGAAGCATTAATATTAAGCGTCTTAAGAGAGAGAAAATTGAATTGGAAGATGAAAAGGTGTCTATCTTCGTTATAACGTATTCATTATAAAGTAGTATAGATATAGAATATACCACAATTTCAGTTTATTTTACAAAAAAAAACAAACAAACAATCAGCCTAAGCTTTGAAAAATCAGCAAGAAAAACATCTTCCCACTCTTTTGATGGCATTAAGTGCTCGGGACGCGCTGCAATATTTGGAATATTTGGCATATAAAAAGTTTGCTCTTTGTCTAACACAGTTTTATCCACCTTTGCAATCTTCACCTTCGGTATACGCTTTGCTTCCCATCTATGCACAAAACATAACACAAGTTGACTTCTTCTTAAGTAAACTTATCAAAACTGTCACGTTTACCATACAAAAATAGTATTTCTAACAGAAATAAATAAAGAGGTGAAACGTTACCTGACTCGCCTAAGATACTCGCGCCCATCTTGTGGTGGGCCCGAATCAAAATCAGGTTCTCCAGTAACATAAAACGCAGGCCTTTGGATGCTAACGTATTCTGAATCACTATCTTCGTCTTCATAATAATCTTCCTCTTCATTAATATCGTTGGCATCTATACCAAATAAATTATTCACTTGATTCATGTTTTGCATTTCACAACTAACTTTTTCAGAGCCAGTCAATATGACACGTTCATTTTTCAAAGAACACAAATACGCAACAGAACCAACATAGTTCTTTAAAAAAAATACAAAAATAAAGTCTATTAAGTGTGTTAAGACAAATGGTCAAAAGAACTGTCTATTGAGACTCAAGTGTCTATGGGTACTGATATTTATAATAAATGAACATATCAACAACAAAATCCATTTTTATTATCAATAATGTGACTATGTGAGCATATCAACTTAAGTGTGCAAAACAACCGAAAAGGCGAAAACCGCATCCGTAACTGAAAAACCGCATCCGAATTGTGAATTCAGTTTTCGGTTTGGTTATCAGTCCCAAAAATCTTGCTTATTTGCATAACCAAACCGAATAATAACCGACTGAATCGGATGACCGAACCAAACAAACTGAACAAATTGGTTCAATCAATTGAACTCGGTTTAGTTCACACAGTTCTAATTCGAATCGGTTCAGTTTTCAAGTAAGGCACAAAAAAATTAACTGAATAAATAAGTTTAAGTGGTTAATTCGCATCGGTTAGGGCAAAAGAAATTCGAAACCGAATAAACCAATATCGAAGTCAATGATTTGCAATCTAATGATATTATAGGAAACATGAAGCTAACAAATCATATTGAATTTGATTTGCAATCTAATGACTTATATTTTGATTTTTTTGGTCAAAACATACGGTTACATGCAATTAATGGACATAAAAATTAACCTCGTTGTCCCACATCGGATTTCTTGAAATGAGAACCATTGAGCCGCATAATCAATATGAATAAGGTTATCATATTATTCAATATAAGCACATCAGCAACCAATTTGGAGATAAAATTATTATTTGCATAAATGCATATTCAGTGGATTACCTAAACTGCTTTTCTGTACACAAGTGATGATTGGACAAGGATCCGACATGCCATTCATATTAGCAACAATAAGATTCTTCGTTGCCAATAGTCCACCTACATTTTTGACCATTTTTAAGCATCAACGTAACATCAATTACAATATATAATAAGAAGAACCAGCGTCAATATCAGGTGAGCAACAAGAAAAGGATATGAATTCAGTTATCATAAAAAAGACAAAGTACGTCCTAAATACCAAATCTAAAAATAACACATATTCTAATTATGATGATACAAAGTAAAGTTTTCAATAAGGTCTGCAGTTTCACATTAACCTTCTAATTTTAAGTAACAAAGTAATAGTAGCAACGTGTTACATTACAAAGTTTTCTGACATAGTAAACAATGTAAATATAATGTGAATTTTCTACTGGTTGTAGCATAACATAACTAAAACCTAAGTTGTATGTTGTAACCATATAATATATATACTAACCCCCCCCTAGTTGCTGTTGTAGGCTGAACAGCCGCATCGTTTTTCTGGATATCTGCCAACACTTTAACTAAATCTTCATCTTCAAAAGAAAAATGCATAGGAAAGTGTAAGATGAAAAATAATTAATTAACAGTATAATATAAACGCAAATCACATAAACAAAAAACAATAACCACCATCCTCTGGCTTATGTAGCATTAAAACTACCACAAAACCTTTTAAGCGTCATAGCTAACATCATTATTTTGTTAGAGAAACATTCATTTGCATATGCATCAAGAAAAATAGCCACTATGAACATACACTTTATGATCCTCATACAATCATACTTACACAATGTTAACAACT
Source organism: Bidens hawaiensis (assembly GCF_021521415.1). Classification (NCBI taxonomy): domain Eukaryota; kingdom Viridiplantae; phylum Streptophyta; class Magnoliopsida; order Asterales; family Asteraceae; genus Bidens; species Bidens hawaiensis. The sequence goes on along the minus strand of NW_027491031.1, from coordinate 456,136 downwards.
TTACCCATTGAACCATACGGTTCAACTACACCGCCTCAGAACCCTGCCGCAAACTTACTTCCCCTGCATCTCCTCCCGCTAAAACATGTAATTAAGCACCTGCAATACATCAATTGGAATTCAATTCGACAACATTAATGAAACAATTGCATACAATAACATAATTTAACCTAAAACGTGTAATTACGCTCCTAAACTTCAATTCATCAAAATCAATAAACCTTAATTTTGTAATTCTACAAAATCGAGAAATGAAAGTGATTATTAGATGCATATCAGACTTATTATGCAAGTCCATTACGCTCAAATTGAAGAAGAATATTATGCTAAAATTCCCCAAAATTGAAGTAGAATGAAGAAATTATAAAAACCAGAATTTAGCCAAATTGGAAAAAAAACTCACGGGAATTCATAAGCAGAGGGAGGGTGATTATTGGATCACAAACAAACACAAGTATGATCATCAGCATAAGTGTTGATTTAGACTTACCCGCGGAACCTGCAATTCGTATAAACATAATGAAATTGATCAATAGGGTGGATGGTTTTGAGAAGCAAAGAATTGAATGTGGATTGATGATTGAAACCAATAACTAACTGAAACTGATAATTAATTGAAATAGACTGTCGGCGGTCCAGGCGATGGTTGGGGTAAACTACCAAGGGTGCCGGAACATTCAATTACAATTAATTCTACGGCGTCTTAGAGTGTGTAGGAAGATTGTATTATAGATTACTAAAAAAAGGAAAACAAGTACCATAAACAAGCCAAACTTTCATATCCAATTGTATTGTTTGGACCTGTTTTTGTTAGGCCCACACATTTTTATGACCAATTCTTGTATATGTTAACAAACCTATAAACGAATGAACCGAATCAACATGTAGGGTATGTTTGGCAAAACTAGCTGTTAGCTGTAGCTTTTAAATATTTAGGTGTTTGGCAGAGTAGCAGAAGCTTTTAATAAAACTAGTTGGGTGCCCGCGTGGTGCGGTGGAATGGGCGCACAACCTAACATCAACCGCATAATCAGTGTCAGTACATGATTCACCTGATTACAGTGCATACATAAACCTAAATGTAGACGTGTAATTCATGGAAAAGCAGTAAGCTTGTAAATGATGTCGAAAATCAAGAAACAAAACTGGAATATACAGTAATTTTCAAATAGATAATTTTTTAAACCAACATATTTTGATATGAATCCCTTTATGAACATGCACTGTTTTAATCTGAAATATGTTCTGATCTGACCCCTTTCGACTCAAAAGCGTACTGACACGAATCAAACTAATTTAACCATTTTTGTATCGACTCGTTCTGACCCTAATTTGGTCTTACACATGACTCAAGTTCATCTGACTCGACTCCTAATTTTGTCTTACACGTGACTCGAGCTCATCTAACTTGACTTTTTACTGATCCTAACCGATAATCACGTAGTATGTTAATTTTTTAAAGTTAAAGAAGTATAACAATATCATACTCAAATTAAAGAAAATAAAATGCTCGTTTTTATGATGTAATTTGTTTAAAAAGTTATTAACGTGTGAAAAAGTTATGGCTCCTAAAAAAAGTCATGGGGGTAGTTAGTTTTGAATAAGGGATGAATGTGTAACTATTATATAAATTAACAAAAATTGATATAAGTTCAAGTACCAAACTTGTAAATTCAAATGTAAAAAACGCTACCTATATTAGCGCGTTTCAATTTAGAGTTTTTTCTCATCCCTTAAAAGTTTTAAGCTCCTCTTACCAAACAATACTTTTTATTAGATAAAAATTTTTTCTAAAAGCCTGTGCCTTAAACCCCTAAAAAGCTCCTAAAAGCCCTTTGCCAAACACAACCGTAAACTGGATTAACCATAACCGATGGTTATCGTTCTCCGGTTGTCCAAAAGTTTGATTTTCAGTTATAGTTTCGGTCCAAAATCGACATCTGCACACCTCTGGTTTTGCTTTTCTATAATTTGCAAACTTTCTAAGGTTCTCTGTGTTGTTTACTTTCATGACTTAAACCCGAGTATTTTGTAGTTTGTATATTGCCAATATCCTCAGTATCTGAACCAAATTTTAAGTACGACTTCGTGGGCATTATATATATTAGATCAAAAAGCTTTAGATCCATAAAAAGGAACAGGTGTCCAAATAATTGAAATTTGCATTAGACACAAGACATGGGCTTTTCTTTTTTTCCTCCCATCACATGAAAAGAATTATTATGTGCATCTTATTTATTTTTTTAAGTAAAATAACATTTTACAAAAAGGGCGGTTCAAAAGCACATTTTTTTCGAACTGTCAATCATACTTAAATTTCGTTAATAGCAAAATTATTACAGGGTCTGAGTATTGATATATAAACATGTTGATGAATAATGTTTGGTTGAGAGCATTAATGATTTCTTTTAAAAATATTTTCATATATATAATTATAAAAGAACATGAGTCTAGTTACTTGTTCAGTTTATATATGTTTTTGAACATTGTTATTATTTGTAAACTTATCTATATGCTGACAATTTAAATTTCATTTATTTTCGTTTACCGAATTAAGCAATGATCACGAACACGAAACTTTGTCGCTTATGCGTGTCTTTATTCATTTGTTTAGTTCGTACGATGTATATTAAAATTAAGTGAACAATTCATGTTCATTCAGATTGTTTACAACTCTAGATGGTGATCTAAACAAAATGCTATACGCGTTGAATATCGAAAATATATCATAAATCATAATCAATTTATTTATTATACATATTTTATTTAATTACAACTTATACATGAGATTATAGCCAAACATCTTAGGTCGGTGGCATGTTCATAGGGAAACACAAAATCCAAATTTATGTGAATATTTGTTCATTTGTTGCATGTATAACGACATTAATTAATGTAAAGAATATGTTCAAAAGGACGACAAACCTGTGTATTTTACTTAATTTATACGATTGTTTTTCTACCAGTCATTACTTTTACAATAAAATACTGAAAAATTGATAATCTAAAATAATTTGTAAATAACATAAGTAAAAAAAGTATGTGCATTCACATTATCATTGTTTAAAGTATAGTTTAATATTGAACATGTTTTAGTTTATTTATTTTTCTAAATATTGAGAATATTATAAGCATATGCAAATATTGTTTTAACTACCATTAACAGGGTCGGCTCTATTGTAGGTCGAGCCTCAGCCATAGCCGAGGATTATGTATAAAAGAAAATTTGTGGGTAAATTGAGACATCATCAACTACATGCTTAATAGTTAACGTCTTTAATAGAAAATCCAGTAATTTACAACTTTATAACTTCATAATAGGTTTAATTTGGAATAAGCCCGTATCCCCACACAGTTTAGAATTCAGAATGTTAGGGACTAGAACTGAATAGTTGGTGGCTTAGCATTCAAAGTTTCAAACATTAACCACCATTGAAGTCACAATTTCATCCATCTTTAATAAAAATGATTGTACATAAAGGCCGTTTTTAATGTTCATTCAGGATACTAAAAATCTCGTAAACGACTGTTACGACTAACAAGACATCGATGTAACACCATAATTCACTGAAGAGGTAGGTCCCAGCAGAGCCCAGTTTGACCCGCAAGACTCACCTTGAATAGGGACGTCTGCGCAATGACCAACTGCTCCAGCAGGACCCACCATGCTCAGAGAACCTTACGCGCAGTACGCCAGCTGTACCCGCAGGGAAAGCCTCCCAATGGTGAAGTACCCCGCCTGTTCCCGCAGCTGCGGATACAAGCCATCAGGGAAGGCTACCCGCACTAACAGCAAGGCTACACGCACAAGGCATTCGCTACTTCAGTAGTCACATGAAGGAATGAGCAAGGCGGGAATACTCCCGCCTAAATGAGCCAGTCCGTATGCTTCTGGAAGGTCTTTCGTACTATACCTACTAAGGTATGGGCGGAACAGACAATTTGACCAGAGCAGCCCATGAACCAATCACAGGGTGACATCTCACCGACAACAATACGAGGAGGAGCACCCTCTAGTACTGTTTGTCACTATTAGCCGCTGCCTACTCACCAACCCTTACGATGGGACGTGCGCAGCCTACAGTTGGTGGAACAGTGCGTAGCCGGCAGTAAAGGAATAGTATACAGCCGACCTTTACTATTGGCCGTAGCCTACCCACCAACCAGCATGGCCTGTGCGTAGTCCACTGTTGGTAGAACAGGAATACTATTCAGCCGGCTGTACCTTCTGGGAAACCTACCTTCGGCTATAAATACTCCAACACCTTGGAATGGTAAGGACATCATCTGATATCTCGATCTTATCTAGCAATCTCTTAATATACACTTATATTCAGAGCAATCTAGTCTGATTCTCACGCCGGAGGGTGGTCACAAGGAGGAACCCCCCCTTCTCAGTGACGAGCTTACGGTGTCTGTTTTGCAGGTCCCCTGAAGAACAACCTTCTCTGCTGGACCTCATCCTCGTGGGAAACATTACTTAACCCCCAGATTATCTATAATCTGCCCGTGGGTTCACTTAGTGTTTCTTCATTGGGGCCATCCGTGCATAAAAGCTAAAACTAATTTAGTTTTTTCAAAATTTCTGAAGAAATGGTTAACGTTACTCCGGTCCCAAGGCCAGTAACCGACCAAGAAACCCCGGTAACCACAACCCCAGCAACTGGGGGGAACACCGGCGGTTATACAAATCTTACGAACACTACCCCGACTACCCAAGCCGGGGCAAGTGCAGTAAATATTCCACTGGGGTTCACCGATGCCCAGTTGGAAAAACGAACGAGGGTCCCTCGCCAAACACTAGATCAAGTGAAGGCGTGGGCCGAAGCACGTCAGAGAGAGTTCCAAGCTGAATTGGATGAACGCTTGCGTTCAGTCCAACAGGCTGACGAATTCGGCAGTACTCGCCAACATCTCAATATGAACAGCGAGGGCGAGTACTCAGACGACGACAGGGAAGAATCCGATACCGACGCAAACCCTCGCCATAAGGCGAAAGGGAAGCGTAAGGAAACGGACTTCAGCCGAAAAGGAATTTTGGGGAAGCTTTTAAACCAACGAATGCGGAGAGAAACCCGCGTGACTTCTCCAAAACCTTTAGGCCAACTGCTACAAATGCAGGAAAGTCAAAGTTCGCAAGGAACATTGCGGAAGCAATCGCCCCGAGAAGTGCCAAACAAATGTCCAACATTGGCACTTATGATGGTCTATCCGACCCAGACGACCACTTGAACAGATTCATTGCGGGGGCAACCGTCAGTAACTAGACGGAACCCACGTGGTGTTATATGTTCCAGATGACTCTGGTTGTAGCGGCCAGGGCATGGTTCGATCGTTTACCGGTCCACCACATATATGACTGGGCGGACTTTCAGAACAAGTTCAGCCAGCACTTCAGCCAACAGAGGAAATATACCGAAGAACAATGGACGATCCTCAACTGCGTTAGAGAGGAGGATGAATCTTTACTAGACTTCATCACCCGCTTCAATTCCAAAAAGCTAAGTCTCGGCAATATTTTATTTATTACTGTATAAAAGTTTACACACTTATTATAATTTTTCAAACTTGATGAATGTTTGCGGTAAATATTATAAAAATAATATATAGAGGGAATATAAGTAGCACATGGGTGTACCTGCCACAACACCCCATACACAACCGGAGTCAATAACACAAACCCACCATGCGGGTTTTGTAGTTGCCCTCATCCACCGACACATCTCACTTCAATGCATTGTTTTCTTTACACCCTTTAATCCCACCAGGTAGAGTAGAGAGATCACAATAATAAAATTTGTTGACCGGATCACAATCCTCGTAAATATAAAGAAGAACAAACTGCACAAGACATTAATGTGATAATCAAATAAAATTGCATAAGAAAATAACCAGCTTTACTCAAATTTCTAATTTTTTCTGTCATGGATGATAAAGAATAGTATATTTCATTCACAAAAGAAAACGTACTAACTTTCAAATAAAATCTATTTTGGTAAACCTTCATGAAAGTTTGTACTTATTTATGATTGTATTACCCAGGATAGAATTCAAGGAAAGTCGGGTCACCCGTTTTTGGCATGGTGATATGTCACATTCTTGATTATTTGACATATTTGTTATTTAAGATTGCCAAAGTGTTACATTCTTTACCATTAGGCATAATAAAGAAAATGCCACATCAACATTTTAAATAACCAAGAATGCAAATAATCAAGAAAATGACACATCACCTTGCGAATTTTGGCTATAGTGTAAACGATTTGACAGATCACTTCGTTAAAAGCTTGAATTGAGCCAAGCTTAAACGACCCCGAGCATAAAACAAGCTCGTTTAATAAACGAGCCCGAGTTTCAGTTATGAATCTCAAGTAGGCTCACATTATATGTACACTTGTTATTTCATATAAAAAATATTTTAACCATTACCATATATAACAAATATAACAAATACAAATGTATATATATTAATAACCAATAAACTAGCCGAGCCAAGCCAAGCTCGACTCTTGTAAGTAAAACAAGCTGGGATCGGTTAATTCCACTTGTTTTTTCACAAATTCTTTCACTTCTTCTGAGTCGGGATCCTCAAGCCTGCAAATTAAATATCCTTTCAAAATCAGATGCTTGTTTATTTGATTAATTTTGAGATTGATAAAACAAAATGGTGCTAATCATGTAGGGGCAAGATCATGAGAGAACTCATTCTTCAAATTGATACTACCCATATGCAATAAATTGTACTACATGTATGATATTAGTGCAATAGTACTACATATGCAGTATATGAGTATATCATACTACATACATGTAGTACAAATATCATATGCGTAGTATGTTGGTCCGTAAATAAACAGAACCGAACCGAACAAGAACCGGACAAGCGAACAGTACTCGAACATTAATGAACATAAATAAATGTAAACAAACACATTATCAAACGTTCACATCTTCATGAGCACGAATAAACAAGCATTGCCTCTGTTTGTGTTCGTTCATTTAGTAATCAAACGAAATTCCTTATTCATATTTGTTCATTTATTAAATGAACAAACATAAACGAACTTCCTACCGAACAGTTCACCAAACATTCGGTTCGTTTACAGCCCTATTAATATTATATACTGCATATATCCAACCCTATTCAGCATTAACTTTTTTTAACAGATTTTATTTTTGGTAAATATGTACTACTCAAATGACAATAAAAACTAGATGATTGTTAGGTTAAGTATTCCAACAAGATCCATCACAAAGGTGTTTCTTAGAAAGTAATTAAAGGCGTGTTACTGTAGATTGTAGAAGTTAATTTGCAAACACGTGTAACAATCTAACTGATAAAATAAAAATAAACTGGATGTAAAAGTTAATCTGTAAACAGTAAACACGTGTAACAATTCAATTGATAAACAACACTCCAATCCAAAATGTTGAGCAAAAAAACATGATAACCTCATGAATCATAATAACAATAACACAAAACCTAATAATAATAATAATAATAATAATAATAATACTCAAATTATACCATCGGTACGGATCAGGAACCGGAACTCCGTGGTAGTTATCGACGACGGATTCGTCACGGCGGACGGGCGGATAGTGAAGATGGACGTCGGAGAGAGATAAGGAGCCCATAGACGAAGAGAATGATCGGCGAGTAGGTGTGCGGATAAGGTGTTCGACGTAATGCCAAGTCGTCGGGTGCGGTGGAGATGATAATAATAAGTGTTTGAGCGGTCTTAGATTTATAATACGCGATGACGTTGCGTGGTACGCACATGATAACATGGTAACGAGTTGAGTTGCGTATAGTAGTAGAATACCGACTTATTAGACGAAATGCCGAAATGGTTTAATTTATTTAATAGGAATATTGGTTGGTTTTATAACCGTACGCGATTAACGAATGACTAACTTTGTTAGTTGTAGGTCGCTGAAAATAAGTTTTTTTTTTTGTTGAAAACTCATATTTTTCAGAAAAACCCGACTTGAACAACACCACCAACTAACGGAGGACTAGCTCGTGAGTCGTGAGCGTAATGGTATAAGCATGCCTGACTGTGAGACCGACTTGTTGAACAGAGACGAAAGTCGGCCATGGTGATCCGGGAGTCCCGTGTGGAAGCGCTCTCGCTCAACGGATCAAAGGTACGTCGGGAATAACAGGCTGATGACTCCCAAGAGCTCTTATTGACGGAGTCGTTTGGCACCTCGATGTCAACTCATCACATCATGGGGTTCAAGAAGGTCCCGAGGGTTCGATTGTTCGCCGTTCAAGTTTACAGGTCGCCATGAAAACATTTTTGTCGAAAACTCATATTTTTTCAGGAAAACTCAACTTGTACATCACCATCAACTAGCTCACCACCAACCAACTACCACCACTTGAGTACTACAACCACCACCACCACTTGAGTACTACCAACTGACTCCAACGGTGGTTTTAGAGTTCCGGCGACCTCAATAGTTATTGCTTTACTAAAAATATTCCTAAATCCGATCTAAGGTTGCAACGCAACATGTTACCCGATTACCTACCTTTATATTATAATTGGATCTTTTTGTGAAGTTATATCTTGTTATTATTAGTTTATTACTAAAAAATGTTTGAGATAAGGTTGAGTTTACTAGAAAAAATTGTGAGTGTTTTGGTCAAAAAGGTTTTCTCCGCGACCTCTGTTAGTCACGGGTCGTTACAAACAATGCACTTTTAATTGGGACTGTCACCAAACAAAAATGAAGTTGAGACTGTTATTTGTCAACAAAGACACAAATGAGATAATTTAAAACTAATATTTCTTGTTTAACATCATACGTTCAAGTTGTTTTCAATCATACTCATGTTTAATATTACAACCAGTGATTATTACCCACGTGTTACGGTGAGCCGTTGAAAACACATATTTGTTAAACTTCGGAAAAGATTAACGTTTTTGAAAGTTTACTTTTAAAAGGGAAAAACAAATCTAGTATGTAAACTCACACCACATGGCCACATGTAAAAAGGTTAAGGGCGTTAGTAGGTCATCTGTTTATGTTATTGGTTCAATTGCGTTTTGGTTTATTTTTTGCTGTTTTAGTATATAGTACAAGTTTTTACTGGTCGTTAATGGGTCATCTATATGTGATTATATGTGATTGATTCAATTACGTTTTCTTCTTTTGTTTTTTTCTTTTTTAGTATATAGCACAAGCTTTTATTGCATGCCGTTATTTTAGTTTCTTTCTTGAGTTTTGAGTATAAGTACAACTGTACAAGTATAAAATACCTTTTATGCTTTAATTCTAAGACCACCCGCTATGGGGCGTGATCAGATAATGTGGCGGGCGCTGAACACCGCCAAGGGGCCCTCGTTGGTGGTGGGGCGCTGTCCTGCAACGGCCGGCACGGAAGAGAGAAAAAGGCGTGGGCCTAGACTATATGTTCACCTGAAACAAGATAAAAACTAAACAATCAACGAAATAAGAAAATACGAACCTCCTTCGAAGTCATTTAATCCGGCGAAAGCAGAGAGTGGATCGTCACCGGCGGCGTCGGGAAGAGATGAGGTCCACCGGAGTGAGTCAAGTTGTACCACGTCTACTCCTCTGGCTGGATTCTGGTTTCTCTGCTTCATCTTCTGACCGACCATCTCCGGTAGGGTTTTTAGTTTCATCATCGGTTATGGATAGGAAGGAAGAGTGCGGCAGATGTATTATTGTTGGGGCAATTTAGGTTTTAGGCTCAACTCAAAGAAATTAAGTACAATTGGTTAAAGCTAACGTACAAGTTTCTACTTTTTTTTGTGTAATTTGCCACTTAACAAAGGTTTAACATATTTGGTTTTATAAAAAAAAAATAATAAATTAAAGGGGCTTCGAAGCCCCCTCACCATAGAGGGGCATCTTTGTGATGGAGCTTTGAAACCCCCAATGCCCACGTGTCGCTGACGTGGCACTGGAGAGGGGCTTCGAAGCCCCTCACCCATAGATGATGGTCTAATAAACCATATACTTCAAAATTTATTTAACAGTATTATTATTATTATTATTATATAATATTGTAATTCAAACCAAATATCCAAATATTGTTTATAATACCAACTTGTTGAAATGATTTATTTGATATCATACGTTCAAGTTGCTTTCAATCATTCTCATGCTTAATATTACAACAAGTATTTAGTAGCCATGTGTTAGTGTTATGGTGAGTTGTTAAAAACACATAAAATATAAATTATATAACTTTATGGTAAAAAGGATTCAATTACAATACAGAGGCAGGTAAGCGGGCAACAAGCTACGTCGTCACCCCCTTTTGAATGACAAATCGATCCTATTAAAAATAAAGTTATCGTTCTTCGGCGTCGTTGAGTTACTGTGCACGACCCGCTGAACTCTTTTTAATATGTTAAGTTATGAAAAAGGTGTAACGTTTTTGAAAGTCTACTTGAAGAAGCAACAAATCTAGTCAATAAACTCACATCCACATGTAATTTATGTAAAAAGGTTAAGGGTGTTGCGGCATGACTATTAAACTGATATTTATTGGGGGTTACTTTTTTTTTCTTCTTTTTTAATTACGTACAAGCTTTTATTGCATGTCATATATTTTAGTTTATTTCCTTTGTATAAAATAATCTTTATACTTTGCCTTTAATTTTATTATTAAACCATATATTTATAAATTCGTATGTAACATTTATTTATTATTACTACGGAAATCCAAATCGGAAGAACAAGAACAAAACCTTTCACAACTCAAATCATCAACACGATCAAATGGAAAATAATACGAAACAAACACTCATAACAAAAACAAGTTCATCAATGCGATGAAACCCTAGGATCGTTCACAAGATCTTCAACGAACAATGCAATCAAAGGGACAAGAGAGTAATTGCATGACGTAGCTGAAGAGGTAGGTCCCAGCAGAGGTGGTTAGGACCCGCAAGACTTCCTTAAAAGGAGACGTCTGCGCAGTTGAACACGCAAGACTCCTTAAACGGACGTCTGCGCAGTTGAACCTGCAGACTTCACCATAGGGACGTCTGCGCCGCGACCCACCAAACCCGCAGGACCCACCACGCTCAGAGTTGTGACGACCTCACATGCGGTACGCAAGCTGGTCTCGCAGGAAATGCCTCCCTATGGTTTCCAAGTATCCGCCTGTTCCCGCAGATGCGGATACCCGCCATTAGGGACTGGCCACCCGCGCAGCATGGCTACACGCATAAGGCTCAGACTGAATAATAATTCAGTAGTCACCTGAAGAAGGAATGAGCAAAGCCGGGAACATTCCCGCATAAAGGCGGGAGGGGGAAAACTCCCGCCTAAATGAGCCAGTCCGTATAATAATGGAGGATCTTTTGTGTGATACCTGACGAGGTATGGACAAAAGATCTGACCAACGATACGACAGCTCACTGACAGCAGCATGGCAGACAACACGCCACAGCACTGTGACCAATAGCCGCCGCCTGCTCACCAACTCCTGCCATACCACGTGCCTAGCCTGTAGTTGGTGGAAAAGGAAAAGTGAACAGCACGCCTGGTCACTGTCAGCCGCTGCCTATCCACCAATTACCAGCAGAGCACGTGCGTAGGCCACAGTTGGCAGAGTAATAGGCCGGCTAAACCTCCTTGGAAACCCACCTCCGGCTATAAAAGACATCAAATGGTAATATCATTTCATCATCTAATATCTTGTATAATTTACCTGATAACTGCTCTAGTATTAATAACATACTTTATATTCAAAGAGTAATATAGACTGATTCTCACGCCGGAGGGTGGTCACAAGGAGGAACCCCCCCTTTCTTAGTGACGAGCTCACGGTGTCTGTTTTGCAGGTTATCGGAAGAACCATCTTGCCGGAATTAACCCCTCGTGGGAAACGTCTATCTAACCCTCAGGTTACTCGTAATCTGTCGGGGTTTGACTGGTGTTTCTTCATTGGCGTCATCCGTGCATAAAGCTAGAACTTTATTTTTCTCCAGTTTTTTCAAAACCTCTGGAAAGATGGTTAAGGATACTCCGGTCCCGAAACCGAGTAACCAAGAGACCCCAGCTATAAGGGGGAATACCGAGTACACAAACTTTACGAACACTACCCCAGCTACCCAAGCAGGGGCAAGTGAAGTAAATAATCAGACACTGGGATTCACCGATACCCAGTTAGAAAATCAACAGACGAGGCTCCCCTGCCAAACACTTGATGAGGTTAAAGCGTGGGCCGAAGCACGTCAAAAAGAGTTCCAAGCTGAGTTGGATGAACGTTTACGTTCACTCCAACAAGTGGAAGAATTCGAGTACGACGATGATTCGGAGGAATCCGAGGAAGACGCGAACCCTCGTCATAGGGCGAAAGGGAAGCGTAAAGAAACGGACTCCCAACCGAGAAGGCGTTTTGGAGAAGCATTCAGTCCAATAAACGTGGGCAACAGCCCACGGGACTTCTCCAAAACATTCACGCCAACTGCGGCAAGGGCGGGAACGTCCAAATTCGCAATGGACATTGCGGAAGCAATCGCCCCAAGAAGTGCCAAACAGATGTCCAACATAGGCACGTACGATAGTATTTCTGACCCTGACGATCACTTGAACAGATTCATCGCGGGGGGCGACCGTCAGTAACTGGACGGAACCCACGTGGTGTTATATGTTCCAAATGACGCTGGTCGGGGCAGCTAGAGCGTGGTTCGACCGTCTGCCGGTCCACCACATCTACGATTGGGCAGACTTCCAACAGAAGTTCAGCCAACACTTTAGTCAGCAAAGAAAGTACACTGAGGAGCAGTGGACAATCCTCAAGTGCGTCCGAGAGGAGGAAGAATCTTTGCCTGACTTCATCACTCGCTTCAACTCGAAGAAGCTAAGCCTGGGCAACGTTAGCGAAGATCTCGTTCGCGCCGCTTTCATCCAGGGCGCAAACGACCCGGAACTCATCCGCACCCTGACGGGCAAAGATGGCATGCCATCCACATGGGATGCCATCATGACCGCAGCTAAACGCTTTGCGGAAACCGAGAGGCAACTGGGTAGAGATCTTCCACAGAGCACGAACCTCTACACCCAGAAGACGAGGGAAAACAACGTCCTTACCGCCCGATTAAATAAAAAACGGAAGCTGGGCATTTGGCAGTCAAGGGTAAACTTTGACACCCCGTCCGGTTTCCAACATCGGTTGGGCGGAAGAGACAACGTGAAACCGGAGAAGAACTCCAGGTAGACGCCACTCACAAAGAGTGTAACCGAGATATTCGCCACGGAAGAGCTCCCGTGGCCAAAGGCTCCGTTTATCCGGCATCGCCACAACGCTGATCGGAGAAAGTATTGTGATTTCCACAAAACCAAAGGCCACAACACTGAAGAATGCTTAGACGTAAAGGACCTGGTCGAAGCATTTGTCAAGGACGGGACACTCGCGCACCTTGTGGCGAAGTGAGCGTCGAGCAAGCTGATGCGTGAACCCCAGCTGGGGAAACGCACGAATAAAAATTGCAACTTCAACGGAGACTACATACTGCGTAAACAACGAGATCCCGAACAAGATACATGTCGGCTCGATGGTGCTCCCATCCAAGCCACGCCTAATGGGAGCTCAATTACACAGTTTGTATGTAGATCAATTCCAAATTTGTAAAGAAAAAGGCCTAGAGCCACTTCTAATGGAAACGATTCTCCTTCAAATTGAAGCTGATGATTTTACATTTATATTTTATGAACTTTGCACATGGAGATGCCGGTATCCGCCGCATCAAGTGAAGAATCGTTGCGCGGGGAAGGCGGCAAAACCCGCACAAACCCAAAAGCATCAAACCTTCATGCAGGTCAGTTAATGGGGAAAGGTTCAGCCATCCCACTATGTGAAAGTGCCGGTATATCCGCATGAATCCTAGTAGAGGAAGCTGAACACTAACCTATTAACAACCACGCGTTGAACGGTCGATTCGAACACTAATGCCGGTAGTCATCGCATCAAGAAGAGTCATTGCGTGGGGAAGGCGGCAAAACCCGCATAAACCCAGAAAATGACAAGACCTTCATGCAGGACAGTTAAAGGGGAAGAGTTCAGCCATCCCACTATGTGAAAGTGCCGGTATACCCGCATGAATCCTGGTAGCGGAAGCTGAACGCTAACTCATTAACAACCGCGCGTCGAACGGTTAAAAGTAATTCTGAAAGGATAAGGAAAAACCTACGCGCAGGTCAGACATAGGTAAAGTTTAGCCATCCTACCAAGTGCAAGTGCCGGTCCTATCCGCACACTCACAAAGGGGGAAGCAAAACTTCAACCTACTGTCAACCACATTCAAGGTTAACTTATTCTAAACACTTGGGAAATCGCTAATGTAAACTAAGTATGCAAGTCATATAAGGTTTATAAAGCAATGAACCCAAAAGAAGTAACAGTCTTATCCATAAAAAGATTTATATTTCAAAAGATATATTACAAGAATGGCCGGGTAACTACCCGCCTACAAAACAAAATCTAGTCTATCCTAGCAGCGGGAAGGGATCTTCAGAGTCAAGCTTCAGGACCACTTCCACTTGGACCCGCCCCATCAGTCGAGCGTGGCGGTTCAAGGAAAGCCTTGAGGATAGCAAGTCCATCATCAGCAGCAGCGACTTCCTTCACCTTCTCCACCACCGGATGCGGGAAGGCGGCATATTGGTTCACCGCTTGGTCATATGCAGCTTCGGTGTCCACATCGAACAAAGGGAAGTTGGAAGGCGGGACGCCTTTCTCAACGAACCCTAGACCAAGCAGGAAGCCGGCCTTTTCCCCATCCTCATGAGAAGCGTTGAGGGCTGCGCTCATGGCATCATCGTAAGTAGTCTCTGAGAAGACCCGATGCACAACCTACAAAGAAAATACAAGTGTTAAACATCTTTTCTATGTACAAAGGAAAGCGTGAAGACGTAAAGCTAAATATACCTGAGACAACGCTTCTCGAAGAAGCCATTCCTTGGCAACCAGAGCTTCTTGGAGGGCGGCTTGAGCTTGAGTGCGGGTGCGTTCGGCTTCGCTTTTGTTAAGGTTGGCAAGTAGCACTTCCTTTGCAGCAGCCTCTTCAACACCCTTAAGCTTCCGCTCGGTGTGGTCAAGCACGCCCCTCTGGTCTAGGATCTCTTGGAGCTTCTTGGCATCCTCCATCGCCAAGGCATCATGAGCACGTTGGAGAGCCTCTAATTTGGCCTTGAGCTCCTCGTTCTCCACGCGTAAAGGCTCAGCAACGGCTTCAGCCTTGGTGGCCCTCTCGGTTGAGTTCCTCGCAGTCTCCTTAGCCAGCCGAAGCTGTTCGTTAACAGCTTGGGCAGCCTTGGAGCGGGCCTCGAGTCGCGCTTGAACCTCAACCTCGAGGGCCTTGAAGGCCTTCTCCTTCTCCGCAGCAGCTGCGGCCAACTGTTGGTTCTCCTCCCGAAGAGCCCGCGCTTGAGATACTTCCTTGGCGCGAGCTGCTTTCAACTTGTCGTTTTCACGACAAAGCAGCTCGACGCGCGGCTGCATCCGGGCCTGGAGAACCCGAAGCTCATTGGTTAGCCTACCCTCCTGGTAGCTAGCCATGGCTTCCCCCAACGCACCATGGGGAGCAGCGTGGCGAGCCCATTCCACGCACTCCACCGGGGTACGAAGGGTTGTTCCTCGGCGGATGTTCCATCGCGGAACATACACTTCATTGGAATCCGACACTGCAAAAGAAACAAAGCAGTTAGGAAAAAGAAGAAATATATAAGAAAGGCCAAAAGAACCCTACGCACCTGTAGGGTCGATCACAGGCCGATAGCCACCAAACCCATCGCCTGAACCTAAGGGAAACCCATCCAAAAGGTCGGGCAGATGGGAAGGTGACAAAGATTGGCGAGAAGCCCCGCGCGTACCTGATGGGCCGGCCGTCGTTGCCGGTGGCGGAGGCATAGTAGCGGCCGCCGTGGTCGCCGTCGCGGTTGCCGCCGCAGAATCTGCAGCAATCGTAACCGCCGGCTCGGTGAAAGATGCTGTAAAAATTGCACTTACCACCGGCGGTGACGTCATCTCGGCTGGAACAGTCGGCTCAAAGGAGTGAGCAACTGATCCAGCGGAAGCAGGCGCAGGCGCCTGGGTCGTCGCCTCAGGTAGGCTGACCGAGCCTACCTCATCGGCGGAGAGGTAATCCTCTGCGCTCCACCCTGGAATGCGTTAACATCCACGCCTGCACAAGAAGATAAGTGTTTCAATAAATTTATAAAGTGATAAATCTACAAAGATAAGAAGGATGTTTGTACTTACGGGTTTTCTTGAGCTTGAACGTACGGACGGGCGGGGACGAACCCGATGGAGCCGGTCTCTTGATGCCGGTCACCGTCGTCGCCATTGGTTCTCCGGAGGTAACAGTCGTAGCCTCCGGAGCAGTGGTCTTCTCACCACCGGGGTTCCCCGCCACCTCTTCACTATCTGACTCGGTGTCAGATAGAAGCACCGGATCAGCTGTGGAGGCCACCTTCTCCTTCCCTTTCCCGCAGGCAGCCCTCTTCTTCCGCACCAGCGGAGGACCATCTGCGGATTCCTCAGAAGAAGACAGGATGTCAGGAATTCCAGCAGCGGGTACAGCATTGAGGGGTGGAGGATAGAATAACGCCTTACCTGGCCGCCGGTGGCTCAGGATCTCGTGGCCCAGCGGATAGACCTCCACAAACCGATCCGCCGTTTGCTCCAGGATGGGCAACTCGTTCTCGTCTAGATCACGAGTGCCCACCCGCGCGGGACCGTCAGCTTCCATCGGGTACAGGAGCGACTCCAAATCGTTCCCCTCTGAAAGAAAAGAAACAGTTAGAAGACAAACTCATATCAGCAAGAAAGACAAGACATACCATAAGGAATAGAATTCAAACCGTATTCGAGAAGGATGGGAAACCGAGACGCCTCCTTCCATACCCGGCTCATCCCCAGCATCACCATCCCGGACTCCGCAAACCGGTAAACCGGAGATTGGACCCGAGATATCTTCGCGAACCATTCCGCCTCCTGGTAGTTGGAAGCGTGAAGGCTCGGAAGCGCTTGCCCCTTCTTGAACTTCATGGCAATGGGGATGGCGCGGGCAGAAATGTAGAAGAACTCCCGCTTCCACGATCGGAGACTGCGCTCGGTCGCGCAAATCTTCAAACCCTTGATACGGGTTGTCAGGGTGTACCACCCCTGGATGCACCTCCAAGTATAGAAGGTCATCAGGCGGTCCACATAGGGCTCAATGCCCAGAATTCGGCACACCCACTCGAAGTGCCGAATCTTGGCAATCGCCATCGGATGCACCTCGGTCAGGTGCACACCGTGCCTCTCCAGGACACGGTACACAAACTTTGTCAATGGGAACCTAAGGTTCCCATATACAAAGAATGCAGCATATACCCCGATCTTGCCACTGGGGGCATCGTACACAGTCTGCTGAGGTTCAGGAAACTCAGGCTCAAGAGACTCAAGCATGAATTTCCTGACGACATACTGGTACAGATCGATAGGTAGAGCACACTGGCACTCGCCAGCAGTACTCCTATCGTCGGCTACAGCTTCAGCATCATGAGAAGACATATTGCAGAGGAAGAAGAAACGATTTCGGAGGAATGCTCAATAAGAGAGTATTCACCAGAAATCGCCTTAGAGATGAAGAGAAGAAGTGAAAATGTGAATTACAAAGGACCCTCTCCCCCTTTATATAGTGATCGCAATTAATGCGATGAATTTAATGCGGATGAGAGAGAAATTGAAGGTGCAATGAAACCGTGACATGTGGCACCAGGCAAGCTGGCAACAGCTGTTGAAAGGACGAGTGAATATAATTTAGCGGCCACGAGCCCGAAAAATCGCGCCCACGCGCCGTAAAAAGCGTCTGGAATGACCATATAATGTCACGTCGCCATAACTTCCAGCACGTCCTGACACAGTCAGAAGAAACCGTCGCACGACGACTGTTCTTATCCTTTCACCAACTTTTCAAATTTCAAAAAATTCAAAAAGATTCGAAAAGTAAGCGGGAAAAACCTCTGACCCTGGCTATCCAGTTGACCGTAAGACGGCTGCGGGTACAGTGTTAAGGCAAAACCCTTCACATACCTAGCACCCGCGGGGAACATAAGCCAAGAATACCCAACTATAAAGTCGGGTGCGGGTACAGTGTTAAGGCAAAACCCTTCACATACCTAGCACCCGCAGGGAACGGAAACCGGAAAAACCCAATTATGAAGCCGGGTGCGGGTACAGTGTTAAGGCAAAACCCTTCACATACCTAGCACCCGCAGGGAACGGAAACCGGAAAAAACCCGACTATAAAGCCGGGTGCGCGTACAGTGTTAAGGCAAAACCCTTCACATACCTAGCACCCGCAGGGAAGTGAAGCCGAGAAAATCTTGGCATTCCACCCAACTACAAAACGGGCACAGGTACAGTGTTAAGGCAAAACCCTCCACATACCTAACACCCGTAAAAAGTCATACCTCGGCACCTAATTGTAAGTCGGGCGCGGGTACAGTGTTAAGGCAAAACCCTTCACATACCTAGCGCTCGCAGGGGATTAAACGCCAGGAACACCTCGGCAACCATAAGTCAGGTGCGGGTACAGTGTTAAGGCAAAACCCTTCACGCACCTAGCCCTGCAGGGATTTAACGCCAGGGATACCTTGGGAGTAAAGTAACTAATAAGACGAAGTGCGGGTACAGCGTCAAGGCAAAACCCTTCGCATACCGAGCACTCCATGGGAATTGAAACCAAGAAGGATCTTCTGGGCCATGCTTGCAGAAACGGGATTAACATCCCCGCATAGCGGGAACGTCAAGAACTAGATTGTTTGAAACTTCAGGATGGAATTGGTGGTTATAACATGATTGATCACTATGTTCAAAACCACCAAGACCTCATGGAGAATCTACACAAAAGGTTCTAAACGCTCCTGACTTGCGGGGAGATTACAGACCTATCCGCATCATCCCAGAGATCAAGCAGAACATTGGGAAATTCTGCGTGACATTGGGAAACCCGTGGGTAAGACTTCCCGCGGAAAACCCATAAAACTAAACCCTTTTCAAAAACCCCTTGCATAAGTCCAAAAGTTCACCTCACTTTATTAAACATTCATGAGCAGAACATTGGACTGGGGGACTTGAAGAGGTAGGTCCCAGCAGAGGTGGTTAGGACCCGCAAGACTTCCTTAAAAGGAGACGTCTGCGCAGTTGAACACGCAAGACTCCTTAAACGGACGTCTGCGCAGTTGAACCCGCAGACTTCACCATAGGGACGTCTGCGCCGCGACCTACCAAACCCGCAGGACCCACCACGCTCAGAGTTGTGACGACCTCACATGCGGTACGCAAGCTGGTCTCGCAGGAAATGCCTCCCTATGGTTTCCAAGTATCCGCCTGTTCCCGCAGATGCGGATACCCGCCATTAGGGACTGGCCACCCGCGCAGCATGGCTACACGCATAAGGCTCAGACTCAATAATAATTCAGTAGTCACCTGAAGAAGGAATGAGCAAAGCCGGGAACATTCCCGCATAAAGGCGGGAGGGGGAAAACTCCCGCCTAAATGAGCCAGTCCGTATAATAATGGAGGATCTTTTGTGTGATACCTGACGAGGTATGGACAAAAGATCTGACCAACGATACGACAGCTCACTGACAGCAGCATGGCAGACAACACGCCACAGCACTGTGACCAATAGCCGCCGCCTGCTCACCAACTCCTGCCATACCACGTGCCTAGCCTGTAGTTGGTGGAAAAGGAAAAGTGAACAGCACGCCTGGTCACTGTCAGCCGCTGCCTATCCACCAATTACCAGCAGAGCACGTGCGTAGGCCACAGTTGGCAGAGTAATAGGCCGGCTAAACCTCCTTGGAAACCCACCTCCGGCTATAAAAGACATCAAATGGTAATATCATTTCATCATCTAATATCTTGTATAATTTACCTGATAACTGCTCTAGTATTAATAACATACTTTATATTCAAAGAGTAATATAGACTGATTCTCACGCCGGAGGGTGGTCACAAGGAGGAACCCCCCCTTTCTTAGTGACGAGCTCACGGTGTCTGTTTTGCAGGTTATCGGAAGAACCATCTTGCCGGAATTAACCCCTCGTGGGAAACGTCTATCTAACCCTCAGGTTACTCGTAATCTGTCGGGGTTTGACTGGTGTTTCTTCAGTAGCTAACACTCTCTCCTCAATATATAGAATCTTGAACTAAAACGAAGCTCCAAACAGAACCCCAGGACCCGCACAATATTTAGAGGGCGCACAATATTTAGAGGGCAAACGGGTCAACGACTTTGAAGGGTTATGGCAGGCTCGCATGACGCAACCGGTGCAAGAAGCTAGCCCACATTGAAGCTTGCTATCTTCAGCCCAATCCAAGCAGCTTCCTATCGGCCCAATCCAAGCAACTTGCTATCTTCAGCCCATAACCAAATTAACCTCGCTGGCAATTAAAGCAAAAACAAGTTTAAACTATGACAAAAAAAAGAAAAAAAAAACCTAAGAATTTGGAAAATAGAGTTGTAAATAAAATGTTAATTTAAACAAAATATGTGATAAATACTGATTTGTATATTTTTGTAAACAATCTTGTGATCAACCTTTAATGCATTGAACTAGTCAGTTGATTGGTATTAATATATTGTTTTAGGATTCAACTAACCATTTGATTAACTGATCACTGCTTAATTAAGTATCTATACTATATAATAAATAAATATTTTTGATGCCATATGACATCACAAAAAATAACTTCTTACAAAATGTTCCCACCTCTCTTTCTTGTTAAATAAATTTTCTTTTTTATTAATAGTTTTATATTTAACTTTTTTTCCTTAATCAATTATTTTCTCTTTTTAATAATTATTTTTTAATTAAATATTTTAATACAAACATAGATATATTATTTAATTTTATATAAATATGTTGTATTAGTTATTAATATTAAGCTTTTATAAGTAACAAATTTTCACGTTGACTTGGATTGAAATAATATTTCAAATAAAATTTTTTTAACTTTATGCATGTTTTGCATTGAAGACTAATAAAAGCTAAATTCAATCACTATACATGGTTTAATTTATTTTTTAGACAACCTGTTTTAACACATGGTAAGTTATGTGTTTAATTATCTAAAGTTAAAATAAAAAAAACAAAACAAAACTACTAATTTTGATATGTACGTAGGTTAAAATTACAAATATTTATACAAAAAAATATTTAGAGATTTATGAATTTTCAACAACTTTTATATCCATATTGTGTATATGTAATTTATTCTACCATATATTATATCTTTATATCATTTGAACATATTTACATTGTGTTATTATCTAAACAAATTTATTTATTCTAACTCGTGTTCTACACGGGTCTTAATGCCATATGTCATTACACATAAGTGATCCTTACAAAGTTTTCTCATTTCTCTCATGTTAAATAAATATTTATTTTTCTTATTAATAGTTTTATATTTTATTCTTTTTTTTCTTTTCAATCTATTATTATTGAGTGAACTGCGGTTTCCGTCCCTATGGTTTGTCGAAATCTGCGGTTTTAGTCCAATAGTTTTCCTCATCTCTCTCATACTAACTATATTGATCCTTACAAAATTTTCCTTTATCTCTCTCATATTAACTACATTTCTATTTTTAATATTTAATTTTCAATTTTTAATAATTCCATACTAATTTAAAAGAATTAATACCATCATAAATATATTAATTTGTTTAATATAAACTGTATTACATTAGTTATTAATATTAAATTTTTATGAGTAACCAATACGAAACGGGTGGGTTTCTTTAACCGATTAAAGTATCAAACATTGTTCATGTCCAAACAGTTTAAGATTAGAATGAGTTTTGATCCATGAGTTGGTTTAAAAAAGTTGTCATTTACAACTAAGTTTTGACATAGACAATAACAAAGAAATAATTTATGATTTATGAATTTTCTCACTTTTTATTTCCAAATTGCGTAATGTGTAATTTTTTACTGTATAATATATCTTTATATATGTGATACATTTTTTTTTGTATTTCACGTTATGTTATTATTTAAAAAAAATACTTATTTTAACCCGTGTGCTACACGGGTAACTAACCTAGTTATAAATAGATATATAGATCATACGAGAACAAGGTTCTTGCAAAAGAAGTTAATTAACTTATATTTCAATGCAGTATATGTATCTTTTTATTACCGTTTAAGGTAACAAAATAAACACTTCATGCTAAGAGCATCCATAATGCTAAACATAAACTGGATATCCAGTCATTAATTTGTCTCTCTTCTCTCTAATTTTCTCTTTCTTCTCTCTATCTTTTCACCAACTCTTCACTCACATATCTCATCCACAATCATTCAAAAAACTAAACATGAAACACTCTCTCTCATCTTTTTCTCTCTCATCTCTCATCCATGTCATTTGCCAACTAGATTGGATGAGAAAGCGAATACATGGTTGGAGATGCTCTAAGACCATGTGTAGTCATAACTATCCACCCCCAGGCATTATGCGCCACGTGGCGCGCAGTCAGAGTTATGGTTTTTTACAAAAATAGGCCGTAGTCATAATGATGTACTAAAAGTAGTTATAAAATAAATAACTAAAATTATACTAATCTAGACACTAAGTAATACTCTAGACCCTTAAACTTAACTTAAACTACTAACCGGCAAGTGAACCGGTCGACTCTAGTACGACTAAGTAAGTCCGGATATCGAACCCACGAGACTCTTTAAATTACGAAACTAGCAAATTAGACTCAACTACAAGACACGGCTATTTATTAATAATATTTAAGGGGGATTAAACTAATTATTAAAACTCTAATAATAATTAACTAATGATTACTTAACTATTAAACTAATTAAACCTAACCCTAATTAATATAATAATAATAATAAAACATAATCATTACTTATTAATTAACTAATAGAACTTAAACCCTAATTAGTTTTAACTACTAAACAATTTAGAAAACTTGGATTGATTCAGATGATTAAAATAACTACCCAGGTCGGAATCCCCAAAGTTACGGTTATTAATTTAAATGGAAAAACGCAAGTTACGGAACCGGGATCATAAGATAGACCCTTGACAGAAAACCCGATTAGGACCCTTGAACTTCAAGAAGACGCCTATGGATTTCTAACAAGTTTTAAGACTCACCAGTTTTATATTAAACTTCCTTACGGTTATTTAATTACTTATGTCTAAGTATCTTTTATGACGAAAACCTACCTTACAGCGCGGAATTCAAAGATAGCCAAGCAGATTCAATTAACTTAATAGACTAAGCTGACAATCAAACCTAGACGGACTCCTTACGAAGAACTAAATCTAGTAATCCCGACAAACAAAGATCTATTAATAGCCTATCACCTTCCAGCTTTTTAGACTAGCGGCTCACTTTTATCTGTTTACTTGATTTTATTGTTTCTATGATTTTAATCGATATTAATCACAAACTAGTCAAGAACACACAGTAAATGACCTAACAAAACCATATCATATGAAACAATCAACAAGGGTAATGTGAAACCATAAATTCAAGTAAACAAAACCAAGCAATCAAACGCATCAATCAAATCAAACTCAACAGTTTACTTAGAACATAAAATCCATAACGAACCGAAAATCCAAATAAAATCAAACCGAACTAAGGTTCATCACGACCTAGGCAGTCTATGGAACTTAGCCTAACATATTAAAATCTAAATCAAACAAAACAAATAATAACGAAAACATGGTGAAAGTATAAGAAACGGGAAATCGAATATGATAAAACCCGTAAACTCGAACGTGAAGGTGTAGCTCTTCACCGGATGTTCTCTCGCCTTCAAAATCACCAACAAACTCGTAAAATAGCTCCAATAACTCTCCGAAATCGGCTGGTGGCTTTCAGGTTATGTCAAGATTAAGTTAAAGGTGTTTAA
The DNA here is from genome assembly GCF_021521415.1 of Bidens hawaiensis. Classification (NCBI taxonomy): domain Eukaryota; kingdom Viridiplantae; phylum Streptophyta; class Magnoliopsida; order Asterales; family Asteraceae; genus Bidens; species Bidens hawaiensis. The sequence continues at coordinate 432,205 of NW_027491031.1, read as the reverse complement.
ATACCCAAAACAAGGCCCGACAAGAAGCAAAAACGAAAATAATCTAGCCCAGTTGTGCCTAGGCGCCGCGCCAAGGGCTTTTAGCCTTCTGCCTTCACGCGGCGCGACGTGCTTCTCCATGGGGTCCGGTCAGACCGGCCCGGTCTGACCGGTTCTCTGTCTGGTTCCTTCCTTATGCGTTCCGGATCTCCGTTTCGGCTCGTTTTAGCTCGTTTTTCGCCCTTTTTCATCACGATCAAACCCCGAAACCTACGAAACATAAAAACGTTAGTAGTATACAAATCTCGACTAAAAACGAACAAAAACTATTAACATATTAATTAAAATATACCAGGGAAACATAAATATTTAGCATTATATCAAATATCCCCACACTTATTCTTTTTTCGTCCCTGAAAAAGTTTGATGCAGTTGGATCAGAATCAGAAAATAAAGTCTAACAAACATATAGGTTAATTTTTAATGCTCAGAAGAACGCAAAAACCGCGATCACCGATATTGTTGTCCACTTAAACCCATGCCTTAATCTTTACCGGGACAAATATGATCCGACAGTTTTTACTCAGTGGTTTACACAATTAAGGCCCGCTTATTTTCAGCTTTTACCGGACCAGACCACCCCAACTTGACTTAAACCTCAAAGTTAGCAGATTTAAAACTTTTGTTGCTCTATTTTTTTCATGAATAGCTAAGACGATCAAAAGTATTGTTTATCCACCTAAGCTTAAGCATCAAAGTCTACCAAGCAGCCATTAGATACGATTAAGGTTCAATTAATTTATAGCTAGTGTTCCCCACAACATGACATACCCCCATTATCAAGCAACACCCCGAACCCTTCACCATAGGTGAGTATGCAAAATTTCATCTGTAGGGCTTACATGTCGCGTGTCCCTTGTGGTCCGTTTCTTAATGGTAATGAGAAGCGAGCAAGGGGACCCCACATGGCTAACAGCGTGGATGATAAAGTCTGTAGTGAATTTTGTACTTTTGTACTCTTGTGATCATGTTTATAGACTTATAAGGGTTTGCTCTTTTTGGCTTAATTTAAATATTCACAACCCCATTTGGAATTGTGAATACCCAGATGAATAGTCGGCATACAGACCCATGGTCTCTGGACCCGAAGCATCCCATCAATACAGGATTTGAGGTTATAAAACCATACGCCGATGAGGTGTAAAACACTAAACTAGCAGTTTTAAGTTTATATCACAGGCTACACGGCATACTCTAACGTTAAACATAACCAAGCATTATATGATAACGTATTCAGATTTTTAAAATTTATGATATTTTCACTTTTTCATACCAAAATTTGAGGCTTGAGTATGGCCCGACCTTCATTACTTATTTTCTACGGACAAAACGCTTTACCCACAAAAGATTTCCGTTTTAACCATTTTATCAAATTTGCCCTTTCATTTTCAAGACTGAGCCTACCGACACATCCCAAGTTAAGTGCGCTTTCTTTTATTTATCTCATATTATTAGTAGTTTGAAAAACCAATTTCCGATAAATATCATCATTTCCCACTTTAACACAAAAAAAAACTATATTCAAGGGACATTTTTAAGAGTTATTTTTTATTTATTTTTTAATTTTTTTATAATTTTTTTTAAAGTTAGAATAAACTATGACTCAAATATCCTATCTCTACACTTAAATTTTGCATTGTCCTCAATGCAAGGATAAGGACGACTTAAAATAAAAATAAAACTAAAATAAAGTCGGACTACAAAAAACTAAAAATTAAAAACAGAAAACAAAATAAAAAAAATTAACAAGCTAGATAAGAAAAGACTTAGCTGGTAATATGCGCATGAAATATGATGCCAAAGTCTTCTTCCATGAATGCCCTCCAACTACGAACGTGCTCAGCAAATAGTAACTCCTTCTCTCTCACACGAACGCGAGCGGCAAAACAAACAAACATATCTAAAAATGTATCTTATCATAATGATAGATATTAAGCAATTAAAGTGTTTCACCAATAAATATATAAAATATAATAATCAGGGGCAAATAAATAAATATGAAGTATACGGCCCCACTGCTCCATCATCCCCACACTTGTTTTTTTTTCATTATACTCTTCTTTGGGGATCGTCTCTAGCTTAATCTTTCTTCAAACTAGCAAAACTTAATAACACAAAAACAAAGACGAACTACAAAAACTACGTTAGTGACTCGATAAAATATACAAACTCCGCGAAACCTCCCCACACTTGATCTTAATCAGGAGGTTTCTCCTTAATCTGGACCCTATCTAACCCGTTTAGTTCCACCCGGAATTTATCAAACATTAATATATCAATGATGGAACCGCAAAATATTAAATTATAATTAAAAGTCAGTAACGGGTCAGACCACCTATATTTAAACTTACCTGGCAAGAGCCGTGCGTTGTAAGTATCGAGAAGACTGGTCTTGTTTGACATGCAAAGGTTTTTTTATTCCTGTAGACCATCTTCTAAAGTATACGCAACTTCGGTTTTCAGGTAACCTATCATCCTCGGCCTTATCCCATTGTTTGAAGATGGTATCATGCTCAACGAGCATCTTTTGGGTATCTGTAGCCATGTATTGGACTAACATCTTTTCTATCCTACCCATAGTAACTACATCCTCATCAGAAAGGCTTTTAGAAAATTGATCATAACACTGCTTCTGGTTTTGCTTAGGTTGCTGATACGAATTATCAAAATAATACGGAAAAGGTCCCTGCGAAAAATTTTGTACCGGCTGCACAGAGGGGTTAGTACGATTATATGGATATGCACGAGTCATATGACAACCAGCGCATCTATAACAAATAAAGCGAGAACCCTTGTATGGACAATCATAGTGTAAATGAGGATCACCACACGTGCCACAATTAAGGTTACTATTGTATGGACATTTAATGGTAAAGTGAGGCTCATTACAAATTTCACACATAATTACAAGAATCTAAACAAGCAAAAGACACGGACAATTAGACACCTACGACTTAAAGAGAAAATAAATAAATAAATAAACACGCAATTATCTAATTAACTAAAACACTAAAAACTCAAAAGCAAAAACAAAATAGCACGTATATAGCAAGTAAGTCCAATCAAAGCTAGCAACGCAATCGCCAAAAGTCCCCGGCAACGGCGCCAAAAACTTGATGTGCTAAAAGTAGTTATAAAATAAATAACTAAAATTATACTAATCTAGACACTAAGTAATACTCTAGACCCTTAAACTACTAACCGGCAAGGGAATCGGTCGACTCTAGTACGGCTAAGTAAGTCCGGATATCGAACCCACGAGACTCTTTAAATTATGAAACTAGCAAATTAGACTCAACTACAAGACACGACTATTTATTAATAATATTTGAGGGGGATTAAACTAATTATTAAAACTCTAATAATAATTAACTAATGATCACTTAACTATTAAACTAATTAAACCTAACCCTAATTAATATAATAATAATAATAATAATAATAATAATAATAAAACATAATCATTACTTATTAATTAACTAATAAAACTTAAACCCTAATTAGTTTTAACTACTAAACAATTTAGAAAACTTGGATTGATTCAGATGATTAAAATAACTACCAAGGTCGGAATCCCCAAAGTTACGGTTATTAATTTAAATGGAAAAACGCAAGTTACGGAACCGGGATCATAAGATAGACCCTTGACAGAAAACCCGATTAGGACCCTTGAACTTCAAGAAGACGCCTATGGATTTCTAACAAGTTTTAAGACTCACCAGTTTTATATTAAACTTCCTTACGGTTATTTAATTACTTATGTCTAAGTATCTTTTATGACGAAAACCTACCTTACAGCGCGGAATTCAAAGATAGCCAAGCAGATTCAATTAACTTAATAGACTAAGCTGACATCAAACCTTGACGGACTCTTTACGAAGAACTAAATCTAGTAATCCCGACAAACAAAGATCTATTAATAGCCTATCACCTTACAGCTTTTTAGACTAGCAGCTCACTTTTATCTGTTTACTTGATTTTATTGTTTCTATGATTTTAATCGATATTAATCACAAACTAGTCAATAACACACAGTAAATGACCCAACAAAGCCATATCCTATGAAACAATCAACAAGGGTAATGTGAAACAATAAATTTAAGTAAACAAAACTAAGCAATCAAACGCATCAATCAAATCAAACTCAACAGTTTACTTAGAACATAAAATCCATAACGAAACGAAAATTCAAATAAAATCAAACCGAACTAAGGTTCATCACGACCTAGGCAGTCTATGGAACTTAGCCTAGCATATTAAAATCTAAATCAAACAAAACAAATAATAACGAAAACATGGTGAAAGTATAAGAAACGGGAAATCGAAGATGATAAAACCCGTAAACTCGAACGTGAAGGTGTAGCTCTTCACCGGATGTTCTCTCGCCTTCAAAATCACCAACAAACTCGTAAAATAGCTCCAATAACTCTTCGAAATCGGCTGGTGGCTTTCAGGTTATGTCAAGATTAAGTTAAAGGTGTTTAAATACCCAAAACAAGGCCCGACAAGAAGCAAAAACGAAAATAATCTAGCCCAGCTGTGCCTAGGCGCCGCGCCAAGGGCTTTTAGCCTTCTGCCTTCACGCGGCGCGGGGTGCTCCTCCATGGGGGCCGGGCCGGTCTGACCGGTTCTCTGTCCGGTTCCTTTCTGATGCGTTCCGGATCTCCGTTTCGGCTCGTTTTAGCTCGTTTTTCGCCCTTTTTCATTACGATCGAACCCCAAACCCACGAAACATAAAAACGTTAGTAGTATACAAATCTCGACTAAAAACGAATAAAAACTATTAAAATGTTAATTAAAATATACACGGGAAACATAAATGTTAAGCATTATATCACATAACTCTCCACCCCCAGGCATTATGCGCCACGTGGCGTCCAGTCACTATTAATTTTATTTGTTTTTTTTTAAATTATAAATCATTTAAATAATTAAAAAACTACATTAATATTAAAAAAATACCAAACCCAAATCAGAAACCTCTTCCATTTGTTAAACATCACCTCCATTTCATTCCAAAACCAAATCAGAAACCTCCTCGTTATCACTTCTTCGTCGGCTTGTTATCCACCAACACACCAACCCAACACCCAAGACACCTCCTCCTCCTCCTCTGCAGCAGCAGCCTCCTCCCCCCCCCCCCCCCCCCCCGCAAGCTCGAAGCCAAATCAGAAAACAAGGTCTCCTTCCAACACCTCCTCCTCCGCCGCAGCCGCTGTCGGAGTTACTCACCGACGGTGAACAGTAACCCATCTCCAGAAACACTCACCGGCGGTGAACAGTAACCCATCTCCAAAGGTAACCCCCAACGGATAGTTTTTTGATATTTGAGCAAGATCTAGCGTTTTATACAAAACGTTCGGAAAAAAAAAACCCCAAAACGCCGGGGGGGGCGGTGTACCCCCGGCGTTATACGTCAAAACGCCTTCGAAAACGTGCCATTACGGATGGTCTAAGTAGATTACATTAGGTTACATTGAACTGATTAGTAGTTACATATTTCAATAAATATACTTAGCACATACATAAAACTAGACTATAGTAATTGAATAATTATATATACATGATGTATATAATAAAATAATCAACGGATAAACGATAAAACATAATCTTATATATCATAAAGTAATAGTCATATATAATTCTCATGTCTCAACCTGTATTCGAAGAACCTGTATGTCAAATATTCGTTAATTCACCATTTATATAAAGATGGCGAATTGACCACTAGAACTAATTACTTTATAGATGGTTTAAATGACCTTATATTTTTTCAACTTTTATCGTAAATGATGCAGAAACGAAAACAATCAAATGGTTCAAGCTCGATTGTTAACCAAACAACGCTTTAAGAAACCCAAAGGTTCTTCAATATGCAATTTTCTTAATATAATTAACTAAACAAAATTATAAAGGGGTATTTAAAATCCCACCTTAGAGATCCATCCTATCAAGAATCAGAGATATAATGATAAACAAACGAAAAAAAAATGCTAGCAAAATTCTAGATAAATGCATCATTTTTGTTTATTGTTTGGACCTTTTATTTTCTCCCCCAAAATAAAAACTAATAATATATATTGAAATAAAAGTTGAAAATCATAGATACAAAAGGGATTTTGGAAGAAATCACCTCCCTTTATTTACTATGGGAGCAATAATGACTGTGGCAGAAGGTACAATCTGAAAGCATGTTGTAATTCATGGAGATCATAAGTGCATATTGGCTGTACATTAAGTTCCTCAATTATCTCTTGCCCTACCTCTGTCCTTTTTTTCCTTCTTGTTGCATGCATCAGCAAATGCAGCTGGTACAGTCTTTTCCTTTTTTTTTTTCTAAAAAAAAAAAAGATCAACTTCATTCTTTATTTCATCTTCTAACATATATAGAATCTTTTTAAAAAAAGTTATTTACCTTTATTTATTAAATGATGCTGTTAGTTATCCTACGACAACGATCACAAATATTTTATTGCCCAAGTGAACCTTAATCGAACATGTTTAACTTCGTAGTTTTCGTATTATCTGCAGTCAATGGACTGTATACATGTTAATAATATTTTTGTGATATGGGATTCGCATGTTACACAGAAATGCCTAGTACTACATTTGATTCTAAAATAATCATGACCCTCTTGCACACAAAGATCTTCAAGATGAAAGAAACTTTTAGTACATTCAAAGATTACCTATTTAGGAATCTATAGGAAGAAAGTTTTTGGAAAATAATGATTATTTCTTTTCTAAAAAGTAGGGTTTTTACTTGATTGACACAAGAGTCAAAGGGTAGGACTTACAGAAGTAAATGTGCTTGCTTTTGATGATGATATCTTCTTTTTGAAATGAATCATTACACTGGTAGGAAAATCATAAAAGAAAAAGAGTAAAAGATGGCATAGGTAATTAAAGGCAGAAACACCACATAAAGGTCAAAACTCATAACAACCAAGCATGCATGATCTTTCAGGAAGTCAAATAAACAAATTAAAGAGGCATAATCTTCACACAAATAAGATTAGAAGTCAAAGAATCAAAAGCATTGTCACACGCATCAAATGAACATATAGGCATTAATTAGTCATATTGAGTCAAAAGATCAAACAAGCATGGATGATTCTGTACAATATTTTAAATTAATCTAACAAGTAAAAGAAACAAACATCAAAATTTCAGAAATATACAAAGGTTAATCAAGCATGCATGATTTCTTAAAAAATGTAAGTCATCAAACATAAGAATCAAAGAAACAAAAGCATGATCTCACACAAACACAAGAAACACATATATATTCATGTTGAATCAAGATTGACAACTATGCATGATTTATCAAAAGATTAGAAGGTACCTGTTTCTTCTTGTGTGTAATATATCAATGTTTTCAGCACTGATCAAACCAATAAGAGAACATACAATAAGAGCAAACAAGCTGCTAATATCATCATCATCATCAAGAGAGTTTTACAAAGAGATACCAACAGAGCTCCGTTGGCAGTATGACCACCTCCACCCTAGCTACACATAGATAACTACAAAATGAACCATCTTTCAATATTCTTACTTTCTTTACAAACTAAACCCTAATCACACACACACAACACATGATCACAGATGCACACAACACACCCTAATCACACACACACACACAAGACATAAAACAGTCATCTAGCTAATTCTTTTCTTCTTCACAATATATATACCCTAATGACAAGAACAAATAAAGCTGTCATCTTTCTGTACTTTCTTCTTCAGACAAAACCCTAATACACACACAACCACATAAAACACCCTAGCTAATCACACACACAAGACATAAATAATCATCTTTCAGATAAATCTTCTTTCTTTTCTTCTTCAACATACACCCTAATGATAAGACCACACAAAACACATAAAGCGGTTAATTAAGCTGTCATCTTTCTGTTCTTTCTTCTTCACACTAATAACACACACATGCCCTAATCACACACACAAGACATAAAGTGATAAAACATTAAACAATCATCTTGTATGTAGTTAATTCTTCTATCTTTTCTTCTTCACACTTCCTTCTATACTACTACACATAAAACATACAAAGTTTGTTGTTCTTTTTATGTTAATGAACAAATTAAGGAGAGGTGGACAGAATGCCAAAGAACTCTGTTGAGAAACCTTTATTAAACCACCATGAAAGAAAGAGGTGAGAGAGATCAAACACTTGAGAGAAAAAGCACAAACCTACCAGAAACATATAAAGAGAAAAATTTAAGAGAATAATGACAAGGCCGTCTTCAAGGATTTATATTCCTCGGCCGAGCCGAAATAAAAAGGCCCATACCATAACAATGAATTATATAAGCTAATTTTTTAAATGATGCTTAATGTTATAACTATAAACATAGAATAATATATTATTAAAACCAAATACCGTAATAACTACTGATTTGTGAAACTCTACTAACATTGGATAAAAAATATAGATTTGTTCTTGGTGGCTCGCAGTGACGTAGTTTAGTTGGAGCTAGGGCCACATGTTTTTTCGCTCGGTGGTGTAAATCTGTCCTTTTTCGGTCGAAAATCTTTATACATAGTGTAAATTTACCCGTTTTCGACATAAATTTTGAGCCCGACCTTCTCCGTTTTTTGCTCGGTATTGTAAATTTATCCTTTTTCGGCCTAAACTTTTTATACATAGTGTAAATTTACCCATTTCCGGACGAAATTTTGAGCCCGGACCCTCCATTTTTTTGCTCGGTAGCATAAATTTTTCTTTTTTTGGCCAAAAATTTGTATACATAGTGTAAATTTACCCGTTTCCAAACGAAATTTTGAGGTTTTGTTCAACATTCGCAAAGACTGAAGGAAGCAAAACAGGAATTTCAGTCAACAGCTATTTCTTTTATTTTGCATTGGGAGCTTATTTAATTTTTTTAGTTTTTAGTTTTAGTTTGGATCCAATAATATAAACTTGATTAAATGAATTATGAATAAAAAAGAATTTTGGGCCCAATAATTATATGATGGTAAAGATCAAATTATATTTTACAAGTTTTATATTTTTAAATGTATATATAAAAAATATAGATACAAAAACTTTTGGCCCCAAAAATTACGTGCCCCGGCCGACGGTCCAACCGACACTACCCTCTGGCCGGCCCTGAATAATGATGAGGAGAGAGCCAGAATTAGACAACACAGTAAATAAGAGCTAGGCTTGAATAATTGAGGTGGCCTGGTATATATTATTTTCTGATTTAACTTATAAAATATAGATGTTTTAATCTAATAGAAGATTGTGAAGGTATGATATCAAATAACCCACATGATAATACAAGGGAAAACCCTCTGCACGAGAAAGACCTCCCGCAGAGAAGACATATTTTCTGCGTAAGAAATACTTAATTCTAAATAGTAAAAAAACTGTCTTAAAATCACAATGAGTAAAAATAATAGGCATACCCCCTAACGGGTAATGAACTGCCACACACCTAACGCGATAAGTTGTGTATATAACATGCGTAATTATTAATAGGTGGCAAAACTTTGTTATTAATTACGTAATAATATATAAAAGTTGCACAATCATGTATATAAGTACATAGCAAGGTTATAATAAGAAGTATATTTTTCTTAAGACCACCCGTAGTGGCAACGTTGCCACCAACGTTGAGGACGAAAACGTGGGGGTACGCCCCCCCCCCCCCCCCCCCCCCGCGTTATATGAAATTGATTTTTGGCTGCGTTGTATACAAAACGCGGGGGTTGGCACACAAATAAAAAAAAATAGCCGTTAGGTAGGTGGGTGGGTCTTGGAGCCGGTTTATGTTATTGTTATGGCGGTGGTGGGTGAGTTACAGATCGGAGAAGAAGGAGAAAAATGGTGGTGGTGGTGGGTGGTAACGGGATCGCCGGTTAAATGCCAGTCGTCGGAGTTAGTGGCCGGCGAATTGAAGAAGACGAGATGAGGAGTGGTGTATTATATATTTTTATTTTAATTTATAACCCACACCATTTTGTTATTGTAATTTTAAACCCATAATATATTTTTTATTGCAATTTTAACCCCACACCATTTATAGGTAAATAAGTTTCAAAATCTCCATATTGGTAAACACTTTTACCCAAACCCCTTTGGTAAAAAAAAACTTGGTTTATGCTTATGTTTATGTTACTAATATCATAACTATATCAAATATTCATCGTAAAAATAATAATAATATTAGATTACTACATCCGTTTAATGTATTTTTTAATTTTAATGTAGTGTTTTAATTATATATTTAATTATTTAAAAAAACAAATAAAATTAATAATGACAGGGCGCCACATGGTGCATAACCCCTGGTAGTGGAGAGTTATGACTACAGCCTGTTTTTGTACAAAACCTTAACTCTGACTGGGCGTCACGTGGCATATAACCCCTGGTAGTGGAGCTTTATGACTACACATGGTCTAAAAATTGTAGAAATTGTGTTTTCACAATTAAATCTAATAAAACACACCGCAACTAAAATTAAACACACCGCACACAAAACACACTTTCCATATTCACCATCTGATCAATATATCTAACGCACCAGATTACTTCTTACACTTTTTAGACACACCACACTTCTTATTTTAACTCCCCTCTATAAGTACATAAGTAGCATTAATTACGCAAGTATTAGTGTATAACAACTTTTTTTTACATTTTATAATATATTCAATATTTCAACGTGTGTAATAAACGGGATTCTAGCATACTATATAAAAACAATGATTGACATGAAAGGGAGCATTGGAAAATCCATCATACCGGCCTTAATACCCTAAAGAGCTACTTTCTCATCAACCTGATTTTTATCTTAATTTGAAACGGATTCCTTTCTTTACTTTTATCATTTTGGGTGTTGATCTAGTAAACCAACAAATTTTTGCTCCAAATCCAGCCATTTTTTCCACCTATATGGTACCGGTTTCACCCTCATTGTGAGTGTATGCATGTGGAGAGAGAATCTTTTAGATTGATTTGATGCAAAGAAGAAAAGACCCATGTAGGTTTTGTTCGTCCTCGTGAATTACATTGAAGAGAATTTAGATCCATAAATATTATTATTGGTTTATTTTCGAACCGTAAATTTATATAAATAAAGAGGAAAATTTTGCCAAGAAACACCGGCACCCTCCACAAACCGGAGAAAGCCGCCAACCGTCAAACCCGAATAAGCATATTAATACAAAAAGTACACTAACTAGACCAATCTAACGTGTTTTTCTTGGAACTATTCTTGTACCAAAAGAAACCTAAAGATTTAATCTCACTTATAACCTCTTTGAAGAAACACTAAGTTAACCTTGGGTAGGCTTAGCTTAACATCTCAACCGGGATCGGATAAACACCAACCTAACCCCTGGTGGACTTAGATTAACGTTCATCTGATGATTGTTACAGACTGATCGTTACGAGTTCCAGCAACATTCACCTGCAAAATCGAACACCACGAGCTCGTTACGAGAAGGGGGATGGAGGGGGGGAGTCTTCTCGTAACCACCCTCCGACGTGAGAATCGGTATGATAAGTGATGAGTAAACTCTTAGAGAGAATAAAGTTGTAGATCCTTTTACCGTTAGTTCTGTTCTAGTTTTATAGCCGAAAGGGAGGAGAAAGATTGGGTCAACGATGTCCCACTCAATGGAACCTTATAACCTTGTGGCTGAACACGGTAATGATTACTGATTGGTCAGAAAGCTTGAGTACGGAGATCATTGTTGCAAGCCGGTACAACGTTGGTCTCTTATGATTTTGGTCTGTCATGCAGTTGTGGGCATTACAGGGATCTCGACATGTGATTGGTCTTTCCCTTCCTTGTCACGTGGTGTCCTGCCTTCTAGCACAACATGTCTTATGCTGAACTCTTTGAGTTGTTAAGGACTAAGTATTTCTTCCGCGGAAGATATGTATCTCTCTGTGGCCGGAGAGAATTAAATTTTATATAACTTTATCGCCTAAGAAACTTACAACGATAAAGTATTACCAAAAAGTAAATAAATTAGCGGTTTACTCTAAGTAAAATTAATACATAGAATTTTTTGGCAAACAAGTATATATTTATGGTAATTGAGACTAGCATTTTTTTCATCTTAACCCAAAGTGGGCGGAGTGTGTGCTTTTTCTGAAACGGTCAATTTTAACCTGGATGTGGATGGGGTGACTATGTTTTTCTAGAACGACTCATTTTTCCAGAAAGAAAAACTGATAGACCGATTGGAAAGCTTGAGTAAAAAGTTATTTGGGACGGTTACAAGGATAAAAACAAAATTTATAATTAAGTTGTTGAACTGGGTCATCGTGCCTAAATTAGTAGCCGGGCTGGGGCTTAGATCGTTACAATATATGATACTAGCATGCTAGCAAAATGATGGTAAGAAGCCCCTTATGGTTCGTTTTCCATCCCTATTAATTCTCATTGGAATCCTTCAGATTAGTCGTCCCCTATATATCATTGTATGGATAAGGCCACGTACATAAAAGAGTTCCAATGTTGACCAATGCGATCCTTGAGCTACAATAGTGTTACGATCTTCTTCAACATGTAACACTCTTAGACCAAAAGAAAAAAGAAGGATAATTAGGTGTGGCTAGCTAGCTAGGCAATGATAGTGGCAAGTTCACAACCAAATCCGTTAAGACTTGTGCTCGGTAAAAATGTAAGTCGGCCAACACATCTTTTTTGTTACAACAAATATAATGGCTCTCGCTAAATACATGACAGAAGAAGATGGTTGGAATCAGTAGGTCAATTATCGGCAAGACATATCTTCGATCAAAGCATGCAACTATATCTATGCCATTTCAACCCGGGACCTATTGGAGCTTCAAAAAATTATTCACTCCAACGAGCTTGTTGGTGCATTTAGAATGCCAGAAATAATTTTGTTTTATCAAGCAAGGATGTCGCCGTTAAATTAAAGAATAAAAAACAGGTTTAAGACACCTAATTTTGAATGGTTCCGTTAAAGCAACTTTAATTTCACTCACATAATTAATTAGTTTCGTTTGGCATGTTTATGTTTTGTGCCTACTTACTAGGTTTTTTTTTCATTTACATTTTTGCTCTAAAAAGTATTGTAATTACGTGTTTATTACTCACATTAAATTATGGAATTAATTAATTGAGTTAATGGCAGTTGACATATAATTAGAAGTGGCAGACAAGCAGTGACGGATCCAGAAATTTTTTTCACAGGGTACACTGTTTTTAGATGCTCCAATTTCGTAGAGTCGGATATAAAAAATTCGGGTCGGTTTGATGTTTGGGTCGGTTCAGTTCGGGTATGACTGACCTAATGTCTGTGCAATGTATCAAATCCCCAAAAATCTAGTTAAAGAAGCACAGAACTGTATGTTATGTTGGTACACAAATGTGTTGAAAAACAATTATTAGAATCTATTATCCAAGTGTAATTAGCTTGAAATTACATAAAGTTGATCTTTATGATTCAACAATTGAGTGTGTAATATTTATTCAAAATACTAGTTGCGCAAGGAGGCAAACAAAAAAGATTTAGCAACTGTATAAACTCTTTAACAATAATTAAATGCTGGAGTAAATATGAATAAATTTTAAATACAATAGCCAAGTACCTAACATAACATATAAAAATTAAAAAACAATCTAATTCAAGAATCAAACTTGATTCATGAACATTAATAGCCAAAGCTTTTGCCATTCAACCACTTCAAAATTTTGGTTAAGTGGTGCACTCCAATTTTATAAGAGGGTGCACTCCAGATTTTATATATAGAGTTAAACTATTATTTCGAAACTCGGGGGTTCCCGTACACCCCCTTCTATCAACGTAAATCCGCCCCTGCAGGCAAGTGTTGACATGAGATTTGGAAAATTTTGCATGTGTAATAATGGGGTGGATTAAATGTATCCCACTCCCCACATCCACGGTTCGCTTTTCCTTTATATATAAGACCTAAAAGTATTTTATAATAGATACAAAGTACGTATACAAATATAAATTATATATTTCGCATGTAGATATACTTGTTACTCTTTGGTGTTCTATTCATGAAATAGTGAATATACTTTCACGAATAAAAGAATGGTACGATATTCTCTACGAAGGTGAAAAAATAGTGAATATACTGTTAATGATTGATATTCTTTACGAACCCAACTCTTGTAGCGAACATAAGCACGGACAGGCTACTCTTATAACGTCGGCCCCACACATTAAGCCCATATGTTCGTTAACTAGTTAGCACACAAGGGGGCTCTTTCCATTTGGTGCCCATGTGAAATGGTTGTGTAACGGTTTGGTAGATGAAATGTAGGTGAGGTGGAAGAGGCGATGTCTCACACTCTCACTACATGCAGTCTGACCGTCAAAATCATCGAAAAATGACAATAATGTTAAACTTTGAGCAAGTGGATCAAGAACACAAAACACAAATTTGCATAAAACCTTTATGCGACACTTTCTTGATTAATTGAAAATAACGACTACATGCATAATGAAAAGAAAACTTAATAGGCTTATATAGGCCTCTATAATTTGACTCCTACTGGAACATGAATTACTAACTAATATGAATTCAAAAACAGATAAACTAAAAATTCAAATATATGGATAATGATAATAATTAATTTTATTATTATCTTGATCTCCTCCAAGCCACCCCACGAGATCATAACCGAACTGCCCTACGTATTCGAGTGTTGCTTACGTTTCACACTCCCTCTCAACATTCGACTTCTCCATTCCAATGCCATCACGGAACTTGATCAACTTTACCCCAGTTAACGGCTTAGTAAACATATCCGCTACCTGCTCCTCTGTATCTACATGCTTCAGATCAATTTCCCCTTTCAATACTTTCTCCCGAATAAAATGATAATGGACTTCGATATGTTTAGTACGCGCATGAAAAGTCGGGTTCTCTGATAAAGCTATAGCAGACATGTTATCACAATATATTACCACTTTAGGATCATTTTCTTGGTTCAAATCTAGCATCAGTTGCTTCAACCACACACATTCTTGAGCTGCCATTACGGCTGCTCGATACTCCGCTTCGGTAGTCGATAACGACACGGTCGGTTGTCTTTTACTACACCACGACACCGCACTTGATCCTATCATGAACACATAACCTGTAGTTGATCGCCGAGTCTCGCGTTCCCGCGCATAATCCGCATCATAATAGCCGATCAACTCTACTCGAGACTCCCTCTTAAACTTTATTCCGTGTTTCGGTGTCGCCTTCAAATACTGTAACACTCGTCTAACCGCTTCCAAGTGCGGTTTTCTCGGGTCTTGCATGAACCGACTTAAAACACCAACCGCATACGAGATATCGGGCCTAGTTAGTGTTAAGTAAATTAAACTTCCTACCACCTTCCGGTACATAGTAGGATCTTGTAACTCTTTGCCTTTTGTTGCCTGAAACTGATCGCTCGGCTCCATCGGGTTCATTGCCGGTTTGCAGCATTCCAACCCAAATTTACTTAAAATGCCTACTGTATATTTATGTTGATGTAAAACAAACCCATCAGACATATAATTTAATTCTAAGCCCAAGAAATATTTTAATTCTCCCAGATCCTTCATTTTAAACCTTGTACGTATATTTTCTTTTAATTGCTCGATCTCTTCTAGCATGTCACCTGTGATGATTAGATCATCGACATACACCAAAACAACTGCCACTTTTCCACCATTTATTCTAACAAATAAACTCGTATATGCTGTTGTTGGTGTGAACCCGTTATGCTCTAGGAACTCTCCCATTTTTCCAAACCAAGCTCGGGGTGACTGCTTCAACCCGTACAATGCTTTCTTCAACTTGCACACATATCCAGGTTGATCCATACTTTTGAATCCTTCGGGTTGATCCATATGGATCACATGATCCAAATCCCCATAAAGAAATGCATTGCTCACATCCATTTGCCATAAGTTCCACCTTTTACTCGCCGTTATGGCCAGAATCACTCGAACGGTTGTAAGTTTAGCTACGGGACTAAACGTCTCTTCATATCGATACCATATTGTTGCGAGAAATCCCTCGCGACAAGTCGAGCTTTATATTTATCGATCGAACCATCTGTCTTTCGTTTGATCTTGTAAACCCATTTGCACGAAATCGGTCTCGACTCGGTTGGTTTTGGCACGAGCTCCCAGGTTTGGTTATATATAAGCGCCTCATATTCTTCTTTCATGGCCTTCTGTCATACAAGTTTTCTGTTCGCATGTTCAAAGGACTCGGGCTCGGTTTCTTCTTCTGGTTGAGCAATCGCGACATTCGCATACCTTACATTTGGTTTTCGAACTCGACTCGAACGTCTAACTCCGCCTTCTTCGTTTAACCCGTCACCTTCGGGTAATTGACTATTATTAACTCCGGTTTGCCATGGATCATTCCTTGGCTGTGAGTTTACCGGGTTCACAGTTTCCTCTACTTCTTCAACAGTATCAACACCATCAAATCGAAGTGTTGTGTATGACTCGAGCTCGTCTTTTAATTCTGTTGAGTCGGGAAGCGACACTTTGTTGCCAGACCACCACGCGGACGCTTCATCAAAAATGTTACACCCCCATCTAGGGCCTGGGAGTGCGACCCATAAGTTGGTATCTTGTTTGTAAATAATTCAGAGTTGCGTAATTTTGCGGAAGACTTATAAAACTTTAAGGATCGAAAATGTAATTTATATATATATAATCAAAAGACGGGAATTATAAAATACCCGTTTAAAGTTGTTAACAAAAGATTACTTGTTTCATGTTTACAAACCACCATATTAAACTTATACAAAAGAAATCCGAGCCATCAGATATTAGTACTTCGCATTTCCAAGCTCTAACTTTGTTCACCTGCAAAATGTAAGAAAATACGTCAGCAACGAATACTGGTGAACACGCTGACGCAAAAATATTTCTTTTACTTTATTACCCCTCGAGACTACGCCTGCCTCGGCCCAACGTGGCTTATGAATAACAAAGTCAAATAACACATTATAAATATGAGCCTCTACTCTAGGTCACCTCAGCAAACACCGCAGCGTTCGACTTAGTTAAGTACCCGTAAATATACACATAAGGTCGTACTCCCTGCAGGAGAGCGTCCTACGACCAAGGGTGGTGCGATCATGCCCATTCATCGCATAGTACCACCTATGTAAGGATCCAGACATACGTATACCACAGCCTGAGGGCTAGGTTTATACCCTTATTCATAACGGTTTTAGGAACACATAGTTCCTTGTAAACAATTCCAAATAACAAGTTTGACTCATTTTAAATAAGTAAAAGTTTGGGGGCGTATTCACCTTGTCTCTTTAGGATCGGCTTCACTCACCGTCCAAGGGTCTTTCACTTTCTTTATCTCGCACCTATAGTACGAGTATAAATATTTGTTAGTCGGATACACGATCCGGCTTAAGACCTTTAGTCTTATATCTCAATCCTCGATTGAACCTTTAGTTCAATTTATTTTACTTGAAAACCTTTAGTTTAAAAGTAAATTATAAACCTTTAGTTTATATTCAAAACCCGACATTTCTTCTTCTCCAAGAAACGTAATCATTTTCTTTTATTATTTAAGAATACTCTTTATTCATTAAATAATATTTCATAACAAAGAATATTTACATATATACTTACACACATATATACGTATTCATCAATATTCATAATCATACTTTCATTCGTTTCTTTGTTATGTTTTCTTTTCTTTTCTTTTCTTTTATCGAGGTATCGAGTATATCCTCGACTTAAGGCTTAAGCTTTGAATATAATATTAAATTATATTGAATTCGATATTACGCCTAACCTTAAGTTCTCATTTATTTCAACGTCTTTTAATGGCATAGCCAACGATTCATCGGTCAAACACTTACGCAGATTCGAAACATGGAATACATCGTGTATCCCTTGCATTTCCTCAGGCAATCGCAACCGGTATGCAACCGTGCCGATTCGTTCAAGTACCTCGAAAGGTTCAACAAATCGAGGACTTAATTTTCCTTTCTTACCGAAGCGAACAACGCCTTCCAAGGCGAGACTTTCAATAACACTTTGTCACCGACATTGAACTCTAATGGCTTACGACGGACATTGGCGTAACTCTTTTGGCGATCACGTGCCGTCTTAAGTCGTTTTCGGATTTGAATAACTTTGTCGGTAGTTTCTTGGACTATCTCGGGTCCAGATAACTGATTGTCTCCAGTTTCAGACCAACACACGGGCGTTCTACACTTTCTTCCATACAACGCCTCAAATGGTGCGGTTTAAATACTTGCGTGATAGCTATTATTGTACGAAAATTCCATTAGGGGCAAGTGGTCATCCCAACTTCCACCTAGATCGATCACACAAGCGCGGAGCATATCTTCCAACGTTTGAATCGTCCTTTCGCTTTGCCCATCGGTTTGTGGATGATAAGCAGTGCTAAGGTTCAACTTTGTACCGAGAGCTTGTTGGAAGCTTTTCCAAAAGTGAGACGTAAAACGACTGTCTCGATCAGATATTATAGACAGCGGTACTCCATGCAAAGCAACGATGGTGTTCACAAAAATACGCGCTAGTCTATCCATAGAATATGACTCATTGATGGTTATGAAATGTGCGGACTTTGTTAAACGATCCACAATCACCCAAATAGCATTATGTTGTCGAGTCGTCTTCGGGAATTTTGTAATAAAGTCCATGGTAATTAACTCCCACTTCCAAACGGGAAATTCGGGTTGCTGAAGCAATCCCGAAGGCTTTTGATGTTCAGCCTTGACTTTCAAACAAGTCAAACATTTCGTAACATGCGAAGCAACATCCCTTTTCATTCCATTCCACCAATAATTTGCCTTTACATTGTGGTACATCTTATCACTTCCGGGATGCATCATATATTTAGACTTGTGAGCTTCGTTCAAGATTTTCTCACGCAAACCTCCAACGATTGGTACCCAAATCCTATTGCCTAGTCTAAGGATACCATCATTATCCTTGACTAGCGAGTCAATGGTGCCATTTCATTTTTCGTCGGAGATTTGGTTTTCATCAATTGCTTGCGTTTGCGCGGATTTGATTTGTTCAAAGAGATCAATTTGAAGTTCTAGGTCGAACACTTTTGGGTTTTTCATGCTCTTTAAGACTTAAGGCATCGGCCACGACGTTGGCCTTGCCTTCATGATAGACAATCTCGTAATCATAGTCATTGAGCGTTTCCATCCATCGCCGTTGGCGCATGTTGAGCTCTTTTTGATCAAAAATATGTTTCAAGCTTTTATGATCAGTGTACACAGTAAATCGTACTCCATAGAGATAGTGCCTCCAAATCTTAAGTGCAAAGATTATGGCACCTAACTCTAGATCGTGAGTCGTGTAATTCTTTTCGTGTACTTTGAGTTGTCGAGATGCGTAGGCGATTACTTTCTTTCGTTGCATGAGTACACATCCCAAACCGGAGTGGGATGCGTCACTAAATACCACAAAATCCTCAGTACCTTCTGGCAAAGCCAAGATAGGTGCTTGGGTGAGTTTTTGTTTGAGTATATCGAACGCCTCTTGTTGCTTCGTTCCCCATTCATACTTGATGTTTTTACGAGTTAAAGAAGTTAAGGGAACGGCGATACGGGAGAAATTCTCGATAAACCTACGGTAATAGCCAGCCAAATCCAAGAAACTTCGATTTCGGTTGGTGACTTTGGGACTTCCCACTTAGAGATAGCTTCAATCTTAGCGGGGTCCACTTGAATACCGTTTACGTTGATGATATGACCAAGAAATTGCACTTCGTGCAACCAGAACTCGCACTTCGAGAACTTGGCACACATGTCACAATTTGTCAGACTCCCCATCGCGGTACGCGATGGGCGTCTCTTCTGACTCATTGCGTAGCGCGATGGGTCAGGAAAAACCAATTTTTCATAATTAACCCTCAACTTTGGAATTTGGCAATTTTAGTCCCTAGACTTTGGAAAGTTGATACTTTGAACTCGAAATTTTCACATTGTTACAAAAAATTACGTGTCTCGACACGTAAAAGTTTCCCGTTAACGGGTCACAACACCTCCAACCTTTTCGTTCTTGATCATACCCCACGAAAATACACCTTATCGCCTTTTTCTCCAACTTTTGTCTCAAATGGCTTGGTATAAAAACGTAACACACACAACCAAACACACGAAAGTGGTTAACATTCGGTTTTTGATTAAACAACTTTTCAAACGACGATATGTACTGCATATTTTGTTGTGGGAGACGGTTACTTGCATACGCCGTTGTCTTCATAGCTTCAGCCCAAAAACACCCCGGCACGTTTTTACTATGTATCTTACTTCCTGACAACTCCTGAAGATATCGGTTCTTGCGTTCCGAAACACCGTTTTGCTGCGGGGTATTCGAACATGTAAGTTGTCTTTTAATCTTGCATTCTTTAAGATAGTCGTTAAACTCTCTTGACGTGTATTCTCCTCCATTATCCGATCTTAAACATTGAATCGAATTCTCGACATCTCGTTCCGACTCGTACTTAAATTCCTTAAACTTTGTGAACGCCTCTTATTTCTCTTTCATAAAGTACACCCACAGGTACCTAGAAAAATCATCAATAAATGTTATCACGTATTTCATACCTGATAACGAAGCCTGCTTAACGGGCCCGAACACGTCCGAATGCACCAATTCTAGTGGCATTGATGATTTGTGATTCGAGCTTTCAAATGGTTGCTGAGTTGCCTTGCCATATTGGCATCCTCCAAACACTACATCTTTATGTATACTTAACTTTGGCAACCCGATCGCTAGGCTTCTATTCATCATAATTTCAAGCCGATCATACCCCACATGGCTTAACCTTTGATGCCACAGATCTGCGTTTTGGTTTGATTTTGCCTTTTCAACATAGGCCGTTCCGGCCGATAAAACATATACTGTTTCAGCCCTTCTTCCTTGTACCACCGGTTTAGACGAAGTTTCGAACTTGTCGTAAATTTTTACATCATTCGGTTCAAATAAAACGTACCTCCCTAATGCGGTAATTTGAGGTACTGATAAGAGATTCTTCTTCATCCTCGGTACATGAAACACATTATTTAACTTTAGTTCTTGCTTTCCTTCCGGGCACAATCGTGTATCGCCTACATGAGCAATATTATGCCGCAAATTGTCGGCGATCACCACAACTTGGTTTCCTTCATACTTCACTGTGTTCTTCAGTTGACTTTTCTCACCCGTCATGTGGTTCGAACATCCCGAATCGACAATCCAATAAAACCTTTTTCTTGTCTTTATCAACAGTTGTAGCGTTAAGGGCCAACACGGTTTCAACGGTAGCACAATTTTCTTCAACATCCCATGCAACTTCCTCCTGGGCATCCGCAACATTACCCTCTTCAACCGAGGGTGACCTGCAATATTTTTCCATGTGACCTCGTTGTCCGCACTTATGGCAATTAAACGGGAATTGTTTCCATGGCTTCTTGTTTCTCTTATCGGAACCCCGATCATTAGATTCCTTTTCTTGATTATGATTCGGTTTTCGCCACTCTTGTTTCTTGGCCCGTTCGCCATTATTCTTCTGATGAGACCATTTGTTTGTCCGGAATTTACTTTTACCACGATCCGCATAAAGAGCCGTGTCCTCGACTTTTGCCGAACCTCCAATCGACGTATCCGCCATCTTCTTGGCTAAAGACTCCTGCCCTGCCAACATGTTTTCAAACTCAATTAAAGATGGTTGATTTGGCCACCCTTGGATGGCTGCAACAAATGTCCGGTACTCGGGTTTTAAACTGTGTATGATGATTCGCTTCATTCTCGGTTCCCCAATTCTTGCCTCGCGGTCCAACTCTCCAATTTCTCTACACAACGTCTTCACTTTATGAAAGTATTGTGAGATTGAAAAATCTTTCTGGCTTACGGACAACAGTTCGTTCTCAAGAAGTTGCAATTTCGCATCGTTCTTCTTGGAGAATAGAGCGGCTAAGGCATCCCAGGCTTCTTTTGTTGTTTGCAAATCTTGGATGTGATCTAACAACTCCTCTTCAATCGTAGTCTTGAGTACATAAAACGCCTTACCCGTTTTGACTCTCCACTTGCCGATTGCTCCGTTCACATCGTTTCTGGGTAGGACGGTGTCCGAACCATTAACAACTTCCCATAGATCTTGTCCTTGTAGATACGACATCATACAAGTAGACCAAGTGTTGTAGTTCGTTTGATTAAGCTTCCTTATCCCACCGGTAACTTGAAGATCTGCCATAGTATCTTCTTCCAATCAAACCGTTGCTCCCTCGAATCTGCTACTGCTCTGATTGCTTCTTCTGAATCTGAACGGATTCTTTTACGAGCCCTACACGTGGCTCTGATACCACTTGTTAAACTTTGAGCAAGTGGATCAAGAACACAAAACACAAATTTGCATAAAACCTTTATGCGGCACTTTCTTGATTAATTGAAAAGAACGACTACATGCATAATGAAAAGAAAACTTAATAGGCTTATATAGGCCTCTACAATTTGACTCCTACTGGAACATGAATTACTAACTAATATGAATTCAAAAACATATAAATTAAAAATTCAAATATATGGATAATTATAATAATTAATTTTATTATTATCTTGATCTCCTCCAAGCCACCCACGAGATCATAACCGAACCGCCCTACGTATTCGAGTGTTACATTTCACAAATAATTCATAATTTGCCTATAAGTTCTTTAGAAGCATGTAAACTTATTGTGCTAATTATGCCAAACTGGGAACACGCCCCCCGGGTGGTTCGGGCTCGACCAAAATCATTCTCGTTCGGGATAACTGATATCAAAGAAAAAACGGAAGTGAACGGGAAAAAATTGGAATGAATATGGATTTTAGGATGAGATGGAGTGGGAACACCACCCTGCCTCAATTAAGACAGAAGTTAGATGCTAGGGACGGGAAAACCACTCCCACTAGCTTTATATAATTCAATTTTTTAGTTTATGTATATGAAAATAGTGTTTAAAACGAACTTTTATAAAATATGAAATTCTTTATTAGTCTGAAAGTATTATCCACATAATTACATCAAATATATTATTCTTAATTAGTCCTATATGTATATAAAATATAGAAACAAAATCATCAAACTCACCATGCACTATCTAAGGGATTGAAGAAACACTAAGTGAACCCTGGACAGATTATAGATAATCTGGGGGTTAAGTAATGTTTCCCACGGATGAGATATAGCTGAGAAGGTTGTTCTTCAGGAGACCTGCAAAACAGACACCGTAAGCTCGTCACTGAGAAGGGGGGGTTCCTCCTTGTGACCACCCTCCGGCGTGAGAATCAGACTAGGTTGCTCTGAATATAAGAGTATATTAAGAGATTGCTAGATAAGATTGAGATATCAGATGATCTTACCATTCCAAGATGTTGGAGTATTTATAGCCGAAGGTAGGTTTTCCTAGAAGGTACAGCCGGCTGAATAGTATTCCTGTTCTACCAACAGTGGACTATGCACAGGCCATACTGGTTGGTGGATAGGTTACGGCCAACAGTAACAAAGTCGGCTGCACTATTCCACCAACTGTAGATTATGCACGTCCCACCTACTGTGGATTATACGCAGGCCATGCTGGTTGGTGAATAGGTTACGGCCAACAGTAACACTATTCTACCAACTGTAGGCTGCGCATGCCCCTCAGTAAGAGTTGGTGAGTAGGCAGCGGCTAATAGTGACAAACAGTACTAGAGGGTGCTCCTCCTCGTACTGTTGTCGGTGAGCTGTCACCCTGTGATTGGCTCATGGGCTGTTCTGGTCAGATTGTCTGTCCTATCCATACCTTGGTAGGTATAGTACAAAAGATCTTTCAGAATCATACAGACTGGCTCATTTTGGCGGGATTGTTCCCGCCTTGCTCATTCCTTCATGTGACTACTGAAGTAGCTATTGTCTTGTGCGTGTAGCCCTGCTGTCTGCGGGTAGCCTTCCCTGATGGCTTGTATCCGCAACTGCGGGAACAGGCGGGGTACTTCACCATTGGGAGGCATTCCCTGCGTGTACAGCTTGCGTACTGCGCGTAAGGTTCTCTGAGCATGGTGGGTCCTGCGGGAGCAGATGGCCTTTGCGCAGACGTCCCTGTTCAAGGTGAGTCTTGCGGGACCAACTGGGCTCTGCTGGGACCTACCTTTTCAAGTCCCCCTAGTCCAATGTTCTTCTCATGAATGTTTAATAAAGTGAGGTGAACTTTTGGACTTTAAGCAAGGGGTTTTGAAAAAGGTTTTTAGTTTTAAGGTACTCCGTGGGGATTCTTCCCGCGGGTTTCCTAATGTTACTTGCAAAAATTCCTGATTTTTTTGCTTGATCTTTGGGTATGATGCGGGTAGGTATGTAACCTCCTCGCAAGTCAGGAGCGTTGAGTCCCACTTGTGTGGATTCTCCCTGAGGTTTTGGTAGTTTTGAACATAGTGATCAATTATGCTAAAACCACCAATTCCATCCTGGAGCCTCAAACAATGTAGTTCTCGACGTTCCCGCTATGCGGGGATGTTATTTCCGTTTCCGCAAGCATTGCCCAGAAGATCCTTCTTGGTTTCAATTCCCTGCGGAGCGCTAGGTATGTGAAGGGTTTTGCCTTAACACTATACCCGCGCTCGTCTTACGGTTACTTTACTTTCAAGGTACCCCTGGCGTCAATTCCCTGCGGGTGCTAGGTATGTGAAGGGTTTTGCCTTAACACTGTACCCGCACCCGTCTTATGGTTACTTTGTTGCCGGGGTATTCTTGGCTTCAATTCCCTGCGGGTGCTAGGTATGTGAAGGGTTTTGCCTTAACACTGTACCCGCATCCGTCTTACGGTTACTTGGTTGCCAAGGTAAGGGGTATTTTCCCGCTTACTTTTGAATCTTTTTTGAATTTTGAATTTCGAAATTCGAAGAGTTGGTGGAAAGATAGGAACAGTCCAAACATCTGAAACGTCGTGCGACCGTTTCTTCTGACTGTGTCAGGACGTGCAGAAAGTTATATGATGTGACAGTACATGGTCATTCCAGATGCTTTTTCAGGCGCGTGGGCGCGATTTTTCTGGCGCGTGGCCGCGAAATTAATGGTACGCGTCCTGTCAACAGCTGTTGCCAGCCTGCTTTTTGCCACGTGTCATAGTTTCATTGCACCTTCGATTTCTCTCTCCTCCGCATTAAATTCATCGCATTAATTGCGATTAGTATATAAAGGGGGAGAGGGCTCTTTGCAATCCACACCTTCACCCTTCTCTTCTTCTTCTTAGCGATTTCCGGCAAATACTCCCCTTTTCAGGCAAGCATTTTCCCGAAATCGCTTTCTGCAAAATGTCTTCTCGTGATCTTGAGTCTTCGGCCGATGACAAGAGTACTGCTGGTGAGTGCCAGTGTGCTCTGCCCGGCGATCAGTACCGGTATGTTGTTAGGAAGTTCATGCTCGATCCTTTCGAGCCTGAGTTTCCTGAACCCCATCAGACCGTGTACGATGCCCCTAGAGGCAAGATCGGGGTTTATGCAGCATTCTTTGTCTATGGGAATCTTAGGTTCCCATTGACAAAGTTTGTTTACCGTGTCCTTGAGAGGCACGGTGTGCACCTGACCGAGGTGCATCCGATGGCGATTGCCAAGGTTCGGCACTTCGAGTGGGTGTGCCGGATTCTGGGCATTGAGCCCCATGTGGACCGCCTGATGACCTTCTATACTTGGAGGTGCATCCAGGGCTGGTACACCCTGACAACCCGGATCAAGGGTTTGAAGATTTGCGCGACCGAGCGCAGTCTCCGATCTTGGAAGCGGGAGTTCTTCTACATTTCTGCCCGCGCCATCCCCATTACCATGAAGTTTAAAAATGGCCAAGCAATTCTGAGCCACCACGCCACCAACTACCAGGAGGCGGAATGGTTTGCGAAGATATCCCGGGTCCAATCTCCGGTTTACCGGTTTGCGGAGTCCGGGATGGTGATGCTGGGGAGGAGCCGAGTATGGAAGGAGGCGTCTCAGGTTCCCATCTTTCTCGAATACGGTTTGAACTCTACTCCTTATGGTATGTCTTGTCTTTCTTGCTGATATGAGTTTGTCTTCTAACTGTTTCTTTTCTTTCAGAGGGGAACAATTTGGAGTCGCTCCTGTACCCGCGGGAAGCTGAAGGTCCCGTGCGGGTGGGTACTCGTGCTCTTGACGAGAACGAGTTGCCCATCCTGGAGCAAACAGCGGATCGGTTTGTGGAGGTCTATCCGCTGGGCCACGAGATCCTGAGCCACCGGCGGCCAGGTAAGGCGTTATTCTCTCCTCCCCCCCTCAGTGCTGTACCCGCTGCTGGAATTCCTGACATCCTGTCTTCTTCTGAGGAATCCGCAGATGGTCCTCCGTTAGTGCGGAAGAAGAGGGCTGCCGGCTGGAAAGGGAAGGAGAAGGCGGCCTCCACAGCCGATCCAGTGCTCCTATCTGACACTGAGTCAGATAGTGAAGAGGTGGCGGGGAACCCCGGTGGTGAGAAGACCACTGTTCCGGAGGCTACGACTGTTACCTCCGGAGAACCAATGACGACGACGGTGACCGGCATCAAGAGACCGGCTCCATCGGGTTCGTCCCCGCCCGTCCGTACGTTCAAGCTCAAGAAAACCCGTAAGTACAAACATCCTTATCTTTGTAGATTTCACTTTATAAATTTATTGACACTTATCTTCTTGTGCAGGCGTGGATGTTGACGCATTCCAGGGCGGAGCTCAGGGGAGTACCTCTCCGCCAATGACGGTAGGCTCGGTCAGCCTACCTGAGGCGTCGACCCAGGTGCCTGCGCCTGCTTCCGCTGGTCCAGTTGCTCACTCCTTTGAGCCGACTGTTCCAGCCGAGATGACGTCACCGCCGGTGGTGAGTGCGATTTTTACAGCATCCTTCACCGAGCCGGCGGTTACTGTTGCTGCTGACTCCGCGGCGGCGACCGCGGCGGACACCATGCCTCCGCCATCGACTGCGGCGGAAACCATGCCGCCCCCGCCATCGGCCTCGACGGCCGAACCTTCAGGTACGCGCGGGGCTTCTCGCCAATCTTTGTTACCTTCCCATCTGCCTGACCTTTTGGATGGATTTCCCTTAGGTTCAGGTGATGGGTTCGGTGGTTATCGGCCTGTGATCGACCCTACAGGTGCGTAGGGTTCTTTTGGCCTTTATGTATTTTTTATCATCTTTTCCTAACTGCTTTGTTTCTTTTGCAGTGTCGGATTCCAATGAAGTGTATGTTCCAAGATGGAACATTCGCCGAGGAACAACCCTTCGCACACCTGTGGAGTGCGTGGACTGGGCTCGCCACGCTGCTCCCCATGGTGCGTTGGGGGAAGCCATGGTTAGCTACCAGGAGGGTAGGCTAACCAACGAGCTTCGGGTTCTCCAAGCCCGGATGCAGCCGCGCGTCGAGCTGCTTTGTCGTGAAAACGACAAGTTGAAAGCATCTCGCGCCAAGGAAGTATTTCAAGCGCGGGCTCTTCGGGAGGAGAACCAAAAGCTGTCCGCAGCTGCTGCGGAGAAGGAGAAGGCCTTCAAGGCCCTCGAGGTTGAGGTTCAAGCGCGACTCGAGGCCCGCTCCAAGGCTGCCCAAGCTGTTAACGAACAGCTTCGGCTGGCTAAGGAGACTGCGAGGAACGCAACCGAGAGGGCCACCAAGGCTGAAGCCGTTGCTGAGCCTTTGCGTGTGGAGAATGAGGATCTCAAGGCCAAATTAGAGGCTCTCCAACGTGCTCATGATGCCTTGGCGATGGAAGATGCCAAGAAGCTCCAGGAGATCTTGGACCAGAGGGGCGTGCTTGACCATACCGAGCGGAAGCTTAAGGGCGTCGAAGAGGCTGCCGCAAAGGAAGTTCTACTTGCCAATCTTAACAAAAGCGAAGCCGAACGCGCCTGCACCCAAGCTCAAGCCGCCCTTCAAGAAGCTCTGGTTGCCAAGGAATGGCTTCTTCGAGAAGCGTTGTCTCAGGTAAGTCTATCTTCATGTCTTCACGCTTTTCTTTGTAAATAGGGTGTTGACACTTGTATATTTTCTTATGTAGGTTGTGCATCGGGTCTTCTCAGAGACATCCTACGACGATGCTATGAGCGCAGCCCTCAACGCTTCTCACGAGGATGGGGAACGGGTCGGCTTCCTGCTTGGTCTAGGGTTTGTTGAGAAAGGCGTCCCGCCATCCAACTTCCCTTTGTACAATGTAGATACTGAAGCCATATATGACCAAGCAGTAAATCAATACGCCGCCTTCCCGCATCCGGTGGTGGAGAAGGTGAATGAAATTGCTGCTGCTGATGATGGGCTGCCTATCCTTAAGGCTTTCCTTGAACAGCCACGCTCTACTGACGGCGCTGGTCCAAGTGGAAGTGGCCCTGAAGCCTGATCCTGAAGATCCCTTCCCGCTGCTAGGATAGATTTAGTTTGTATAGATTTACTTTCTTGTAGGCGGGTAGTCACCCGGCCATTCTTGTAACGAATATTTATGAAATGTAAATCTTTGTGCGGCTAAGACCGCTTGATTCATTGGATTCCTTGCTTTATAAACTTTATATGACTTGCATACTTTAGTTTAAATTAGCAATTTTCCAAGTGTTTAGGATAAGTTAACCTTTGAACGTGGTAGATAGGTGTGAAGTTTTGCTTCCTCTTCCGTGATTGTGCGGGTAGGACCGTCACTTGCACATAGTAGGATGGCTAAACTTTACCATCTGACCTGCGTGTAGGTTTTCCTCATCTTTGAGGATAAGTTAACCTTTGAACGTGGTAGATAATCGGTGTGAAGTTTTGCTTCCTCCTTCGTGATTGTGCGGGTATGACCGTCACTTGCACTTAGTAGGATGGCTAAACTTTACCCATATCTGACCTTCGTGTAGGTTTTCCTCATCTTTGAGGATAAGTTAACCTTTGAACGTGGTAGATAATCGGTGTGAAGTTTTGCTTCCTCCTTCGTGATTGTGCGGGTATGACCGTCACTTGCACTTAGTAGGATGGCTAAACTTTACCCATATCTGACCTTCGTGTAGGTTTTCCTCATTTTTTTTTTTTTTTTTTTTTTTTTTTTTTTTTTTAGGATAACCTTTGAACGTGGTAGATGATAGGTTGAAGTTTTGCTTCCTTGGTCTTGATTGTGCGGGTAAGACCGTCACTTGCACTTACAAGGATGGCAAAACTTTACTTATATCATACCTGCGTGTAGGTTTCCCTTATTTTTAACGTTGTGTTTATGCGGGTTTTGCCGCCTTCCACACGTAACCACTTACTTCTTCCCGTTTATGCGGTAAATACCGGCACCAGTGGGAAGTTCATAAGTATAAAGGTAAACACATTATGAAAGGAGAATCATTTCCATTAGAAGTGGCTCTAGGCCTTTTCTTTTACAAGTTTTGGAATTGATCTACATATAACATTTGCGTAATTGAGCTCCATTCCATGTTCTTGGGATGGGAGTGCCATCGAGCCTTTCGAGCCGGTATGCGCCCTTTCCCAGGACTTCTTTGATAATGTATGGCCCTTCCCAGACCGGGGCCAGCTTTCCCGGGCGCTCTTGGTTTGAAGCCTCGTTGTTACGCAGTATGTAGTCTCCTATATTGAAGTTGCAGAGTTTTACCCGCGTGTTGTAGTACTTTTGCATTTGTCGTTTGTAGTTCTCTTCACGCACTGTGGCTAAGTCTCTGCGTTCCTCGGTTAGCATAAGATCCAACCGTCTTTCCGCATCATTGTCTTCTGGCTGACTCAAGACCCTTGGTGAGGGTAGACCAATTTCGACCGGGACCATGGCTTCAGTGCCATAAGTGAGGCTGAACGGGGTTTCTCCCGTACTGGCCTTCTTCAGCGTTCTGTTTGCCCAAAGGACGTGCGGAAGCTCGTCCACCCAGCCGGATCTGTGTTCCGATAGTCTCTTCTTGATGCCTTCGACAATGCTCTTATTTGCTCTTTCCACCTCACCATTACCTTGCGGGTGTGCCACTGAGGTAAAGGTGTGGGTGATTTGAAGTTCTTTTAGCCACTGTTGTAGCTTCTTGTCAGCAAAGTTGGTGCCGTTATCGCTCACCAAATTCTGTGGAAGTCCAAAACGACAAATAATAAATTCCCAAATAAATTTTTTGATATGTTTCGCGGTTGTTTGGGCTAAAGGTTTTGCTTCTATCCACTTGGTGAAGTAGTCGATGGCTACCACTAGGAACTGAACATTTCCTGCTGCTGTAGGAAATGGGCATGTCACATCGATGGCCCACTTCTGAAATGGCCATGAGGAAGTGACTGGAACCAGTTCATTCTTCGGGCGGTGCGTGTTGGGTGCGTAAAGCTGGCAAGACCTGCATTTTCTGATGTATGCCAGTGCATCCGTATGCATCCCCGGCCAAAAGTATCCCGCGTTGTTTAGCTTTGCTACAACAGCGCGGGGACCTGCGTGTACTCCACAGATGCCTTCGTGTACTTCCCTTAGGAGGTAGTCAGCATCTTGGTTGTCCACGCATCTTAAGAGTGGGCCAAGAAAGTTACGTCTGTAAAGGATGTCATTGACGAGTTGATAATTCAGTGCTTTACAGCGTAGTTTTCTTGCCTGTGTTTTTGACTCTGGTAGTGTTCCTGCTGCAAGGTAATTTATTATTGGTGTCATCCACGTTTCTGTACCGGTTTGGATGACACAAATTTCCTTGTGCGGGACTGATGGTGCTTCGAGGAGTTCAATGGGGATGTCCTTTCCCAAGTGGGTGAAGGCTAGTGATGCAAGCTTGCTTAACGCATCCGCATATTTGTTTTCGCTGCGCTTGACGTGTATGACTTTACAATCATTAAAATCACGCATAAGGGTTTTTGCCTGGGCGAGGTACAGGGCCATTGTGTCGTTCACAGCCGTGTACGTCCCATTTATTTGGTTGGCCACCAGCATGGAATCCACGTGGGCTTCCAAGTTTTTCACTCCCATCTTACGCGCAATTCTCAATCCGGCCAAGAATGCTTCATATTCGGCTTCGTTATTCGTACTTAGAAAATCCAACCGAATAGCGTAAGTATATTCTTGGCCTGCTGGGTTGGTTAATTTTAACCCTGCGCCTGAACCCTCGTTATTGGCTGCTCCATCAGTGTAGAGTCGCCAGACATCATTGATGTCCTGTGCCGGGGAGGGTTGAGCCTCCTCCTGGCACTCTTTCTCCCGCGAAGCGGGGACTTCTGCAATAAAATCGGCCAGGACCTGGCCTTTTATGGCTGGTCTTGGCTTGTACTTAATTGCATATTCTCCCAATTCAATTGCCCATTTGGCTAGACGTCCCGATAATTCGGGTTTGCCTAGAACGTTTGAGAGTTTGAAGTTGGTGAGAATGGTGATTGGGTGGCCCTGGAAATATCGTCTTAACCTGCGTGAAGCGTGTATAAGTGCTAAGACTAATTTTTCGAGGGTAGAGTACCGGGTTTCTACGTCTGTTAGTACACGGCTAACATAATAGATTGGCATCTGGATGCCTTTTCGTTCTATTAGCAGGACTGCCCCGGTTGCTCTATCTGTTGCGGAAAGGTATAGGATTAACTCTTCTCCCGCTTGTGGTGCTGTAAGTGTTGGGAGTTCGATCAGGCGTGACCGAATCTCCTGAAAAGCTGCTTCCGCTTCTGGTGTCCAGCGGAAGTGCGTTTTCTTTAAGCAGTTTCTCAACGTTGACACAAAAGGAAACGACTTATCCGCATGGTTTGCCAAAAAGCGATTAAGTGCGACTAGTCGTCCATTCAGTGTCTGAGCCTGTTTGATGGTAGTAGGTGATTCCATTCTAACAATGGCTTCGACCTTTTCAGGGTTCGCTCTGAAGCCATCTTTAGTAACAATGACTCCCAAGAACTTCCCTTCTTCCATCCCAAATGAACACTTGCTCGGGTTGAGCTTCATGTTTATCTTTCTGAGCGTGTTGAAAGTTTCTTCAATGTCTTTCAACATCGCTTCTGGCTCGGGGCTTTTGATGACCAAATCATCCATATAGACTTCCAAGTTTCTCCCGATTTGGGCATGAAACTCTTTGTCCATCAGTCGTTGGTACGTGGACCCTGCATTCTTAAGTCCGAATGGCATCATTTTATAACAAAATGTACCATCGGGCGTCCGAAATGCGGTTTTGTCCTGGTCATCTACGGCCATGTGGATTTGATGGTACCCCTTATACGCATCCAAGAAGCATTTAAGGCGAAATGGTGCCAACGAATCCACCTTAAGATCAATTTCTGGTAACGGATAACAATCTTTGGGGCATGCTTTGTTCAAATCTTTGAAATCTATGCACATGCGCCATTGTTTGTCATTCTTCGGTACCATTACGGGATTTGCAACCCATGTTTGATATCTACTAACGCGTATGATGCCTGCGTCAAGGAGTTCCTTGACTTGGGTTCTACACGCGTTAGTTTGTTCAGGCCCCATTACTCTGCGCTTTTGTACGACTGGCGTAACAGCCGGATCGCACTTGAGCTTATGCTCCGCCTTACTTCGGGGTACACCAGTCATGTCAGCTGGTGCCCACGCAAAGATGTCAGCGTTTTTCTGCAGTAAGCGTTTGAGTAAGGTGCGGGTGGGATCAACGATTGTTGGTCCAATGGTAACGGCCTGGTCGGGGTATTTGCCATTGAAGGCCCATTTTTCCGGTTCGGTGATGGTTGGTTTAGCCATTTTTGGTTTGGGTTTAGATGAGACAGATGCGATGCATACCTGGGGAATGCCAGTGATCATCGCTACACCCTCAGCTGTTGGCCATCCCATCATGCCGTGGACTGAAGATACCACGGCGTTGAATCTTGCCATCCCGTCTCTTCCGAATAGGATGTCGTACGTGTGGTGTGGCTTTCTCATTACGACAAAATCCACGTCTTCTGTGCGTGAATGATTCCCATCGGTAAGAGTAACGGGGAAAGATAGGATACCCAGGGGGGTTTCTGTGCTGCCGTCAAACCCTTCAATTGAAGCGTAGACCGTTTCCAAGCGTTCTTTGTCTTCATCATCCAGCTTGTCAAATAACTGCCTGTACATCAATGTCGACGAAGCGCCGTTGTCAACAAGAGTGCGGGAAGTGATGTAATGCCCCAGCTGGCTTTTGATGACGATGGGGCCTTCTTTGCTGGGGCCTCCTGGCACTCGCGGGAAGCGCACCTCAGCTTCCTTCCACGCGCATGGTTCTGTCACTCGTCTTTTTCTTCCTCCGACCTTGCCATGAACCATGTTGATGCTGATGTCGACGGGCTTTCGTCCGTTACCTCTGTACCGGTTGTCATTCCTTCCTCCCTTCCTGATTGATGCCACGAGATGTGCAAGTCTTCCATCTTTGACAAATGTCTCAACAATATCCTTCAAGGATGTGCACTCTTCAGTACCATGACCCTTTGTCCCGTGGAAATCACAGGATTTGCTTTGATCCGCATTAGGTTTCTGCCGGATCAATGGGGCTTTTGGCCATGGCAATTTTTCCGTGGCAAATATCTCCGTGACGCTTTTGGTGAGTGGCGTCCACCGGTGTTTTCGGTTTGAAGGGTGTGTGTTGTCCCTTCCGTCAACAAGAGGGCGAGAGCTGGATGAGGTGTCAAAGTTTACCCTTGACTGCCAAATACCTAGCCGCCTCTTTTTGTTCTGCCGGGCGGTCCTAACGTTGTTCTCCCTTGTCCTCTGCGTGTGGAGGTGTGTACTCTGGGGAAGATCTCTTCCCAGCTGCTTCTCCGTCTCGGCAAAGCGCTTGGCTGCCGTCATGATGGCATCCCATGTGGATGGCATGCCGTCCTTACCCGTCAATGTGCGGATAAGCTCTGGGTACTCGGCGCCCTGGATGAAAGCGGCGCGAACAAGATCTTCACTTACATTGCCCAGACTCAGCTTCTTGGAGTTGAAGCGGGTGATGAAGTCTAGTAAAGATTCATCCTCCTCTCTAACGCAGTTGAGGATCGTCCACTGCTCTTCAGTATACTTCCTCTGCTGGCTGAAGTGCTGGCTGAACTTGTTCTGAAAGTCCGCCCAGTCATATATGTGGTGGACCGGTAAACGATCGAACCATGCCCTGGCTGCTCCGACCAGAGTCATCTGGAACATGTAACACCACGTGGGTTCCGTCCAGTTACTGACGGTAGCCCCTGCAATGAACCTGTTCAAATGGTCGTCTGGGTCGGATAGACCATCATAAGTGCCAATGTTGGACATTTGTTTGGCACTTCTCGGGGCAATTGCTTCCGCAATGTCCCTTGCAAATTTTGACTTTCCTGCATTCGTAGCAGTTGGTCTAAAGGTTTTGGAGAAGTCACGCGGGTTTCTCTCCGCATTTGTTGGTTTAAAGGCTTCCCCAAAATTCCTTTTTGGCTGGGAGTCCGTTTCCTTACGCTTCCCTTTCGCCTTATGGCGAGGGTTTGCGTCGGTATCAGACTCCTCCCTCTCGTCGTCCGAGTACTCGCCCTCGCTGTTCATAATGAGGTGTTGGCGAGTACTGCCGAATTCGTCAGCCTGTTGAACTGAACGCAAGCGTTCGTCCAATTCAGCTTGGAACTCTTTCTGACGTGCTTCGGCCCACGCCTTCACTTGATCTAGTGTTTGGCGAGGGACCCTCGTTCGTTTTTCCAGCTGGGTATCGGTGAACCCCAGTGGAATATTTACTGCACTTGCCCCGGCTTGGGTAGTCGGGGTAGTGTTCGTAAGGATTGTATAACCGCCGGTGTTCCCCCCAGTTGCTGGGGTTGTTACCGGGGTTTCTTGGTCGGTTACTGGCTTTTGGACCGGAGTAACGTTAACCATTTCTTCAGAAAATTCGAAAAAACTAAATTAGTTCTAGCTTTTATGCACGGATGGCGCCAATGAAGAAACACTAAGTGAACCCTGGACAGATTATAGATAATCTGGGGGTTAAGTAATGTTTCCCACGGATGAGATCTAGCTGAGAAGGTTGTTCTTCAGGAGACCTGCAAAACAGACACCGTAAGCTCGTCACTGAGAAGGGGGGGTTCCTCCTTGTGACCACCCTCCGGCGTGAGAATCAGACTAGGTTGCTCTGAATATAAGAGTATATTAAGAGATTGCTAGATAAGATTGAGATATCAGATGATCTTACCATTCCAAGATGTTGGAGTATTTATAGCCGAAGGTAGGTTTCCTAGAAGGTACAGCCGGCTGAATAGTATTCCTGTTCTACCAACAGTGGACTATGCACAGGCCATACTGGTTGGTGGATAGGTTACGGCCAACAGTAACAAAGTCGGCTGCACTATTCCACCAACTGTAGATTATGCACGTCCCACCTACTGTGGATTATACGCAGGCCATGCTGGTTGGTGAATAGGTTACGGCCAACAGTAACACTATTCTACCAACTGTAGGCTGCGCATGCCCCTCAGTAAGAGTTGGTGAGTAGGCAGCGGCTAATAGTGACAAACAGTACTAGAGGGTGCTCCTCCTCGTACTGTTGTCGGTGAGCTGTCACCCTGTGATTGGCTCATGGGCTGTTCTGGTCAGATTGTCTGTCCTATCCATACCTTGGTAGGTATAGTACAAAAGATCTTTCAGAATCATACGGACTGGCACATTTTGGCGGGATTGTTCCCGCCTTGCTCATTCCTTCATGTGACTACTGAAGTAGCTATTGTCTTGTGCGTGTAGCCCTGCTGTCTGCGGGTAGCCTTCCCTGATGGCTTGTATCCGCAACTGCGGGAACAGGCGGGGTACTTCACCATTGGGAGGCTTTCCCTGCGTGTACAGCTTGCGTACTGCGCGTAAGGTTCTCTGAGCATGGTGGGTCCTGCGGGAGCAGATGGCCTTTGCGCAGACGTCCCTGTTCAAGGTGAGTCTTGCGGGACCAACTGGGCTCTGCTGGGACCTACCTCTTCAGGGATGCCCTACTCCATCATGATGTAATGCAATAAGTTTTCTTAAGAATTGCATTGCCATGAACCATATCATTAATTGATAGAAAACGTACCTTATACATATGCTCTTTTAAACAAGTGTGACGGAGGGGTTAGTTAACCAAAAGTATCCTCACGTTATTGTCACGTAGGTCGTAGGCAGTGAAACATTAGATAATTAAACCCTAAACCATGTGTACTAGAAAGAGGCTAGTTAACCAAGTTATAATCATTTTGAAAACATTGGCTATCTGTGAATGAACTAATCACAATGGCTCAAAATTGAAGATGATGCTTGTGTTGAATGCCATTGGAGTGACGCCTAAGGGGAGTGATGCCCCCTTCCGTTGGGTAGCACCGGTATGTGGCTCTCCTACCTTGGTGGCATGTTAGTAAGTCCTACTACATTTGGTCTTAGAAATTTATTACTAATGAAACAAGTTAATATGAGTTTTTGACACTAAACATAATAAATCACTACACATATATACCGTTTATTTTTATTTTGTTGTGACATTTACATGAAAGAGGTCAATATGACACCTAACATAGTAACATCTGAGCATCCATAATGGGATATGGAACCCAAAGTTTAGATGATGTGGATGGCTTCAAACAAGGGAGATACCAACTTTTCTTGTTGTGGGCTACAAGTTTGTTTCACTAAGTTTGTGACTACAAACTTCATCCAAACTCATAGGTGGCAAAAAGTGGGGGATCACTCTCTCAACCACACACATATATATAACATGTATCTATATGTATTATTATTTTAATATTATAGGATGGTTTGTGGAGGTTTGTTGTTGTAGAATAAACTCATAAAGTGAGGTTTTTGAGAAAAGTTTGAAACTGGTGTGACGGTTTGTAGAGGTTTTGTGTTGTAGATGCTCTAATAGAAAATTAAAAAAAAAGTAATGATGTGTTGACTTATAAGGGGTGAAAAGGCTACGAACTTTAAAAGAAAAGATTTGTTTGATGGGAAAGACATGTCACATGAGAGTGCTTAATTCAATTCACCGAATATAATGTTCTGGAGCCCTTTAAAACATCATTACGTACATGTAATTATTTAAACATAAACAGGCGGATCCAGATTTCTTACATAGATTGGGGATTTGACGATTTCGGTTATATTTCACATAACAAGAATTTGTTTTATTGAAATGTGTGTTATATATGCCCGGCCTTTTAGTAAATAGTAATTCTTAATTTTACATTTTGTTTTTCGAGTGGAAATCTCACACAAGATCATTCTCAATGGATCGGTATCACTTAAAAATGCTTAACCGTAAACTTCTTCTCTCAATTCTAAGTCGACGCCCAAAATGCGTTAGTAGTATAAGATCGAACATTTCCGATGAGTCCAACATTTTTACCATCGATGGGTGATTTGGAAATCACCAAGGATGTTATCAAGGTGTTCAAACTCGGATATCTAAAGGTTCAGATATTTGAAGATTTCGGATATTTTGATATTCGATATGGTAATGGTAGTATATGTTATTAGACCAAAAGTATCAATATATAAAGGCCAAGAGGTGTTCAGATTTGTACAAATGTATACGAAATGAAAAGGGGTTACATGCAATGATGATATAGGGGGTGAGGAGCATGGAGCTTTTTTGTTTTTTGGGAAAAAAGAAAAGCAAATAATTTGGATGGTGGGGAGTTTCAAGGTGGGAATGATGAAGGTAGATGACGATTTTGTTACCATGATGGTGATGCCCCAACCCCTACCTAATAAACCATAACAATTAAACTCTTATTTATTTCTTCAATTTTCAAAACTTTATACAAATAGTGAGTTTATAACTATAAGATGATACCTAATTGAGCGTTATAGGGGCGGATAAAGGTTTTACATCACTCTTGGGCAATTTAGGGGCGTGAAAGGGCATTGACATTTCTACAATAAGCGATAATGATATCCATGACCTAATGAATATAGTTGTGTTAGGTTTGAACTATAAGATGGAACGTGAGAAAATAGTAGACGTATCTATTTTTTTATTAATATTGTACACAATAGTCATTGCTAAATATTTATACTTGTGATATTATAAACATTTTATCTTACTAATCTATGCCATATGGAAAAATAAATAAACGTCGTTTTATGTCCACTAAAAATATCTAGAAAACTTACGTAAATAGTTTTGATTACAAAATCTAAATTATATAGATAAAAAGTAAGCATTGATTAGTAGTGTATATTTTATTTGATTATTAAGGCTAATGTAAATGTGTAGTTGTGGGTATCTTAAGATATTCACAGGGGTATATGAAAACATAAAATGGAGAAGAAGAAACTTTTTTTTGCACTTTATCAATAGGATTGAGGGGTATTCTGGTAATTAGTTACATGAAACAATAGAGAATAAAATCGGTAATATTTTGGTTTATCTCGTAGCCAGCCCATGTACTAATTTTAGTTTTAAAGCCTAATCTTGATTGATGTACTTTAGTTTGGTGCTATCGTCCAATCTCCAAAGCCCGCCGGTTAAAGTGAAATACAATGCATGTGTAAAATCATTAATATGGCTTCACGGGAGAACACCATTGAGCATTGACTACCACTTTAATGCATGTTTCCATCCAAGAGGGTTAACAAACATGTACCACGTCAAGCAACTCATAACACATCATTAAGTAGCTGCAATTTGTGTCTTGGGTAATGACTCTACTGGAAAACAAATTTTTACCGACGCTCATCGCTCGCCAGTCAATGATAAAAAGTATAAAAAAATATTATGATTTAGTCATTGTGTATATGTGATAAATGTATAGGATTACGATAAGGATAAATAAAAAGAAACATAATAAAATACAATCTAATGATTTGTGAAAACATAAATGCATAGTCATATTGTATTTAACACAGTTTATATTTAAATGACAATATTATCTCTTTTAAGTGCAATATCTTTGAACGATGAATGATGGGTTATCGTCTATAGGGATGTGCGTTAGGTTGAAACTCGACCAGGACTTACTAAACCAGAATGCACTTGATACTCAAAACTCTTGGAAGATCAAAACAGATGTTGAGACCAATATAGGGTGAGGCTTTACAACAGAGTTCAAAACGTACAGACATATTCCTGTAAAATTAGTGGTGAGCTTAAACTAGGTAGGCCTGTAAAACTCAAGAGACCCATCACACCCGAACCCGGGAAACCCATTTATTCCGGGTTTAGCATATGGTATAATTTGTTCCTATGTCAGATAAGGTTTCAAAAACGGTCTGTATTTCAAATCAAATAAACAATCTAGTTTTATTAGGAGAAGATCATGATCACTATCTAAGCCAAATTATGAATCTCTCTCTCTCAACTATCGGCACTTATATAGCAATGAATAGAATTATTAATAAAATATACGGAACGAACAAGCAAAGACAATGTTGCTTCTGAAATAGGATCGTAGTCGGTTTATGGGTCTAGTCTTTACAATTAACCGGTACTTACAAAAGACTCGAGAAACAACCTGTCCGTTTGATCTAAAAGTTCCCTAAAATGGCGATGAGTCTCTAATTATATAAGAATCAAACAATCAACACTTGATCCTTCTTCTTCTTCTTCTTCTTCCTCGAATCAATTGGGAGGATTAGGAAGAAGAATTTCAAGGGTTGAATTTGAATTCACCCCTGCTG
This sequence comes from Bidens hawaiensis, assembly GCF_021521415.1. Classification (NCBI taxonomy): domain Eukaryota; kingdom Viridiplantae; phylum Streptophyta; class Magnoliopsida; order Asterales; family Asteraceae; genus Bidens; species Bidens hawaiensis. Next base: position 392,684 of record NW_027491031.1, on the reverse strand, counting down.
ATTCTTCTTATTCTTGTTCGTGCTCTCAGCAGTTTTTCTTCCTAATTTCTTCAAATTCATCCCAAATCTCATCTAATTACTCATCAATTCCGATCACCAAATCCATATTCGATGAATTTGTCGGATTTAGGCCTCAATTTTGATTCTTGAATCCCAGTTTTGATTTTGGATCCGAATTCGTCCAAGTTATCTATTTAATCAGGTTGAAATTCTGTCCAATTCGGTAGATCTGCTGGGTTAGCTTGTTCTTCTTCAAAAATTAGGGTTCAGTCTCGATTCAAAATCCAAAATTGGCGCCAAAACTGAACAGAATCGTAGAAAACGGGCGTCGGATTCGATGGATTTGTCGGATTAGAGTTGAATTACGGTTCAATCTTGATTTCGAATCCAAATTTGTCGAAATAAGCATAAACAGCTCGATAGATTTGTCGGGTTAGAGTCGAATTCAGGTTCAAATTTGACTTGGAATCTGAATTCGTCGAAAGAGATTGATGGATTTGTCGGATTTGCCACCGGAATTGCTTGAAACAATCGCGAAGAAACTCAAAGTTCAAAAGGATTACATTCGATTCCGAGCTGTGTCTTCAGCTTTCCAAACCTCAACCCCCAAAACCCTCAGACATTTGCCATCTCAGCTCCCATGGTTAATGCTTCCGCGGAGAACAGATCAACATCCCGACTCGAGTATCCGAAGCTTTTTAAGCATCTCAGATGCAAAAATCCACCTAATTAACCTACCCGGAGATTCCGATCACCACCGTCGATGCGGGTCGTCACATGGATGGCTCGTAATCCTTGACGAAACACCTTGTATCTCGATCGTCAACCCGTTAACGCAGCAAACGCAGCACCTTCCGCCACTCTCATCGTTTCCGAATGTGATTAATTATGCACCGGGTGATACCGGGAGAGAATACACCATCAAGACGTCGGATGATGATGTGTATACGTGTAGTTCGAAAGAAATGCGTGATTCTTTTATTAAAAAGGTGATCTTTTCGTCGAGTCCGTCGGAGGAGGATGCTGATTATTATGCATTGGCTATACTGAACCAAACCGGTGATCTTGCTTATTGTAAGAAAGGTGATCAAAGATGGAAGTTTATTGACGATGCGAATTCGTATTGTGAAGACGTGGTTTATTATATGGATTGTTTCTATGCTGTGAGTAAGCACGGGACGATTGCTAAATGTGATGTGAACGGGCCGACGCCTGATGTGTCGTTTATTGAGACACAGAGACACAATGGTGGTGATATGCAGTATTTAGTGAACTGGAAAGATGAACTGTTGTTGGTCACTCGGTATACTGAGTTGGAGTTCAATATGGATCATAATAAGCTTGATATTGTGTATAAGACTGGTGAGTTTCAAGTGTATAAGCTCGTTTTGAATGGGTTGAAGTGGGAGGGTGTGAGTGAGTTAGACGGGTACGCGTTGTTTTTAGGGGAGAATTCATCGATGGCGTTTTGTGCTTCTGATTTTCCGGGATGTAAAAGGGATTGCGTATATTTTACAGATGATTATTCGGAGTGGAATTACGATGGTGCTAATGGGAATCATGATTTGGGTGTTTATGATTTGGGAAATGGTTGTTTGGAAGCTTTGGGTTGTTATCCTGAAGAATTTTATAGCGGGCGTCGATGGCCTCCTCCAATTTGGATTACTCCAAGTTTACATTAACCAGGTTAGCATTAATCTTTAATATTAAAGCGGTTATCTAATTATTTCTATGTTTACTCTCCTTATTGTGATAATTTGTATGCAACTCTTGATTTTCGATATCCATTTAGGGAGTAATAATTTTAGGATTCGCGACTTGCCGACTTTGTCATGTTTAAGTATTTTATCTATAATGGGACAAATTAGTAAAACTTAAGAAATTAGCTTATGTCATTAAATGGGTTACTCAAACGGGTCGAAGACCACCTAAAGCATGCATATACATTGTGAATCATTTATGTAAAAGGTTATAATATCTATAATACGATTTGACACGTTAGTTATTTAAAAAAAATTAAATTTTCAAATAAAAAGTTTTGACCCGACCCGTTTCCACCCATGTCAAGATTCTCCATTTTGACTAGTTTTTCCATTTGTATGATATTTACTGGTTTTGTGTTTTTATCAAACTTTAATCTCTAACGGGCCAAATCGATAAACTAAAGAAATCAGCTTTAAGATAAATCATTCAATGGGTCAAATGGGTCGAAGATCGCCCAAAATATATTTTTTACACATAAAGATTGTTGATTATTTATACAAAAATTAAAATTACTTCTGAAATGCTATAATCTTTGTAACTTACTAATATCTTTTCTAAGTTCTGGATAAAAGTATTAACCGACCCGTTTCACTCGTATAAAAACTTCATATCTTGGTTATGATTTTGTTTCTTTCTTGATTGTTTTGGTGTTTCGTATATTTCTGATCAAACTTTTGTTTGTTTTTGATTGCCGATGGATATCTGAAGACAACTATGGATTATGAGAAGAGGGCATGCATGATCTATATATTGAGACAACCTTTGGTAATGTTGTAAATAAATAATACAACCATATGTTCTCAATTGAACGTTGAAAGTCGATATTTGTGAAGTGCTGCTGAACGCAGTTGGTTTTTGTACGATTATATAAATGATATATAATGACAATTCTCTGATGGAATTTTGTGTTAAGGTGTATTTATCAGATTCACACGTTAATCATAAAACTAGTGTGTTTCAAGTGTATAAGCCTGTTTAAGCGGATTAGGGTTGCAGCCATTTTGATATAGCAATAGGTTTCGCTTATCCAAATAGGTTATTGATAAGTGGCATAAGTTATGAATAAGCCATTAGAAACTAGTAGTTTTACTATTGGCAGTTTGTGCTATTTACTTATTTTGTCTCCAGCGCATCAACTTAGTAAACTAAAGAATTTGGCTTAAGAGAATTAGTCAATGGGTCAAAACAGGTTGAAGATCGCACACAATATATCTTCAATGCGTATGTTTAAATGCGTATAAACATAGTACTATAAATCTCGATTACTAAAAATTTCTTCATTGGCTAAGTTCTGCCAATGTGTACGGACCATGAACCACCGATACCAACCGCATTCTCAAAAGCCTTGGTGTGTTTTCTTGGAAAAAAAAATGTCCCATTTTAACTCGTTCTCATCATAATTGCTACACTCGAACACATGACAAGTTTCCTGATTACATCGTCGTATATATGTGCATATATAATTGAGTTTTTGCTGGTTTTGTGTCCTGAAGACATCTATTGAGGCCGCATGTGTCGTCCTTAGGGATGTAAGATTAGTCAGATGACCAACCTATCCGTCCGGCTTATGATCATAACTCATGAGTTTTCATGTTCTGTACAGTTATGATAAAACTTTTATTTCTTTTTTTGGTTGCACAAGTTGTTTGGGTGATAAAGATTGTGAAAACATCATGTGGGAATGTGGGTTATGAGAAGAAGACATGAACACACTCATTTATGTGAATCAAAGTTGCACAGGGGTTAACGTGTGAATTTGAAAGTTTATTATGTTCTATTGACATTATGCTGTGTGGGTTTGAACAATGAAAGATAATTAGTTTTCTGTAATTATCTTTAAAAGCAACAGATCTTCATAGAAAATGTATTAAGCAAATGCATGGTGAAGCAACCAATCCATAAACTGAATTAAAGCTATAGATTTTGAATTTATCATTGCTGCTCTTGTTTTGATTGATATTTATAGTTTGCCTCGAGTTAGTGTTCCAAACTGAAAATTCATTTACTTGTTCTGTCTTTTTCTCTACTGAGTTTTGCATACTACTGGTGGCATTTTTGATCCATTTACTTATATAAGTTAGTTGATGTGGCTTGTGTTTTATCTCAAATGGGTCAAAATAGAAAATTTAACTAAAAGTGGAAAATATTAAAAGAACATATCAGTTATCTGTTAGAAGATTTAAAAGATGGAAAAAGGTCTTAGTATGTTAACAACGCTATCCGGCCCGTTTTGACCCATACCAGAAAATGACAGACATGTTACATTGTGTTTAAATTTATGAACCATAAATATGTCTGATTTCTCATGTTATGTTAAAACTTGAAGCTTTGTTTGGCAGACCCTGTTGCAATGTATCATGTTAGAGAAGAAATAGCCCCTGCAGTTCTACTGGTTGTTTGACTTTGGTGGATGGTACAAGGTTGACTCAAAATCTGCTTCTCACGGAAACAACACATCTGATATGATACAGCATACACAGGTCTCACTGCTAAAAGATGTCATAGTACCCTACACTCACTTACTTCCCAGATTGTCCTTAATCAGAAAACCAAAAACGCGAAAGTCTTCTCTATTTCAAAGGAGCTAAGCATCGACATCGGGTTAGTTTTTACGATTAAATTCATGTATACACTTACAAACTTGAAAATACTCGTATATACCCAAGCAAAACTAATAATATCATATATACCCAACTTTAATAAATTTTTACTTAATGACCATTTTACCCCTTTCCACTATATGTGTTTAAACACTAAATTTTATTTGGAGTTTGATCGACATCGACGATAAGCAAGCAAACCAAACTGGCGTGTATCCTCTTTAGTTCTCTTGACTGATAATCAAATAATCGAATTTGTATGTTCGAATCAAACAATCGAACTCGAATCAGATGATTAAACCAGGTATGATTATATGGGTAAAAAACACCGGGAATTAGATAATGAAACCAGGTACAATAAGCAATCCAAAGACTAGTGTATATGGGTAAAAAAGAAGGTTAAAAAGTGAGTGAAAAAAATTAAGCTAAATCAGGTAAATTAAAAAATTTGAAGTTAAGGTTGTTATATATGAAATTTTGAAGTTTTGGAAAAACAAGGGTAATGTCATTTGTTAAATTGTTTTTAATTTTTAATAAGCTAGGTATTTTTCATACTTTAATCATTTTGTAAGGGCGTATATGATATTTTTATTTTAGCATGGGTGGTCAACATAAAACAAAATTACTTATATACCTTTTTATTTAACACTTAACCATGAACATCTTCAGGGTGGTTTGGTCCGAGAAAAACTATGGGATTTGTTGGTAAACGAACCTGGAGTGATAATGGAAGAAGGCTTCCCAAATGCAACCGGGAAAGAACAATCGATAAAAGGAATGAGAAACTCTGAATTCTGTTTGCATCCAGCCGGCGACATGCCAACCTCGTGCCGGCTTTTTGACGCGATCCAAAGTTTGTGCATTCCTGTTATTATTAGTGACGACATCGAGCTGCCATTTGAAGGGACCGTTGACTACACCGAATTCTCGGTTTTTGTAGCCGTGTACGACGCATTGCAACCGAACTGGCTCGTGAAGCATCTTAGAAGCTATACGGATGAGCAGAAAAGTAGGTTTAGAGAAAACATGGGTCGGGTTCAGTCGTATTTTGAGTTTGATAACGGGTACCCCGGTGGTATCGGGCCGGTCGGTGCAGTAAACCATGTATGGCGGAAGGTTCATGAAAAGCTGCCCATGATTAAGGAGACTATAGTTCGAGAAAAGAGAAAACCGCCGAATGTGTTGGTCCCACGTCGATGTCAGTGTACTTGAATTTTGAGCCAACAATGTTTCACTTCCTACATCTATGTGGGACTAAAACTATTGCCTTAAAACACATGTTACTTGCCAAGACCATTTACCTTGGTAACCTAGCCCGCCCATATTCACTTGTGTGAATCAAAGTTTAGTGTTAGTTTCATTTAAGATTGCGAGCCTAATCAAATTCAAATGTATAAAGTTCAGTCATGAGCGTGTTTACCAAATGAGCATTACATTAGGCTTGAGTTTGTTTATACTTGACTCAAAACTCATTTAAGCTCACACTGATTTAAGTTTTAGCAGGCCGACCTCAAGTAATTCACAAACGATTTGATGGGTTACGCTCTAATCGTGACACTGCACCAGTGGGACTAAAATCTGTAACAGTGCTTAACCGAAAATTATCCAATAAAAGTCAAAATAAAAATAAAATTAGATTGGATACAATGAAAGAAGCTAAAAGTTATTATTCGAGCAGATAATAACTGAAGTTATGCATTTTGCATTTCGACCACCTTCTTCCAGGCAGGTCGAGTCGAGATTTCAGACCACCACCTACTCATATTCTTCCTGGAAGTAAACAGCTCGGCCCGGTCAGTTTTGTCCACCAAATACTGAGTGTTGGGCAAGTGGGAAAGATCAGCTAAAGTGAACTCATCACCAGCTAAGTAGCGGCTTGAGTCAAGCCGAGTCTCATAGACATCAAGCACTTTCACAAGCTTTGCTTCATTTTGTTTGATCAACGCCTCGTGTTGTTTAAGTTTCATTCTCGGGGCAAAAACGAGCTGAAAGGTTAGAACCGAGCTTGGAGGATTAAAGCTTTGTGATTCGGCTTCTAGCCATTGGTCGATCGAAGCTTTGACCAACGGGTTGGTCCCAAAGAGACCCGTGGTTCCCTTGTTTGGGTATTTTTCGGCTATATATCGACATATGGCTCTCGATTATGTTGTTAACATAAATAAATAAATAATCTTTCATTTATTATAATTAGTTTAACTCAACTAAACACCTCAAATTGATTATTCTTATTTAAAAAACAATAATAAGATAACAATCACATAGATTAGGACTTACCAAATAAGGTGATTTCATCATCTTGAAAGGCAGGGACTTGACCAAATGGCTGTACCAAAACGAGTAACAAGACAAGTCAATCGGGTTTGTTTTAGGGGTGCAAACGAGCCGAGCCCGAGCTCGAGCACTCATTTTGACTTACGAGAGCTTAAGCTCGAACTCGGCTCGTTCCAAGCTATTTTTCTAAAACTCAAGCTCGGCTCGTTTTTGAGCTACTTTTCTAAAGCTCGGGCTCACCTTTGGTTCACTTATTATTTGTTAATTAATTTATAATGTTAATTTATATTTTTTGAAGAAAAAAATCTTATATGAGCCGAGCGGAGCCTGACTAGGTACGAGCTTGGTTCGTTTTAATTTACAGGCCCTCGAGTTCAAAGTTTTGAACTCGACGAGCTCGGTTCGTGCGTAATTTTTTCAAGCTCGAGCTTGGCTCGTGTTCGACTCATTTCTTATTTATTAATTAATGTAAATAAATTTCAATTGTTTATAATTAAAAAAAAAAGAACCTAAAGCTAGCCTAGCTCGGCTTAGCTCAAGCTCGAGTGCAGTACCTTAAACGAGCCAAAGCTCAGCTGTGCAGTATGATATTAATACATAGAATAGAAGTCTAATTTAATTTTAACTTAAAAATACACTAGGCTAGTTAAGGCTAGAGGAGCCTAAACAATATTCCCATACCAGGGTCGGGGTAGATAACTAAACGAGCTTTATTTATGACTTAATTTGATCAATGTGACAATGTATGTACCTGCATTTTGATGTAATCTGGCTTCTTGTGCTCCAATTTAGCCATGCTAACAGGAACAAGCTGAAACGGGACATCTTTCTCCAGTAAACAAACCAACACTCTTGACACGGCGGTTGATAACGCTGGTCCGTACACCTTCACCGCCGGAGTAGCCATTTGAGTTGGTTATCCGATGATAAACAGTGTTATCTCATATCATATGTGGACACTTTAATAATATTAATTTGATATTATTCTGAAAACGTGTATTCTTTTCTTTTTATCCTTTTAGCTTTAAACAATTTTATATTAGGTACCTCATGTTTTGAAATCTTACTATACACCCTTACTTTGTAAAAGTAAGCTATTTAGCACTTGTTTACCCGTCACAATAGCAAGTGCTAAGAGATATTTTTCGGCAGTATAGTATGTGAAGTTTGATTCGTGTAAACGGATTGGTGATAAGACCGGTGTTTGTTATATTGAAAAGGCTTGTTTTGCAATATTTCTAAATATGATATAGTGGCTTGGTTTCAAAAGTGAATAGCGTAGAAAGCAACTCTAAAGATTTTGTGTTTTTGTTATGCATTTTCAATGACGATTGACATATTTTGTTATGATTTTCAAATTTAATTTGGTCATCATGAGACCTGATCTGACCCTACCCGACAAGACGCAAACAACGAAAATTATTATATAGACACAAAGCGATAAATTTTCAACCCCCATGAAAAATATTAGTAGGTTCGTTACAACACAAACCTATATTGTAGTCTTCCATTGTTTTAAATTTTAATGTCTCAAATGAAAGCAATCCCAATTGACGTGTCTCTGTTAGTCCTTCTCGTACAAACACTATGGCCAAACTCCAGCATTTAAAGACTATGACATGACCTTATTTGGTAAACACTATTTTCTCCGTGTGCTTCTCTTTATCCAATTACTTTTTAAATATTTTTTCTTATTATTCTACCATTTCAAATAGAGGTGAGCAAATAAATCGAACCTGTTTGAAACCGATATGTAGAAACAAGTTTGGAACCAATTAAAACCGTAAGTTCGAAACCAGTTTGTAATTTTCTCCACTCAAACCAGTTTGAACCGGTTAACCAAACCGAAACCGATCAAAACCCGAATCAAAACCGATTATAAACCGGTTCTGACTTAACCAAACCAGTTGGTGCACCTCTAACTTTAACACTGTGTTCCAGAGTTTCATTTAAATGAGGAAAGAGAAGGAAAATGAGGGATGAAAAAAATATGTTGTGTTCCCGAGTTTCTTTTAAAAAGGAAAAGGAAGGAAAATATTAAAAAGGTGTTCCTGAGTTTCATTAAAAGAAAGAAAAGGAGGGGAGGGAAGAGAAAATGATGAGTAAAATAAAAGAATTTGTATCTTTCTAAATTGAAAAGATTTGAAAGGAAAATAAAATGAAAAGAAAGAGGAGATTTCAAAAGAAATGATAAGAAAAGAAAACTTTTTTTTCCTTACATTTCTTTTTATAAATGAACTCAGGAACATAGCGTAAGTAAAAGACAATGAGTCTGAGTAGATATATATGATCATATCTATATATGTGATCAATTTCAGGGCTTGACTAAACGTATTAATATTGCATTGTATCTCTTGTTTGAAAGAGACTAAGGTTCTGTTTGTTTATCTCTGAATGGATGCATTCAGACATTGAAATCTGATTCGCTCAGATACTGTACTGTTTGTTTCACCAAAAGCTAGTATCTGAAAGGCTGAATGGCCTCTTAACCATTCAGCCAAAAATCATCGCTGAATGAAAAATTGGCCATAGTTACCCCTCTGCTCCACCCACTCCACCACCAGCATCTTCGTGACCTCTCGCTCAATTTCTGTGTGATTTGGAACATAACCAGGACAATTTAAAGTTTATACAGTAGGAAAATTTACTTGAAAAGTTGAGGTGGAATTTATCATAAAACCTTCTTATATGATAAAATTTATATAATAAGATCTTTGTATGTAAATAGACTTAATAAAAACAAATAGCATATTAAAATCATTACGAACAGATCGAACTAGCTATATATATACATACATATATTTTTAACTTATATCAAAGAGATCATAACGAACGAAACTTGTAATAAAAATCATTGTGAAATCAAAATGAGAAAATTGGTGTAAAACTTTACCATATAAAATCGAGCTATAAAAGAATTATTAACAATGTAAGAAAATATAACATTTATAAATGAAGACTTATGATAAGGATTTATAACAAAATAAAGGAAAAATGGTTTAAATTTATCGACATGTAATAATAATGTTTTAAGATTTAAAGGCGGAGAAATCGTGCATGAACCACCATGACTTGATATTCCGACACTAAAACCTTTAATACAAAAATACCATGTTGGAGTCTAAACGTGTGCACGTACCACCGCGTCATTTTCATGTCTTCGACTTAAATAACGATTGTAGCAAAAATAATAAATCATAATACAACATCATGTCAAAACACTAGTCCACGAAATCACCGTACTTCTATTGTCTTAACACCGAAAATTAGGATGGCGGGCGGAACACCCGCATTCGACTACTTAAAGTGGTCATCTCATATGAGACGATCTTTAAGGAGATTTGAAACAACGGGATCCAAGTTAAGCTCGTGATCCATAAAACACAATAATAACTAATGTTTTTTGCGTTTTAAGGTAAGGATACCTTGAAGTACTATGAAAGTGTGTGTATGTGTATATTTATGAATTTGATAAAATAAATAAGTATATAAATAAACAAGTGTATTGAACAATCAAGTAGGGTAAACACGTATAGGCAACACGTATAAGGACCCTAAAGTAAAGACTATACTAGGTCGTTACGTCCCCTATCCTATAGTCTTGTGGCTCTGATACCAATCTGTCACACCCCGACCAAAGGCGGAACATGCCGGGGTGCAACGTGATTGGACAAATACACAAGACACTATTTAAAGTGACAATATTTATTCAACTCATTTTATTTCAACAAATCAGTAATCAATACATCTCGTTCACACGAACAAATTGAATACAAGTAACAATTATATTATTCGTTTTACTAATACCCTAATAGTCTTGGTAACGTTTTCATCAAGTCCTCGAGTCAACAAAAGTCAAACCTGTAACATTTCATAAAATAAAGTTTGTCAACACAAAGGTTGGTGAGAAATTCATAAGTTTGAGCATATAAGTATATAGTAATAAAGAGCCACAAAACTTGTATACAAAACAATAAATGAAAGCTATAAATTTGGATAAAATAGTTATCGCTAACAAGTTAGCGACACCTAACTATAAGGGGTTGCCAAATAGTTTAGGATTTTATAGACAGTTGCTAAACACATTAGCACCACCTAGCTACAAGGGGTTGCCAAGTAGTATAGGATTTAATAGTTATCGTTAATTGCATTACGTTAACGACACCTTGCCATGAGGGGTTGCCAAATGGTCTAGGATTTATAGTTCCACCATCCAAAAGCGATAAACACATAGGCAAATAAGCATGTAAGCATAGAACACCAAATCAAGCAATTATTTAGGTAAAGTATACAATCACGTTTGTGCGTTTAAGATTCAAGTAAATAAAGCATTTAGTTTGATAGGTATGAAATGTCACCCCAAAACGAAAGATGGAAAAAGGGGTATGAGAGTACTCACCTCGATTGATGAATTGAGAACTAATTAATGATGGACATATAGGAAGCTTGTGAACAAAACGAACGAATCCGACTTGAAACGATACACCTTAGCTAAAAATAAATAATGTAATATATTAATGAACTTGGAACCATGAAGAAACTATATTGGAAACAATGAACGATGAGGTTCGGTAATAAATCGGATTACCGGTTAATTTGTTAATGATTAAGGACTCGTACTTAATTGATAATTTAAAATAAAATATTATTATTTTATTAGACTTTTAAATAACTAAACCAATATCAAAATAGAAACAAGACGAGCTTAATTTAAGAGTTCGGTTCTATGAAAAAGAATTTATAATGAAGCTTATAATAATATTATTTATGATGATGATAATAATGATAACGATAATTTTGAAAGGAAATGTTTCATATATATATATATATATAGATATGTAAGATAATGACGGTAAAAATAATAGCCGCAATTATTATTGATAATACTAATAATAATAGTTAAAGAATAAATATCTTAGTATTAATTAAAATGTCGTTGATAATAATAATAATAATAATAATAAATAATATTGATTATAAACAATGATGCTATACTCGATGTCGGTTTGATTACTAAATGAGTTCACAAAGTAACTATATTAATATTATTTTTAGTAATTAATGATAAAATATGATTTTAATAGATAATAATAGTATGACCTTTAATAATATTATTAACAACTTTAATATTTATAATAATAATAATAACAATAACATTAGCAATAATACTAATACTAATAATAATAATAATAATAGTAGTAATGATAATAATAATAAAGTAGTATTAATAACTTTAAAATAAGTCTTTTATATTGTATATATATATCTAATGATAATAATAATAATAGTGAATAGTAATACATAATAGTAATAATATGAATTAAATCTAAAATAATAATATAACATTTATATATATTTATTTTTATATATAAATCCAAGACCGATTTTAAGTGGTTAGTAACCCGGGTGTATTCCGTCTTAACTAACCAAACCCGATTTGTTTAAGTTTGCTGACAAAACCATTTTTCCCCAAATTCAAAACAACCAAATACCCATCCAACTTGTTTCAAAGAAAATAACCGAACGATAAAACCGACCATTGACAATTTAAATCTTATAACCGATATATAAAAACTAATAACACTAAAAACTAAATTGTAATTTACCTTTTAGATGTTTATGAGGTCGTGGCTCTACACCGGGAAAATACCCGAGCCGAGACCGCCGGGGAGAGAGAGCACAGAAAGAGAGAGAGAGAGAGAGAGAGAACCGTAGAGAGAGAGAGACCCGTAGAGAGAGAGGGACGTCGAGAGAGAGAAACAGAGAGAGATAGACAGAGAGTATAAAGGGAGAGAGAGCTGCGACGAGGACCGGTTTTCCGATGAGGTCACGGCGGCCGAAGGGCGCCGGAAAAACGTGACAGGGGGGAAAGGGGCTGCCGGGAGTGCGCAAGGTGAAAAGGGGTGGTGCGTCGGAGGTACAGGGGGAAGGAGAGGGTGCTGTCGGACGTCGTCGGAGCTCGCCGGAGCTATTCCGGTCGCCGGAATTGCGAGAGAGGAAGGGGTGTGGCGGCTGGTGTTAATAATATTAGGATTAGGGTTTGTTTCTTTTATAGGTAGGTTATAAATGTTATATTTTTGGCCCCTCAAGTTTGGTATTTAGTTATAAATGGTTTAAATCTTGAATAGGTTTAAGGAAAATCCCCTTTAACCCCTAGAGTTTATTTAACCGAGCTTACAAACTATAAATAACTTTATTTTGACAAACCTCGTACACGCTATAGTTATATTATCAAATGAGTTGATGAATTCCGATTCGAATTTACAAGTTTAACCACAATTTCGAAGTATAACTTATTTAAATAAACGCGAAAGAAATCGGCATGTTACAAAATGATTACAAAAAAATGAATATAGAACGAGACTCAAATTTGACGAATGTCACATCAAGAGCCCATCTATATTTATTTGATTATTAGAATTAGCTGCATGTGATGAATATTTCTATGATCATGATAAAATAATTGTATTTGATTTTAGTCATTTAAATATGTGGAAAGTTGAGACTTACACAGATTTGTTTGGCTCATGCTTGTATTTGTGGAACGATTTGTATTGCAGTTGACTTGTTTCTTTGTTTTTGAATCCAAGAAACTTGGTGTGTATGTTAAATACGTGCACTGGCAATCAAAGTGTTTAGGGGCAAATTTACAAGCAAATTTACATTGAAGGTAGGGGGTGCACGAGAAATCCGCGAGTTTCAAATTATAGTGTATTGCTATATATAAAATCTAGAGTGCACCCTCTAACAGTGGCAAAGTGATTAAGGCCTTGGTTTGTAAGTATGAGGTCCCGGGTTCGATACCCATTTTTGCCTGATTTTTTTTTAAAATGAAGTATATTTATGGTTTTTTAAAACTTTCAACTCTCATAAGTTACCACCTCTGTTTGTGCATTAAGGATTTTAGGTTCTCTTTGGCGTCTTTTAACTGGTTGTCGCTACTTTCACATTAAAGGTAACATGCTTTTGTTTTTGTTTATTCTTTTGGTGTTCTTTATTTATGTTTGTATCATTGTAATGTACATGTGTTTTCGATCACTTACGGATCTAAGTTTGAATTACTTTAGTTTTTTACTTTGTTATATTCAGGACATTGCTTTTAGGATACTATGACAATATAGATAACACCTTGCCACGAAGCGCGGGTAAAAATCCTCTTAGTGTCAAATGTCATTCATATGGGAAACGGGCCATAATAAAAGATACATATGATGTCTATTGAACCATATTTGCATATTGTCACCATTACTAGCCCACCTTGCAAACAGGTTACCTAGAATGAAACACCAGTCATCCATGACCACCGTCGTGCCTCACGGCCATGCCGCTCGGAATCCAAATTTGACAACCAGGTTTCTGAATTTGACTTTCTTTGCTACTCTTTTTTTTAATCTTTGATTTATTATATTAATTTGTTAGTTTGTTTACATGTTGATTCGTTAGTTTGTTTACATGTATCATATGAGGTTACTAGCTACATACGATTTTATTAGAAGTTTATAATTCATTGTTGAAACTTAAATTTGATTGTTGAAGCTATGATTTTGTTAGTGCGATTATTGCAAGTTAAATTTGACGATGTCTTTTTTTATTGTATCGTATTTATATTATGTGATGAATTGTTGAAACGATCCAAACCGTCAAATTGACCCGAACCGTTAATTTTTATATGATGACTTGTTTCTTTCTTTAAATTTTAGAAAGGCATGATGGGAACTAATTAAAACTATGTTAAACAGTGAACTTGGTTAAAAATTTGGAACACAACATGCAAGACAACTCAAGCATGGTGTAGGATTAAAAGAAAGGCGGAGTTATAGAAGAACAAAATGATTTGGTGTGAACATGAATTTTATAACTCTTCATCTTCATGTTCGTATTAGAGTAGGAGATTTTGATTTGGTGTTTGTAGGTTTCCATGTGGTTTATGTTTACTTAAGCTCCTTGTTGAGTTTCCATTGTACTATAACTGTCGTCGTTGGTTATGAAAGTTTGTTTTTTTTGGTAAAAAAAGATGAATAACTTGCAATTGACGATTATTGTGTACTCATGTGTTGCGATTTTTAGGGAAATATATCATAAAATGAACCGAATGCATGTCATATGCTTACCAAGTTATCATTATAAATTAATTCAACTGTGATATATTATAATGTATCACGTTGATGCTAGATAATTTAATACGCGATTTGGCGTCTAAGAACACTACTTTCTGAAGAAGATGAAGGGAAACCTCAAGTTGTTGGTCATTGATATACTATGAGAATAATATATTTTTTGAAATACATGGAGAAAGTGATGGCCAGTTCGTTCACGATACCGAATAGGCTTCATAAGGCATTGCGTATATGATCACTTTGCGTGACGAGATAGCTACTCAACTAATTTCTAATGAAGAAAACTCAAATTGTAAGTAAACTATTTTGTATTTTGTTTTTATAGTTGTTTACCATTCAAAGTATAACCAAACAAATGTATTTCATTCAACATAAATAGTTCAGAGGGGTAAGATAGTCATTTTGCTCAGTTATTCAGATGTTCAACCAAACAGACTTAACTAGTTCAGCACTTACTGGTTCAGTGCCTCTTAACCATTCAGACCTCTTACTGGTTCAGCACTTAATGGTTCAGCAGTTGCCAAACAGCCCCTAAAACAATAATTTCTTTTTGTACTTATGATAATTTTAAGAAAATGAATATTACTAATATATGATAAGTTAATTAAAAGAGTGTAATAGTTAAAAAGAAATTGTAGTTTTTAAAAAATTGAATGAATAGTTTACTTGTTTTAATACGTAAATATTTTAACTACACAATTAAAGCAAGACGATTTTTTCACATGACATCATTCTAAGGTCCATCAAATAGGATGTCATGTAGATGTTATGTGAACAGTTTCTTATTTTATCTAGCTAATCAATTATGTTATATTTGTAAATCACAATAAATTAATTACAGAAATATTCTAGATGAATAAATATATAACAATTTTGATGAAAATGATCTTAACATTTTTCCTACTCATATGGATCACTATCCAATGTTGTATTTAAAAAGGTTTTTAGAGATTTATGAATTGTAAAATTCTGTTTATCATTATTTGTATCTTATTAATCTATAAGACATGTTATTATGTATGTTATTAAATTTAACTTTTTTTGTTATATTTTTATAACAACCCGTGTACCAATGGGCTCTATCATAGTATTAATTATCATACACACTTATATAATTATCTTGTTAGATTATTTTTTTAATGTAATAAAATCGTTGGCAAAGTGATATGTTGAACTCACTTCACCATAAGTTGTCGTTTTTTAAATTAAATTAAGTATTTGATATAAGCTTATCAAAGATCGAATAGTTTTCTTTAACATTGTTTGGAAATTGGAATTACCCCAATACTCAAGTAAGTCTTCCTAAGACGGAATATCAGTCGTTCATGTTGATTTTGACAATCCATGTCTGACTTAACTAGGAACATTATAATGGCGAAAGCCACCATTGTAAGAAATCCACTTTAAATTATGTTTCAAATCTAAGAACTTAAAGATCTTAAGTCTTTATCATCACAATCATGCCATTAAACCATAAGATGAATGGCAACTTTGATCTATTTATTTTGATTCATCAACTTTATCAAATACTCCGTATTCTTTAATAAATAAATAAATAAAATTTCAACTCCAACTCAAATTAGTTTTTGGGACTTAAAAGCAATAAATAAATAAATAATGATTTGACCCTTGGGTATACCTGGCCCAATAAAATTAGAGCCATCGAATTATCGTTATTGGTCCTCCAATACCTTATTATATAAACCAACCCACCTTCCATAATTCTCTTGTTATTCTAAGCACTCACCACTATCAAATTAAAACATTATTCTTCAACGAAATTAATATCCCAAAAATATTGGAACAACAACAAGTACAAGAACATGGAGGAAGTAAGATCAAGATTTAAAAGCGTGTGTGTATTCTGCGGTAGCAGTGCTGGTAAACGAGACTGTTATAGAGATGCCGCTCTTGAGTTAGGCCAAGAACTGGTACGTATGTGCATGATGCCTTAGATGTCGTCAGATGTCGAGATGTTTAGTTAACAATTTATTCTTTTAACTTTTAGTTACTGAACAGTTTATTATTTACAAAGGTTGCTAATTGTTTTATTATTAAAAATATTATTATTAATATTGTATTTATATATGTTCATTTTGTTATTGAAGGTGAAAAGGAAACTGGATCTTGTTTATGGTGGAGGAAGTGCAGGGTTGATGGGAATTGTTTCACAGGAGGTTCACAATGGTGGTGGCCATGTATTAGGGTAAGTAATACATACATAAGTACTAAATTATATTTTGCTTATTTCCTTCAAGCCTTCAATTTCCTTTTTTTTTTTTAAATAACATTCAATTTTATATTTTCTTAGAATTATTCCCAAGACTCTCATGTGCAAAGAGGTATGACTTTATAAATATTTTAATATTGTATATTCTAAAGTAATTTTGATTGATTTAACTAAAATACAGATTACCGGTGAAGCAGTAGGAGAAGTAAAAGCGGTATCTAACATGCATCAAAGGAAAGCTGAGATGGCTCGTCATTCTGATTGTTTTATCGCCTTACCAGGTTCTAGCTCTAGTTCTACTTCTTTTTCAATTAAAAAAAAACTTTGTTTATAAATAATACAATATCTTAGACAGATTAACTCTACGAGACTATGAGTATGTATCATTTTAGCATATTAACTACATAAAAAGTAAGAATAAAAACAAGTGAATAAAAGTTAATGTTACACAAATAAGGAGGGTTTCCTATAACTAAACAATATTGTAACCTGTTATATGGTATATTATGTTTTATTTACATAAGTTTGATACAAATTCTCAGTCGTATAATTAAGTATTTGATCATGTTCGGTTAAGTGGTTAATTACGGATTCAACTGATAAACAAAACCTTCTTCTAACGTTATTTTTACTATAAATACTAAACATATTGTTAAGATAATGTTTGATTTAATATGTCATAGTCATCGGGTTCTTGAATCATGATTAATAATTGATGTTTTATTCTATTTTTGTTATGAAAAACTTGTAGGAGGATATGGAACATTGGAGGAATTATTGGAGGTTATTACGTGGGCCCAACTTGGAATTCATGACAAGCCCGTAAGTAACCAAACCAATCCATAAAAAGAACCTTAAAATAATGAAAAATGATTTGATATATATTAATTAAATTAGAAAATTTAATATATCCTTCAACTAATTTATAACTTGAAAAGAATAAAAATATTCAGCATTGTTATTTCCTTTTTTTAATATCTGGTAATATAATCAATCTATAATATATATAAACGAAGACATAAAAATCCTACGTGTCGCGATGTGGTCGCTCCCCTTTTTTTGGAGTCACTAGATTTGCTTGATTTTTAAATGGAGGCTTCTCATGCATTTGACCCGAATTCATGGGTATGAGTATTACCAAACCCAGATATTCCTTAAACGGGTTATAACATCTCATTAAATTAAAAATTATTCTCACCAATTTATTGATGTAAAAATCCTATAAAATAGGATATAATAAAAATTAATATCTTATTTATTTTAAATATATATATATATTATTTAAATTAAAAAACCAATTTGATAATAAAAAAAATAAACGGGTCTTGGGTCTCATCAAACCATAAGTATATTATTAACTTTCATAAATATTATTTATAATTAAAAACTAATTTTATAGTAAAAAAATAAACGGGTCTTGGGTCTCATCAAAACCATATAGCTTTTAAACCGGGTTATAATATCTCATTTATTTGTGAAACAATTTATTATCAAACCATAAATATATTATTAACTTTCATACAATAAAAAAAATATAAATTCAAAAAATAAATAAATATTAAAACAAACAGTACACACATATATTTATATAAACTTGTTACTAGACTTATAACGCATCGGATAAAAATAGTCACACTAAATCATAACAAAATACGGATATAAAATTCTAAGACATAAAAATCCTAGGTGTCACGATGTGGTCGCTCCCCCTTTTTTAGGAGTCACCAGATTTGCTTGATTTTTAAATGTAGGCTTCTTATGCATTTGACCCGAATTCACGGGTATGGGTCTTATCAAATCCATATATTTCTTAAACGGGTTATAACATCTCATTAAATTAAAAACTGATCTCACCAAATATTTGATATAATAATCCTATAAAGTAGGGATATACTAAAAATTAATATTTGATTTATTTAAAAAAAGATATATATTATTTATAATTAAAAAACCAAATTGTAGTAAAAAAAATAAACGGGTCTTAAGTCTTACCAAACCCAGATAACTTTTAAAATGGGTTATAACATCTTAGTTATTTGTGAAACCTTTTTATCATCATACTCTAAGTATATTATAAAGTTCATTACAATAAATAAAATTAAACCCAAAAAAGTATATAAATATTAAAAACGAGTAATGTAAAACGTCCCCCATAATACGGGAGATAAAAACTAGTATAAAATAAAACAAGAACATAAGGTAAATAAAGGTTCTCTAAATGTGTAGTTAAAGTTTTGTGTAGTTTTTTTTTAATTAGTTTTTATCAAGCTTAAATCATCTTAAATAAATAATTCACATCATAAATTGAACGTCTAAATAGGTGGGCTTATTAAACGTGGATGGTTACCATAACTCATTGCTTACTTCATTGACAAGGCGGTGGATGACGGGTTCATCATGGCAGTACAACGCCATATCATCGTCTCTGCCCCGAGCGCAAAAGATCTTGTACAAAAACTCGAGGTAATACCTTTTTTATATTTTTTAAAGAAAATATTTTATTAAAATTATTTTAAACTACATATAAAAACAAAACTTTGCCTCTTTTATTGCTTGGATTTTATAAAGTTGGAATAGAATTTGAACTCTTATCAATAAGAATAAACATGTGTTGGTAGTATAGTACACGTAATATGAAGTAGAGGGTTGTACGGTACAAGTGATTGATGCATGTAAAGGTGTGGTGTGCAGGATTACGTACCAATGCATGATGGAGTGGTGGCCAAGGCAAGATGGGAGGTTGAACAACTGGAGTTAAATGTATGTATGCATTCTGAGTTAGATAGATAATTAAAATGACATTTTGGGACCTTTTAATTACTTTCATATGTCTCTTTCTTGTATAGTTTCTTGGGGGTGTTTTTAGAAGATTACAAATGTAATTAGCGTGTTCCTTTTTGTAATTATGTTAGAAACATTAGTGAATATGTAATTTTCCAATAATTTTCCAATAAATTTGATCATAAATAACTATGTTTATTTATGTGTTGTATAATTAGTTATTTTTTTTTTGTCTATATTCTACCATGTGAGAGATTCGTAACAAATCAAACCTTGTCAAAAGCATACTTTAAGATAATAAGATATTGATACTCGAAGTTGTGTAACTAGAATGACAAACTATAAAAATTTGGAACAAAATTACAAATAATAGAGTGATGTACAAGTAGGA
Source organism: Bidens hawaiensis (assembly GCF_021521415.1). Lineage (NCBI taxonomy): Eukaryota > Viridiplantae > Streptophyta > Magnoliopsida > Asterales > Asteraceae > Bidens > Bidens hawaiensis. The sequence goes on along the minus strand of NW_027491031.1, from coordinate 372,530 downwards.
TCTATTTAAGGATATTGTTTTCAAAAACAAAAGAATAAACATGAACTCTAAAGGTGTGATACACCCCAACTCGCACACATATGTGGCGTACTGGCGTGGACGATGAATGCAGTGTGCGTTTTTATGGCATGCTTTGCATGCACTTTTGAGTAGTTACAAGTAAGATAGTGTTTTAAGCATAAAATTGTATTCATATATACATTGTCTTTTGAAATGATAAGAAAACAAAGAACACGTTCACAACATGGAAACCTTTTGTAAACTAGGTTGTTGATTTTCTCTAAATACTATTCCCTAAATAACATGTACGATATAGTACCACATAGTAGTTGTTTTAACGGAATCTCACAATATCACTATATCAATAACATGTTGCCATAAGCCAATACTCTACCTGGGTCCACTATCTCTATAAATAAACATATTTAGAACGTTGTTGTGACTCCATTAAGATTAGCGATTTATTAGGTTAAATTTATTTTGACAACTACACTCAATAAATAATACTGTAAAGTAATAATAATACTTTCCATAAGTAGATTAATATGATTAGATTGCCTACATATTTTTAATGGTCAACCAAACAGAGGTTTGCCTAGATATTTCGTACGAGGTGACCCAATGACCAAAGGTTACCGTAAGATGACCCAACCCAATCGTATGAAGCCTTAAGCACCTCCAAGTTATCTCCAGTTTCATGAAAAACCCACCCGTCTGAAGGCCCACTAGTGGTCCAACTCAGACGCCTTCGAGATCTCCAGTTTCATGAAAAACCCACCCGTCTGAAGGCCCACTAGTGGTCCAACTCAGACGCCTTCGAGATCGAACCGGAGATCATAAAGATCTTAGTCTTCTTTCATTTAGCCACTCATGCCCTCCCCAAAGTGTTGTTAGTGAGAGTCGAACATGGGTCTCCATTGAAGAACTCAGACTTCCTACCACTACACCACATTGGAAAGGACAATTAGATTGCTTACATTGCTCCATTTAAATAATATTCATTTTGTGCATAAGGTTTGTATGTCTAGGGTTTTTTTATTTTATTTTTTGAACGGGTTTGTATGTCTAGTTTAAACGAGGTAGAACTTGTGTATAAAAAAAATCAAAAGATATTGAATATTGTTGATTAAATATTTATACAAGTAAGATGTATGATTATAATCTAAGTAAATAATATGTCCTACTTGTAGTAAAATTATTATAATAAACGATTATTATATGATTAATTTCATATACGATAACCCAATTTTAATGACTTTTTTGTTTTGATTATGATAAAGCTGCTCGAAAATGTTGAATTGGGAAAGTGAAAAAGAAAAGGAAAATTAAGCTACGTTGATTATTGACATGCCAAAAGGGCAAAAATAGTATGCTTATATTTATAAATTAAATAAGAAATGCATATTATTGAATTATCTAATTGTGCGATTCAATTAATATAAGTCGCTTTTATAAAAGAGAAAAGGCTAAAAAGAACAAGGAGTGTTCACCATCAATCCACCGACTCCAAGAATTGTTGGAAACAATCACAACCACATAAGATGAAATATCCCATTCAATTAATTAATATAAGTCGCTTTTATGTTTTTTATGTATACTATAAAACATAAATCCAATATATATATAAATTATTGGAAGCTCATTTCTAAAAAGATTATTAAAAAAAATTAACGGGTCAGTTTTGAAAGAAAATTAAAGTTGAAGGGAGTAATTTAAAAAAGTTTATTTGATTATAATATAATTTTCTTTCAACTTTAATTTTCTTTCAAAATTGACATTTCTTTCAACTATAATTTAACATTTTGAAGGTATAATATTAACTATTTAATTTTTGAATAATTTGCAAGTTTATTTGAATGTCTACAAGACTTCAAGTTAGGAGTTCGAGAGTTTGAAAATGATAAGTTTATGTTTAGTTTGAATAGGATTAATATGATATATTTTAGTTAGAAAAAATGAGTTTACGAGTCATTGTAACTTACAGTAACTTGTAAGTGTGTCATAAATTATAATGACCATAAAAAGTGTATACATGGAGGGAGTAAGTTATTATACAAAGAAAAAATTTATTAAGGTATATGTCAGCATCGTTATAATTAATTTATGTAAGAGGTTACCACAGATCAAACCCGTGACCGTTAAAGAGAGCTGCTATTTAGACATCATTTGATTCTTTAGAAAAGATGTAAAATGTGTATTAAAAGGGTGTATGAATAGCAAAAAGGGTGTCTGAATAAACAGAATGTTGTCAAATAAGATGATAACAACTTGACCGTTACTCTTAAGTCCACTACACCATTTAATAACATTGTTTTTTTATATTGGGCATGCCGCAAGTACGGCCCCCTCGAAGCATGTGTTTGGTGAAAGGTCGTATTTGTTAACCTTTGCAATGGGCTCTTGGAGTTGGACCTGCCCATGGTTGTGTCACCATAGTTAAAACGCAGTAGGCCCCGAACCACCTTTATAAAACACAAACAATGTACAAATTATCAGATGTAATTATAATACTAATGTTCCTGACACAGTAATATGTGTTTATATAGTCATTTAAGTTCTTATTAGTTATCTATAATTTTTTTTATATATCTATAATGAAAATATAAACAAAAACAAACTCTGTTTCCAAAATAAATATATCAAAATTCAATGGTGATGATAGTAGTATTAGAATAGATATTCTAACAAGTAGGTGATGGCCCTAGTAGTAACTTCAAAACCGGCACTTGGATCGTTGACCTAGTGGTAGAGGTTTATGATTCTTGGTGGGGGGTTCCAGATTCTATCCTCGTGCATCGCGTTAGTTTGGGAAAATAGTGTAATTCTAGGAGTAGTGTAGTTTGTCGTTCAAAAAAATAACTTCAAAACCAGTCCATATCAACCAGATTTGATTGGGAACTGAGCCAAGTACCAATTAGCTAGGGATTAGGGATAGTGATGATGAGAAATGGGTTTCAACTGATTATTAGACGATACTTTTCTTTCTAGTTTCAGCGTAGCCTCGTCTTTTGTCGTTCTTGCTCATATATCATTATGGTGTTTCTTTTTATTCTTCTAAAAGTTAACACATCTCTCTATCTACTATGCATATGCATGTATGTGGTACCTTTAGACTATTATGTGTGATCATGGTTAATTGTGGTCAACATAAAAGCAATGTCATTAGTGACCATCAAAGTTTGTTAAAGAATTATTAAGCATAACTAAGTACAGACAGATGCTCTATTCACTTTGTGTTGTCTTCTTACAACTTAGAAAGATAAGAGGCGAGTGTCAATATGAAAACTGGTGTAACATCCCAATTTTTCGTTCGGTTAATGATATAGTAATATATCCTAAGGAGTAGCGGGCTTGGTTAATAGAATTAAAGATGGACCAAAAAGGAAATATGAGCCTTAGGTCCATGGGCTTAAGGGAGTATAACAACCCCTTAAACCATAATCCTTTCCATTTTTATCACTACACCATAGCCTACACCGTGATAAACACACACAAACACTATCCTAAAACCCGAGCCAAAATCCGAAGGTGAAAACCGGAGCTTGTTGGTGCTAGATCGTCGTGAAGAACCAAGACAACATCAATGCTTAACTGTGTCCGTTGTTAGACTCGTTTAAGGTACGTTTAGGATCGGAAATCATTTATTTAGGTTCGGATTCATCTAGAAGTCATAGATCTGGGTTAGTATGGTAAAAACGAATCCAACGAAGCTAAACTTGCTGAAATTGATTACAGTTTGATAGGTTAATTGTTAGTATGAAGAACCCGTAACCTATATGCCCAAATCACATCCCTTAAACATGATTATTTGGACGAACAAAGGGTTAGGGTTTGTAGGCGCTGTAATTCTGAATCCAATGATACCAAAATCGTGATGTTTTGTTAAGAAACGAGGATTTAATTGCAGATCTAAGATTTGGTTGACCAGTTCGTGTTCTTGATAATTTTGACTTTGACCTTAAGTCAAAGTTTGGATAAGAACAGGAGTGATTCGTTATTATTTATCAATTCGTTATACGTTCATAAGGAAGGGGACTAATTCGTGTGATTTAATAACGAATGACCTTTAATTCGTTGTCTGCCCATTCGTTATGTCAAGATAACGAATCAGGTCACGTTGGATAACGAATTATGACAGCGATCGAGGATAGAGAACCAGATAACGAATCAAGTGATTCGTTATTTGCCCAATTCGTCATGACAAGGTAACGAATCAGAGGGCGAATATGATGATGAAAAGTAACGAATTAAACTAACGAATCAGGCATGAATGATAACGAATTAGCCAACAAATTAGGCTTAATTCGTTATAGAGATTTGGTTAGCGAATTAAATAATAGTTTAAAATCCTAATGAAAAATGTGTTAAGACAGCTCGACCCCAGCCAGGGGCTCTGCTCCTTGGACCCTGCTAGGGGCTGCCGCCCCTAGAACCCCGCTGTCAGGGGCGCTGCCCCCGAACCCCCGTTCGTTGAGGGTTGTAAATAGACTAGAAACGCGATATAGATGGTAATAGTTAATTGATATGTGTAATCGTTATACAGTTAACCGTGCCAGCTAAAGAAAGGATAACTACTATCGGTGAACGTAGCAGTATTCAGGTGAGTTTCTAGCCCCACTTTGTTGTTATGTTTTCGGGGCTGTGTGCATACTCGATGTGATAGTTAATACACTTACCTTAAGTGGTAAGTGTATGCTTAGTATGATTTATGTATGATGACTGCTTGACGGTGCGTGAACGATCTTCGGATATTGCATGTACCGCCATGTAGTAGTTAAAGAGATGATTGCTATATATAGTGTAGGAATGATATATGTATGATATGTACATGAACGATCTTCGGATATTGCGTGTACCGTTGAGTTCTGATTACATATATGTATGGTATAATGTATGGATGATACGTGTATGATAAGAGTAAATATAAGGGATAACTAGGTTCAGATAGAAAGGGACTGAGCCCTAATAATACTCAATGCAGAAAGGGACCGGACCCTAATAATATTCGAGGCAGAAAATGGACCGAGCCCTAATAATACTCGAGGCAGTAGGGCGTGATGCTCTTTAAAACATAGAAGTATGTACAGTATGATATAATATAAAAGTACGTGAGTATGTATGAAAGAAAGATAAGTGGATTAAGAATATAGTATGTATCTTCGGAGGCATACGTATATGAAAATAAATGTATGTATTGTATGATGTATGATTAACTAGAACTCACTCAGCGTAGCTGACTTTTAGTATGCACGCAGGTGAATATGTTTATTGTTATGGCGCACGGATGGCACATGGCATGGATTGAATGGCTGACATCTGAAGATGGAAGATAAACGATGATTTACATAAGATGTTGAATATTATGTTTTAACGAAAAGATCAAATGTTTTGTATCAAATGATTAAAGTTAGCATTTCCGCGAAAGTTTTAATAAACTCTGATTTGTAGAACTGTGTTTATGAGTAAATCCGACGTTAAAGTGAGGCACCGGGAACGGGGCCTTACAACAGGTATTCGTTAGCTTGATTAGAAAGTTGTGAAAAGAAGGGGTTACGTGCTCTCACTCAACGTCTACTCTCTTAATCTATTAATTATTTGGAATTCTAAGTTTCTTTCGTTTAGTTTTTCATCCGTACGTAAATAGACTAATACCCCTAATTAATGTTACAGTTTTGTGATTGATTCAATAAGATCATCACCTAGGGTTTCAAGTTTCTTCGTGTGTTCTTTCGATTTAATTCCACTATATCGATGACATAGACTTCGACTCATGATGTTTTTAGGAGTTAAAAAATATATTAGTTATAATGACATCCGATTTTTAAATATTAATCCGTGTACGAACCGAAAACCGGTTCAATGATAGGTCTGCTTCAAAACATTGACCACTAGTCAAAGAACAAAGTTACACGTGGGGTTGAACTTTAGCTGGCATTCGATGTGGACGATTGGCATTTATTGTGTCAATTAGTTATTTTCATTTTTATTCATGGCGTTCATTTGATATTTTTATCATTTTATGGCTTTACATGTCTACTTTTAGTTAAAAGCCCTTATTAACTTATAAATTTTTAAAAGAAGTTTTAAAAAAGATGTTTGAATTAGCTTATATGTTGGAGAAAATCAAAATGACTAAAAATGACACTATTTTTTAAATGAAGTGTAATGGGTTTTGAGGGTTAGAAGGGTGTAATAGGTAAATCAAACCCATTAAGTTAATAAGTTAGAGATTCATGACTTTTCAAAACCCCTTTATTTTGTCTTGCCCATAAGTTAAAACCCATAAGGCCTTATGGTTTGCCAAACACCTTATACACCTTATTAACTTTTCAAAAAAATTATTAGTTGATGAAAATAAGGAATCCCAAACACCCCCTAAAATGTTAAGATAAAAAGGTTCAGAGCCATCATCGATAACCTTAAAATTTTCGGGGGAGGAAAAAGAAACAAGCCCCTATAATTTATATAAATAGAATTACTTTTGGGATTTGAACCTAAAACTTAATTCCGTAGACCAACACTCTATTAATTGCACCAACGAGCCATTTGCCAAGGTTTTCTTTTTTGTAAAAAAACACTTATATATACAAAATATATATATTCAACTTTTTAAATATTCATGGCCCTAAAGAGAGTGGACCCTACCTTGGCAGAATGGACTTTCACATTTCATATAAAGTTGGATGTGTTATGATAGGATAGAATGTGAAATGTGGTTATGAGGGTGAGTTGGAGTGAGATGATGGTCTATTTATTAACTAATGAAACCGAACTTACATAACCAACAAAACTAAAAATTGATTATTCGATCTAGTTTTTTTTTGTTATCCAAAGGTTACGGTTCGTTTTGGCCATGCCTTGTTCCAAAACTTCACCGTGCCGCACCAAAACTAAACGGACTGTTTAACAAACCAAACCTCATCAAACTTGTTTATAATGTTTGTTACTTTTTGCTAAAACATGTTGGTTCCAAATTTATTACTTTGGTCCATTTTTTTTTCTGGACCAAACATTTCAAGCCCAACAGTAAAATCGAAAACTAATTGATAACTAAATAGAATCAAACCCATATGTAAACCCGAACACTTGGTTTTGGTTTGGTTTAAACATATAAACGACCCGTGAATACCCCTACGGCCCTACCTATTACCTTGATCCATACGGCTTATTAAAAAAATGTTACCACTAGTACACGGGCCATGGTATCACGGACTTTCATAATGGTTGTTGACTTCTTTTCATCGTTTCATGGGCGGTTACGGCTGGCCCATGGTCATGTGAGTGCAATAATTCAGTGTGGGTTGGCCCAGTTAGCCCAATTAGTCATTAAACAGTATTTGTCGTTAGTATTATTTAAGTTATTAAAACACACGACACACGTATCTTTGAATATAATTTAAATGGGATAAATATAAAATTTAAAAAACAAAGGATTATTATTATATAGCTGATAACATCAAGCAAGATAACCGTTAGCTAACGGAACTAGAGGAGGGTTAAAGCTTAAAAGTTTATTGACTCTTCAGTCACAAGAATTTGTTGAAATTTGCAACATAAAGGTGAGTATTTTTGAAAAGAGAAAAGTTCACCCAATGGTAACCAAATTTGCAATATAAAGCCACTAAACTTTAATAAAATGTTCTAATCATATAAAATATTTGTTTACTTCATGAAGTTGTTGCTACTCGCCAATGGTCATGTGTGTGCAAGAATTCGCTTAGCCCAACAAGCCCTCTCAATATAAACGGTGCACCGTTAGTTAACTAAGTTATTGACTTAATATTGAAAATCTAACCGGTCATGTCTAGTTTAGGTCGATTAAAATTGTTTAGACTAGTTGGATTCTATGTCACACCCCCTTCTAGGGCCTAGGAGTGCGACCCATAAGTTGGTATCGTGTTTGTAAATAAATCAGAGTTACATTAATTTGCGGAAGACTTATAAAACTATAAGGATCGAAAGTGTAACATTTAGATATATTCAAAAGACGGAATTATAAACATCCTTTTAAGTTAACAAAAGATTATTTGTTTTTGTTTACAAACCACCATGTTAAATTTATACAAAAAGAATCCGAGCCATCGGATATTAGTACTTCGTCATTTCCAAACTCTAACTTTGTTCACCTGCAAAATGTAAGAAAATACGTCAGCAACGAATGCTGGTGAACACGCTGACGCAAAAATATTTCTTTTACTTTATTACCCCTCGAGACTACGCCTGCCTCGGCCCAACGTGGCTTAGGAATAACAAAGTCAAATAACACATTATAAATATGAGCCTCTACGCTAGGTCACCTCAGCAAACACCGCAGCGTTCGACTTAGTTAATTACCTGTAAATATACACATAAGGTCGTACTCCCTGCAGGAGAGCGTCCTACGATCAAGGGTGGTGCGATCATGCCCATTCATCGCATAGTACCACCTATATAAGGATCTAGACATACGTATACCACAACCTGAGGGCTAGGTTTATACCCTTTATTTATAACGGTTTTAGGAACACATAGTTCCTTGTAAACAATTTCAAATAACATGTTTGACTCATTTTAAAATAAGTAAAAGTTTGGGGGCGTATTCACATTGTCTCTTTAGGATCGGCTTCACTCACCGTCCAAGGGTCTTTCCCTTTCTTTATCTCGCACCTATAGTACGAGTATAAATATTTGTTAGTCGGATACACGATCCGGCTTAAGACCTTTAGTCTTATATCTCAATCCTCGATGAACCTTTAGTTCATTTTCTTTTACTTGAAAACCTTTAGTTTAAAAGTAAATTATAAACCTTTAGTTTATATTAAAAACCCGACGTTTCTTCTTCTCCAAGAAACGTATTCCTTTTCTTTTATTATTTAAGAATACTCTTATTCATTAAATAATAATTTCATAACAAATAATATATACATATATAGTTACACACATATATATGTTATCTCAATATTCAATAATCATTTATTCATTTCTTTGTTATGTTTTCTTTTCTTTTCTTTTATCGAGGTATCGAGTATAACCTCGACTTAAGGCTTAAGCCTTTAATATAATATTGAATTATATTGAATTCATCATTACGCCTAACCTTAGTGGCGTATAGAAACTCTAGGGACACGGGCAGCACTCCAACGCCGCTTTACTTTGCTCCACACGCAAATCGAGGAACGCCAAATCTTTAATACTCGTTGACACGCTTTACGAGATTCATCGCCATTATAGCAAACACCTTTGCTTGAATGTGGGTGGCGGGTGGCACAAACTCCAAGGAAACGTTGGTACACAAATGAAGGTTCGGGACACGCTTAACGATGTATTATGGCACACTTATCGAGGTAAAGCTAGAGAGAGAGTAGAGAGAGGTGAGAGCTGAGTTTGGATGATGAAATGTGAACACCCCATGGCTGCTATTTATAGGCGATATTTTGGTCCCCATCGCGGTACGCGATGGGTCCCTGAGCAGACCTATCGCGTACCGCGATATAGGTCTGCTGACGCAGAGGGTAGGTCTGCCACGTGTCGACACGTGGCAGACGCCGCTCCACGTGGCAACACGTGGCGGCAATGTTGCCACGTGGTGACACGTGGCGGCAGACACTGCCACCGTGTGCCACGTGGCACACGTGTCACAATGTGTCAGGTACCCCATCGCGATATGCGATGGGGCACTCCTCTGACTCATCTCGTAGCGCGATGGGTTAGGAAATCAGAATTTTCAATTTAAACCATCAACTTTGGAATTTGACAATTTTAGTCCCTAGACTTTGAAAAGTTGATATTTTGAACTCGAAATTTTCACGTTGTTACATTCTATCATCATATTTTTCTTCCTAATTAACACATGCTCATGCTGAATTGTGTAAATTTATTTAATTCTTAGATACAATAAATATTGTTGCATCAAATCATCAAACACAAGCTGAATTAGTTAGTAATGCTGTTTGGACTCCTACCGAAGCTGGGACACAAGCCCAAGGCATGGATCTGGTTCGAGAAAGGGTGGGAATGGGTCGAGTAAAGTCCCCTGGGGCCGGAAAAATCACAGAGACGTACTGATACAATGCGGACTCCGCCGTGGGAAGAGCCGCTTCTTTCTTGCTTGAAATCAACTACCTGTCTAAGTGCACTAGCTGGTCGACCAATGTGATAGGCGAAGAACTAACTTCTCGTCATGGTCGATCCACGTCCTACCGTAGTGCCCACAGAAGCTCTCCCTTTGACTCAGGGGGCCCTCCACCACTTCGACTGATGCGAACGCGGTTAGTTTGTACCGGTGTAGGTCCCTGAGTGGTGACTTGTCCCCCTTGATGTTGTGGCATTGGATTAGTAAGACAATTTTTTTCATAAACTAACGGCATTTCAACAAGTCAAAGATGCCTTATGTAAATATCTACCATATCCATGTCCACACTTGCATATAGATTTAACAAAAGACACAATGTATATGAGTTTAATAAATGCATATCGAATATGCGTTTCGGCTTCTTTTTCGTCGATTTCGGTTTTTTGTTTCGTTTATGTTTGGTTTTAGTTTTTAGTTTCGTTTTGATCGATTATATTTTTTCATTTTCTTTCAATTCGCTTTGTTTTTTTTCGGTTTTTTTTTCCGTAGATTTTAATTATGGTTTCAATTCATTTCTTGAGTTATTTATTTTTTAATTTTTTAACGAGGACAACGGGGAAAACATTTTATTTTTTTTTTAATTTTTCGTTTATATATTAAGTTATGATTTTTGTTCATTATTTTTTATTAATATACTTTTTTTTGCGTGTGTGTGTGTGTGTGAGGGGGGGGGGGGGGGGGGTTGGGTTATATTAATCAACCCCACCCCACCCCACCAAAAAAATGTCCAAAAAAATAATAACTCAAAATATAAAAGAAAAAACAAAAAAACAAAAATGTTTTCTTCGCCTCCTCATTCTATTTAAAAAAAAAGACTAAAAACTCGTTCCGACCTGGACTTGTTCCAACCCAACCCGTTCTGACCTAGACTCATTCCAACCCAACTCGTTCCGACCCAAACCAAAACAATCCTTTCTAATTGACCCGTTTTGACCCAAACTCATTTCGACCCAACCCATTTGCCACCCTAGTGAAAACATTGATGTTGATGGTGTTGTTCACGCTGCCGTCTTTTGACATCATGTTTTTGAAAAGAAATTGTCTATTTGTGCTAATGTCGGAAGTTAGACTATGAGCAACATGTGTTGTTTTGATCTTATGATCATTCAACACTGCTCTGATACCATGTTGTAAATTGATAATCAGCAGAGATATTGAGACTGAAGTTTTTGTATTAATTTGAATGATTTCTAATGTTAAAATGCATGACTATTTATTTATTTTGATTTTACAATGATAAACAGTGGAAACAAATTAATTTTCGGGCTGTGGAATGGCTGTCAATGAGCTATCATTGTCAAGGAATATAATGAGCAATTCTTGATTTGACTTTCTTTTCTAACACTGTCAAGTCATTATCTGCTGCAAACTGTCAAGTCACTCTCACAGAATATTCTGTGATAGTAAGTCAGTTATATGTTTGTCCAAAAAACCCTGTCTTTCACAATATATAGGTCTAAACACATAGACGTGCCTCAAGTTTCATGTATTTATTAGACATGATGAATCAATATCAAGTTAAACAACTGGAATATTGTGATACTAATGACAGCTGGCCGGCTGATGTATTAACCAAAGAAATCGAAGTTTGTGTACTTTGGATATTGCTTTTGAGTTAGAGGATGTGAATTCAATCCTGCATGAGGAGTGCTTGACCAAATTAGTAAGCTGTAGTTTTATTTGAGTTGTTATTTTGTTAAGTTTTGGTCAGTTTTTTCGTTGCATTTCCCTTTCTTTTGTTTCGTTTTGGTTGGTTTTTTTCGGTTTCGGTGTTTTTGGTCGGTTTTTTGGGTTTCTTTTCGATTTATTCAGTTATTTTTGTTTCGTTATGGTTCAGTTTCGATTTGTAGATGATAGTTCAGGTTAGGGGTGTTCATTGGATCGGATATCAGTTATTCGGGCTGTTTGAATCGGTTTGTTCGGATTTGTAATTTTTTTCCTGGATCTGAAAACTGAACCGATACGAATTCAAATTTCTTTAATTGAACCGATTTCATCCGAATTCAATTCGAATCGGTTCGGTTAAAATCCGAAAAACCCGAATTCATTCTGAAAAACCGAATCTTTATTCTAGAACTCATAAGGATTCTTACATGGGATTGAGTCATTGATGAACATGATGAAAATTGGAATAATTGAGATGGGTTTGGAATTTTCGATGGGCCATTTGATTTATCTACACTTTAAGGTTTTGAAAGAGGAACCTTAGTGGGCTGGACTTGATGAAGTAGACTATCATACTCATAACATAAATAGAAATAAAATAAAATACAAAAACCCACATAACTTAGTTCAGTTTATTCGGTTATCCGAATTCAAAATTTCAGGATCTGAAAACCGATCCAAAAATCGAATTGGAAATTCGGTTCGGTTAATATCCGATCCGAAAATTGAATTCAAGATTCGGATCGGTTTTGTTAGTTACAAATGCGGTTCGATTTACGGTTATTTTCGGTTATTTTGCACACCCTTAGTTTGGGTTACTATTTTGAATTTGATAAATTTTGGATAATTTAGGTATTTTGTTTTGACTCATTATAACCTATAAATAAAAATCACTTATATTTTCCAACTTATCCTAACCTTTTTGAAGAACTTTTTTGATTCGTCTTGACTCATTTCACATTTAAAGTTTATCCATATTGATCCAAAACCACCCAAAATGAAGTTTCTAATTCATGTAACATTTATTAAGGCACATAACTAATAAATAATGTTCTACATGAGTATACAAATCAGGTATCCAAAATAAAGTTTCTAATTCATGTAACGTTTATTATAACAAATAAAAAAGTAAACTTATAAATATGAAAACGGATACTTAAATCTGATATGCGTAGCAACATTAAGAATTTAAGACTTAAAAATAAAAATTCACAGAAAGACCAAAACCCGTAAATGAAGTATCATGAAAGCTAAATGAAGTTGTTATTCAACATATGTTCTTTGTATGAATATATGGTATATAACTCCCAGATTTAATATTTCATCAAGAAGCAAGAAATATTTTTTTAGTACACGTTCAAAAAGCAAGATATATTTTTTAATTTACGTACATAACATTTGTCACAATAAAAAAAAATGTATTCTTAAGAATACACTAATACACCAAGTATAAAAGGTTCCATCCACCGAAGGTGGACGAGTAAAGTACTAGTAAGACTGAATAAGGTGGGTTATATTAGGGATGAGCATGGTACCGGACTGGTCCGATCCCGAAAATTCCTAATTCTTGGTACCGGTACCGGTACCGAAATATTCGGTTCGGTACCGGTATGGTACTGGTACCGGGACGGTACCGGGATTATACCGGTACCGGAGGTAAAAAATCGAGAAATCCCGATACCGTACCGTACCATACCGGTACCGCTACCGTACCAATCCCGAAACTTAAAACTTTGGTACCGATTCGGTACCGACGGTACCAAATCGGTACCGATTTCGGTACCGGTCCCGATTTTGCTCATCCCTAGGTTATATAGGAAAACCACCAGCCATATTAAAGGTTTACAAAACTCATGTCAAAGACATGAAATACGTACAAACGTAAAATCACAAATTTTGTGGGAATACCTGTTGAGGTAGGGTCCATCAATCACTGGTACGACCTTTACTTATTATATTATGTATTGTATTTATTACATTATTATTGTCTACTAACTAAAGCCCAATGGGCTACGGGTTTATGGAGGTAACCCCTAATCGGGCCTGACCAAATAAGTTTAAGGTTTCATGATGGTTGTCATGGGTTCTCTATATAAGAGGTTTTCATCTTTTATTGAAAGGGCATTTGGCCTCCAACATATTTTTGTGTCTGTAAAAAAAGATGAAACTCTTAGCACTCACCTCCACTCTCTCAATTTTCCAGGGCATATCTCGAGCAACCGAATAAGAAATGAAGGTGTGGGCTCGTTCATCTTGAAGCCCGGAGAACATTCATTCTATTCCAAGCTTCAAATATGCTTTCTGGTTGTTTTTGCACGATGCCAAATCAAGAATTACAGATCTGGATTTCAAATTGAAAGTCACATATATGGATTTGAAGGGGTTTCTAAGTTTTCAATTGAAAGGGTCAGATCTATGTTTTGGTTTAACTCCTCAATGGGTTTCTTACATACATCCTCAGATCTGGAATCAACATATGGCTGTAATATACCCTTAAATGTTAAATCAATGAAGAATGACGATACGAGAACCAAATTATTCATTACATTCTCCAATGGCACCTTCACAACAACCCACACTCATCACCGCAACCGAATTTCCGGCGGTTATGTATAGGTTAACTGATTGATTCATATAAGTTAGATGTTATTCAATTTGATCAAGTTTTTTACATAAGTAGCAGATTTTATGTGTTCTACACACTATTAAGTCCAGAACTCCACATAACCGCTTGCACGCCCAAGAGCAGTACCGGAATACCGAATAACAAAACTCAGGTCACAACCATGAAATACTTACAAACGTAGCTGTAGGGTTGGTAATTTATACACGAGACACTAATACGTGACACATACAGGTAACGGGTAAGGCATTAACGGGTTTCATGTACTAAACAGGTAGACACGAATATACCTATTAATTTCCGTGTCTACACAGGTAAAATAATCATTTACCTGTTAAGTACATGTTAAGTACCTTCTTATATTTTTATAATTAATTATATATATAATTATATGTTATCCTAAAGCTTAAATTCTTAAAACATTTTCACTCTTTGTTTTTCAGTCGTCACCACACATGAAATTCCCTCTCCGGCCATTAGCCCCTCTCTGGCCATCGGCTCTCCCTCTGAACTATGGCCATCAGCGCCACCTCTGGACTCCGGCCATCAACCCCACGACCGTTGGTGCTTCTTCAGGTCGTCATAGCTTGCTGCCCCATCGTAACCCTACTAGTAAGTTAGTGAGCTCTTATCGTGTATTATCGTGTTTTGTCATGTATACAAGGTGGTAACATGTTAGTGTTGGTGTTTGGGATAGAGGTACACGATAAGTTTCGTGTTGTGTACATGTATACAAATTTCATGTTCGTGTCTTAGAGTGTACACGATATGCCAGCCCTGCATAGTTGTATAACAAAAAACAAACGGAATAATATTGAAACATGTTTGAGCTTTTGACATTATCTTCATCTTCGAAAGCATTTCTTGAAAAGAAACATAACATCCACAAATTGGGTTATTATCTGTTGGTGTCGAGGCCTCAAACTACACACACAGTAATTCACGTATGTGTAATTTCGGTTTCTAACGCAATGTTTCTTGTGTCAAAACATTAAATAATTCAATTTCAGTAAGCTTTTGAACATACATCAAGTTTAAGAATATATTTTTTCTAACTCGATTCTTGTTATCTACATCAATCGTTTTCCTGTTTTAGCCCATCTCAAATAACGACTTTAAGTTAATTTCAATAATCTTTAATTCCTAGCATCTATAAGTGAACAACAAAGTTAAAGGTGATACTTACAGTTATCAACTTATGGTGTTTATCACAAATTTAATAGTGAAGATGGTCTAAAGCAAGGTCAGAACAAACACTGCATACTTACCAAGTCTATAAAGTATACTCAATGGGATGCGGTATCAATTCACCCTTTTCAACTCGGCTTCATATAAAGTGTCTTCACAAGTTGCATGTTTTATAATGTTAAACATGCGTGCAACCACTTCATCTGAAGGTATATAGTTATGAATAACTCTAGCTTCTAACATCTTTGTGACATCGTCTTTAGTTTCGATCAACATGGACATAACATGCATATAGGAAGTGAAATATTTTTTACTTGCCAAAGTATGCTCATAAGCAACCAAATTTCTTACTACAATTTCAGTGTGATCTTTATAACAACCAGTCATTGGCAGTTTTAAAGTTGGTTTGGTAAAAGGGAAACACAAGTTATTACTTGCTTGCACCGCCAAGATCCAAACTGAAGAACTTTGGTTGGGTTGAAACTCAAACCCTGCTCTGTCACGGTTTGTAACCGACTGATCTTAGAGTTAAATGGGGACTTCAATATCGACTAGAGGCCTAAACAACGCGTGTAACAACCCGAGAAAGTGATGAGAATTGCAATCTGAAAGACCTTTGATATTCAAATCCGTTTTAAAGATCTTAATGGAAGTATCAATCGGGAGAAGAAGCTCGATAAGAAACGTTTCTAGTTCAACCGTAGCGAGAGTACAGTAAAAAATATCTTGTAGGATAAAAAATGGAATTTGGTTTTCTAGCAAAATTAGATAAGTTGTTATAGCTTTCACCATCGAATCGTTTCCCATATGCCATTGATTGTGATCCAAATACTTACAACCGTATTCGATGATAAAAAGAGTATCTTCGAGTACATTATTGGCAATGTCGTTGTCACCACCCTTGATGACCCAAGAATAACAAGACTTAACTTTGTCTAACTAATCAAGCAGTTTACTTAAACAAATTTCCAGTAGATCCTTTGGCGAGTCAGTCACGCGTTAAAGAAGAGTTTTTGCATACATCGCTTTCAAGTCATCACAAGCAGTCTTGTCTCTATTGAGTGGTCCAATTCCGAGAACTCAGAGGGAAAAACAACACGGGTTTGCAGTTTTTAACACGTTAGGAACTACATTTATTGTCGTAAAGAACATGTCGCCCTGAATAGGCACTTTAACAGTATGAGCAAAAAAGCTTTCGTCTTTAAGAGCATGGCTTGTACATCCGGGCTCAATATCACCACCACCACCGTCCACAGTTCTTTCATCTGCAATTTACCCCAAAAGTTTAATTTTTTCATTAAAATTCGGCTGTTACAGAATATGATCAAAACCAAACCCATTATTATTATTATGTGTGATTTTTTAGGAAATCCAGTTGTCCAGAAAAGAGGTTAGACGCATACGTGGGTCTGAAATTTATGAAAGAAGTATCAATAATTAGTTGCTTTACTGATATGACTTGTGTATTTAATGTGGTGGGTAAACATCTCAATGCCATTATTAACGAGTGATTCATATAAAATTAAAACTAGTTTATTAGTTTAAACTTTGGGGGGGGGGGGGGTAGGCAGCGGACGGTACACTTGGGTATTCCATGTACACCGCTGCCACCCTCCCCATATTCCCTGCAAGGTATTAATTTCGGGTGCTACAACTCAAAGAAACGAGAGATGAAGGAATTATGTCCGTGCGAGTAGATTGTTGGTCGGGTAATATGGCGCTTCTGGGTTCGGGTACCGGTGAGTTCAATGACAATGGCAAAGGTGGTGGCCACGGAACGATGATTGATGGGTCGACGGGTAGTGCCTTCACCCTAAATGATCACACAAAGTAGATTTAACTTAATTAAAAAAAATGGTAGTGTATATATATATATAATATTATGAAAGGGTTCAAATAAAAAGAAGTTTTTTCCTAAGAGTGGTAAGAACCAATAGAATTTTGACATTTGGCATTAAAACCTATGGTGAAAAAATAATTCTAGGAAACTATGTCGGTTATAATGGTGAAAGAGTAATTTTAGGAAACTATGACGGTTTTTGGTAATTTTAAATCTCAACCATTGATTGATATAATTCAATGGCTATGATTTATTCTTAGTCTTCATAGAAAACTACTTATTTTTAGGATAAGTCTCCCCTATATATATTATATATATATATATATAATGTATATAAACGAAAACATAAAAAATCCTACGTGTCGCGATGTGGTCGTTCCCTCTTTTTTTGGAGTCATCAGATTTGCTTGATTTTTAAATGGAGGTTTCTCATTCATTTGACCCGAATTCATGGGTATGGGTCTTACCAAACCCAGATCTTTCTTAAACGGGTTATAACATCTCATTAAATTAAAAATTATTCTCACCAAATTATTGATGTGAAAATCCGATAAAATAGGATATACTAAAAATTATTATATATTTTTTTCTAAAAATAATATTGTTTATAATTAAGAAACATTTTTATAGTAAAAAAGATAAGCGGGTCTTGGGTCTTACCAAACCCAGGTAACTTTTAAACCGGCTTATAACATCTTAGTTATTTTGTAAAACCTTTTTATCATCAAACTCTAAATCTATTATAAATTTCATTACAATAAATACAATTAAACCCCAAAAAAGTATATAAATATTAAAACCAAATAATGTAAAACAACCCCTGTAATACGCGAGATAAAAACTAGTATATATATATATAAATAGTATTAGTGTTTACTCATTAATTACAAGCATGATTCAATGGGAGTTTTTCCTAATTAAACACAATACAAGAATAATAATGTTACACAATCATGCAATCAACACACTCTTTTACCAAAAGAATGATAATGTTATTAACTGATCATAACGTTTGTAGAAGACTCTACTAGCTTATCGTTGAATTTAAAGGTGCACAAATCGGTTTCCGGGCCCAAACCGCTTTGAGTTAAATCAAAGATGGTTAAATCGGGTTTTGTCCGAACTAGTTTGGTTTTAACTATTTTTTGAGGAAAGGTTTTATTTTGGGTTTGATCGGTTTCATAGTATATAGTACATGTCAATTGCAACCCTTAGATTCAGTTTGGGTCCAAACCCAGTTCCAAATCGGTTGTAGTTGGGATACAAAACCGGATTTTGCTCCAAATCATTTTTTCTTTCACCTCTAGTTGAATTCTTCATACCAAAGAACCTTTTGACCTAGCGATGTGAAGGTTTAAGTCACATAACTAGTAAAAAAATATAATTCAGAAGTATGGTAAGAGATTGTGTGTGAGTTGTGGTTGTAAAAAAGTTGAGTTGTCTGTCTTGTCCTCGACAACCTGGTGGCTCCCCGGTCTCCGCTTTTCGGGAGGGAGTGCCATACTAGCCAGGGAACTAAGAATTATCTATATTGGTAAATCTAAGGACTTAGAGCATTCACATCCATTAATTTATTTTCAAATAAAAAATTACACTAAAAATTACTCCCTCCGTCCCATTACAAGTGTCATAGTTTAATTTTTCATGTCTTTCTTATTTAACTTTGACCGACAATATTTTTGTTTGTGTTATATAATACTTGATGTAAAATATATAAATTGATTGGGTTTCAAATGTATTTTACATTGATATAATTTTCATCAAATATTATATGACACGAACAAAAATATTTATGGTCAAATTTGTAAAAGAAAGACTTGAAAAGTCAAATTATGACACTTATAATGGGACGGAGAGAGTACTACATATTTTATTTCTTTTTCAATTAAATAATATTTTTTAATACTTTTAGCATTACCTTTTATCTTTTCTCCAACACAATCATTCTCAAAAAATATTAAAAACTATAAGGGATGAACATGAACTTTTCAAATATACAGAAAAATCATTAAATTTTCTTTCTTCTTCTCTCACAACACCTTAAACCACCCTCTACGTTATAAAACCCCACATTTTTTTTATGGATAAGATGTGAATGCTCCTACGGGTAACCCTTTTCAGTCCATTATTAGCATTGTTCCATATTATGTCACAAATGACAAAACTGTGATCATTGGAAAATAGTGAACTACCCTTGATATTACAGTTTTGTTTGGTCACTATTGATTATTCATCATATTTGGATATGTAAACTTGAAAGCTATCAAGGATTGTGTAAAAGTCGAAAACCGATTCATGCTTTAACTCAACCGGTTTATAGTATACCGAACAAAACCGTTCAAAAATTACTATTCTAACCGACATAGTGACATGTTTTCTACTTATAACGTGAATTTCTTGTGTTATTTTTGTATCTAGAAGTTGTGATCAAAATGATAATTGATAAAAGTAGCAATTTTTTTTATATAAAAAAAAAGAAAAAAAGGTGGACATGAATTTAAAATTGGCAATCAAGTGATTTAACATATATAGAGCATAATTGAGAGTTTATGATTGTAGTTGTTGATTACACATAATTAATACAAGGGAAGAACGTGGGAAACATGCATCGTCATGTTGTTTCCTTACCTTGACCTATGTTCTTCACGTGCCATTAGCAAAAACCATAATCTTGTAGCTACTATCCTAGTAATATTTGGTATATATATATATATATATATATATATATATATATATATTTAATGGCCATCGGATCTTACAAATGGGCTAGTGGTTAATCATATTCACCATATCAGGATACACTCGCATTTCGATTTGGGGAAAAGTCTCACCTAAAGCCGACGCTCGTGAAAACTCTCCCGAAGACACGACAATGCGGTGAGATAACACTCATTCAGTTCAAGAATCCAACAACTGAACGTCACCTACTCGCCTAGTATCTCATCATCATCACCCTAGTGCAACTAAAACTAAATACTAGGGGCATAAATTGAATATGTATGACATGAAACCCAAGTTTATTTCTTACCACTCTACCACCAGCTATTGCACATTTGGTAAATACTTAAATCCCACTAAAATTTAAATACAGTTTATATTGATATATACATATAGTTCAACTGGTGTAATAATTACTTTAATTTTATCTGGTGCATATTCGACAAAACTGCAATATGAATTCTACGGATAACATACTTGACAGAAAATGAATTAGAGTTAGGGGGTGTTTGGGATTCCTTATTTTACCTCCTTTTAATTTTTCAATAAGTTAATAAGTTATAACATTGTAACTTATGAAACTTTTCCTCTCACAGTATAAGCAATCCCAAACACCTTATTACTTTTCAAAGAGTTTATAAGTTATAAGTTGGTGAAAATAAGCAATCCTAAACACCCCTTAGAATAAACGGTCTTAAATTCCTTAAGGTTTAAAAAAAATTAAGCACCCATTTCATATGAAGAAAAACATTGAACTAAAAAATTGAAAGCCCATACTAACTTAACATCGCCATCTCCGACACCACCAACGACACCATCACCATATATGATCATTGCCACCTCCACATCCCGACCAACGTCACCATCATCGTTGTGAGTAGTGACACCTCTGCATCCTCACCATCGCACATTCCAATTTCTAGACAACCCGGTCACGTAAAACCTTTTCACATTTAACCCCGCACTTTTCCACTTTCAATTTTATCACAATATATTAATTTTAATATACGTTCAAAAGTTTTAAACACCCTATATTTCGCTTTTTTTAAATACACTTTAGTATTTATTACTATTTTTATAACGACATGACCTTTTATTTATTCTTGAATCAAACCGCTGCAACACGTGAATATGATTACTATTTTTTAAATGTAAACTTTAATTATAATATTCTTGAAATATTAACAAAGACATGTTACACACATGTTTGCGAACGACGGTATCGTAATGAATTAAGCCGATACCGACCTAGTTAACAAGCTGGTTTAAAAGCAACTCGTTTCTAAATACAAAAGTTAAAAACCACGTACGCTTAAAGATCTAAACCGATCGATCTTTAAATTATGCGTTAGGGGCACTCATCTCTTACAGTATATGTGACTGACAACCCATTAATTTTAGTTACCAAAATGAATCTCAAATTTTATTTTATTTTATTCTTTTTAACAGAAAATCTCAAAATTAAATCTATAGATGTAAAATCTTTGATAATTTAGTATCCAATACTTTCAAATCACAATTTATATTTTCGAGAGATTTTAATCAATTTTTTATAGACCAATTGTTCCTTTAGTTTTTATTATGTAACTTAAGATCCACATTAAATCATCTAATGACATATTTTCTGTTATATTATTAACTTAAAGAACATACTATAATTTTATTATTATTTTTAAAACTCAGCAACCGATTTTCAATCTGTTATTGGCACCTGCCACATGCAACCAGCTTTATCAACGCGCTTTTGAGTCTACACATTATGCATATATATAACACATACTCTTTGTTCATTTGCGTACTTGTATCACAAAACATATTAAGCCTAAAAGATATATATTAACCAAGTAAGGATATGACACCAAAAATGGTAGCACATTTCCGGAGATCCGTCTCGTTCTCCAACACCACACCGCCGCCGCCACCACCATCATCGTTTTCCACGCCCAAACCCATGGGAAAAAAGGTTCATTTTAGATCCACCAGTCTTCCAACAAGATCCCACCCAATATTGTTTCAACTCAAATACCACCTTAGCCAATTGAAATCCCATTGGGCATCCCAGAGCATACCCGATCAATCACTTCAGTTTGATCGGGTATCAAATGCCCTGATTCGTTTACGGATAATTTTGGAGTCTCTTGATGATCTGCTAGACTTAGCACCATCAAGAGACTCCTTGCGTCGCCACCCTGAGTGGGTGGAGAAGGTTCTAGAAGACTTCCTGGTAATGGTGGATGTCTATGGAACCTTCCAGATGCAAATCTCGACGCTAAAACAATGCATTGTTACAGCACAACTAGCATCAAAAAGAAATGACACGTTAAAAAAGATTGCATGTTTAAAGGGTTTGAAGAAATCCGGTGGAGAAATAAATAAGCTTATGCCGTTTCTCCAAACGATCCGGTTACACCTGAATGATGATGTTACCGGATTGGATCAGAATAGTGATCTCGAACTTGTTGGAGTGATAAAAGATGTAGTCGAAGTGATTATTGTAATATCTGAAACGGTTTTTAGTGGGATTTATGAATCGTTTGAGACCCGAAAAACCTCATGGATGATGGGATTAAAGAAAACAAAGAGGGAAAAGGGGATTAAAGAACTTGAAAATGGGATTTGGAGTTTGAGAAATTTTAGTGATGAAGATTTGAAGAAGAAAATGATGCAAAATATGGAAGAATGTATTGATGGAATTGAGTGTGGAAGTGAAAGGGTGTTTAGGAGTTTGATAAACACTAGGGTTTCACTACTCAATGTACTAACACAATAGCATATTATACAATTAAGATGAAGAAGCTTGAAGGCTTTGTGATGATGTTGTAAATCTTGATTTTTGTTTTTCAAAATGATTTAAAATATTCTTTTATTTTTACACACGTGAAAGAAATTAAGTTTAAATACTCAAATATTGAGTTTGATTTATGCATGCATGCATGCATTATTTTACTTTGATTATTGTTACACTAGGTTACTAACCCCTATACTATAAGGATGGAAGTTAAAATTTTCATCACATAAAAAAAACTGATTATATATTTGAATATTAGATTATTTATTTATATAATACTTAGAAGATGGTTTTTTGATAGCCTCATTATAAGATTTATTTTTTATTTTATTTATCTATTTAAATAAAGATTTACATATTAATTAACATTAAATAAATTTAGTTTGGGCTAAAGATAAACTTAATGACTTTATAATGGTTTAAGTGGTTTTATAACTTTTCTTAAAGATAAATTATTATAAAAAGGTAATATAAGATGTTAATATTCATATATATGCATGCCAGAACTTAATTTTTTTATAAAAGATATCCATATTTAAGGGGTTCTTTCACACCAGTGAGTTTCCTCTACAATGGTGTTCTTGAGTGAGTAAGGCTTAAAACATCAAAATCACTATGGAAGGTTAACGGACTCATTCGGTATTAGGGCAAGTTTCATAATCTATTAAAAAGCAAACAAATCCGTTTATTCTTTTTTATAAATTATACAAGTCAATCAAAATTTTTTACACGACTTATTTATAAACTTTTTAGCACTTAATAATTTGGCATCAAAATTCATTTTTAATCAAACATTTATTTTTGTTACACAAAGCCATTTGGCATATAAAAAAATACCTGTCTTGATCTTACTGATCTTGACATTATAATTTTATTTTAGGTTGAACTTGAAGAATTACAATAATGCATCATTACGGAGTTTATAATAATTTAATAATATTTTAAAACTATATATCAAATCAAATATCTTGATATTAATGAAATGTTGAAGTGGCTCATTTTTAATTATTATAGGTTTTATTTTACATGCATTTGCAGCCATCCATAAATATCTATAGCAAAACTATATATAAATAACTGAAAGTACATGAAATAAAAGAAATAGTTGGAACAAATTAATAGATTTGAGATTCAATTATGAGACAAAAACTGAGGTATGAACTGGAAAATGTAAAGGAATTCAGATATCTCAAGACCATAAGGGACATTTAAGAACTTGTATTACCTGTTTATAGCTGGATCATATAAATCCAAAACCAAGGCCCAACACACTGCACATGGTTTTTCAGAATTTTGTTTTTTATTATTTGCTTATATTTTAAATTTTTTTTTTGAAGTAATGGATATATAATCATAGTGTTGATTGAAGATTGATTAATTCAAAAGTTGATTAAAAATGATAAATTAGAATTTAAAAATGAAACTATGATTCATTAGCCGATAATAATCTATACTAACAATTTGACAATGATAGTCCTAAATTCTAACTTTATATTTGTTATCAAAACACTCTCATTTAGAAGTGTGCATGAAATCGAAAAACACGATCTGAGACCAAAAAACCATAAAATAAAAAAAGCGAACCAAAATAAAAGTAAAAAAGCAATTGTATGGTTTATGCTTTTGTGAAAACCTAACTTACGTTCGGTTTTGGTTTTGCATTTAATAAAAACCGAAAACCGAATCAAACCAAATTTACATATTACCATTTTTAGTTAAAATAATTTACAGAAAATAGATTCGTATGCCCATAATCAACAATTAACTGATTGCTATTATAATCAGAATATTGTAAATTGGTTTGAAACGGTATAAATAACACTCATGACGCGTAACACATAAAGTTAGTGATATTGTTCTCCTTAAGAAAGTAAAAGCTTGAAGTGTTAATTATCGGTTGTCAATATGGATTATCATTGAATAGTTAAGTATAGTTGGAATTATTAAGTTTTAAGTTTATAAACGTTAGCAAAATAAATTAATAATAGACACTAGTGTTAGTCTTTGGTATCGTGAAGTTTAGTTTCCAAAAGAATAGGAATCTTGCCGATAAAGATTTGTCTTTTGATCATTAATAATAATAATAATAATAATAATAATAATAATAATAATCTGGAATTGTAATAGATTCCATGACAAGACAACCACTTTTAGCTCATTCCTTCTTATCTTCTTAACTTAATCATCCAACGACTTAAAACTACTTCATCATTACGTTTTTAATTTTAAAATTAGGCTTATGATCAATCATAAGTTCGTTATACACGTAAACGTGTTTTGAGTTTAATTAACTCGTGGATATTCCATTATGCATCTACTTTTAATGTTTTTTTTTCATTGAAATGACAAGTTTTATTAAAAAAAAACCAGCAAGGTGCTAGAGCCAAACATTTTTTTCACGACAAGCATCTTCTTTTCATATATATTATAATATATTATGTTATAGTTTAAAATCGGTGGTCGGTGCTGCAAATGATTTTTGAAATATTTGATTCAACTATATTACTTGGATTTAATTTTGGTACCATAATAAACATAACAGATACCGGCCAGATTTGCATATATTAGCCACCACACACAACACCCGGGTTTTACCGATTTTTGTTTTATATATATATATATATATATATATATATATATATATATATATATATATATATATATATATATATATATAACAAAAATCGGTAAAACCCGGGTGTTGTGTGTGGTGGCTAATATGCTGCAAATGATTTTTGAAATATTTGATTCAACTATATTACTTGGATTTAATTTTGGTACCATAATAAACATAACAGATACCGGCCAGATTTGCATATATTAGCCACCACACACAACACCCGGGTTTTACCGATTTTTGTTTTATATATATATATATATATATATATATATATATATATATATATATATATATATATATATATATATATATATATATATATATTAACGAACCCATTTTGGACCCTTTTGGTGATATATAATAAATAATAACATACTTTGCTTTCTTTCTTTGTACAAAGTAGTAGTTATGAATCCTTGTTTGTACTTATTGTTTTATCAAAAATAATAACATGCTTTCATTATTTGAGGTCAAAATTGAATGTAACTTGAACAAATATCTAAATTTAAAGTAGGGATGTACGTAAATCAGTTCGGATCGATTTTGTACTCAAACCAAACCAAAAACCGAAATGCTGGTTTATACCATATGAGCTTGAAATTTGGGGCCAATAATGAATTCGGCCTAAAACTATTTTTTTAGTTAATAACTTATCGACTAATAAATGGTATTATGGAATACTGATTTATATGGCCCATAGTTAGCTCTTATTGGGCTAAGAAAGAAACTTAGTGGATAAAAGATTTTGAATAGGGCTCGAGGTGCGAAAACCCGCTAGCCCATGTATATTTAACAGTGTTTTCAGACAGCAGCCCGGTAGCCTTACTGGTCCACACAAGCAACTGAGCAAGCCATTGATCTTTGCAAAAAGGCTTAAACATAAGCCCTAAACTAAATATATCAAATGAATAACGTCTACTTGACAAATAAACAATATAATTCACCATGAAAAATAAAAAAACTAACATCAACCCCCTAAGCCAATAATGGAAATAAATAAACAATGCAAATCACCCGAAAACGATCCCGGTTAAACCGTTTCTTGGGGCCGTTTAACCGATTACAAAATAAAAAAAAAAGACAAAAAGAAGCCCGGGGTTTGACTTGTTGTCAAAACGGTGAAGGATCATCGTCATCATCATCTTTAGGCAATGGTGGAGAGGCGGTTGACCCAAAGTCAAAATACGGGTACACACCGGGTGGTTTTTCTTGCGGCTGGATTGATAGTAACTGGCTCGAATCACCAACAACATCGGCCCACCCGTAATGCGGTTCGGCCCTTTAATCACAAGATAAAGGTGCGGGTCAAGCTCGATTTAGGCTTTAGATAATGCACAAAAATAAATAAATAAATAAATAAATAAGATAATTAACTTACTCGTAATAAGTTTCTTCATCTACAACAATATCCCAACTTTCACCTGTTGTGCTTTTTCCATACTTGTGCACCTTTCTGCTACAACACAAGAAACACATCTATAAGATTTTATACTAAACTATACTTTAACGGTTTGGTTTCAACCGGTTTTCTTAAGGGGAAATTTCATACATACCCTTACAAACGTGGGAAATGTAATGTATCATATTTATCCACTTTACCCTTATTTTTCTAAAACTTACAAATTTTGTATATACCATTATTAACCCAAAATTTTTAAGAGCTTTAGAGGAATAAGGGTAAAATTGTCTTT
Organism: Bidens hawaiensis; assembly: GCF_021521415.1. Lineage (NCBI taxonomy): Eukaryota > Viridiplantae > Streptophyta > Magnoliopsida > Asterales > Asteraceae > Bidens > Bidens hawaiensis. The sequence continues at coordinate 345,286 of NW_027491031.1, read as the reverse complement.
TTTTCTAATTGTTTAAATGGAACAGGTAAATATATTATTTTTAGCTGGTTTTTGAGGGCATTATATGATATATATGAATTTCACAAGTTTTTAAGGATGCATATATGATATTCTCTGCTTTTTATTAAAAAAAAGACACTAGTTGTATCAAAGTGTTTATAATGATAAAGATGGTTCTTTACATATCATATAGGTTAACTACATTTTCCAGGTTTCAAACGGGCTGACCCGTTGAACTGCCAAACCACGAAAACCAAACCATTTGGATCTCAAACCAGCTGCCTTTCTTTGATTTAGGCGGTTCAGTCAGTTTCAACGGTTTTTGAACACTCTTAATACAAACATACCCGTTTCCAAAGTGTTCTTCGCCCCATGTTCTTGACCAACCTGGTAAATGGAAGAAAACTTTAGCACTAGCAACTATTTTCATTTTCATGTCATAATGGTGAAATGTTTGTATTATATGGCAAGTTTATACAATTTGTTTAACTTATTAGACTTGAAACAAATACGACACGTACGTTCACCAGCAGGAGATACATGCCAGGTTTCTCCTTGGCGGGACCCGATACCGGCAAAAAATTTCTCTTCCCAGTTGTCTCCCCATCGGGTACCGAGTTCAGTTTCAGCCCATTTGTCTGTCCTGCAAGTTACAAAACACACAAATATTAAAGTCTAAAAGAACATCATTAAACTATAAGAATTATAAATTTCATTTATAATATTATATATGATGTGCAGACCCTACTTATAGCTTGGCTGTTGGTGGGACTTAACTGGGTATGATTGATTGATTGATTGATAGATATATGATGTGATTGAAAAGTATAATAATACCATTTGAGAACAGATCCTCTTCCATCATACTGCTCTCCCCATATTTCCCACCATGATTGTTCATTTAATCTACCGTATTTATGGGCTCCTTTTTCGGTCCACCCTTTCGCATCGTATTTTTCCCACCTACATCAAAACAACTTTGTAAGAAAACGGGTTAATTTAGGTTGTGTTTAACCTCAAACGGGTCAAAATATTGAAAGTCGCCTAAAAGTCTAATTTGGGTGTATACAACTTCCTAAATCGTATTATTTAAATAAAAAAAATAAAATAACTAGTTTTTTATTGCTTATATATTATCAGGCTGCTCAGCGGGTCGAACCCGACAAAAACCTGAAATTTTGACACAAACCGGTCAAATGTGTCACACTTATGAACCAAATCACGACACACGTATTCACGAAGATGAAACGAACACAACCCATTTAACAAGTTTTTTTGCATATTAATATTTTAAACTTCTAAATTTCAAATTATTTTTAACTTTTGAATCAATTATGTTTAAACCATCTGCTATACTATTTTTACAATTTTAAATACCCCTAGTAGCTCAATTTATTATATAATACACATTTTAAAAAACGGAAAAATTAATAAATGGGTTAACCTGCTAGGCTGACACAAACACAACCCATTTAAAACTCATTTAAACATACTGCAAATTGCGAAAGCTACATTTTTTGGTTGTATAAAATTCATTTAAACATACCAATTCTCATACCAACCGGCATTTTCTACGCCTGATTTTGCTTGCTTTTGTGCACTTCTTTCAATCCTTGCTAAATTACTGCAATTCAAAAAACCAATATGCGCCATTAAGATTAAAAATGAGCATAAACCGCTAGAAATTACAATATTAACCTCCACTCATCTTGGTAAAGAACTTCTCGCCATGTTTCCCACCACGAGTCTCCTTCTGAATTTCTTCCAGATTTCTCAACACCTGCATCATCACCAAAAAATAATCTTAATAAACATATAATGATATGTAATATGTTTCATTTTTATGATCGAATAAGGAAGTACCTAGCTCTTTGTATCCGCTCCAATCGCTTTTCTCCCACCACTGTCACTGACATCAACAAATCCGTTTAATACATTATAGTGTTAATGAGTAAATGATTAATAAATAAGATTTAATACCGTTTCTTTCCATTCTGAAAGACCGTCGTGACTCTGACCGCCCATTTTAGTCCATCTACATCTTAATCCATTTTCACCAAAATCTTCCCCACTTTCTCGGTACCATGTACTACCATCCGCGTTCACACCCGACTCGTTCACATGTTCGTTTAAACTTATGCCCCAATCCTTCTCATTTGCAATACCAGTGTCTATAATTATTAAAAAAATGCACTGGCTAGCATCAAATACCAAAATAATCATAAATTCACCAATGCAAATTGTGTGTAGCAGTAGGAGTGCAAACGAGCACTGGCACCCCAATCGGATAAAACTGATGATAGCAGTAGGAGTGCAAACGAGCCAAGCCACTTGCGAGAGACTCAAGCTCGGATCGATAAAAAGCTAGAAATGAGCCCAGCTTTTTCAAGCTCAAGCACGAGCCTCAAATGAAGATCGTTTAGTTATCGAGCTTGAGCTCAAGAATTGTATGGGAAGCTCATTTAGGCTTGTCGAGCGAGCTTTGTGAATTTTTAGTTTTATTTCTTTTGAACTTCTATGTATTAATTTCACACTGCAGAGCCGAGCCAAAGGTACTAAACGAGCTCGAGCCAACCTTAGGCTCAATTAAATTTTTTTATCAAAACATATAAAAACGTATATAAATTAATTAACAAACAATAAACGAGCCGAGCGCGAGCTTGAAGAAACAACACACAACCGTGCACGAGCTTTAGAAAAAGAGCTCGAAATGACTCTTGTCAGTTAAAACGAGCCAAGCTCGGGCTCAGCTATGCACATTCACACCATGGATGATGTGGATGCTTTTTAAACGAACCCGGCTGCCACGTCATCCATGTGATACAGCCAAGATGCCACGTCAGCTTATTTAACATGTTATATTGGTGGTTGCTGAGTCAATATTTAAAGAAAAATGAAACAAAAGTGAAACCTGAGTGTTATAAACAATGGTGAAATTTGCACCATTTATTATTATTATTATTATACAACTCTAAAATTACAGAATAATATTTGGCCACATGATTAATAACAACATAAAGTACCTCTTTTTGGTGGAGTGTCACGAAACTGGGGCCTAGAATTTTTAGGTGTACAGCGTGGAAAGAATTTTTCTTGTCTTGAAGACATAAGGGATCTACAACAACTAAAATTATATTTCAAATTTCAAACAATTTATAATAATATAATCAATTTCCAATGTACTATTAATTTAGTTAAGTAAATGTTTTTTGACATCAATTATTTGAATAAACCAGTACCATTATCTAATTAAGGGTGTGCATGAAAAAAAAAAAACAAAGAAGCCGAAATGAAACAAAAAACGAACGACGGTTTTGGTTTTGCACGTAAATAAAGCAGAAAAAACTGAATCGAATTTATAGATTATTATTTTTTATAGTAACTAAAATGAATTTAATAAATATGTAACTCAAATATTTTAGCCTAAATCTATAAACAATCAGTTAGTTATTAATTAAGAAAATGATTTGGGCAATTATTTTCAGCCAATTTTTGTTTCGGCCAAAAGTTTAAAACTCAAACTGAAATAATAAAACTTTGATTCGGTTTTAGCTTATTAATTTTTTTATTTTTTTTAATAATAATAATAACGATCTTTATTACGTCAACATAGCAGGTAGGCGGGCAACAAGCTTATTAATTAATAACAAAATGGTTTAGGCTCAAATTTATTATTTTTCAGCCAAACTTTTTTTCAACCCAAAACTTTCAAGGCACAAATAACAAAATCGAATATAGCATCGCCGAACGGTTTTCAAAAATTCAAACCAAAGTTTCGGTTTTAACCCAAACTGATCCAAACCAATCAGTGCACACCCCTAAATTATATAAATATAATCAGACAGCAATTAAAATGTAATAATAATAATAATAATGATCAAAAAACATACTGTGATGATGCAAAGGGCAATGCAGGTGCAGGTTGAATTCTTACTTTCCGACCCGATCCATGACCAATTTTCCGGATCCGGGTCGTCTTGCCGGAGCAGCAACACTTAATCATACAATCAGAGCTCCGATGCAAAATCTTTCGCCGGAGACGGCGGCAGCCCAAACAACGGCGGCACCGTCAAATTCGCCGCCATTGTTGCAAATTGAAGGCTTTTTTTGTACTAATCACGAAAATGCCATCAAGAACCAACTGGGTTCTGCTCAGAAACACAAATGGTTAAAACCCTAATTCGCATTTGACGTAAAACTAAAACCCATAAAACTCGAAGTTTCCCAAAAAGTAGCGATTTTTATGTGGTTTTCAACTGAAAATTGGGTTTAATAATAATCAATTGGGTTTAATAAATTGAGCAGCAAATCTATGAGGGTTTGTTTGTTTTGTTTGATTATTGATTGAATTGAAGGAGTTTGAATGATATATTTATAACGATGGTGGTGGATTTTGGAGTTCACGGTCAGTCAGAGTATGTCTTATTATTCCATTAGTGTGTTGACACGTGGATAAAGGGTAAAATAGTCTTTTTGTTGTTGATTCATTTGTACCGAAATTTTAGTTTTGAGTTGGACTCGATATGATTCTTTTTTTTTTGAACGTATTAAAAAGCTAGCAAGTCGCTTTTAATACAACTTGCTACCAATTCATGCACCAACACGTCCAATAGATACGACACCAAAGCAAAATACCATGGAACACACCGAACAACCAAATAACCCCAACGCACTAAAGGACATTACAACCGAAAACAACACAAATCCTCCCAAGAAAGCCCGTCTTTTTTCCCTTGTTCTTGATCCAGAGAAAACCCAAGACTTTTATCTCTTCAACCAAGCTCGACACTTGAATCGGCGTCCCGGAGTGTATCAACACGTTCCTCTTTTTCCATAAACACCATGTCGCAATCAAACATAAAGCTTGGAAAGCCTTTGCTTTCTCTCTAGGGAAAGCCGAGAAGTTATGAAGATTTATCACATCCTGAAAACTAAAAAGGAACAATGCGACTCGATATAAATCACCTACTACCATCAAGCAAGCTCAGACACTGAATGGACGACTAGTCGCACTTAACCGCTTTTTGGCAAACCATGCGGATAGGTCGTTTCCATTCGTGTCAACATTGAGAAACTGCTTAAAGAAAACACACTTCCGCTGGACACCAGAAGCAGAAGCAGCTTTTCAAGAAATTCGGTCACGCTTGATCGAACTCCCAACGCTCACAGCACCAGAAGCGGGGTAGGAATTAATCCTATACCTTTCCGCCACAGATAGAGCAACCGGAGCAGTCCTGCTAGTAGAGCGAAAAGGCATCCAGATGCCAATCTACTATGTTAGCCGTGTCCTAACAGACGTAGAAACCCGGTACTCTACCCTGGAAAAATTAGTCTTAGCACTTGTACAGGCTTCACGCAGGCTAAGACGATATTTCCAAGGTCACCCAATTACCATTCTCACCAACTTCAAACTTGCAAACGTTCTAGGCAAACCCGAATTGTCATGACGCCTAGCCAAATGGGCAATAGAATTGGGAGAATACGCGATAAAGTACAAGCCAAGACCAGCCATAAAAGGCCAGGTCTTGGCCGACTTTATTGCAGAAGTCCCCGTTTCGCGGGCGAAAGAGTGCCAGGAGGAGGCTCAACCCTCTCCAGCACAAGACATCGATGATGTCTGGCGACTCTACACTGATGGAGCAACCAACAACGAGGGTTCAGGCGCAGGGTTGAAACTAACCAACCCAGCAGGCCAAGAATACACTTACGCTATTCGACTGGATTTTCCAAGTACGAATAACGAAGCGGAGTATGAAGCATTCTTGGCCGGGCTGAGAATTGCGCGTAAGATGGGAGTGAAAAACTTGGAAGCCCACGTGGATTCCATGTTAGTAGCCAACCAAATAAACGGGACGTATACGGCCGTGAACGACACAATGGCCCTGTACCTCGCACAAGCAAAAACCCTTATGCGTGATTTTAACGATTGTAAAGTCATACACGTCAAGCGTAGCGAAAACAAATCTGCGGATGCGTTAAGCAAGCTTGCATCATTAGCCTTCACCCACTTGGGAAAGGACATCCGCATTGAACTCCTTGGAGCACCATCAGTCCCGCACAAGGAAATCTGTGTCATCCAAACCGGCACAGAAACGTGGATGACACCAATAATAAATTACCTTGCGGCGGATATACTGCCAGAGTAAAAAACACAGGCAAGAAAAATACGCTGTAAAGCACTGAACTATCAACTCATCGATGACATCCTTTACAGACTTAACTTTCTTGGCCCACTCCTAAGATGCGTGGACAACCAAGATGCTGGCTACCTCCTAAGGGAAGTGCACGAGGGCATCTGTGGAATACACGCAGGTCCACGCGCTGTTATAGCTAAGCTAAACAACGCGGGATACTTTTGGCCGGGGATGCATACGGATGCGCTGGCATACATCAGAAAGTGTAGGTCTTGCCAACTCTACGCACCCAACACGCATCGCCCGAAGAATGAACTTGTTCCAGTCACCTCTTCATGGCCATTTCAGAAGTGGGCCATCGATGTGACAGGCCCATTTCCCACAGCAGCAGGAAACGTTCAGTTTCTAGTGGTAGCCATCGACTACTTCACCAAGTGGATAGAAGCAAAACCCTTAGCCCAAACAACCGCAAAACATATCAAAAAATTTATTTTGGAATTTATTATTTGTCGTTTTGGACTTCCACAGAATTTGGTGAGCGATAACGGCACCAACTTTGCTGACAAGAAGCTACAAAAGTGGCTGGAAGAACTTCAAATCACCCACACCTTTACCTCAGTGGCGCACCCGCAGGGTAATGGTAAGGTGGAAAGAGCAAATAAGAGCATTGTCGACGGCATAAAGAAAAGACTCTTGGAACACAGATCCGGCTGGGTGGACGAAGTTCCACACGTCCTTTGGGCAAACAGAACGCTGAAAAAGGCCAGTACGGGAGAAACCCCGTTCAGCCTCACTTATGGCACTGAAGCCATGGTCCCGGTCGAAATTGGTCTACCCTCACCAAGGGTCTTGAATCAGCTAGAAGACAATGATGCGGAAAGACTGTTAGACCTTATGCTAACCGAAGAACGCAGAGACTTAGCCGCAGCGCGTGAAGAGAACTACAAGCGACAAATGCAAAAGTACTACAACACGCGGGTAAAACTCTGCAACTTCAATGTCGGAGACTACATACTGCGTAACGAGGCTTCGAACCAAGAACGCCCAGGAAAGCTGGCCCCGGTCTGGGAAGGGCCATACATAATCAAAGAAGTTTTGGGAAAGGGCGCATACCGGCTCGAAAGGCTCGATAGTACCCCCATCCCAAGAACATGGAATGGAGCTCAATTACGCAAATGTTACATGTAGATCAATTCCAAACTTGTAAAGAAAAGGCCTAGAGCCACTTCTAATGGAAATGATTCTCCTTTATCACATTGTGTTGATAGCCTTACCTTTATACTTATGAACTTTCCACACTGATATGCCGGTATTCACCGCATAAATAAGTGTGAAAAGAAGCAAGTCGTTGCGTGTGGAAGGCGGCAAAACCCGCATAAACACAAAAAAAGGTAAAAATTTCTAAGGAAAACATGAGGAAAACCTTCACGCGGGTCAGTTATAGGTAAAGTTGGGTCATCCCACTAAATGAAAGTGACGGTCCTACCCGCACAATCATGATAGAAGAAACTAAACATCAACCTATTGACAACCGCGCGTCGAAAGGTTAACTTATTTAAAACACTTAGAAAAATTAAGGAAAAGATGAGGAAAACCTTCACGCAGGTCAGATATAGGTGAAATTTAGCCATCCTACTAAGTGAAAGTGACGGTCTTACCCGCACAATCACGAAAGAGGAAGCAAAACTTTAACCTATTATCTGCCACGTTGAAAAGTTAACTTATCCAAAGTACTCAAGAAATTGCTAAGTTAAACCAAAATATGCGTGAAACAAGACATATAAGGTTTACAAGACGAGGCATTAACAAATAATTTATATTCCATCAAAATTCAAATATTACAAGAATTGTTGGCATATACCCGCATACAAAAATATAAATCTATTCTAACAGTGGGAAAGGATCTAAAGGATCAAGCTTCAGGACCACTCCCTCCAAACCCACTTGAACCCGCACCATCAGTAGAGCGTGGCGGTTCAAGGAAAGCCTTGAGAATGGCTAGCCCATCATCAGCAGCAGCAATCTCGTTCACCTTCTCCACCACCGGATGCGGGAAAGCAGCATACTGGTTCACTGCTTGGTCATAAGCAGCTTCAGTATCCACGTCATATAGAGGGAAGTTGGAAGGCGGGATGCCCTTCTCAACAAACCCTAGACCAAGCAGGAAGCCAGCCTTTTCCCCATCCTCATGAGAAGCGTTGAGGGCTGCGCTCATGGCATCGTCATAAGATGTGTTCGTAAGAACCCGATGCACAACCTACAAAACAGAAGTATATCAAAAACTCTTCTAAGTGTAAGGAAAAGCACAAAGAAATTATGAAGCTGCGCATACCTACGACAACGCTTCTCGAAGAAGCCATTCCTTGGTAACCAGAGCCTCCTGGAGGGCAGCTTGAGCTTCATCACGGGCGCGTTCGGCTTCGTTTTTAGTAAGGTTGGCAAGCAACACATCTTTAGCTGCAGCCTCTTCAACGCCCTTTAGCTTACGCTCAGTGTGGTCAAGCATGCCCCTCTGGTCCAAGATCTCTTGGAGCTTCTTGGCGTCTTCCATGGCCAAGGCATCATGAGCCTGCTGGAGCCTCTCTAGTTTGGCTTTAAGCTCCTCATTCTCGGTGCGTAGAGGCTCAGCAATAGCTTCAGCCTTGGTGGCCCTCTCAGTTGCGTTCCGTGCAGTTTCCTTAGCCAACCGAAGCTGTTCGTTAACAGCTTGGGTAGCCTTGGAACGGGCCTCGAGCCGGGCCTAAACTTCAACCTCGAGGGCCTTGAAGGCCTTCTCCTTTTCCGCAGCAACGGCGGCAAGCCTCTTATTCTCCTCCCGGATAGCCCGCGCCTGAGCCACTTCCAGGCTACGCGCCGTCTTTAACTTGTCGTTTTCACGACAAAGCAACTCGACGCGCGGCTGCATCCGGGCAAGGAGAATTCGAAGTTCGTTCGTCAGCCTACCCTCCTGGTAGCTTGACATGGCTTCCCCCAGCGCACCACTTGGGGCGGCGTGGCGTGCCCACTCGACACAATCCGCAGCAGTCCGGAGGGTCGTTCCCCGGCGGATACTCCACCGAGGAGCGTACACCTCGTTGGAATCACGAACTGCAATAAAACAAAAAACAGTTAAAAAAAAAAAAGGATGTAAGGCCAAGATAACCCCACGCACCTGTAGGGTCGACAACAGGCCGATAGCCACCAAACCCATCACCTGAACCTAAGGGATATCCATCCAAAAGGTCAAGGAGACGGGAAGGAGGCAAAGATTGGCTAGACGCCCCAACCCTGAACATACCTGAAGGACCGGCCGTAGTCGCCGGCGCCGGAGGAGGCATGGTGGAGGCCGCCGCGGTAGAAACCAACGGAGGTGAACTCACCGGAGGTGAACTCACAACCGTGGCCGTCGCTGCGGAAGAACCAACAGAAGAAACCACCGCCGGCTCAGTGAAGGATTCCGTGAAGATGGCACTGACAGCCGGCGGGGATGATGTTACAGTTGGAACAGTTGCCTCAACGGGATGAGCAACTGAACCAATACTGCAAACAGGCGTAGCCGCCTGGGTCATCGCCTCGGGTAGGTTGACCAAACCTACCGTCATGGGTCCAGAGCTGCTCCTTCCCGCTCCACTCTGGAATGCGGTTGCATCCACGCCTGCATGAAAACATATTTAAATATAATGGCGGAAAGATATGCAGTTAAAGTAAATGAAGTTTATACTTACGAGTCTTCTTGAGCTTGAAGGTTCGGACAGGCGGGGACGAACCCGATGGAGCCGGCCTCTTCATGCCAGTCACCGTCGTCGTCCTGGGCTGCTCGGAGGTGACAGCTGTCTCAACCTCCGGAACAGTGGTCTCACCATCACCAGGGTTCCCCGCCGCCTCCTCGCTTTCGGTCTCCGAGTCAGACCGGTTCCCCTGATCGGCAGTGGAGGCAACCTTCGCCTTGCCCTTCCCGCCAGCAGCCTTCTTCTTCCTCGCGAAGAAAGGACCATCTGCGGATTCCTCATCAGAAGATGACAAAATTAGAGGAATTCCAGCAGAGGTTTGAGCATTGAGAGGGCGAGTGTAGGTTCCCTGGACGGATCACACGAGATATCCCGATATACACAGGTGCGGAATCCCTGTGTAGATCGTTACGGACGTAGAACACAAGCTCACAAAACACACGAACACGATACGAACAAACTCACGTTATATTGATAACTCAAACCGAGATACTTACAGACTCTCGACCTCACGTCAATAGACTTACTGAATTACACGTAAATAACCAACTCGATCAACATCTAAACAGTAAACCCGTAGCCTATTAAATACACGACAACTTCGCCTCAGGCGAAGTTGTCTATAACTTCGCTCGTTCAACAAGTTCGCCTAGGCGAACTTGTCAACAACTTCGCTTGGTTAACAAGTTCGCCTGTCAACAACTTCGCTCTAACAAACAAATATACAAACAATATTACAGACTCGATTACAGACATTAGACATATGAACTACTGACATCTATGCACCAACAGCGAGGGTTAAATAATCCCTTACATGGCCGCGTGGCGCTCAGAATCTCGTGGCCTGTTGGGTAGACCTCCACAAACCGATCCGCCGTTTGCTCAAGGATGGGCAACTCGTTCTCGTCAAGAGCACGAGTACCCAACCGAGCGGGACCACCGCTCTCCCGCGGCTGCAGAAGAGACTGCAAGTTGTTTCCCTCTGAAAATAAAAAGAGAAATGGTTAGAACAAAAACCCTAAATTAGCAAATAATATGAAGCATACCGTAAGGGATAGAGTTCAAACCGTATTCGAGGACGATGGGAATCTGTGGCGCCTCTGCCCCAGCATCTTTCCACACCCTGCTCATACCGAGCATCACCATCCCAGACTCCGCAAAGCGGTAAACCGGAGTCTGGATCCGGGAGATCTTGGCAAACCATTCCGCCTCCTGGTAGTTGGAGGCGTGAAGGTTGGGGAGTGCTCTCCCGTTCTTGAATGTCATCGCAATAGGGACGACACGGGCATAGATATAGAAAAACTCCCGCTTCCAAGACCGAAGACTGCGCTCGGTAGCACAGATCTTCAAACCCTTGATCCGAGGGACCAAGGTGTACCAGCCTTGGATGCACCTCCAGGAGTAGAAGGTCATCAGGCAGTCGACATGGGGCTCCACACCCAGAATGAGGCACACCCATTCAAAATGGCGGATCTTGGCGATCGCCATTGGGTGTACCTCCGTCAGGTGCACACCGTGTCTCTCCAAAACTCGGTATACAAACTTCGTCAATGGGAACCTGAGATTCCCATAGACGAAGAATGCAGCATATACCCCTATCTTGCCTTTGGGGGCATCATACACCGTCTGATGAGGCTCAGGAAACTCAGGCTCGAAAGGCTCGAGCATGAACTTCCTGACGATGTACTGATAAAGGTCGACGGAAAGAGCACACTGGCACTCGCCAGCAGTACTCTTATCGTCCTTGTCAGACGCGGACATCGGGTTCTCGGAATACACGTCGGATTCTTCAGCAGTAACTTCAGGATCGTGAATGGAAGAATTGTTTTGGATGTAAAGAAGAACGATTTCAAGAGAATGCTCGACGGAAAAGTTAGAGTATTCGCCGGAAATCGTTTAGAAGAAGAGGAGTGAAGTGAAGGTGTGGATTAAGATACACCCTCTCCCCCTTTATATACTCATCGCAATGAATGCGATGAATTTAATGCGGGGGGAGAGAGAAAAGCGCAAGTGCAATGAAACTATGACACGTGGAAAGAGCAAGCTGGCAACAGCTGTTGACAGGACGCGTGCCGTAAACTTCGCACCCACGCGCCAGAAAACTCGCGCCCACGCGCCTGAAAAAGCGTCTGGAATGACCATATACTGTCACGTCGCCATAACTTCCTGCACGTCCTGAAACTGCCAGAAGAAACCGTCGGACGACGCTAACGTCCCTTCAACAGTTTGGACTGTTCTTATCATTTCACCAACTCTTCGAATTTCAAAAATATTCAAAAAGATTCAAAGATTCAAAAATAAGAGGGAATATACCCCCTTACCTTGGTACCCAAGAAACCGTAAGACAAGTGCGGGTACAGTGTCAAGGCGAAACCCTTCACATACTTAGCACCTGCAGGGAATTGAAGCCAAGAATACCTCGGAAATAAAGAAACTATAAGACGAGTGCGGGTACAGTGTCAAGGCGAAACCCTTCACATACTTAGCACTTGCAGGGAATTGAAACCAAGAGGATCTTCTGGACCGTGCTTGCGGAAAGGGAAATAGCACCTCCGCATAGCGGGAACGTTGAGAACTAGCTTGTTTGAAACTTCAAGGCGGAATTGGTGGTTTAACATAGCTGATCACTATGTCCGAAACTACCAAAACCTCGTGAAGAATCTATGCAAGTGAAACTCAACGCTCCCGATGTGCGAAGGGGTTAAACACCTACCCGCATCACAACCAAAGATCAGGCAGAAAAGTCGGGAATTTATGCGAGTGACATTAGGAAAACCGCGGGAAGAATCCCCACGGAAAACCTTAAAACTAAAAACCCTTTTCAAAACCCTTTGCTTAAGTCCAAAAGTTCACCTCACTTATTAACAATTCATGAGAAGAACATTGGACTGGGGGGACTTGAAGAGGCAGGTCCCAGCAGAGCCCAGTTGGACCCGCAAGACTCACCTTGAAGAGGGACGTCTGCGCAAAGACCAACTGGTTCCGCAGGACACGCCATGCTCAGAGAGATGAAGACCTTACGCGCAGTACGCCAGCTGTTCCCGCAGGAAAAGCCTCCCAATGGTGAAGTACCCCGCCTGTTCCCGCAGCTGCGGATACAAGCCATCAGGGAAGGCTACCCGCACTAATAGCAGGGCTACACGCACAAGGCATTAACTCTCAATAATTCAGTAATGTCACCTGAAGAAGGAATGAGCAAGGCGGGAATACTCCCGCCCAAATGAGCCAGTCCGTACGCTTCTGGAAGATCTTTTGTACTATACCTGCCAAGGTATGGACAAAATGGACAAGATCTGACCAAAGCAGCCCATGAACCAATCACAGGGTGACAGCTCACCGACAACAGTACGAGGAGGAGCACGCTCTAGTACAAAATGCCGCTGCCTACTCACCAACCCTTGTCGTGGCACGTACATAGCCTGCAGTTGGTGGAAAAGGAATAGTACACAGCCGGCCATGTCACTATCAGCCGCTGCCTACCCACCAACCACCAGCATGGCACGTGCGTAGCCCACAGTTGGTAGAAAAGGAATAGTATACAGCTGGCTGTACCTGCTTGGAAACCTACCTTCGGCTATAAATACTCCAACACCTTGGAACGGTATCATCATCTCATACTATCACATATTTGCTCTAGCTATTTCTCTTAATATACACTTATATTCAGAGCAATCTAGTCTGATTCTCACGCCGGAGGGTGGTCACAAGGAGGAACCCCCCTTCTCAATGACGAGCTCACGGTCTGTTTTGCAGGTCATCAGAAGAACAACCATCTTTGCCGGACCTAACCCTCGCGGGAAACATCTACTTAACTCCCAGATTATCCGTAATCTGCCGGGGTCACTTAGTGTTTCTTCACAAATATATTTTGATTTACTTATTTTTTTTAAATACTCAAAATGTGACGTTATTATTGACACTTGAAAATGGATAAGGTGCCAACGTAGGATCTTAGGTGTGACTAAAACAAGTGACATGGCAGTCATGGTTGTTAGTAATGCCACGTGTCAATTCGAAAAGACAACTACATATGTGGCGTTGGACTAGAACCAGGAAACCAAACTTTGAAAAGTGAAAACTTCCTTTTTCATTGCAAACAATTATATAAATATATATATATTATAGATAATCGAACGAATTATTTAGCAAAAGTTTTTTAAATTAAAGTTAAAAAAAGGGTATATTATAATATTGAGTTTTCACAAAATTTATAATTATCTAGATTAGTAGCTTTAAGTTAAAACAAATATGTCATAAATCATAATCTTAAGAAGCATGATAAAAAAATTTGCATATCGGAGCAAAACTTGACGAACATTTTCATTGGTGCTGTTAATACTGACATAGACTAATAGACTATGATCTTTCTATAGTCAAACTCATTAATATTTGTCATGTGTATAAAATGACATAACTCTTTCTATATAAAGTCTTATCGAGCCTCTTAATATAATTTTCTTATAATGACATCTCGACTTCTCTTACATGTATCTTACATATTTGAACACATATCAAGGCTCTTGATACCGTATGGAAAAATTGATCATCAACTTGACATCGCATGAGTTCGGTATTTTAAGTTTTAACAATCGTATCTAATATTTTTCGATTAAATTTCTATCAACCGAATTTTAAATTTAAACTTTTTTAATGATTTTGAATCATTCCTAATCTAAATTATTATAAAGTAACTTGACAGATTTAGAATTTAATTTTCTTAACAATCATTATTGTATTATATTTAACAATTTCGTCTTATATTAAAACCTAAAGAATAATTAATATGTTTTGTGTGTTTCGGATAAGTTTGATGTCAATTCTTAACTTTTTGGAGAAAAAAACACCCACAAGATCTATCACGATTGTAACGTTCATTAAAACTTGAGGATTATAAGTATTTGAACCCCACAATCTATGCAATTTCAAGGGAGATTTAAGGGCCCCAAAAATACATTTTTATTTAAAACTTTGTGATTTATTATGAAATGAAAACAAATATATTGATTGTCTACGCACATGTGTCTTTCTAACGAGATAAATCGTTTAAAATCGTATAAAAGATACACGGATTTAAAATGGACTTAAAACTCGAATCTAAGTCAAGTAACGAATTCAAATTCGGGTTCCGAATATTCAAGCATTGATGTCCTTCAAAGGAATCCCAAACTCAGTTATAGAATCTATGAACTTTCTACTCAGCCGGCCCATTATTCAAATCCAAGATGACAAACACCCCTAATAATATATGAGATTGAACAATAATCTATAAATAGGGCCGATAGTTCATGACTTTATCTGAAACACGACACAAAAATAATTAAATGTCAATGAATCATATCTAACCCGCTTAATAAACATATCATGGTCAAATTAGGCTACGTAACCTGGTGGTAAGGTGCCTCCCTGTTATCATTAAGACCGAATGTTCAAATTCTGCAAGATGCATGTATAGATGGTTTATATGAGTAGATTAGAAGCCGTTCCAAAAAAAATAAAATATTAACATGTCTAACTAAACAAGTCGACCCATCAACCCATTTAATCAAACAAGTTGACTCGCTAACCTGGCTCACCTCTTTTGCTAATCGTCGATATATTTCACACATTCACAAACTAATCACAAGCCGTTTGAAACAACATGTGATCAAATCATGTTTGGGTTATACAATTCCATGTATGTGAGTAAGGGTAAATGTCTATCACCCATTTTCAGGTTCAACTACTCTACTCGTCAACCAAAGTCCATCAACCTGATACGATTAACACCTCTTGTAAACCTCATTCTATGTTTACATATTCTAACTAGTAACTCTTGACCAGTTGAACCCCGAAGGTCATCAACCTAACGTATAATGTGTCTTAAGTTACTATACTGTGAACTTATTTGACAGCACAATAACACAAATTCTGATATTTTCTATGCCCTCAAAGTTTTCCTTGTTCTTTTTTTTTTACAACAACAAATACGTTACATTTTTTTTTTTAATTTATACATAACTTTAAACAGTTAATACAGTACAATCTAAACTCCTCATTTCCCCATCACCCAGCTAGTCCATATCTACAAAATTTACTGCCAAATGACCCGATATGCCAATATCACATACGCACTTTGATCGGTTTCATTTGATCGTTTGGTTGCATGCCTGACCCGTTATCAATCCGAAAGCAAGTCATCTAAGTCATTTTCATCCGAACCCGTAGAAAACTCGTCCACAATTGTGTCATTGAGAAGATACGGAAGATTAGACACCATCCCGTCTTCGTCTTCGTCTTCATTTTCATTTTGGTTATATGTTTCTTCTTGACTGTTATCTATATATTCATCATTATCAGTTTCATCCGCCTCGGGTATCCCATTCCCGATTTTTCGAGGAAGCGGTACTGTTTTTGATTTATGATTTGGTTTTTCACAAATACACGAAGTCGGATTTTCATGAAACTGACCTCGCCCAGGCCTTGATTCATTTGGCTCCCCCATAAAACCTATTTGATAAACCCGAACTCGTGACGAGAACTCTTCCCATGTCATGTTTTTTGGGTCCATGAATAAACGAGACAATTTTTTTGCGTTTGGACGTATTGTTGGTTTGTGTCCAAAATATCTCCTGTAACATTAAAATAAAACATTAGCATTATTATAATTTATGATTTAAGTAAATAATAAATAAACTCACTATTTTTTTATTATTTTTTTTGAGTGGCGATATTAATGGGTGCAATTTTATATTATTAGAGCAAATTTAAATACGATGATTTATTAGTTTTCAAGAATTATAATTTTATCATGATATCAACATGAGAAAATGAGAAATTTCGATGAATAGACATCTACAGGAATTAGCTTATCGACTCCACGAACAGTACTATAAGAATCAGTACTGAACATACCCCCTGTAATTGTACATGCTCCCATAGCTATACATGTAAAAGAACCGAACGTTCAGTGAACTATTCATGAATTGTTTGGTGGGAAGTTCGCTTATTTGATAAACGAACGAACATAAACAAACCTTTTTGTTCATGTAGTTAAACAAATGACACATGTCTCGTACGTTTATGTTCATGAACATTCGTTTATTATTTTCGTTTATGTTTGTTCGTTTATTTACATATTCCTTAAGAATTTTGAGGTCAAGTACAATTTAGGGTGTGTTTGGGATTGCTTAATTAAGTGAAAAAAGGACTTTTTGTATTAAGGACTTATTAACTTATGAATTTTTTAAAAGAGTTTTTTTTTTAAATGTTTGGATTAGCTTATGTGTTGGGAAATACCAAAAAGACTAAAAGGGACACTCTTTTTTAAAACGAGTATAATGGGTTTTGAGGGTTAGAGGGGTATAATAGGTAAATCAAACCCATTAAGTTAATAAGTTACATATTCCTAACTTTTCAAAACCCCTTTATTTTGCCTTCTCCATAAGTTAAAATCCATAAGGCCTTATGGTTTGCCAAACACCTAATACACCTTATTAACTTTTCATAAAGTTTATAAGTTATAAGTTGATGAAAATAAGGAATCCCAAACACCCCCTTAGTCTAGCTTAATGAAATTAAAATATCACCAATGAGAATTTAGTCTAGTTTTATTATTATTTTTTTGGTCCAACATATTGATCTTCATGTTTACTTTTAAATCAGTGTTCGCTTAATTATATTTGTTCATCTGTGTTTAGTTAATTTCATTCGTTTACGTTCATGAACCGTCCGTTTATACCATTATCATACGAACATGAACACACTCATATTCTTAACCTAAAAGGAGAAAAAACGTACCTCCGTCCAGCTAATATTTTGGCCATATTACCATTATTATTGGTAACAAAAACATCGCTTTCGTCACACACCATAAAATCTAGAGCTGCCATACGAGAAGAAAATGATGAAAATGGTTAGAGCTCTTGTTCGGTAGCTATGGTCTTTTTAGAATAAATATTTGGAAAAAGCGCTCTTAACTGGTTCAATGTTTCATTCCCACCATATACTTCACCAGAAGCCACATAAATATTAGTATCATTTTCATACCCCAATGCTCTTAACATTAAGCCTACTTCTTCAGGTGTAAGTGGGCATTTCCCTTGCCTCCTTTCTTTCTCGGGATCACTAATCTGTAAATTATTTTAAAATCGTATAAAAAAGAATCATATTTGCAGATATGCAAGATTTAAAAATTGTTAATTAAGCATTACATGTAAAGTTTTCCATCTTTTTCGTATTTTATTAAAATCTTTTATTTCTTTTTGTCCTCCGACATAGTAACATCCTGAGAATGCAAGCATATCTGGTTCGAACCTGTATCGATATGAAATAGAGAAGTTAACTAAAATCATCCTGGTGGTTTGCCCAATTTTCAGGTTTAGTCCCTATATTTACAAGTAACTCAAAATATAAAGCTAATGCGAATTTTAGTAGGCAGAATACCAATTTACCCTTATTGCACTAAAGATACCAATCAACAACTCCCAACACTTAATGATAAGGGTACAATAGGAATTTTAGTAAAGTATTAACTATCCATTTCTTAAAGTGGACTAGTATTTTGGGACAAACTGACAATAATCTGGGAGCTAAGCAAGTATGTTGATAAATGGCTATAAAAGAAGTTTGTTGCAAAATCAGTAAAAAAGAACAGTAAATTGCATTTTCTTGCAGATAGCCTAACTAATAACCTAATGTAAGAACAGAAGAGTATTGTTACTTTTTTATGTATGAAGAAAAGATTTATCATGAAATGAAGTGGGAAACAAATAAACAGGACATGTAAGTAGATCTCAAAGACATACCTCAAGTGTAAAGCAACAAAGTGTTTGCCCATATTCCTCATTCGATTGACTAATGTTTGACCCATTTTAATAATGGGATCAGTAAATTTTAAAGCATGGTAGTTTACCCTGCATCTAAGCTTTTGAAAGTCGGTTTCCAACTTGTTAGCAAGTCTGTAATCAAACTTACTTAGCTGAACGGCCTGTTAAAAATAACAGATTAAATAAATTATTAAACTTCATGTAATAATAATAACAGATTAAAAACTAAAGAACTTACACGTCTTTTGGAAAACAGAGGGAGTACACGAATATGATAACATCTTTCATTACACTTCCTAGGTACACGAGTACTATATGGAGACCATTTCTTGCCACCTTTATGAGGAAGTTCTCTTATAATTTTAACATCTTTTGATAAACTTGATATGAACCAATCAACATCAAATATCTCTGAAAAAGTACTGTAAGAAAAAAACAATAATTAGGTATATACAAGTATGTAAGGGATGTTTTGATTAGAGTTTTGGAACAGATTATTGCTACTTTGTTTTAGTGTAATTTGGTTAAACATCTTACTATCTAATTATTATAGGTAAAATAAAAAGTTTCATAACTAACCTGGCATCCTTCCAGAATGATTTCTTATCCAGCATAGGGACAACAAGAGTAGCATTTAAAATTCGTGCAGCAACTACTGCATCTGTAATCTGAGTAAACAGATAAAACTAATACATTAAACAACATAACTCTTAACATAACGATCTAACGAACATAATACTAATATGCAAGACTCACTCCGGTTCTTTGTTGGTTTAAACCTCCACTTTTAGCAATTAGCAAGTACCGATTAGGTCGCGTGACCGATTGAGCTTCTGATGTTAAACATGACCCCAAATTAAACCAATGTAAGATTTAGGAATATAAAACTACATAATCTATCTATGCATGTTTATGGAACTTGATTTGTTAACCACTTACTTGGAAACTGACTGCTAGCATTACTGCATCCATAAGAGAAATCTGACATACTTGTACTCCACAGATTTCTGTGACTAATCATGTTGCTACCAGTCAAGATCTCAACAAAACAACAAACAAATCATAGTCAATTAAACTATTAGAACAAAACTGGATCAAATACAGGGTTAGTAACCTAACTACATATGTCTAATTGTAATATAAGCAATATAACTTAGTAAACAGCTATTAGAACCAAACTGGATCACATCTAGGACTAATAACTGAACGACTGGATCAAATATAGGGCTAATAACTGAATTATAGATGTTTAACTCAGTTATTAGAACAAAACTGGATCAAATCTAGGCTTAATAACTGAACTACAGATGTTCAATTATAATATTAGCAATATAATATAGTAAAACATCTATTAGAACAACACTGGATCACATCTATGGCTAATAACTGAACTACTGGATCAAATCTAGGTGGTCAATAACTGAATTACATATGTTCAATTGTAATATAAGCAATATAATGTAGTAACCAGCAATTAGAACATAATTGGATCAAACATAAGGCTAATAACTGAACTACAGATGTCTAATTGTAATATAAGCAGCAGAATGTAGTAAACCTAACCGGAACTTTGAAGATTGAAGGAACTGTATGTGCGTCGTGAATGACGTCATCATCGAACTGAAATTGAAGATGAAATTAGAATGAATGAAGTGAAATTGATGTTATGTGATGATAAAATGAAATGAAATGAGAATGAACTTACAGTTGCATGATGACGTGTAAAGTGGTCAGGAGAAGGTGCGAGAATAGAGAGGAGGAAGTAAAGGAGGAGAATGGCGCTGGAGATGGCGGAGATTGTCGGAAGTAGACGACGGAAGCGGTTATTACGGTGGTTGTGGCGTCGCCGGTGACCGTCCATGGATGACGGTGACGGAGCACACTCAACACACTCTTATGTAAGGGTAAGCTTTAACGGTTAAGAGAGAGCAATAGGATCTATTAATGATGGATTTGGCTTAACGGTTTTAACCCTTGTAAAAAACATATTTTTTACCATAGTAATTAAGAAAATTAACCGATTTATCTTTCTACCTCTATTCAGGAGTAGGTTTAACGGGGTACGAGCTATCCTTCAAAAAAGGAAAAAAATCTAAGAGAGAAAATATCTTAGCAGATATGTAACTAGTTAATGGAGTAAAGTTATAAACCCCCCAAAAAAATCAACTTCCTCTCTTTTTTCCGACCACCAACACATTTCAAAATAAAAAACCCACACCACAATGAACACTCTCCTCCTCCCTCCACCCTTATCCACCACCAACACCAACCTCCGTCACCGCCACCGCCACCATCACCTCCACTCACCACTCTCCTCCACCACCTTCTCCTTCCACCACCCTCCTATCCATTCCTCCCCTTCACCCTTCTTATCCGAAACCGACACCATCACCCAATCCGACGTCGTTTCTCTCTTCCCACACCGCCAATACGACTTCACTCCACTCCTTAACTTCCTCTCCACCTACAATAATAATAATAACAACACCTCCAATTTAAACTCACCTACGTCACTTGAATCAACCGAGTTACGACTCGCTGAGTCATACCGAGCTGTCCCAGCTCCACTCTGGCACGCACTTTTAAAATCCCTAACAACAAACTCTTTTAAAATCAGTTACGCATTGGTGACGTGGCTGCAGAAACACAACCTGTGCTTCAAATACGAGTTACTCTACTCCATACTAATCCACGCGCTCGGCCGCTCACAAAACCTATACGAAGCCTTCTTATTGTCACAAACTCAAACCCTAACCCCATTAACCTACAACGCCTTGATCGGAGCCTGTGCGCGTAACGATGAGCTGGAGAAGGCTATCAATTTAATGGATAGAATGCGGCAGGAAGGTTTCCAGTCTGATTTTGTTAATTACAGCTTGATTATTCAGTCGTTGGTTCGGAGTAATAAGATTGATGCAGCTTTGTTGGAGAAGTTGTATGTTGATATGGTGTCGGATGCGGTTGAGCTGGATGGTCAGTTGTTGAATGATATATTGTTAGGGTTTGCGAAAGCGGGGGATGTGGATCGGGCGATGTATTTTTTGGGGGTGATTCAAGGGAGAGGGATGAATCCGAAGACGTCGACGGTTGTTTCGTTGATTTTGAGATTGGGGTGTTCGGGGAGGGCGGAGGAAGCCGAGGCGATTTTTGAAGAGATTAAGGGAGGGGGAGTTGTGCCGAGGACGCGAGCTTATAATGCGGTGTTGAGAAGTTATGTTACGAGTGGGAGTTTAAAGGATGCGGAGTTGGTAGTGATGGAGATGGAAAAGAATGGTGTGTTGCCGGATGAGCATACGTATAGTCTTTTGATAGACGCGTATGGTAATGCGGGAAGGTGGGAGAGTGCGAGGATTGTGTTGAAGGAGATGGAAGCGAAAGGCGTGAAGCCGAATTCGTTTGTTTTTAGCAGGATTTTAGCGTGTTATCGTGACCGAGGCGAGTGGCAGAAGTCGTTTAAAGTGTTGAAGGAGATGCAAAAATGTGGGGTGAAACCGGATAGGCAGTTTTATAATGTGTTGATCGATACGTTTGGGAAGTATAATGTGCTTGATCATGTGATGTTGACGTTCGAGAGGATGAAAAACGAAGGGATTGAACCGGATACGGTTACGTGGAACACGCTTATAGATTGTTATTGTAAAGCAGGGGATCATAAGAATGCACAGAAGCTGTTTGATGAAATGCGTCAAAGAGGATCCGTGCCTTGTACGACTACTTATAATATTATGATCAATTCGTTCGGGGTGCAGGAAAAGTGGGATGAAGTGAAAAACTTATTGGGGAAGATGCAGAGTGAAGGTTTGTTGCCTAATGTTGTTACTTATACTACATTAATTGATGTTTATGGGAAATCGGGAAGGTATAATGATGCGATCGAGTGTTTGGAAGTGATGAAATCGGCTGGTCTGAAGCCGTCAACGACCATGTATAATGCCTTGATTAATGCCTATGCACAAAGGGTAAGTTAAGCGTATAAGTTTGACTTTTTAGTCAATATTTTAAGTTTCCTTGATTAATATTTTTGTTTTTAATTATTGAACAGGGTTTATCAAATCAAGCAGCTAATACATTTAAGATGATGAGCAATGATGGTCTGAAACCAAGTCAGTTAGCTCTCAATGCGTTAATTAACGCGTTTAGTGAGGATAGAAGAGACGTTGAAGCCTTTGCGGTTTTACAGTATATGAAGGAGAATGTAAGTATTCTATCCTTTTTTTCAATTATGATTGTGAATATCAATAATAATCTTCTTTTTTTTGGAGTAAATTGATGGGCAAATGACGGAAATACCCTATGGACTTCTGCTGAATCTGCAGTTTTGCACCTTAGTCGTACGCAATATTTTTACATGATTATGTCTCTAAACATATAAAAACTAAACGACAAGGTTGTTTGGTAATTTTTATAGAAGTAATCATGCAAACAAGAATCTATTTGTTGAGTTTTTATAAGTTAGGGATTCAATCATGTAAAAGCTATTATGTGGTAATTTAAGGATTCAATCATATAAAAAATAAACGACAAGGTTGAGTTTTTATAGGTTTTTGTTTTCTAACATTTACTCTAAAATGATTTATACATAAAAACATGACCCAAATCAACACGTATAGGGGTCAAAATTGTCAACTATTTGCTAATAATATCGCTGTCACTATTTCCATATACAGGGTTTGAAACCAGATGTTGTTACATACACTACACTTATGAAAGCTTTAATTCGTGTGGAAAAATTAAGTGAGGTATGAAATCTTCAATTTTACTTGCATTCTTTACACACGTAAAACAGACACAAATGGTGTACAGGGCACAATTTTAAACAATGAAATGGTGCAAATTTTCAGGTTCCACGTGTATATGAGGAAATGGTAAAATCGGGGTGCAGTCCAGATGGTAAAGCCAGGGCTACATTAAGGTCTGCTTTGAGATTCATGAGACGGACGTTAGAATAATCATTATTATCATTATACTACTCAAAAGGAATCAGTTATTGTTATGGCTGTTACCCGCCGCAAGTGGCAGGCTTAACCACCGGTATCAAAACTCAACAAACACACATGAGGTCAGTTTCTTGCTTAACCATATATTACACCTTTTTGGATCATGACCATTTAAATGTTTGAAACCTTGGTTTCTGTTGTTTTGTTTGTGATTAAAGGTAAAATGAATTCGAAGCAAGCTAGTGATTCGATGAAACGATACAAATGATCAAAAAAGATTCTTGCCTAGAGAAACCATAATGCATACAAAGTTTTATTATTGTCGTATTTTTTCCGCACATATCTTGTTTTCGTATAATCATGCAAATTCACCATGGACTTGAAAACTGTAGTTAAAATGAGTACTATAAGCCTTAAATGTATATTCCATGTCACATGTGGATTTACTGTGTGATGAAATTTTGTGTATAAAAATTGTATCTTTATTTGGAGTTGATAAATAGTTGTCCTTTGTTGGAAGATGCGTAACTAATGTTCAAGTTAATATATTTAAATAATTAATTTGGCATTTATAGTTTGCCACATCTAAGTCAGTAAGTAGAGTTTTAGAAAAGCTGAAGTTTTACATACATCTCATTTACTAAACAAGCCTGAGCTTAAGAACTTTGCATACATAGACCTTTTAGGCTTGTGCTCAACCTCGAGCCCAACTTAGCATGGGTTACACCCCGGTGCAAACCAGCCACTTTCACCAGTTCATTACATTTCTAGAGGACTCGGATCAAACGATGCAACTTCAAGGAACTCCGGATCATGTTTCAATACATGCATCTCTTCTTCATCCGGGCTAACCCATGCTTCTATTCCATCGTCATCTTGTGTGTCATTCAAAACCACAAGGTTCATAAAAACTGGACTACCCTCAAAAACGCTACTGCACACCCATATCGGCTTTCCCCACCCAAAATCGGCCCGACTCGTAAACCCGATATGATTCACACAATCTTGAATGCATCATGCACTTTCTCACAAAATCATGCAACGGGGCTCATGAGCCTGTAAAACATTTTGCATTTGCGATAAAGATCAAGTTACCAATCAAGTTTTCCGATAAAGTCGACGTTAAATGTTTTCTAAGGTTAACCACATGGCTTAACAAAGATGGCTTCAACGAACCAGTCTTTTCTTCAAATGCAGCCATGGCACACTTCCACAGCAAGCCCGACACCACTCAACACGGGTCGGGTTGTTTAACCCGTTTTTGCCGGCCTTTGACTTCAAAATGGCAAATTTTGTTGAATCAAAAACAAATCTTCTTGTTTTACACTTACCCTTCTTGAACAAAGATCTCCACATGACCGTTGATGAATCTTTGAACCGCAAATCCTTAGCTGGAAACAAAGATGGCGCGCACATGTTCGGATAAACGACTTCTTTTGACCCGTGACTCGACCCGGCCCATGATTTTACAAATGTGCTCAAGGCTCGACCATCAAGAATCTTGTGTGAAATGCACTGACTAACAGCAAGCCCACAACATTCAGAAATGGTGACCTGAACATTACTCACACAACTTCCTTCGCCAGATACATTGAAACGAGGCTCACATGGGAGGAAATGGTTTAACAAGATAAAGATCAGGACAGTTCAAAGAACTCATCAAGCTGAGTATTGACTCGAGCCACTGCAAAATAGGCACCAACATCGTTACAATCGATTAAAAGATCGGATTTTGTTGTTCCGGCTAATGGGTAGAAGCGAGTTAGTGTTTTGAAATGATTTCAGTAGTTGTCATTTTGGGGTGTGGTATTTTTGCCTCCCTTTGATTAAACACTGGGTTTCAGTCCTTAGAAATTAGCAATTGTAACATTCTACATAAACTGAGTCATCTTTCTGAGTTTTTTTTTAGAATGTGACATGCAATTGGATCATGTATTCACATGATCTTGAACCAACTTCTGCGAATTCGTTAACGATTGTCAAAACATTATGATTACGAAAAATATTTGAAGGTAAATTAGAGTGTATAAATTGTCGTAATAAAAAAAAATGTTCTAGCTAAGTAGCTAACTAGCTATCATACAAACACCACTAGATGCTTGGGCCAAATTTATTTGGTGGAAAGCTGTTCTTTTAAATTATTTCCGAAATGTTCTAGCTAAGACTACTTTCATTCACAATCTAACAATCACAATCTCATATTATAAAATTAATTTATGTCTCCTCAATCTACATAATTTAATTCACTCCAATCTTTTACACACATTCACAACCCATCCCAACTTAAAAAAGGTATTTTTTTAAAGAAGTCCGTTTTAAATAAAATTTATGTCGGAATGTTCATAATTTTTTTTAAGAAATATCGTGTATTTAATTATCTTTTTAGTTCGAATATTAAAAGTTAATTGAATAATTAAGTTATTGGGGGTTAGTTTGGATTGCAATCTGGGTTTGCTCTACCAACCCAGATTGCCAATCTAGATTGTTTTATTTTCTTTTTCAATTCTTTTTTTAACTTTGGGCCCACCAATCTTATTATGAGATTTTGCCAATGAGAATAGTCTAAGTAGCTATCATACGCATCTTCTCTTCCTTGATTAAATTTGTATTTTCTTGACTTTCCAGAACAGATTTATGGGGTTTGACTTTTTTTTAAATAACTTTGTAGACTTTTAGCTATGTTTTTCTAAATCCGTAATGTTTTGACATTACACGTGCGTGTTCAACATAACTACATAAGTTGTCAAAGTAGATCCGCAATTGTAGAACAATGAGATCCATATAATTGTCACAATTACATGTTTCACAAAAGACATTATCTACAAGAAACTTAACAAGTGATGTAATAATAATAATTATGGGTCTATAAAAAACTGAGCTCTCATAAGTTAAACAGGCCGAGTTTAAACAAACTCGAGTCTCACAAGCTAATTTACTTAACAAGCTCAAATTTGCATACAAAGACCGTTTAGACTTGGTTGAGCCTTGCTACACCCTGGTTCAAACCGGCCCCCTCCATCGGTATATTACATTTGTAGAGGACTCGGATCAACCGATGCAAACTCAAGGAACTCAGGGTCATGTTTCAATACATGCATCTCATCTTCATCCAAAGTTACCCATGCTTCTATTCCTTCTCCATGTTGTGTATCATTCAAAATCACAAAGTTCACAAAAACCGGTCTTCCTTCGACAACACTACCGGTCACCCATATCGGCTTTCCAAACCCAAAATCCACTTCGTAATATCCCATTTTACACCAACTCGTAAACCCGACATAATTCACACTCTCTTTAATACTCTTTAAGCATTCTTCCATCACCTCTACCCCTTTATCCCCTTGCATTTTCTTCACAAACTCCCCGTTGATCTTCGACACACCATTGCGCACTTTCTCAACAAGATCATGCAACGGGGCCCTCGAACCCTCATCACATTCCGCACTCGCGAAAAATATCAAGTTACCAATCGAATTTTCTGATAAAGTCGACGTTAACCGTTTTCGAAGGTTAACCACATGGCTTAACAAAGTTGGCTTCAACAAATCCGTCTTTTCTTCGATTGCAGCCATGAGACACTTCCATAGCAAACCCGAAACAACCTCCACACGGGTCGGGTCTTTTAACCCGTTTTCACCCGCCTTTGTTTTCAAAAGGGCTAATTTTGTTGAATCAAAAACAAATCTTGTTGTTTTGCACTTGCCCATTTTAAATAAAGATCCCCACATGACCATTGATGAATCTTTGAGCCTCAAATCTTTAGCGGGAAATAAAGATGACGCGCGCATGTCCGGATAAATGACTTCTTTCGACCCGTTACTCGACCCGGCCCATGATTTTATAAATGTATTCAAGGCTCCACCATCAAGAATCTTGTGTGAAATGCATAAACTTATAGCAAGCCCACAACACTCAAAAACGGTGACTTGAACATTACTTACACAACTTCCTTCACTAGAACCATTAAAACTAGTCTCACATGGGAGGAGGTGGTTAATAAGATCAAAATCGGGTCGGTTCAAGAACTTATCGAGCCGAATATTGACACGAGCCACCGCAAAATAGGCGCCAACATCGTTACAAGAGATCGGATTTTATTGTTCCGGCTAACGGGTAGAAGCGAGTTAGTGTTTCGGATAAAAAGGTTTTGAGTGATGCTAATCGTTTTTGGATGTCGAGATCGCTTTGATTCGGGTAGTAGAGTATGATGGGTGCATAAGGGGCTGGAATGAGTTGGTCTAAGATGGAAAGATTGTATGATTTGAGGTTTTGTGGTGTTGGAGATGATGGCTTGATGTGTTCCTTAGATATGATTTCAATTGTTGTCATTCTGGAGTGTGTAGAACACACAGAAAAGAAAACAGGCAGGAGTTGTAGGTTCTAAGATCAAGTACGTTGGGATTATTATTAAATAAGTGAAGAAACTTGCTGACACTTGACAAGAACAAAATGTGTTACTTGTTGGACTTTTCTATAAAAATGATTATTGGAACATTAAAGTAATATATATGCTTTGGGTGTTATAATTAATTATTTTAACTGTGTGATATTTTCCATTTCTTTTATCTCTTCTTACTTTCTCTCTTAATTTCATCGTAACAGATTCCTTTGGTCGGGATTGATAAAAAAAAAATTATTTTGTGTGCTCAGATAAAGATATGGTACTGTGTATTCTCATATATATTTATGATATGTAAGAAAATATATATTTTCTTAAGTATCAAAGCTTTATGACAAGTGATATATTATTAATTACGTTAATGTAAAAAATGATACAATTATATTTTTTTTGTGATGGGATAAAAAAGGGGCTTCGATCACAACTCATACAAGATGTCAAGTCCCTTAGAACCTTATCCACTAAAATATGCTACAAGTGCTAAAAAATAGTTAATGTAATTTTTTATTTAATGGCTTATAAAAGTAGTTGTAAACACCCTAACGGAATATACTCAAATAGATCAAATGAAACATCCAACAAGCCGGCTGACATGTTTTATTCTTTTTAAAGGTTTAGTATGTATTTGACTATAAGCTCAAATGAGGTGGTGGCACGTGCACAAAGCACGCGATTGATGAAGCATGCCAAACCACTCTCAAATATAAACACCGACTGCCGATGCACCACCACCATGCGTCCATGCATGACCTCATGCATCAACTTCATAATAATATATTAACTATAGATTGAAGAAACACTAACCAGACCCCGGACAGATTACTGGTAACCTGGGGGTTGGAGAGATGTTTCCCACGAGGGGTTAGACCCTTGGAAGATGGTTCTTCTGATAACCTGCAAAACAGACACCGTGAGCTCGTCACTGAGAAGGGGGGGGTTCCTCCTTGTGACCACCCTCCGGCGTGAGAATCAGACTAGATTGCTCTTTAAATATAAAAGTATATTAAGAGATTGCTAGAGCAGATATCAGGTATATTATGATGATATAGGATAAGATATGATAAGATCGTCATACCATTTGTGGTATTTATAGCCGAAGGTAGGTTTCCAAAGAGGTACGGCCGGCTGCAACAGTGTTCCTGTTCCACCAACAGTAGCCTACGCACGTGCCCTGCTGGTAGTTGGTGGGTAGGTAGCGGCTGATAGCGACCAGGCCTACTGTATACTATTCCTGTTCCACCAACTGACGGCTACGCACGTGGTATGGCAGTAGTTGGTGAGTAGGCAGCGGCTAATAGTGACATACAGTGCAGGAGCATGCTGCTCGCCATACTGTTGTCAATAAGCTGTCGTATCTTTAGTCAGATCTTTTTCCCATACCTCGTCAGGTACAGTACAGAAGATCTTCCTGTATCGTACGGACTGGCTTATTTGGGCGGGAGTATTCCCCCTCCCGCCCTTGTGCGGGATAGTTCCCGGCTTCGCTCATTCCTTCAGGTGACACTGAGTGATTGAGAGCTAAGTGCCTTGTGCGTGTAGCCTTGCTGCGCGGGTGGCCTTCCCTGATGGCTTGTATCCGAGGCTGCGGGAACAGGCGGAGTCCTTCACCATCGGGAGGCATTTCCTGCGGGACCAGCTTGCGTACTGCGCGTAAGGACGTCACGTCTCTGAGCATGGTTGGTCCTGCGGATCCAGTTGGTTTCTGCGCAGACGTCCCTCTTTTAGGTGAGTCTTGCGGGTCCAACTGGGCTTTACTGGGACCTACCTCTTCAAGTCCCCCCAGTCCAATGTTCTTCTCATGAGTGTTTAATAAAGTGAGGTGAACTTTTGGACTTAAGCAGAGGGTTTTGAAAAGGGTTTTTCTAAGGTTTTCCATGGGGATTCTTCCCGCGGAAGTCCTTGTCACTTGCAGAAATGCCCGAGTTTCCTGCTTGGTCTTTGGGTATGATGCGGGCAGGTCTGTAACCTCCTCGCAAGTCAGGAGCGTTGAGTCCCACTTGTGTGGATTCTCCATGAGGTTTTGGTAGTTTTGAACATAGTGATCAATTATGTTAAAACCACCAATTCCATCCTGGAGCTTCAAACAACGTAGTTCTCGACGTTCCCGCTATGCGGGGATGTTATTTCCGTTTCCGCAAGCATTGCCCAGAAGATCCTTCTTGGTTTCAATTCCCAGCGGAGCGCTAGGTATGTGAAGGGTTTTGCCTTAACACTGTACCTGCGCTCGTCTTACGGTTACTTTACTTCCAAGGTATTCCTGGCGTCAATTCCCTGCGGGTGCTAGGTATGTGAAGGGTTTTGCCTTTACACTGTACCCGCACCCGTCTTATGGTTACTTGGTTGCCGAGGTACTTGGCTTCAATTCCCTGCGGGTGCTAGGTATGTGAAGGGTTTTGCCTTAACACTGTACCCGCATCCGTCTTACGGTTACTTGTTCGCCAAGGTTTTCTTGGCTTCAATTCCCTGCGGGTGCTAGGTATGTGAAGGGTTTTGCCTTAACACTGTACCCGCACCCGTCTTACGGTTACTTGTTCGCCAAGGTAAGGGGGTATTTTCCCGCTTACTTTTTAATATTTTTAAATTTTGAATTTTGAAATTCGAAAGGTTGGTGGAAAGATAGGAACAGTCCAAACCTCTGAAACGTCGTGCGACAGTTTCTTCTGACTGTGTCAGGACGTGCAGGAAGTTATGGTGACGTGACATTATATGGTCATTCCAGACGCTTTTTACGGCGCGTGGGCGCGATTTTTCGGGCGCGTGGCCGCGAAATTACTGGCACACGTCCTGTCAACAGCTGTTGCCAGCCTGCTTTTTGCCACGTGTCATAATTTCATTGCACCTTCGATTTCTCTCTCCTCCGCATTAATTTCACCGCATTAATTGCGATTAGTATATTAAGGGGGAGAGGCCTCTTTGTAATCCACACTTTCACCTTTCTTCTTCTTCTTCTTAGTGATTTCCGGCAAATACTCCCCTTTTCAGGCAAGCATTTTCCCGAAATCACTTTCTTCTTTCTGCAAAATGTCTTCTCATGATGCTGAAGCTGTAGCCGACGATAGGAGTACTGCTGGCGAGTGCCAGTGTGCTCTACCTGTCGATCAGTACCAGTACATCGTCAGGAAATTCATGCTTGAGTCTCTTGAGCCTGAGTTTCCTGAATCCCACCAGACTGTGTACGATGCCCCCAGTGGCAAGATCGGGGTATATGCTGCATTCTTTGTTTATGGGAACCTTAGGTTCCCATTGACAAAGTTTGTGTACCGTGTCCTGGAGAGGCACGATGTGCACCTGACCGAGGTGCAGCCGATGGCGATTGCCAAGGTCCGGCACTTCGAGTGGGTGTGCCGGATTCTGGGTATTGAGCCCTACGTGGACCGCCTGATGACCTTCTATACTTGGAGGTGCATCCAGGGGTGGTACACCCTGACAACCCGAATCAAGGGTTTGAAGATTTGCGCGACAGAGCGCAGTCTCCGATCGTGGAAGCGGGAGTTCTTCTACATTTCTGCTCGCGCCGTCCCCATTGCCATGAAGTTTAAAAATGGCCAAGCCATTCCGAGCCACCACGCCACAAACTACCAGGAGGCGGAATGGTTTGCAAAGATATCCCGGGTCCAATCTCCGGTTTTCCTGTTTGCGGAGTCCGGGATGGTGATGCTGGGGATGAGCCGGGTATGGAAGGAGGCGTCTCGGTTTCCCATCCTTCTCGAATACGGTTTGAACTCTATTCCTTATGGTATGTCTTGTCTTTCTTGCTGATATTAGTTTGTCTTCTAACTGTTTCTTTTCTTTCAGAGGGGAATGACTTGGAGTCGCTCCTGTACCCGCGGGAAGCTGACGGTCCAGTGCGGGTGGGCACTCGTGCTTTAGACGAGAATGAGTTGCCCATCCTGGAGCAAACGGCGGATCGGTTTGTGGAGGTCTATCCGCCGGGCCAAGAGATCCTGAGCCACCGGCGGCCAGGTAAGGCGATATTCTATCCTCAACCCCTCAATGCTGTACCTGCTGCTGGATTTCCTTACATCCTGTCTTCTTCTGAGGAATCCGCAGATGGTCCTCCGCTGGTGCGGAAGAAGAAAGCTGCCGGCGGGAAAGGGAAGGAGAAGGTGG
Organism: Bidens hawaiensis; assembly: GCF_021521415.1. NCBI lineage: Eukaryota > Viridiplantae > Streptophyta > Magnoliopsida > Asterales > Asteraceae > Bidens > Bidens hawaiensis. The sequence goes on along the minus strand of NW_027491031.1, from coordinate 313,195 downwards.
CCTCCACAGCTGGTCCGGTGCTTCTATCTGACACCGAGTCAGATAGTGAAGAGGTGGCGGGGAACCCCAGTGGTGAGAAGACCACTGCTCCGGAGGCTACGACTGTTACCTCCGGAGAACCAACGACGACGGTGACCGGCGTCAAGAGACCGGCCCCATCGGGCTTGTCCCCGCCCGTCCGTACGTTCAGGCTCAAGAAAACCCGTAAGTACTAACATCCTTATCTTTGTAGATTTTACTAAATTTATTTAAACACTTATCTTCTTGTGCAGGCGTGGATGTTGACGCATTCCAGGGTGAAGTACCTAGTACCTCTCCGCCGATGACGGTAGGCTTGGTCAGCCTACCTGAGGCGTCGACCCAGGCGCCTGCGCCTGGTCCCGCTGGTTCAGTTGCTCACTCTGAGCCGACTGTTCCAGCCGAGTTTATGCCACCGCCGGCCGTGAGTGCGATTTTTACGGCGTCCTTCACCGAGCCGGCGGTTACGACTGCTGCGGATTCTGCGGCAGCGACTGCGGCGGCTGCCACCATGCCCCCGCCACCGGCACCGACGGCCGGCTCATCAGGTACGCATGGGAGTACTCGCCAATCCTTGCCACCTTCCCATCTGCCTGACCTTTTGGATGGGTTTCCTTTGGGTTCAGGTGATGGGTTCGGCGGCTATCGGCCTGTTATAGACCCTACAGGTGCGTAGGGTTCCTTTGGCCTTTTTTCACTTTTATTTTTATCATCTTTTCCTAACTGCTTTTTTGTTTTTTGCAGTGTCGGATCCAATGAAGTGTATGTTCCGCGATGGAACATACGCCGAGGAACAACCCTTCGTACCCCTGTGGAGTGCGTGGAATGGGCTCGCCACGCTGCTCCCCATGGTGCGTTGGGGGAAGCCATGGCTAGCTACCAGGAGGGTAGGCTAACCAATGAGCTTCGGGTTCTCCAAGCCCGGATGCAGCCGCGCGTCGAGCTGCTTTGTCGTGAAAACGACAAGTTGAAAGCAGCTCGCGCCAAGGACGTATCTCAGGCGCGGGCTCTTCGGGAGGAGAACCAACGGTTGGCCGCAGCTGCTGCGGAGAAGGAGAAGGCCTTCAAGGCCCTCGAGGTTGAAGTTCAAGCGCGACTCGAGGCCCGCTCCAAGGCTGCCCAAGCTGTTAACGAACAGCTTCGGCTGGCTAAGGAGACTGCGAGGAACGCAACTGAGAGGGCCACCAAGGCTGAGGCCGTTGCTGAGCCTTTACGCGTGGAGAACGAGGAGCTCAAGGCCAAATTAGAGGCTCTCCAACGTGCTCATGATGCCTTGGCGATGGAAGATGCCAAGAAGCTCCAAGAGATCCTGGACCAGAGGGGCGTGCTTGACCATACCGAGCGGAAGCTTAAGGGCGTTGAAGAGGCTGCTGCAAAGGTAGTGCAACTTGCCAACCTCAATAAAAGCGAAGCCGAACGCGCCTGCACCCAAGCCCTGGTTGCCAAGGAATGGCTTCTTCGAGAAGCGTTGCCTCAGGTAAGCTTTCATGTCTTTACGCTTTCCTTTGTACATAGAAAAGGTGTTTTGATTTGTATATTTTCTTTTGTAGGTTGTGCATCGTGTCTTCTCAGAGACATCCTACGACGATGCGATGAGCGCAGCCCTCAACGCTTCTCACGAGGATGGGGAACGGGCTGGCTTCCTGCTTGGTCTAGGGTTCGTTGAGAAAGGCTTCCCGCCTTCCAACTTCCCTTTGTACAATGTTGACACTGAAGCCATATATGACCAAGCAGTAAACCAATATGCTGCCTTCCCGCATCCAGTGGTGGAGAAGGTGAACCAAGTAGCTGCTGCTGATGATGGGTTAGCTATCCTTAAAGCTTTCCTCGAACCGGCCCGTTCTTCTGATGGAGCGGGTCCAAGTGGAGGCGGCCCTGAGGCTTGATCCCGAAGATCCCTTCCCATTGCTAGGATAGTCTTGTACGGATGTATTTATTTTTCTTTTCGTAGGCGGGTAGTTACCCGGCCATTCTTGTAATAATTCATTTGTGAAATATAAATCTTTTTGCGTATAAGATTGTTATTTCCTTCTTTGGGTTCCTTGCTTTATAAACTTATGACTTGCATACTTAGTTTAAATTAGCAATTTTCCAAGTGTTTAGAATAAGTTAACCTGTTGAACGTGGTTGATAATGGGTTTAAGTTTTGCTTCCTCTTTCGTGATTGTGCGGGTAGAACCGTCACTTGCACTTAGTAGGATGGCTAAACTTTAACCTTCATCTGACCTGCGTGTAGGTTTTCCTCATCCTTTGAGGATTAGTTAACCTTTGAACGTGGTTAATAGGTGTGAAGTTTTGCTTCCTCTTTCGTGATTGTGCGGGTAGAACCGTCACTTGCACTTAGTAGGATGGCAAAACTTTACCCTTATCTGACCTGCGTGTAGGTTTTCCTCATCCTTTGAGGATAAGTTAACCTTTGAACGTGGTTGATAATAGGTGTGAAGTTTTGCTTCCTCTTTCGTGATTGTGCGGGTAGAACCGTCACTTGCACTTAGTAGGATGGCAAAACTTTACCCTTATCTGACCTGCGTGTAGGTTTTCCTCATCCTTTTTAAGAATTGTTTTGAACCGTTCGACGCGCGGTTGTCAATAGGTTAGTGTTCAGTTTCCTTTAATGATTCATGCGGATAGACCGGCACTTTCATTTAATGGGATAATGAACTCTTCCCTTCAACTGACCTGCGTGAAGGTTTGCCACGTTATTGGGTTCGTGCGGGTAGGACCGCCTTCCCACGCAACGACTTCACGTAATGTGTGCCGTCACCAGTGTTGCATAGTTTAACCGTTCGACGCGCGGTTGTTGATAGGTTTTTATTCAGTTTCCTCGTTATGATTGGTGCGGATAGACCGGAACTTTCATTTTTGGGTGCTGAACTTTTTTCCCCTTCAACTGACCTGCGTGAAGGTTTGTCACGTTATTGGGTTCGTGCGGGTAGGACCGCCTTCCCACGCAATGACTTCACGTAATTATGCGGTGAAAACCGGCATATTAGTGTTCAGAAAAATGTAAAATCATCAGCTTCGATGTTCTTAAAGAGAATCATTTCCATTAGAAGTGGCTCTTGGCCTTTTCTTTACAAATTGGAATTGATTTACATGCAAATTGTGTAAATGAGCTCCCTTCCATGTTGGGATGGGAGTGCCATCGAGCCGATACGCACCTGGTTCGGGATCTCGTTCTTTACGCAGCATGTAGTCTCGACATTGAAGCTGGAACTTTTATTCGTGTTTTCCCCAGCTGAGGTTCTACACGCACCCGCCTGCTCAGCCTTTATTGCGCCACGAGGTGCGCGAGCGTCCCATCTCTGACAAATGCTTCGACCATGTCTTTTACGTCTATGCATTCTTCAGTGTTGTGGCCTTTTGTCTTGTGAAAGTCACAGTATTTGCTCCGATCAGCATCATGACGATGTCGGATTATTGGAGGCTTTGGCCATGGGAGCTCTTCAGTAGCGAATATCTCAGTGACGCTCTTGGTGAGTGGCGTCCATCTGGAGTTCCGGTGCGGATGTACATTATCCCTTCCGCCCAATCGATGTTGCAAGCCGGATGAGGTGTCAAAGTTTACCCTTGACTGCCAAATGCCTAGCTTCCGCTTTTTATTTAATCGGGCGGTGAGGACGTTGTCTTCTCTCGTTTTCTGAGTGTAGAGGTTTGTGCTCTGGGGGAGATCTCTACCCAGTTGCTTTTCCGTTTCCGCGTAGCGTTTTGCTGCTGTCATGATGGCATCCCATGTGGATGGCATGCCATCTTTACCCGTTAGGGTGCGGATGAGCTCTGGGTCATGCGCGCCCTGGATGAAGGCAGCGCGAACAAGATCTTCGCTGATATTGCCCAAACTTAGCTTCTTTGAGTTGAAGCGAGTGATGAAGTTTGGCAGAGATTCATCTTCTTCTCGTATGCATTTGAGGATTGTCCATTGCTCCTCGGTATACTTCCGTTGCTGGCTGAAGTGTTGGCTAAACTTCTGCTGGAAGTCTGCCCAGTCGTAGATGTGGTTGACCGGTAGACGATCAAACCAAGCTCTAGCAGCCCCAACAAGCGTCATTTGGAACATGTAGCACCACGTGGGTTCCGTCCAATTGCTGACGGTTGCCCCCGCTATGAACCTGTTCAAATGATCGTCTGGATCAGATATACCGTCATATGTGCCTATGTTAGGCATTTGTTTGGCACTCCTTGGGGCGATTGCTTCCGCAATGTCCCTTGCAAATTTGGACGTTCCCGCATTTGCTACGTTTGGTCTGAACGTTTTGGAGAAGTCTCGTGGACTTCCACCTGTGTTTTTTGGTTTGAAGGCTTGTCCAAAATGCCTTTTCGGTTGGGATTCCATTTCCTTACGCTTCCCTTTTGCCTTATGGCGAGGGTTCGCGTCGGAGTCGGATTCCTCCGAGTCATCCTCCCAATATTCGAGTTCGTCGGCCTGTTGTACGGAACGCAAGCGTTCGTCCAACTCAGCCTGGAATTCTTTTTGTCGTGCCTCCGCCCATGCCTTAACTTCATCGAGAGTTTGGCGGGGGAGTCTTCGTTTCTCAAGCTGGGTATCAGTGGATCCCAGTAGGCGATCATTTACTGCACTTGCCCCAGCTTGAGTAACTGGGGTAGTGTTCGTAAAATTTACTTCACTTGTCCCGGCTTGGGTAACCGGGGTAGTGTTTGTAAAAACTGTGTTACCGGTATTCACCCCAGTAGCTGGGGTTGTGGTTACCGGAATTTCTCTAACCATCTTTTGTAGAAAGTTTGAAAAAACTGGAGAAAAATAAAGTTCTAGCTTTATGCACGGATGGCGCCAATGAAGAAACACTAACCAGACCCCGGACAGATTACTGGTAACCTGGGGGTTGGAGAGATGTTTCCCACGAGGGGTTAGACCCTTGGAAGATGGTTCTTCTGATAACCTGCAAAACAGACACCGTGAGCTCGTCACTGAGAAGGGGGGGGGGGTTCCTCCTTGTGACCACCCTCCGGCGTGAGAATCAGACTAGATTGCTCTTTAAATATAAAAGTATATTAAGAGATTGCTAGAGCAGATATCAGGTATATTATGATGATGTAGGATAAGATATGATAAGATCGTCATACCATTTGTGGTATTTATAGCCGAAGGTAGGTTTCCAAAGAGGTATGGCCGGCTGCAACAGTGTTCCTGTTCCACCAACAGTAGCCTACGCACGTGCCCTGCTGGTAGTTGGTGGGTAGGTAGCGGCTGATAGCGACCAGGCCTACTGTATACTATTCCTGTTCCACCAACTGACGGCTACGCACGTGGTATGGCAGTAGTTGGTGAGTAGGCAGCGGCTAATAGTGACATACAGTGCAGGAGCATGCTGCTCGCCATACTGTTGTCAATAAGCTGTCGTATCTTTAGTCAGATCTTTTTCCCATACCTCGTCAGGTACAGTACAGAAGATCTTCCTGTATCGTACGGACTGGCTTATTTGGGCGGGAGTATTCCCCCTCCCGCCCTTGTGCGGGATAGTTCCCGGCTTCGCTCATTCCTTCAGGTGACACTGAGTGATTGAGAGCTAAGTGCCTTGTGCGTGTAGCCTTGCTGCGCGGGTGGCCTTCCCTGATGGCTTGTATCCGAGGCTGCGGGAACAGGCGGAGTCCTTCACCATCGGGAGGCATTTCCTGCGGGACCAGCTTGCGTACTGCGCGTAAGGACGTCACGTCTCTGAGCATGGTTGGTCCTGCGGATCCAGTTGGTTTCTGCGCAGACGTCCCTCTTTTAGGTGAGTCTTGCGGGTCCAACTGGGCTTTGCTGGGACCTACCTCTTCACTAAGCATATTAGATGAGTAATTGGTTAGTTAAGAAAATACGATCAAATCCAATTGTGACGATGCTAACGATGCATATAATGGGAGATCTCATCTCACTGTGACGATGTCACTTTTGAAGTGATTTAGTTTGTAGCTAGGAGTATCATAGATCCATACTATATTAATTATCAAAGATGTTTTGAAATATACAAACATGTTCCACATGTGAACAATAAGTTGATACATAAAAATTACGAAGTCGATACTCATAAAAATTTTCTGTCATAAATCATGAAAGAAAAGGTGTGTGATATTTATATTGGAAGGCCTTTTTAATGATACACGATTATAAAGTAGACACGTAAAATAGTTCCATATATTTATAGTGATAATTAATATCAGTAAACATCAACAATCAAATCCAGTAGAATCAGACCCGTAGCTAAACCATATTGGTTGATAATAACTAAAAACTTATGATATAAATATGTCTAATAGATTCTCTTATATTTGTTTAAGAGTCACTTTCAAGTTGCGTACAATTGTTTGTGTTGATGCTAAGATAGATTCTCACAGCCGTAATTTTGTCTGCACTCATGGGTAACGCAATTCAAACACTATAAACAAGATAATCTTTGTATCATTGTTTGGCTCGCTCATTTACTGGATCACTAAAATCAAGCTCATGTTGTTTTATATTATGATTAAAATCAATTGAAAGCCCTAGTTAATATTAAGTTAATTGATATAAATATATACTTTTGATTTTGACATTTTTTTATAGATTTCTTTATATTCAGATAAAAACAATATGAATGACTAGAACCACAAACTTACCTGTTAGTTCATATGTGATCTTATTCATATACATGTTAACATCATCACATTCGTCTGGATTATTTATAGTTAAACAAGTTAAAGTAATATGAATTAAAATGTAATTCTATGAGTCTTGGTACCATTTTACTTCTCTTAAATGCTTTTACAGTATTCACATATGAATGAAATTAATCAATATATATTGACTTTATATTCTTAGGCGGTGCTCATTTCAACCTTTAATGGTGGCACAACTTAAACATTTACATTGGGGGCCGGCAATCTTTAGAAAAAAGTTAACGCTTTTACACATAAAAAACCAACTCTTTCACCAAAATTAAATGCACCCGCTTACTTTTGAAATTCAGTTCCATTTTTGTGGTATGCAAAACCGATGGTGAAGTGGCGATTAGCATTTAAAATTGAATTTTTAAAGTGGAAAATCTATGGTTGAAGGCTCATTCATTCCATAACAATTTCTTCATTCTTATCACAAAACTCAAGAGTTGCAAAACGCTCTCTCCATAGTACAAAGAAAATGGCCTATAAAGACCACCCGTACTGGGTGCGTTATGGGTTGCTTTTTGGAGGATAACGCGGGGTACACCGTCCCCCCTGCGTTTTGAGTTTTTTTTTTGGTAGCGTCTTATCTAAAACGCGAGAAAATGGCACGAAAATTAAAAAATGACCGTTGCATGTTACCATTGGAGAATAAAAAAAAATATTTCTTTATATATTAAACCACCTAATTCCCAATCAAAACTCATCAAATTTATAGAATTCTCTTTCAACTCTACAACTCTATAATTCCTTTACACAAAATTCACTATATATGGATCCTCCATCTATATATAAACAGTTTTTCGGGCCCGACCAACAAGCCGATGACGTGGAGGAGGAACAGGCAGTTACGAGTGCGATTATGCTCGCGACAAAGTATATGAGTTCCGTTACGAGTGCGATTAGCTCTCCACCCCCCGTTTCAAAAAGAGCATATATCGAACGAGATCGTGCTGAAGCCAACAACCGGTTGATGACGGATTACTTCTGCGACTCGCCAAGATACAAAAACCCGAAGACCTTTAGGCGTCGTTTTCGGATGTCTAAAAATTTATTTATGCGCATCACCAATGATTTGGAGCGTGAGTTTGATTACTTTCAGCGAAAGCCTGACGCTCGAGGGACGCTAGGATTCACGGCTATTCAGAAGGTTACGTCAGCCGTACACGTGCTCGCCTACGGAAACACGACCGACATCAACGACGAGTATTTAAAGACGGCCGAAAAAACAACTCGGGACAACTTGGAGTATTTTCGTTACGGTACGTTTTGTTTTTTTTTTAAATAGTTTATCACTTGTTTACTGTGATCATTTATTTTATAAAAGTTTTATAAAATATAGGAATATTTAAACTATATGGACCACATTATCTGAGAGAACCCAACGTTAACGATCTACAACGTCTTTACGAGGCACATACAAGGGTGCATGGTTTCCCGGCATGATAGGGAGTGTAGATTGCATGCATTGGGAATGGGCTAATTGTCCAACTGCATGGCGAGGTCAATTCACACGAGGTGACCAAAATGGACCAACGGTCAGCCTTCAAACGATCGCTTCATACGACCTTTGGATTTGGTCTGCATTCTTTGGTGTTCCTGGTTCCAACAATGACATAACCGTCTTAAAGCAGTCTCCTGTGATGGAGAGTTACATATCTGGGACCGTTCCCGTCGCTTCGTTTTGGGCTAACGATAACTTCTACCATCATGGGTACTATCTGGGTGATGGAATATATCCAGAGTTCGCGATAATCGTTAAAACATTCAGAGACCCGATGGATGAAAAAAGACAATATTTTAAGAAAGTGCAAGAGTCTGCGAGAAAGGATATCGAGAGGTGTTTTGGTGTTCTTCAACAACGATGGCATTATGTTAAAAATCCTTGTCGTCTGTGGTCTTTAGAAAGAATGAGATGTGCTATGTATGCGTGTATCATAATGCATAACATGATCATCGAGGACGAGGGAAGAGCAATATGTCCAACTTTCATACCGGACCCGGATCCACCACAGACTCCGGCAAGTATGGAGCAACGACTCGAAAACTCGGATTCTGTGCGGTCAAGAGAGATACATAACGCACTAAAGGAGGATTTGGTCCAACATCTTTGGATGTATCGGCCTCTGCCTGGTGAAAACGATGATCAAAACGAGGGCAACAATGAAGACGACGACCATGGTGAAGACGATGAAAACGACGAGGACGACGAGGGCGAAGACGATGACGATGACAACAACGACGAATAGTTTTTTTTTATTTTCATGTAATATTTATTTAATAAAATATTATCGTTATTTGATTATTCTTATTAAAAATTAAAAAAAAAAGTGTAAAAGTGACTAGGCGCCACGTGGCGCATAATGCATGGAGGTGGAGAGTTATGACTACAACCTGTTTTTATAAAAAAACATAACTCTGACTGGACGTGACGTGATGCATAATGCATGGATGTGAAGAGTTATGACTACACATGATATAATATGTATTTCTAGTTTTACTATTAAATTACACCTTTTTGATAATCACGAGACTTGAAAGTTAAACCCATATCTTTTGAAAAGACAAACCAAACACTATTTTATTACATGTTTTTATAAGACTCAATTATCATGGAAACAAGAGGACACAATGGTCAAAAGGATATAAAGCTTTGCTTCTTTTTTTTGTATGGTTTATTTTTCTTCCACATGGTTTTGAATTTTCGGCCACTTGGACTTGATGGTTAACTACTTTTATTTTCTTTGACTAATATTTTCCACCATATATTTTGTTAAATTTTATAATTTTTTGTTATATTTGTAAATGATAAAATCTCCTATCATATGAAAATCTTTTAACTTAACTTTAATACTATTGTGTTCTTCATTACAAGATTGCATCCTTAAACTCATAAAATCTCAACGAATAAATCATCGTTTTATGCGGTAATAGATACAAGAATTCTTGGTAGAGGCAAAATACGGGGCGGGTAATATGATGTCGTTATGTATAACTTAAAAACATTGTTTGGTAAATATGATACAAATATGCTATCTTATAATTCTCTACGTGTTCTCACTAAAATCAGATAATTAAGAGTTGAAAGGAACAATTATAGGTTGGGATTTTGGAAATTATATAAGACAGATTTTAACTTGAAGATGACACCATTTTAAAAAAACATTTCCATAGGTCCTAACAAATAAATAATTAACGTATTTAAATAATTGTTTATACCTATAGGTAAATTATTACACACAAAAAATTTAATAAAAAAATAATTATATAATTTTGGTGAAATGTCACAAAATAGTAACAAAATTTCAAAAATGTTTCAATTAAGTCATGCATTTTGTGTCCAAACTGAATCACTAAACATTCAAATAGAGCCATCATCGGAATATTTTTGCGTTAAGAATGAAATGGACGAGAAAATATTGGGGTCTTGATTTCCAATATACATGATTATGTTTAAAAAAACACATGTTAATAATATGAAAAAAAATACCTAAAATCCACATCATCAGTCCACATCAACATAAAAAATTTGCTAACTGAACCCAAAAAGAAAAAATACTAAAATTTTGTTAAAATCTATAACTTAAATAAAACATAAAAGTTGAATGACTTAATTAAAACACGTTTAAAACTTAAGTGAAATAATTAAAATTATTCTAAAACTTTGTTACCATTATTCAAATAAATGCCTCTATGGCAGATGGCTCTATGTTAGATAACTGGGCTTAAAACTGTTCAAAATACTTATTTCATTTGAATGATTCCCTTTGTTGGGTAATTGGGCTTAAAACTATTACACAACACATTATTAGTTCAAGTTGATTCAAGCTCAACTTGGAAAGCACCAACTAATCATGACAGTCCATCATGCACATGGTATAATAAACAGTTAAGTATAGTATCCGTTAATTTATCAAGATCGAACTTAAAGTGAAGGTCGGGTCAAGCTCGTTCCCTGTTCGAGTTCCTATGGTCAATTCAGCACAGATATTTCCTTGATTAGTTGATATAGAACAAGTGGCTACACTACTACCTAGATTATTCAATTCATCAGTTGTTCTAAGTAACCACAAAAATATCACAAGATGCTTAAGCCAAATTGCTTTGGGATGTGCCAATTTGTTTTAGGTAAAAACTAAGTCACATATTTACACTATTCAAAACAAAATTAGGCGGGCTAACACAAAGTGTACCTACAAGGATTCTAGGGCCACTTGGCCAAACCCAATATAAGTACTGTTTAACATGTACACGACCCATTCGGCTCATTTCAAAAACATTAATCTTAACCCATTTATCTAAACATGTCAAATGGTATGACAAATGAGATGACAGGTAATAATCAAGTTGTGAACATGTTAATCATGTTGGTGGGTTGCAAAAGAATGGGTTAAAGAGGTGATGATCGTCGTTTGAGTCAATCAAAAACCTAATTATTCTAAATAGATAGAGCAAGTAGGGTATCGTATCACAAGGAGTATGTGGTCATTGCAATTCGTGTAACAGATTTAATATTATGAAGTAAATGGTTTTAGTGCTGATCACACAGCAATAGTTTAAATTAAGAGAACTAAGCAACAAACGTAGAAGCGAGTTGTAAACAGTTAACAAAGCAAATCACACCCCGGAATTCAAGTAAGCAACCAAACAGTATCTCATGCAACCTAACAGATTTATTATTAACGATTAACTAAAAACTGGTCAACCAGACAAAACCTTAGACGTCAACAATTACTTTACACACGGCACTGGTTATCAAACAGTCCTTGCCAGTGTGACTCAGTTAAGGGTAATTGTACGTTTTATCGTATTCAATCTAACCAAACAGTTATATGACTAATTATCTAGCAACTGGTAACAGATCGTTCAGGCCAACGTAAACCTAAACCGACCGAACACACAGAAATACTAAACATCAATAATCATATATCAATCATCAATAATCAAAACATAAGTATTCTTAATCACAAGAGAAAAACTGTAAAGAGTTACAAACTATACATCCCGGGTGCGATTCTAGGAGATTAGCCGAGCCTAGACATCATTGAATCTTCGATATGGATGATAGAAATCATATGTAGGATCTTCACACGAGCTAGGATGGTAGAAATCGCCTTTAGGACTGCTGGAAATCGCCTCTTGGTTGTAAGAATGGAGTTAGGGTTTTCTTTTGATGAAAAATAAGTTATAAACTCAAAATTCCGTCTGCACACGCGGCGGGGCCTTCTTAAGGGTCGATCGCGTACCGCGACCTAAGAAAACCTCATATTTGGATTCCTCTCGTCGAGAAACCCAAAAATTCATATATTATGGCTCCCGTAACTCATTTTCTAGCTCAGGATATGCTCGTTTTACTTCAAGGTCGCATTTTGTCAATCCATCTTGTTCAGTTTTAGCATTGGCTTATGATTTCTCATCCATACTCTTCCCGAATCCTTGTAATACTTCCAAAGACATTAAATCATACTTCAGTCTTCCCGAGATATCATTCCATGCTCGTACAGGTCTCGCATTTAGCATCTTTAACGATCAATTACCTGAAATACAAAAGCACGTATGAAGTACCAAAGTTCTAACAATATAATCAATAAAACTACATAATTAATACATTAATATATATACAAAATACCCGACCATCTCATCCCCACACCTATCTTTTGCTTGCCCTCAAGCAAAACTCTAAAGTAAACACTAACTTCCATCATAGGTATGTGAATTATCGCCATTAATACTAGTAAGGTTTAAGGTCATACCCAGTTTCCCAGACTGAAACTTTCTAGATTGACATCCCACAAAAACGATTAAGTGCTATAATAAAAACAATAGAGCCGTCCAAACGAGTGTACTTTGTTTCCGGTTAAAGCATACATGTTCATACCCCTCACACTATCAACACTCCTCTCGGTTTAATATCTGGACTAGCAAAAGATGTGCCAGTATATGTCTCTGCTCTCAAATACCAAATATGAGTCACAACTTAATAAGCTTGCAGGCCAGTCTTATCTCCATCCATTACCCACCGGTTGCATAAAGACTCGGACTAAGGTTTTGCTGGGGCTTAGGTTGGGTGCGGAATAGGCATATTTAGTGACTAAGGTGGATGTAACCCAGTTTACAAATATACAAACAACTAATCACAAATAAACAGATTGCTAATTACATAACTGAATAAGAACTGACTTTCTGAAGCAATACACTGAAGCAACTGATAGACAATACACTGAAGCAAATAATTATATAACTCTGACAAACACATATTTACAACTCAACCGAGACATACATACATTGTGTACTATGCTCAACAACTGACTATATACAACTCGATAACGAACTGGATTTCATCACACAGGGTTAAAATAAAGTGAAGGCCAAGGCTGAAATGGTGTGTAATGTCTGGTTTAGCAAATAAACAGGAATTAGGTCCAAACGGGCTCTTAGGGGGATATTGTCGGGTAAGGAAATTTATTTAGTGGAGGAAAAGTGTATGTAAAGGTTTTCTAAAATCCTAATCTCCATACAGGTGGTGGTATTAAGATCTCGATAAGCATGTGACAAGCAAGTTCTAACTCTGTAAAACATACCGGTTTCCCTTAAACAATGGTGTAAGACATGTTTTATATCTATTATATAATATTTGTATTAAGTATAGGGGGCCATCTCACAATATGTCTGGAATAATGGACTGCCGATATGAAACATGTATACCCGTCCCCTTGACTCGTTATCCCCGCCTAAACGACCCCATTTTCAACTTCTCTTTTTGAAAACATTCGTGAGTAAAACTATCGAGAAGCTGAAAAACCAACCATGACCAGAAACCTATAACTTGGCATTAATGACAATATGTTACGAGACGATTCGGCTTACTAGGTTTATTTGTAACTGTAATTGTATTTGCTTTCGTTTTGTATTTGTATTTATCTCATTGTTAAGCATCATGTTATTATGCTTATTAAAGCAATAAAAACAAAAATAAATTATACTTAGTTATGCACACATATGTGGTGTTCATGAATTACTCTACTCGATATGAATTCGTTAAATGTTTAAATCAAACTAAGGTTAACGAGGATGAGGCCGAACTCAAGTATACATTGAATTTCATTTCAAAAAACAAGTTATGTCGAAAATTTACTTCTAAATATAAATTAAATCCTTATATGGTTCTTCACATTTTTATGATACTGAAAATTTGCACACACAAATTATATGCTTGTGCGTATTTGTAGTTGTGGCAAATGAAAAAAGAAAAGAAAAAAAAAAGCTATACGTTGGTTTGTAAGACAAGGCAAATACGTTGGTTTGCAGCAGTTTAGCTTAAATTTGTGTTTTCAGTTATATGTTATGGTTGATTTAGTGTTTTTGATCTGTTTGAGTAACTTCATTGCTGCTGTGCTTACACACTGTTTTGAAAGGTTTGATATTATCATTCTTTTAATTGATTCTGTGAGAAAATTTACATTATAGTATTTTGGCCTGTTAGTAAGTTTACCATCAATATGTAATGAAATGCTATTGTAGTTTTTTAAAGTTATACTGCTTTCTATTGATTTTGTGATGAATATTACAGTATGTGTTTGTTTTTATTTTGTAGCTGGTCTAGCTGTATTTAAATATCTATTTAATTGTTTCTGTTCAGTTTATTTTCAAAAGTTTCATGCTGTTTCAGTTTATTATTTTTTTATTAAATTAATTTATATTTTTTGATTTCAATATTTGGCAATTGATTTTGAATTAATGGAGTTTGTGGTCTGTTTGGAAGGCCTTGGAGCAAACTTGAGTTAGACTTTAAGAACTCGGGTTTCTTTGAAACAATCTTCTGGACAACGGGGCAAGATTAGTAGTGAAAGGGGCCACAAATATTGAAATTGCTTTTGTACTTGTAAGATTGTAGCTGGTATTATTGCGAAAGTTCGGTAATGATTTAAAACCACATGAAGAAAAGCTCCCCCTTTAATTACAAGTATTTAATATGATCAAATTTAGGTGGTGATTACTAGTTCACATGGATGTTTTGTACTAGTGAGGTCACCTAGTTGCTTTCAGAACAATAATGTATACTCGGTACTTAGGGTAGTTTTATAATTCATATTATGCACATTGTTTACAAGTGGTAACTGATGCAAAAGTGAGCTTAGACACTAGATAAATGTATATATGAGTTTTAGGTTCTATTATAAGACCATCAACGATGGATATATAAACAAATGTGATGTTTGTTATGGCCGATCATCGCATTGCACATTCTTGATGAACTTACAGGTGTTTCTCCGTATCATGGATTTTTGGGCTACCGAATTACATTAAGTTATTAAAATGTAAAAGGAACCAAAGATAAAGTTATAGATGTATAATTGTTGTATGGACTAACACATTGCAAAGTTTGCTTATAGAAATTTGTGACTTTCGCCTACGTAAATCCTACAAATCTTTTTAATAACAAACTAACATGGTTCTAATCTAACACTTCTATCAATCGTAAATACTTGCACTTTGCATGATTTGAACCCTCCTCCACATGTAGAATAGAGGGAGACATTTTACCACTTCTATGTCCATCGAGGGCACGTAAATCCTCTAATAAACTTCTTTTTTGACACTCTTAACAAATTGCATTAACAAAACGGCAGAGCCCAGTTGGACCCAGCAGAGCCCAGTTGGACCCGCAAGACTCACCTTGAATAGGGACGTCTGCGCAATGACCAACTGCTCCAGCAGGACCCACCATGCTCAGAGAACCTTACGCGCAGTACGCCAGCTGTACCCGCAGGGAAAGCCTCCCAATGGCGAAGTACCCCGCCTGTTCCCGCAGCTGCGGATACAAGCCATCAGGGAAGGCTACCCGCACTAACAGCAAGGCTACACGCACAAGGCATTCGCTACTTCAGTAGTCACATGAAGGAATGAGCAAGGCGGGAATACTCCCGCCTAAATGAGCCAGTCCGTATGCTTCTGGAAGGTCTTTCGTACTATACCTACTAAGGTATGGGCGGAACAGACAATTTGACCAGAGCAGCCCATGAACCAATCACAGGGTGACAGCTCACCGACAACAATACGAGGAGGAGCATCCTCTAGTACTGTTTGTCACTATTAGCCGCTGCCTACTCACCAACCCTTACGATGGGACGTGCGCAGCCTACAGTTGGTGGAACAGTGCGTAGCCGGCAGTAAAGGAACAGTATACAGCCGACCTTTACTGTTGGCCGTAGCCTATCCACCAACCAGCATGGCATGTGCGTAGTCCACTGTTGGTAGAACATGAATACTATTCAGCCGGCTGTACCTTCTAGGAAACCTACCTTCGGCTATAAATACTCCAACACCTTGGAATGGTAAGGACATGATCTGATATCTCAATCTCTGATTCTCACGCCGGAGGGTGGTCACAAGGAGGAACCCCCCCCCCTTCTCAGTGACGAGCTTACGGTGTCTGTTTTGCAGGTCCCCTGAAGAACAACCTTCTCTGCTGGACCTCATCCTCGTGGGAAACATTACTTAACCCCCAGATTATCTAGAATCTGCCCGTGGGTTCACTTAGTGTTTCTTCATTGGCGCCATCCGTGCATAAAAGCTAGAACTAATTTAGTTTTTTCAAAATTTCTGAAGAAATGGTTAACGTTACTCCGGTCCCAAGGCCAGTAACCGACCAAGAAACCCCGGTAACCACAACCCCAGCAACTGGGGGGAACACCGGCGGTTATACAAATCTTACGAACACTACCCCGACTACCCAAGCCGGGGCAAGTGCAGTAAATATTCCACTGGGGTTCACTGATGCCCAGTTGGAAAAACGAACGAGGGCCCCTCGCCAAACACTAGATCAAGTGAAGGCGTGGGCCGAAGCACGTCAGAGAGAGTTCCAAGCTGAATTGGATGAACGCTTGCGTTCAGTTCAACAGGCTGACGAATTCGGCAGTACTCGCCAACATCTCAATATGAACAGCGAGTGCGAGTACTCAGACGAGGAGAGAGAAGAATCCGATACCGACGCAAACCCTCGCCATAAGGCGAAAGGGAAGCGTAAGGAAACGGACTTCCAGCCGAAAAGGAATTTTGGGGAAGCTTTTAAACCAACGAATGCGGAGAGAAACCCGCGTGACTTCTCCAAAACCTTTAGGCCAACTGCTACAAATGCAGGAAAGTCAAAGTTCGCAAGGGACATTGCGGAAGCAATCGCCCCGAGAAGTGCCAAACAAATGTCCAACATTGGCACTTATGATGGTCTATCCGACCCAGACGACCACTTGAACAGATTCATTGCGGGGGCAACCGTCAGTAACTGGACGGAACCCACGTGGTGTTATATGTTCCAGATGACTCTGGTTGGAGCGGCCAGGGCATGGTTCGATCGTTTACCGGTCCACCACATATATGACTGGGCGGACTTTCAGAACAAGTTCAGCCAGCACTTCAGCCAACAGAGGAAATATACTGAAGAACAGTGGACGATCCTCAACTGCGTTAGAGAGGAGGATGAATCTTTACTAGACTTCATCACCCGCTTCAACTCCAAAAAGCTAAGTCTCGGCAACATAAGTGAAGATCTTGTTCGCGCCGCTTTCATCCAAGGCGCCGAATACCCAGAGCTTATCCGCACATTGACGGGTAAGGATGGCATGCCATCAACATGGGATGCCATCATGACGGCGGCCAAGCGCTTTGCCGAGACGGAGAAGCAACTGGGAAGGGATCTTCCCCAGAGTACACACCTCTACACGCAGAGGACAAGAGAGAACAATGTTCGGATCGCCCGGCAGAACAAAAAGAGGAAGCTAGGTATCTGACAGTCAAGGGTAAACTTTGACACCTCATCCAGCTCTCACCCTCTTGTTGGCGGAAGAAATCACACACACCCTTCAAGCCAAAAGCACCGGTGGACGCCACTCACCAAAAGCGTCACGGAGATATTTGCCACTGAAAAGCTACCGTGGCCAAAAGCTCCAATGATCCGGCAGCGACCTAATGCGGATCAGAGCAAATCCTGTGACTTCCACGGGACAAAAGGTCATGGTACGGAAGAGTGTACATCCTTGAAGGATATTGTTGAAGCATTCGTCAAGGATGGAAGACTGGCACACCTGGTGGCATCAATCAAGAAGGGAGGACGGAACGACAACCGGTACCGAGGCAACGGACGAAAGCCTGTTGACATCAGCATCAACATGGTTCATGGTAATATCAGAGGAAGAAAAAGGCGAACGATAGAACCATGTGCGTGGAAGGAAGCTGAGGTGCGCTTCCCGCGAGTGCCAGGAGGACCCAGCAAAGAAGGCCCTATCGTCATCAAAAGCCAGCTGGGGCACTACATCACCTCCCGCACTCTTGCTGACAACGGCGCCTCGTCAACGGTGATGTACAGGCAGTTCTTCGACAAGCTAGATGACGAAGACAAGGAACGCCTGGAAACGATCTGCGCCTCGATAGAAGGGTTTGATGGCAGCACAAACACCCCCCTGGGTATCCTATCTTTCCTCGTCACTCTTACGGATGGGAAACACTCCCGCACAGAAGATGTGGACTTTGTCGTGATGAGGAAGCCACACCACACATACGACATTCTCTTCGGGAGAGACGGGATGGCAAGATTCAACGCCGTGGTATCCTCAGTCCACGGCATGATGGGATGGCCAACAGCTGAGGGTGTAGCGATGATCACCGGCATTCCCCAGGTATGCATCGCATCTGTCTCATCTAAACCCAAACCAAAGATGGCTAAACCAACCATCACCGAACCAGAAAGATGGGCCTTCAACGGCAAGTACCCGGACCAGGCCGTCTCCATTGGCCCAACAATTGTTGATCCCACACGCACCTTACTCAAGCGCTTATTACAAAAGAACGCTGACATCTTCGCGTGGACACCAGCTGACATGACTGGTGTACCCCGAAGTAAGGCAGAGCATAAGCTCAAATGCGATCCGGCTGTTACGCCGATCGTACAAAAGCGCAGAGTAATGGGGCCAGAACAAACTAACGCGAGTAGAACCCAAGTCAAGGAACTCCTTGACGCAGGCATCGTACGCGTTAGTAGATATCAAACTTGGGTTGCAAATCCCGTTATGGTACCGAAGAATAACAAACAATGGCGCATGTGCATAGATTTCAAAGACTTGAACAAAGCATGCCCCAAAGATTGTTATCCGTTACCTGAAATTGATCTTAAGGTGGACTCGTTGGCACCATTCCGCCTTAAATGCTTCCTGGACGCGTATAAGGGGTACCATCAAATCCACATGGCCGTTGATGATCTGGACAAAACCGCTTTTCGGACGCCCGATGGCACATTTTGTTACTAAATGATGCCATTCGGACTTAAGAATGCCGGGTCCACATACCAACGCCTGATGGACAGCCAGTTTCATGCCCAAATTGGGAGGAACTTGGAAGTCTACATGGATGACTTGGTCATCAAAAGCCCTGACCCAGAAGCGATGTTGAAAGACATCGAAGAAACTTTCAACACGCTCAGGAAGATAAACATGAAGCTCAACCCGAGCAAGTGTGCCTTTGGAATGGAAGAAGGGAAGTTCTTGGGGGTCATCGTCACTAAAGATGGCTTCAGAGCGAACCCTGAAAAGGTCGAAGCCATTATCAAAATGGAATCACCTACTACCATTAAACAGGCTCAGACACTGAATGGACGACTAGTGGCACTTAATCGCTTTTTGGCAAACCACGCGGATAAGTCGTTTCCCTTCGTGTCAACATTGAGAAACTGTTTAAAGAAAACGCACTTCCGCTGGACACCAGAAGCGGAAGCAGCTTTTCAGGAGATTCGGTCACGCTTGATCGAACTCCCAACGCTGACAGCACCAAAAGCGGGAGAGGAGTTAATCCTATACCTTTCCGCAACTGATAGAGCAACCGGGGCAGTCCTGCTAGTAGAACGAAAAGGCATCCAGATGCCAATCTATTATGTCAGCCGTATCCAAACAGACGTAGAAACCCGGTACTCTACCCTCGAAAAATTAGTCTTAGCACTTATACACGCTTCACGCAGGCTAAGACGATATTTCCAGGGTCACCCAATCACCATTCTCTCCAACTTCAAACTTGCAAACGTTCTAGGCAAACCCGAGTTATCGGGACGCCTAGCCAAATGGGCAATTGAGTTGGGGGAATACGCGATAAAGTATAAGCCAAGACCAGCCATAAAAGGCCAAGTTCTGGCCGACTTTATTGCAGAAGTGCCTGTATCGCGGGAAAAAGAGTGCCAGGAAGAGGCTCAACCCTCTCCAGCACAAGACATCAATGATGTCTGGCGACTCTACACTGATGGAGCAGCCAGTAACGAGGGTTCAGGCGCAGGGCTGAAACTAACCAACCCAGCGGGCCAAGAATACACTTACGCTATTCGACTGGATTTTCCAAGTACGAATAACGAAGCCGAGTATGAGGCATTCTTGGCTGGGCTGAGAATTGCGCGTAAGATGGGAGTGAAAAACTTGGAAGCCCACGTGGATTCCATGTTAGTAGCCAATCAAATCAACGGGACGTACACAGCCGTGAACGACACAATGGCCCTGTACCTCGCACAAGCAAAATCCCTTATGCGCGATTTCAACGACTGCAAAGTCATACACGTCAAGCGAAGTGAAAACAAATCTGCGGATGCGTTAAGCAAGCTTGCATCATTAGCCTTCACCCACTTAGGAAAGGATATCCGCATAGAACTCATCGAGACACCTTCGGTCCCGCACAAGGAAATTTGTGTCATCCAAACCGGCACGGAAACGTGGATGACACCAATAATAAAATACCTTGCGGCAGGTACACTACCAGAGTCAAAAACACAGGCAAGAAAACTACGCTGTAAAGCACTGAATTATCAATTCATCGATGACATCCTTTACAGACGTAACTTTCTTGGCCCACTCTTAAGATGCGTGGACAACCAAGATGCTGACTACCTTCTGAGGGAAGTACACGAAGGCATCTGTGGAGTACACGCAGGTCCCCGCGCTGTTGTAGCTAAGCTAAACAACGCGGGATACTTTTGGCCGGGGATGCATACGGATGCGCTGGCATACATCAAAAAATGCAGGTCTTGCCAGCTTTACGCACCCAACACGCACCGCCCGAAGAATGAACTTGTTCCAGTCACTTCTTCATGGCCATTTCAGAAGTGGGCCATCGATGTGACAGGCCCATTTCCTACAGCAGCAGGAAATGTTCAGTTCCTAGTGGTAGCCATCGACTACTTCACCAAGTGGATAGAAGCAAAACCTTTAGCCCAAACAACCGCGAAACATATCAAAAAATTTATTTGAGAATTTATTATTTGTCGTTTTGGACTTCCACAGAATTTGGTTAGCGACAACGGCACCAACTTTGCTGACAAGAAGCTACAACAGTGGCTGAAAGAACTTCAAATCACCCACACCTTTACCTCAGTGGCACACCCGCAAGGTAATGGTGAGGTGGAAAGAGCAAATAAGAGCATCGTCGAAGGCATAAAGAAAAGACTCTTGGAACACAGATCCGGCTGGGTGGACGAGCTTCCGCACGTCCTTTGGGCAAACAGAACGCTGAAGAAGGCCAGTACGGGAGAAACCCCGTTCAGTCTCACTTATGGCACTGAAGCCATGGTCCCGGTCGGAATTGGTTTACCCTCACCAAGGGTCTTGATTCAGCCAGGAGACAATGATGCGGAAAGACGGTTGGACCTTATGCTAACCGAGGAACGCAGAGACTTAGCCGCAGTGCGTGAAGAGAACTACAAGCGACAAATGCAAAAGTACTACAACACGCGGGTAAAACTCTGCAACTTCAATGTAGGAGACTACATACTGCGTAACAACGAGGCTTCGAACCAAGAACGCCCAGGAAAGCTGGCCCCGGTGTGGGAAGGGCCATACATTATCAAAGAAGTCCTGGGAAAGGGCGCATACCGGCTCGAAAGGCTCGATGGCACTCCCATCCCAAGAACATGGAATGGAGCTCAATTACGCAAATGTTATATGTAGATCAATTCCAAACTTGTAAAGAAAAGACCTAGAGCCAATTCTAATGGAAATGATTCTCCTTTCACAATGTGTTGATAGCCTTACCTTTATACTTATGAACTTCCCACACTGGTGCCGGTATTCACCGCATAAATGGGGGAAGAAGTAAGTCGTTACGTGTGGAAGGCGGCAAAACCCGCATAAACACAACGCTAAAAATAAGGAAAACCTACACGCAGGTCAGATGTAAGTAAAGTTTAGCCATCCTTGTAAGTGTAAGTGACGGTCTTACCCGCACAATCACGAACAAGGAAGCAAAACTTCAACCTATCATCTACCACGTTCAAAGGTTAACTTATTCTGAACACTTAGAAAATTTCAAAGGAAAAGATGAGGAAAACTTCCACGCAGGTCAGATATAAGTAAAGTTAAGCCATCCTACTAAGTGTAAGTGACGGTCATACCCGCACAATCATGAAAGAGGAAACGAAACAAACTTATAATTTACCACGTTAAAAAGTTAACTTATCTAAGTACTAAAGAAATTACTAAGTTAGATCAAAACATGCGTAAAATAAACAAGGAAAAGAACAAACACAATCTTTATTTCATCAAATTCAAATATTACAAAGATAGCTATACAAAAGCAAAAATCTACGCTAATGGTGGAAATGGATCTTCAGAATCAGGCTTCAGGACCACTTCCACTTGGACCCGCTCCATCAGTAGAGCGTGGTGGTTCAAGGAAGGCTTTAAGAATAGCTAGCCCATCATCAGCAGCAGCGAATTCGTTCACCTTCTCCACCACAGGATGCGAGAAGGCGGCATACTGGTTCACTGCTTGGTCATAAACAGCTTCAGTATCAACATTGTACAAAGGGAAGTTGGAAGGCGGGATGCCTTTCTCAACGAACCCTAGACCAAGCAGGAAGCCGACCTTTTCCCCATCCTCGTGAGAAGCGTTGAGGGCTGCGCTCATAGCATCATCATAAGAGGTCTCAGCAAAGACCCGATGCACAACCTACAAAAGAAAATATACAAGTGTCAAAACCTTTTCTATTTACAAAGAAAAGCGTAAAGACAAGAAAAGCTTACCTGAGACAACGCTTCTCGAAGAAGCCATTCCTTGGCAACCAGGGCTTCTTGGAGGGCAGCTTGAGCTTCGTTACGGGCGCGATCGGCTTCACTCTTGTTGAGGTTGGCAAGCAACACTTCTTTAGCCGCAGCCTCTTCGACGCCCTTCAGCTTACGCTCAGCATGGTCAAGCACCCCCCTCTGGTCCAGGATTTCTTGGAGCTTTTTGGCGTCTTCCATCGCCAAGGCATCATGAGCCTGCTGGAGAGCCTCTAATTTGGCTTTAAGCTCCTCATTCTCCACGCGTAGAGGCTCAGCAACAGCTTCAGCCTTGGTGGCCCTCTCGGTTGCGTTCCTTGCAGTTTCCTTAGCCAGCCGAAGCTGTTCATTAACAGCTTGGGCAGCCTTGGAACGGGCCTCGAGCTGGGCCTGAACTTCAACCTCGAGGGCCTTGAAGGCCTTCTCCTTCTCCGCAGCCACTGCGGTAAGTTTTTGGTTCTCCTCCCGGACAGCCCGCGCCTGAGCTACTTCTTTAACGCGAGCTGCTTTCAACTTGTCGTTTTCACGACAAAGCAGCTCGACGCGCGGCTGCATCCGGGCCGGGAGAACCCGAAGCTCATTGCTTAGCCTACCCTCCTGGTAGCTAGCCATGGCTTCCCCCAACGCATCACTAGGAGCAGCGTGACGAGCCCACTCCACGCACTCCACAGGGGTGCGAAGGGTTGTTCCTCGGCGAATGTTCCATCGTGGAACATACACTTCATTGGAATCCGACACTGCAAAAAACATAAAGCAGTTAGGAAAAGATGATATAAAAAAAAGTAATATATAAAATAGGCCAAAAGAACCCTACGCACCTGTAGGGTCAATAACAGGCCGATAGCCGCCGAACCCATCACCTGAACCCAAGGGAAACCCATCCAAGAGGTCAGGCAGATGGGAAGGTGGCAGAGATTGGCGAGAAGCCCCATGCGTACCTGATGGATCGGCCGTCGTTGCCGATGACGGGGGCATGGTAGCAGCCACCGCGGTCGCCGCCGCGGAATCCGCAGCAATAGTAACCGCCGGCTCGGTGAAAGATGCTGTAAAAATAGCACTCACAGCCGGCGGTGACGTCATCACAGCTGGAACAGTCGGCTCAAAGGAGTGAGCAACTGAACCAGCGGAAGCAGGCGCAGGCGCCTGGGTCGACGCCTCAGGTAGGCTGACCAAGCCTACCGTCATTGGCGGAGAGGTACTCCTCTGCGCTCCACCCTGGAATGCGTCAACATCCACGCCTGCGTAAAGAAGACAAGTGTTAAACGACATTAAACTATGAAGCTAAAGATAAAGGAAGTTTGTACTTACGGGTTTTTTTGAGCCTAAAGGTACGGAGAGGCGGGGACGAACCCGATGGAGCCGGCCTCTTCACGCCGGTCACCGTCGTCATCCTGGGCTCTTCGGTGACAGTTGTCAGAGCCTCCGGAATGGTGATCTTATCACCACCGGGATTCCCCGCCACCTCTTCGCTCTCGGTCTCCGAGTCAGACCGAGGCGCTGGATCGGCTGTGGAGGCCACCTTCTCCTTCCCCTTCCCGCCGGCAGCCTTCTTCTTCCGCACCAACGGAGGACCATCTGCGGATTCCTCATCAGAACATACGATTAGAGGAATTCCAGCAGAGGTTTCAACATTGAGGGGTCGATGGTCGAATAGCGCCTTACTTGGCCGACGGGCGCTAAGGATCTCATGGCCTAGCGGATAGACCTCCACGAACCGATCCGCCGTTTGTTCTAGGATGGGCAACTCGTTCTCGTCTAGAGCGCGAGTACCCATCCGAGCGGGACCGTCAGCCTCCCGCGGGTTCAAGAGCGACTGCAAGTCGTTCCCCTCTGAAATAAACAGGAAAAAAGTTAGAAGAGATTCTAAATCAACAAAAAGAAAGAAAGCATACCGTAAGGAACAGAGTTCGAACCGTATTCGAGGACGATTGGGATCTTATGCGCATCCGCAGCCTTCCACACCCGGCTCATCCCCAGCATCACCATCCCGGACTCCGCAAACCGGTAAACCGGAGATTGGACTCGGGATATCTTCGAAAACCATTCCGCCTCCTCGTAGTTGGAGGCGTGAAGGCTGGGAAGTACTTGCCCATTCTTAAACTTCATGGCAAGGGGGATGGCGCGAGCGGAGATGTAGAAGAACTCCCGCTTCCACGCGCGAAGACTGCGCTCGGTTGCGCAAATCTTCAAACCCTTGATCCGGGTTATCAACGTGTACCACCCCTGGATGCACCTCCAAGTGTAGAAGGTCATCAGGCGGTCAACATAGGGCTCAATGCCCAAAACCCGGCACACCCACTCGAAGTGGCGAATCTTGGCGATCGCCATAGGGTGCAACTCGGTCAAATGAACACCGTGCCTCTCAAGGACACGGTAAACAAACTTTGTCAATGGGAACCTAAGATTCCCATAAACAAAGAATGCAGCATAAACCCCGATCTTGCCTCTGGGGGCATCGTACACCGTCTGATGGGGTTCAGGAAACTCAGGCTCGAGAGACTCGAGCATGAACTTCCTGACGACGTACCGATACAGATCGCCAGGCAGAGCACACTGGCACTCGCCAGCAGTACTCTTGTCATCAGCTGTAGATTCGAGATCAGGAGACATCTTGTAAAAGAAGAAGAAAACGATTTCGGGAGAATGCTTGCCTGAAAAGGAGAGTATTCGCCGGAAATCGCAAAGAAGATGAAGAGAAGAGTGAAAGTGTGGATTACAAAGAACCCTCTCCCCCTTTATATACTAATCGCAATTAATGCGATGAAATTAATGCGGAAGAGAGAGAAAACGAAGGTGCAATGAAACTATGACACGTGGCAAAAAGCAAGCTGGCAACAGCTGTTGACAGGACGCATACCATTAATTTCGCGGCCACGCGCCCGAAAAATCGCGCCCACGCGCCTGAAAAAGCGTCTGGAATGACCATGTACTGTCACGTCACCATATCTTCCTGCACGTCCTGACACAGTCAGAAGAAACCGTCGCACGACGTGTCAGAGGTTTGGACTGTTCTTATCCTTCCACCAACTCTTCGAATTTCAAAATTCAAAATTCAAAAAGATTCAAAAGTAAGCGGGAAAATACCCCTTACCTTGGCAACCAAGTAACTGTAAGACAGGTGCGGGTACAGTGTTAAGGCAAAACCCTTCACATACTTAGCACCTGCAAGGAATTGAAGCCAAGAATTCCTCGGCAACCAAGTAACCGTAAGACGGATGCGGGTACAGTGTTAAGGCAAAACCCTTCACATACTTAGCACCCGCAGGGAATTGACGCCAGGAATACCTTGGAAGTAAAGTAACCGTAAGACAAGTGCGGGTACAGTGTCAAGGCAAAACCCTTCACATACTTAGCACTCTGCAGGGAATTCAAACCAAGAAGGATCTTCTGGGCCATGCTGGCGGAAACGGGAATAACATCCCCGCATGACGGGAACGTCGAGAACTATATTGTTCGAAACTCCATGATGGGATTGGTGGTTTTAGCATAATTGATCAGTATGTTGAAAACTACCAAAACCCCACGGAGAATCCACACAAGTGGGACTCAACGCTCCTGACGTACGAGTAGGTTACAAACCTACCCGCTTCACACCCAAAGATCAAGCAGAAAAGTCGGGAATTTCTGCGTGACATCAGGAAAACCGCGGGAAGAATCACCACGGAAAACCGAAAAACTAAACCCTTTTCAAAAACCCCTTGCTAAGTCCAAAAGTTCACCTCACTTATTAATAATTCATGAGAAGAACATTGGACTGGGGGGACTTGAAGAGGTAGGTCCCAGCAGAGCCCAGTTGGACCCGCAAGACTCACCTTGAATAGGGACGTCTGCGCAATGACCAACTGCTCCAGCAGGACCCACCATGCTCAGAGAACCTTACGCGCAGTACGCCAGCTGTACCCGCAGGGAAAGCCTCCCAATGGCGAAGTACCCCGCCTGTTCCCGCAGCTGCGGATACAAGCCATCAGGGAAGGCTACCCGCACTAACAGCAAGGCTACACGCACAAGGCATTCGCTACTTCAGTAGTCACATGAAGGAATGAGCAAGGCGGGAATACTCCCGCCTAAATGAGCCATTCCGTATGCTTCTGGAAGGTCTTTCGTACTATACCTACTAAGGTATGGGCGGAACAGACAATTTGACCAGAGCAGCCCATGAACCAATCACAGGGTGACAGCTCACCGACAACAATACGAGGAGGAGCACCCTCTAGTACTGTTTGTCACTATTAGCCGCTGCCTACTCACCAACCCTTACGATGGGACGTGCGCAGCCTACAGTTGGTGGAACAGTGCGTAGCCGGCAGTAAAGGAACAGTATACAGCCGACCTTTACTGTTGGCCGTAGCCTATCCACCAACCAGCATGGCCTGTGCGTAGTCCACTGTTGGTAGAACAGGAATACTATTCAGCCGGCTGTACCTTCTAGGAAACCTACCTTCGGCTATAAATACTCCAACACCTTGGAATGGTAAGGACATGATCTGATATCTCAATCTTATCTAGCAATCTCTTAATATACACTTATATTCAGAGCAATCTAGTCTGATTCTCACGTCGGAGGGTGGTCACAAGGAGGAACCCCCCCCCCCTTCTCAGTGACGAGCTTACGGTGTCTGTTTTGCAGGTCCCCTGAAGAACAACCTTCTCTGCTGGACCTCATCCTCGTGGGAAACATTACTTAACCCCCATATTATCTAGAATCTGCCCGTGGGTTCACTTAGTGTTTCTTCAGTGGGCATCAGCAAAACCGTCTAAATCACTTTTACAGTCACTTCTACCAACAAAACCTTATGGTCAATTAAGCATTCATTGCTATGAATTTGGCCCGTCAAATCAGACGACCCACCCGTTAACTGGAGTAACACAGGGTTATAACTGTAGAAAAGAGGTTGAAAACCGACATAAATCAATAGTGCTTCTTGAAGCGGTTAACGAATCTTTGCTTAATGTGATTCATCATTTCAAGTTAAAAGACGGGTATAAAAGCAAGGTGAATATTGGGACCATGGTTGTGAACCATTATAAGTACCAAGCGTGGGTCGAGTTCAAGGCCAAGTTTAGGAGAAGGGTGTCTGCTTATGTTGTGGATTGGACCCGTTCGGTTAATTTGAACTCGAATGATCGGGCTCCTGGGCTTGGGCATCTTGTGGTTGAGCCCAATTGTGAAGTGTATGATAACCGGTTGAAACATTTGGCCCGGAGATGGTTTGGTAGGCCCGAAGGGCGATCGGAGTTTCGTATGGATTGGCAAAATATATGAATAGTCGACGTTACTATTTTTTTAATAACAGCTTAGAGGAAACTGTAAAGGGATAAAACGGATAAATCCGTTGACTTTACTCACATTTTGACCTTTTTGTTTAATTCGTAGTGGTCAAAAACTGAATATATGTGGGCTTTGGCCCATCATCTAGCAGTTTATCTGTTTTTAGCCCAATAGTGTGCAGACTTGTAATTCTTTAATAGTGTACAGACAACAGACTTGATATTTTTTTGGGCCAGAAACGTGCAGACTTTAAGTTTAGGTGATCTAGTGAGTATTTTCTCACTTTGGCCCAACAAGTATATAATTTAATAGATACATGTTGATTTTTATATTAAGGCATAAACCATTAAGATCTTACTTATAAGCCCAAATGGCCAATAGATGTGTATATTAGTATATATATTTTGGTTTGGTTTTCTACAATTAAACTTAAACCAAAACATATATATTTTGTTTTTTTGAAAAAAAAAACGTAATCATTGGTTATCAATTTGTATATAATTGTATTTGTTATTATAGTTAATTTGGTTCGTTGTGCGGTTTGATTTTGCTTACGGGTTACTTTTTTAGCTTTACGTGAAGTCATAGTTCTTATAACTAGACCAGATTAGGAAGTGTCGCCATAAGTCATAACCAGTCTTGTTGAGTGAGTACTTTTGAGCAGTCTTAGTGCGGGCTAGTTGGATAGGTTGAACCGGTTAATTAAACTGCATTTGGAAAAAAGTTCGAATAATTATTTTACCACTTCGGTTTCGTATTATAAATATCAATTGGCAATTGATTTTGAATTAATGGAGTTTGTGGTCTGTTTGGAAGGCCTTGGAGCAAACTTGAGTTAGACTTTAAGAACTCGGGTTTCTTTGAAACAATCTTCTGGACAACGGGGCAAGATTAGTAGTGAAAGGGGCCACAAATATTGAAATTGCTTTTGTACTTGTAAGATTGTAGCTGGTATTATTGCGAAAGTTCGGTAATGATTTAAAACCACATGAAGAAAAGCTCCCCCTTTAATTACAAGTATTTAATATGATCAAATTTAGGTGGTGATTACTAGTTCACATGGATGTTTTGTACTAGTGAGGTCACCTAGTTGCTTTCAGAACAATAATGTATACTCGGTACTTAGGGTAGTTTTATAATTCATATTATGCACATTGTTTACAAGTGGTAACTGATGCAAAAGTGAGCTTAGACACTAGATAAATGTATATAAGAGTTTTAGGTTCTATTATAAGACCATCAACGATGGATATATAAACAAATGTGATGTTTGTTATGGCCGATCATCGCATTGCACATTCTTGATGAACTTACAGGTCTTTCTCCGTATCATGGATTTTTGGGCTACCGAATTACATTAAGTTATTAAAATGTAAAAGGAACCAAAGATAAAGTTATAGATGTATAATTGTTGTATGGACTAACACATTGCAAAGTTTGCTTATAGAAATTTGTGACTTTCGCCTACGTAAATCCTACAAATCTTTTTAATAACAAACTAACATGGTTCTAATCTAACACTTCTATCAATCGTAAATACTTGCACTTTGCATGATTTGAACCCTCCTCCACATGTAGAATAGAGGGAGACATTTTACCACTTCTATGTCCATCGAGGGCACGTAAATCCTCTAATAAACTTCTTTTTTGACACTCTTAACAAATTGCATTAACAAAACGGCAGAGCCCAGTTGGACCCAGCAGAGCCCAGTTGGACCCGCAAGACTCACCTTGAATAGGGACGTCTGCGCAATGACCAACTGCTCCAGCAGGACCCACCATGCTCAGAGAACCTTACGCGCAGTACGCCAGCTGTACCCGCAGGGAAAGCCTCCCAATGGCGAAGTACCCCGCCTGTTCCCGCAGCTGCGGATACAAGCCATCAGGGAAGGCTGCCCGCACTAACAGCAAGGCTACACGCACAAGGCATTCGCTACTTCAGTAGTCACATGAAGGAATGAGCAAGGCGGGAATACTCCCGCCTAAATGAGCCAGTCCGTATGCTTCTGGAAGGTCTTTCGTACTATACCTACTAAGGTATGGGCGGAACAGACAATTTGACCAGAGCAGCCCATGAACCAATCACAGGGTGACAGCTCACCGACAACAATACGAGGAGGAGCATCCTCTAGTACTGTTTGTCACTATTAGCCGCTGCCTACTCACCAACACTTACGATGGGACGTGCGCAGCCTACAGTTGGTGGAACAGTGCGTAGCCGGCAGTAAAGGAACAGTATACAGCCGACCTTTACTGTTGGCCGTAGCCTATCCACCAACCAGCATGGCATGTGCGTAGTCCACTGTTGGTAGAACATGAATACTATTCAGCCGGCTGTACCTTCTAGGAAACCTACCTTCGGTTATAAATACTCCAACACCTTGGAATGGTAAGGACATGATCTGATATCTCAATCTTATCTAGCAATCTCTTAATATACACTTATATTCAGAGCAATCTAGTCTGATTCTCACGCCGGAGGGTGGTCACAAGGAGGAACCCCCCCTTCTCAGTGACGAGCTTACGGTGTCTATTTTGCAGGTCCCCTGAAGAACAACCTTCTCTGCTGGACCTCATCCTCGTGGGAAACATTACTTAACCCCCAGATTATCTAGAATCTGCCCGTGGGTTCACTTAGTGTTTCTTCATTGGCGCCATCCGTGCATAAAAGCTAGAACTAATTTAGTTTTTTCAAAATTTCTGAAGAAATGGTTAACGTTACTCCGGTCCCAAGGCCAGTAACCGACCAAGAAACCCCGGTAACCACAACCCCAGCAACTGGGGGGAACACCGGCGGTTATACAAATCTTACGAACACTACCCCGACTACCCAAGCCGGGGCAAGTGCAGTAAATATTCCACTGGGGTTCACTGATGCCCAGTTGGAAAAACGAACGAGGGCCCCTCGCCAAACACTAGATCAAGTGAAGGCGTGGGCCGAAGCACGTCAGAGAGAGTTCCAAGCTGAATTGGATGAACGCTTGCGTTCAGTTCAACAGGCTGACGAATTCGGCAGTACTCGCCAACATCTCAATATGAACAGCGAGTGCGAGTACTCAGACGAGGAGAGAGAAGAATCCGATACCGACGCAAACCCTCGCCATAAGGCGAAAGGGAAGCGTAAGGAAACGGACTTCCAGCCGAAAAGGAATTTTGGGGAAGCTTTTAAACCAACGAATGCGGAGAGAAACCCGCGTGACTTCTCCAAAACCTTTAGGCCAACTGCTACAAATGCAGGAAAGTCAAAGTTCGCAAGGGACATTGCGGAAGCAATCGCCCCGAGAAGTGCCAAACAAATGTCCAACATTGGCACTTATGATGGTCTATCCGACCCAGACGACCACTTGAACAGATTCATTGCGGGAGCAACCGTCAGTAACTGGACGGAACCCACGTGGTGTTATATGTTCCAGATGACTCTGGTTGGAGCGGCCAGGGCATGGTTCGATCGTTTACCGGTCCACCACATATATGACTGGGCGGACTTTCAGAACAAGTTCAGCCAGCACTTCAGCCAACAGAGGAAATATACTGAAGAACAGTGGACGATCCTCAACTGCGTTAGAGAGGAGGATGAATCTTTACTAGACTTCATCACCCGCTTCAACTCCAAAAAGTTAAGTCTCGGCAACATAAGTGAAGATCTTGTTCGCGCCGCTTTCATCCAAGGCGCCGAATACCCAGAGCTTATCCGCACATTGAAGGGTAAGGATGGCATGCCATCAACATGGGATGCCATCATGACGGCGGCCAAGCGCTTTGCCGAGACGGAGAAGCAACTGGGAAGGGATCTTCCCCAGAGTACACACCTCTACACGCAGAGGACAAGAGAGAACAATGTTTGGATCGCCCGGCAGAACAAAAAGAGGAAGCTAGGTATCTGGCAGTCAAGGGTAAACTTTGACACCTCATCCAGCTCTCACCCTCTTGTTGGCGGAAGAAATCACACACACCCTTCAAGCCAAAAGCACCGGTGGACGCCACTCACCAAAAGCGTCACGGAGATATTTGCCACTGAAAAGCTACCGTGGCCAAAAGCTCCAATGATCCGGCAGCGACCTAATGCGGATCAGAGCAAATCCTGTGACTTCCACGGGACAAAAGGTCATGGTACGGAAGAGTGTACATCCTTGAAGGATATTGTTGAAGCATTCGTCAAGGATGGAAGACTGGCACACCTGGTGGCATCAATCAAGAAGGGAGGACGGAACGACAACCGGTACCGAGGCAACAGACGAAAGCCTGTTGACATCAGCATCAACATGGTTCATGGTAATATCAGAGGAAGAAAAAGGCGAACGATAGAACCATGTGCGTGGAAAGAAGCTGAGGTGCGCTTCCCGCGAGTGCCAGGAGGACCCAGCAAAGAAGGCCCTATCGTCATCAAAAGCCAGCTGGGGCACTACATCACCTCCCGCACTCTTGCTGACAACGGCGCCTCGTCAACGGTGATGTACAGGCAGTTCTTCGACAAGCTAGATGACGAAGACAAGGAACGCCTAGAAACGATCTGCGCCTCGATAGAAGGGTTTGATGGCAGCACAAACACCCCCCTGGGTATCCTATCTTTCCCCGTCACTCTTACGGATGGGAAACACTCCCGCACAGAAGATGTGGACTTTGTCGTGATGAGGAAGCCACACCACACATATGACTAGGGGTGGCAACCTTGACCCAAACCATTCCAAATGGGTCAATTTGGGTTGTTTTAAAATTCAAATGGGTTGAATTGGGTCATAGGTTTTAATTAAATGGGTCAAAATGGGTCAATTGAAATTCCACATTCTTATTTTTGGGTCAAAATGGGTTGACAAATTTAACTACATGGGTCGATGTGGGTTAGTGTATTAAGGAAAAGTGACATGTTTGGGTTGAAATGGGTTTTAGATTGAAACGATATCGGTTTAGGTTTCGGCTCGGATCAGCTTTCGTGCCGACACGAGTTTTAGCACCGGACGGGTTGGGTTTCGGTTTCTTTCGAGTTTTCGCACTAGACGGGTCGATTAAGGTTTTTGATTCGTTTTCGTCGATATTTCGGTTTCGGTTAATTTGTCGGGTTTTTTTTTTTTTTTTTTTTTTTTTTTTTTTTTGATGAACGAGGTTAACGGTGAAAATATTTTGATATTTTTACTTTTTTCGTTATTTGTTTATATTTTGAGTTATGATTTTTTATTTGTTTTTTTTGAATTTTTTGTTGAGGGATTTTGATCTTAATAGAAATCATCAAAAAATATTAAAAAAAATTAATAAAAAAATCATAACTCAAAAAATAAAACAAAAACAAAAAATGTAAAACAACTAAAACGTTTCGTCCGTTGTCCTCGTTCAAAAAAAATCGACAAATTAACCGAAACTGATATGTCGACAACAACGAAACAAAAACATGCTGAAACAAGCTGTTAAGTGATGAAAGGAACTGAAAAATCGCTAAAGCAAGCTGTTAAGTGCTGAAACGAGCTGAAAAATCGCTTAAACGAGCTATTTGATGCTGAAACGAACCGAAAAATCGCTTAAACGAGCTATTTGATGCTGAAACGAACCGAAAAATCGCTTAAACGAGCTGTTACGCGCTGAAACGAACCGAAAAATCGTTTAAACGAGCTGTTACGCGCTGAAACGAACCGAAAAAATCGTTTAAACGAGCTGTTAGGCGCTGAAACGAACCGAAAAATCGCTTAAACGAGCTGTTACGCGCTGAAACGAACCGAAAAATCGCTTAAACGAGCTGTTACGCGCTGAAACGAACCGAAAAATCGCTTAAGCGAGCTGTTACGCGCTGAAACGAACTAAAAAATCGCTTAAAAGAGTTTTGACCCAAACCCGTTTTGACCCGTTCCAACCTTGACCCGTTATAACCCGAACCTTTTGACCCTAACCCGTTCCGACCCGAACCAAAACAACCCTTTTTTTAAGTGACCCGTTTTGACCCTAACCCGTTCCAACCCTAACCCGTTCCGACCCATGACCCGTTTTGACCCAACCCAACCCATTTGCCACCTCTACATATGACATTCTCTTCGGGAGAGACGGGATGGCAAGATTCAACGCCGTGGTATCCTCAGTCCACGGCATGATGGGATGGCCAACAGCTGAGGGTGTAGCGATGATCACCGACATTCCCCAGGTATGCATCGCATCTGTCTCATCTAAACCCAAACCAAAGATGGCTAAACCAACCATCACCGAACCAGAAAGATGGGCCTTCAACGGCAAGTACCCGGACCAGGCCGTCTCCATTGGCCCAACAATTGTTGATCCCACACGCACCTTACTCAAGCGCTTATTACAAAAGAACGCTGACATCTTCGCGTGGACACCAGCTGACATGACTGGTGTACCCCGAAGTAAGGCAGAGCATAAGCTCAAATGCGATCCGGCTGTTACGCCGATCGTACAAAAGCGCAGAGTAATGGGGCCAGAACAAACGTAGTATATACCAACATTGTCACTTAATTATAAGTTGATAAATCATGTTAGGTAGGGTAATATCCAAGGGACCATTATGTAACTTTGCACAACAAGATGTGCATATATAAACACATAACACACACCCTTAATTGATCAAAGCCAATGTTGCATATCTAATTGACTCATTCTCCTTTACAGTAGCAAAATATTAAAACCATTAGATATGTGCATTGCAGTGTTTGCTTGGCAAGTTCACCCTCTCTACCCTTTCCTTCTATTGCTTAACAGAGATGAGTATCACCGCAGGTATATAAACAAAACACACTCTACAGACTATAGTCCACAAACGATTTACGTTGTTTGCGCATTATCACATCAACATTGTGACAAAGTAATTAGCTAGGTTGGGTAATGGGTGATTTCTATCTGTTGATTAAAACACTTTATAACCTCGAGTTAGGCTAACCGTTTATGTGATTAAATTTAGTTTTATAAGTAGTTAATCATTAACTATTCTGCAAAAAAAAAAAAATAAGTTATTAATTGAGTA
This sequence comes from Bidens hawaiensis, assembly GCF_021521415.1. Taxonomy (NCBI): domain Eukaryota; kingdom Viridiplantae; phylum Streptophyta; class Magnoliopsida; order Asterales; family Asteraceae; genus Bidens; species Bidens hawaiensis. Next base: position 278,250 of record NW_027491031.1, on the reverse strand, counting down.
AGACGATTAGGATGATATCAAGGATATTGATACGTGATAAGGGTCGTTTGGTTTGTTTAATCCATTTGAAGTGTTTTATTGCATGTTAGTACTTTTATTCCATCTTGTACCATTTTATTGTCTATCTTTACATCCACATAACTTGTACATTAATTTGTATATTCTTAAAGTGTGTACTAAAATCGTATTAGTTAGTTGTATATTATAGTTATGCGTTTTTCAATTCTTCACCATTTTTTTGGGTCCAATGGAGCGTACGTAAATCGTAATTCACATGTATTCCCGTTACAAACAAATATAAAAGTCTACATTCTTTTATTGCTACCTTACCTACATGTAAATGGGGTTGTTTTTGTTCGGTTTTTATTTTATTGTACGTAATATCTAACATGTCATCCTCGTGTATAATAAACTTTAAGGCCGACGAAGGCAGTTGGGTGGTGGGAGGGTGGAGAGATATTAGGTGGTCGAGACGAGGTGGCCGGAGGGACATGGTTGGCATGCACAAGAGAAGGTAGAGTCTCATTTCTTACCAATGTATTGGAGCTTCATACCCTCCCTGAAGCCAAAAGTAGAGGACATCTTCCATTGCGTTTCTTGGAGGTTTGTTTTCTTTGAAATTAATTAAGTTTCTAAATTTGGTGGTTTAGTTACATATATATGGCCAACTTGTAAAGTAATGAAATGTATGTTATCTTTTTTAAGAACACATACACATGCACTTATCTCTATTAAACTTGACCGTGCAACATGTTAGTTTGCATGCTTTCAAATTTCGTACAAACTTTGCGGGTTCACTTGAACTCTCAACCACACACAGAGATGGAGATTAAATAATCACCTTGATACCCTTTGGTTATTAACAACGTTGGTGAATGTTTTAGGGTTTAGGCCGGGTTTGAGTACGTACTACGTTTTACAACAATCTATATACGCGTGTACTCACCATTACACTTTAACATGTTTGTGCTTTTATACCTGGTAATACGCGTTTTTTGGACTAAACCGTAGTGAGTTTATTATATTTTGGCGTAATAAACCTGTATTAAGTGTGCAAAAAAACACAAGTAATAATATGTGATGAATATGTCTTGTAGAGCAAAAAGAGTTCAGAAGAATTTGCAAAAGAATTAGTGGAGGAGGTTCATGAGTACAATGGGTTCAACCTCATAACACTTGATCTTTCTTCAAACAAGATGTTTTACATATCAAACCGACCAAAAGGTGAACCACCAACGGTTCAACAAGTTCAGCCTGGCATCCACGTTCTCTCCAATGCCAAGCTCGACTCCCCTTGGCCCAAGGTCACACATTCTCACACTCTTAACCGAAACTAAGCATCATAGTTAGTTCACGAGATCATTAAGTCTCATTAACAACATAGTTAACAACAATATGGTGCCATTAATTGTAAACCAATGCATCTGTTTTAGGTTCAACGTTTGAAATTGAATTTCGAAAGATTGCTCACCACGTATGACAACGACGAACCCATACCCATGAAGGATATTATCGACAAACTAATGAGAGACGACACAAAAGCGGACAAGAGCCAGCTTCCTAATATATGTTCAACTGATTGGGAATACAATCTAAGCTCGATATTCGTCGAAGTAGACACTCCACTTGTAAGCTATTCATTTATACCAAAAGTTAGCATATTACAAACATCAACAGTTTAGCTCACATTTGACTTGGTTGACCAGCAGGGACGTTACGGTACAAGAAGCATGGTTGCACTAAGTATAAGAGACACTAAAGAAGCAAGTTTTCATGAGACCTACATTGAAAATGAATTATGGCGGGAAAAAACCATTGATTATTGTATCACTTCGAAAGTTGGAATAAATGACGTTGTTATATAAATATAGTATACATAAAAAATAATAATTACAAGCTCAAATAATCCCGATATGTGACATTAAATACTGTTATTGTATCTTTTTTTTTCAAATGTAATAGTGTGTTATATTAAGTGGAATTTCAATGTGATAACACACAAGATTATACTCTTGAATTGAATAGTGTGTTATATTAAGTGGAATAACCTTCTATGTAACCAAAGGTTTGAAAGTTGCTAGGAAAGGTTTGAAAGTACCGTGAGGTTTTGTGGACCACATATTAAACTTTAGTCTTCATTAAACTAATTAAACTATAGTATTCACCTCTGCATCACTCTATATCATTCTTCACATCAACATCAACGACACGTTAGTTATTCTTTCACCCTTCACTCCACCATTGAACATATATTATACTTATTCTTCACTATTCAACTTATTTATATTATTTAAATACACAAATAGGTACGAAAAAAGAAAATTTGTCTGGACGTGGTCTAACGCCCCTTAGGCTCTTAGGACAAGTTTAAGGAATAAAATATCAACTAATGCGAATAACTAACATAATATTTGCATATTGTATTTTTTAACATGTTTTTTCGAGTCTACACGTGACGAGATTTCAATGTCCCCAATTAATATTTCAGGTCTCGTTCAAAGACCCCATAGTCGAAAACCCAACAACCTAGTAACACGGACCCTAATGCATAGATTAAGGTTTGAACTGACAATCTCTTTTAGAAAAAAAAAAAAAAAAAACTGTTAAACTACCACTATGACACAAGGCCTGTGGTCAAACTTTTTTCTTAGTGTAGCAAAAGCTAAACATTTAAAATGAAAATGATTTTATAATGTAGCAAAACGTGACATAATATAGACTGGTAAAAGAAGATAAAAATTGGTAAGATATTACAGAAATATAAAAATAAATAAAAATAGAGAGGGAGGGAGGGAAAGTGTTAGCGGGCCCAATTAAAGAGCGGGAACCCAAAATAAAGCCTTTCACCAAAAAATGAAAAGCCCCCTTTTATTTAACCAAATCCCGCCCAAACCCAAACCCAAACCCAAACCCACCTTATTATATATATATAAATAAATTCACGTTCTCTTCATTCATACCAAACCCTAACGCTCCCATCTCATTTCATTTCATTTCACTCAGTAAGTCCGCTTCGTTCACTGATTCACCATATCCTTTTGTTTGTTCAACTATTATTACTCGATTTCATTACTGATTTTGATAGATCATTTCAGGATCCGACGATGAAAGCACCCAAATCCACCAAAAAATCTGACGCCAAGTACGTTTTCGCCTGTTTAAATGATTCCTAGCTTGCGGTTGATTTACTATTGTTTGATCTGTTGGTAGATTTGTTATTTATGTGTTTACGACCGTTTTATTTTAGGTATTTGATGAACTTATCGTTAATTTGATTTTGTGACAATAATTTACGGCGAATTAGCTTTGATTCATGCTTACGTTATATGCTGTAATTGATTTTTTGATCTGTTAGTTTCATTATCGACGTGTTTATGAACTGTTATTTTAGGTTATTCATGCGTTTAATTGATTTTGATTGTTAATGACGTGTTTACTAACCTTTATTTTATGTTTTTAATGCGTTAAATTGATTTTGTGAATATTTTACGGCGAATTGACTTTGATTTGTGTTTATGAGATGCTGTTATATGTTTTCAAGCTATTATTTGTTTAAATTTATATGTTGTAATTAATTTAGCATGACATAAAGTAGGTCTATCATCGTTTAATTTTTTTATGTGAGTTTTAGCTTGAGATAGATACATTATTGTTTGATCTGTTAGTAGTGTCGTTAATGTCATATTTAGGAACTGATATTTAGGTTTTTCATGTGTTTATGCGGTTAATTTATTTTTCAAGGATAACTTATGGCAATGAGCTTTGATTTATTTTTAGTTACATGTTGTAAGCAATCAAACCTGACTTACAATAGGCTTATTAGTGTCCTGTGTACGAACTGTTATTTTAGGTTTGTAATGTGATTATGTTTTTAATAGATTTGGTGAGAAGCATTTTGCAGCAGTTTAGCTTAAATTTGTGTTTTCAGTTATATGTTATGGTTGATTTAGTGTTTTTGATCTGTTTGAGTAACTTCATTGCTGCTGTGCTTACACACTGTTTTGAAAGGTTTGATATTATCATTCTTTTAATTGATTCTGTGAGAAAATTTACATTATAGTATTTTGACCTGTTAGTAAGTTTACCATCAATATGTAATGAAATGCTATTGTAGTTTTTTAAAGTTATACTGCTTTCTATTGATTTTGTGATGAATATTACAGTATGTGTTTGTTTTTATTTTGTAGCTGGTCTAGCTGTATTTAAATATCTATTTAATTGTTTCTGTTCAGTTTATTTTCAAAAGTTTCATGCTGTTTCAGTTTATTATTATTATTTTATTAAATTAATTTATATTTTTTGATTTTAGGTTGGCAGTGAAGAAATCGGCACCTAAGGGAAAGGCTGCTAAAGATCCTAACAAGCCAAAGAGACCTGCTAGTGCATTTTTCGTTTTCATGTAATTTGTTTTTTATTTCATGAATTTGCAGTTTACTTTAGCTGAATTGTTTAGTTTGTATACTGATGTGTTCTGGATTTTTGTATTGAAGGGAGGAGTTTAGGAAGCAGTTCAAGGAAGAGAATCCTAACAACAAATCTGTTGCTGCTGTGAGTATTTTTTCTATATGTGTTTCAATTGAAATATTTTTTTGTTAGTTTATAATAATTTGTTTGTAAACAAATCATTTAACAGGTTGGCAAAGCTGGTGGAGCCAAGTGGAAAGCAATGTCTGATTCTGTAAGTTAATACACATTTTGGTAACTAATTCCAGGAACTAGTTGACCTTTAAGATCTAAAATTTACAGGAGAAGGCACCTTATGTTGCCAAAGCTGATAAGAGGAAGAAAGAATATGAGAAAACCCTTGCTGCATACAACAAAAAGAAGGTTATTATTTGTCTTAATTTTCATATAGTTTACTAAACTCACATGTTTCCAAACCTTTATTAATTTGTTATTAAAATCAGGATGCTGGCGTTGAAGATGATGACTCTGACAAATCCAAGTCTGAAGTCAATGATGAGGAAGACGAGGAGGGCAGTGATGAGGTAATACTGTTAACAATTTCAATAGTTTTATAAATTGTGACTGAAATTCTCAAATAATGTTTGTTTTTGCTTGTGGTTTTGTAGGAGGAAGACGATGAGTGAAATGAGTTGCTTACTGTGGAATCTGCTGCTTTGAAGTCATTTTAATGTTTAGTAGTTTTTTTAGAAGATGGATATGTTGACTTAGTTATTATGGTCATGGAATAGTCATGAGTAGGATGTTGGGTGTTTTGTTGCATAGAAAGAACACATTTAGTTTGTTGCTTTTAAGTGTTTTTTTCCGTTAATGAAATGCATTGTCAATTTAAGAAATACCTGTTATTTACTTGCTTATTTCAACTTAAAAGAATCACTTTTATGAAAAAATTTCTTGTCTTTATAAGTACAAAAGAGAGCATCATATGCCCATTATAACCATCAACGTTTTCTTTAAATATGGTTTTATAAATTTGAAACCTGCTTTTGTTTAGGGTTATTATTTTTAACTTTACCTCCATATAACTTATTTTTATGATAATGTTAACTTATCTTCTCACCTATCAAGCAGTCTTAAACATCTTTTCTAACTTTTCAATAATTTGTTAGTCATAAGTTAATTAAAATAAGCAAAATCCCAAACACCCCCCTTAAATTGTATGTTGAGTTATGATTGTTTTTAGAGTCAAAATAAATCTATATTTAAATTTAATTAAGATGAATAGCTACACTTAAAATAAAAGTGCTTAGCTTAAGCTGCTTTTGTAAGTTTAAAAAGAATCCAGCCTCGAAAATCAAGGGTTTTTTTTTATTGTATAGTGTAAGAAACATATAGTTTAGCGTTGATAACTATGTGTCTCGTATTATCCCATACACATTGTATGATTCTTTTGAATGAAGTATACATATTGTACAAACTTACATGACTCGTTACATATATGTGACTCAAATTTAAGAGTTAATAATGTTAAAAAAACAGTTACACAAGTCGTATAGATGACGCATGATGTTGACGGTTTATTTTTAATGTTGAGTGTTTAGCCCTAGAAGCCAGGCAGCTTCCACCCTCACAATTCTCCTCCAAAAATAATAATAATAAGTTGAGTTTCTTCTCTTCTTTTTGGCGCCAAAACAAAAACAAGTGGAAATGTCTTCCAGCGTCTTCATCGCCGTTCAGTGCTCCACAATGCAGGCATGATTATTTATTATTAAAAGCAGTAATGATTGAATTGGAGTGAGTAACAGGTGAAGCAGAGGAAGAAAAGCAGCAACAAATGGAACTGCGTGGTCTGCAACGAGAAGCAGTCCGTCCGGAAGGTATTCTCTCAAGCATCCATGGCTAAAGACGTCCGGAAGTTCGTACAGACCTTCAACATGTCTCGTCAAATTCAATACAACCAACAGCTGCACCACGATGATCATGATGATGAAACCCAAACTCAGCCGCCAACTAGTAACAAACGCACCGATTGGACCGAGTACATCAACGCTGATGATCATCATAATGATAATGATGATCAAAGTTAGTTAGTTAATTATTACCTAATTTCTCTTCAATTGTTAATCTATAAGTTTTGCCTATTGAAACAATCGGTTTAGAAATTGAACAGTGGTGGGAAGTTCGTTTATTTAATAAATGAACGGAAATGAGCAAAAAAATTGTGCCCGCTTAATGAAACGAACGAACATGAACAAAAAAATTGGGTCTGCTTCATTTGTTCACGGGAACAAATGTGTTCATTTATATTCGTGAACGTTTGTTTATGTCCGTTTATTTATGTTCGTTTATGTATTTGTAGTAACTAATTAAATACTATCTAGATGAGTCATCTACTTAAAGGCTTTACATTTGTTCATTTACGTGCACTCATTTATGTTCGTTTACATTTTTATGTGTTCATTTACATTTGTTCATATATGTTCATTTATCTTTGTTCAGTTATGTTTGTTTATGTTCCTGAACTGTTCGTTCAGATTTTAAGACAACGGACATAAACGAACACAAACACGTTCCTTTCTTACATAAATGAACATGAACACAATATATTTGTTCGATTAAGTGGTCGTGTTCATGCCCTTGTTCGTGTTTGTTTGGTTTGTTTACAGGCCTAAACTGTATCTGTCTATTTTGTATTTGACAGGAGGGGAGTTGTGTGAGCCAAATGTTGTGACAGAGATGCCAAAACCATTGTTTAAGAAGCCAAAACTCAAGAATACGTACTCTCCTGCTGCTGCTGCTGCTGCTGCTGCTGCTGCTGATAACCAAAAACTCCGTAGGCCGGTTTTCACAAAGAGGAACAAGATTAACAATCCAGGTTACAGGATTCTGTTTTCCCCTCTTTCTAGTTGCTAACGACTTGTATATACTGCTTATTGTGTTAAGTGCAGTGGCGGAACTTTAACTTTTAAATAGGAGGGGCCGAAGTTTTGGAAATTAATATCGAGTTCTTACACCTTAAAAAACCAATGTTTTTCACCAAATGAAGATCATAAATCCTAAAAAAAATAATAAATTCCTTTAGATGGTTTGATTTGGGCTATCAAAAATCATAAATTACCAAATCTGAGCCTAAAAATAGGTGGGGCCCTTGCGGCTCGAAGTTCGTGGCTCACTTGATAAAAGCTTGAATAAAACTAGCTCAAAAAACTTTATTTGAAACAACCTGAGCTAAGTTGGTTCATTTTCGTAACCAATCCAAACTCGTCCCAAGCTTGGCTCGGCTCGTTGGCTCAATCTTAGGTTCGCTTAACTTTAAAATCGAGCTAGACCCTAGCTAAGCTGCCTCGTTTTATTTCGAGCTCGAGCTCGAACCCTCCCTGGCTTGACTAGTGAACAGCCCTAGTTCCGTCCATGGTTAAACATTTGATTATACTTGTAAGTTTATCCCCTAGGCTTGCTTCATAAACATCTCCTTAATTTATTAACTGCAGTGAAGGAGACTGTGAAAGGAGGAAGGGTTGGTGAGGATCAGCATAACCACGATACTGTTGACCACGGAATGTCAAATTCAATGATGAAGCGGAATTCAAAGATGAATGCCTGTGATAATGGTGGTTTCACTGATGATACTGGATCAAGTTCTGTGATGGTAAAACTGAAGAGACCAGTTTCAAAATGGGATAGCTTCATTGATGATGACGATGAAAGCGGATGTGAAGAGATCAACGCTGCTGTTGCATTTGAGACAAAGGCGAGTGATGAGATTGTAGAAGATGATGTTTATCCTGATTTCATTTGAACTTTATCCTAACCTGTTACCTTTCATTAGAAAAAACTTCATTTTGAGAATTGAAATTGAGTCATAGTTTGTTTGTTGACCACAAAAGTCAAACTGTCAAAAGATATTATATAATAACCAGAACAAGCATGTTTGTATGATTAGCCATTGTGAGGTCATGTAAAATCATTTACTACACTGCATTCCACGACATATTACAAACCTCCTTACTCCTTAGAGTTGTTTCTTTTAGCAATCAAAAGTTCTTTTACTGCTAGAACATGTATTCAATATCAAAACTATTTTACACCAGTCAACTCAAACATGACATAACCAAAGACACTCTTAGAAGTATAGAGTATACGGAAAGAAATCACTGATGGTGATCACAGTGCACCGTCCCATTATGTCAGGCCAGATCTGCATTCCATTCCTCTGCAGATTTAAAGGGTACGTGAGGTGCAGTGTGGCGAACCATAGCTTAAGCTAATATATAAAAAATGATGACACGGCTCAAGATTCGTAGACATATCTATTTTCATAAATTGTCGTTTTTAATCATGCATCTTTATGAATTTTTCATTTTGTAGACATAGTGGCACTAGCAATAGTATAGGACAGTAATAATAGTGTTGTATAATGTTTTAGTTACTTCTGAAGCCTATTTAAACAAGGGATTTGGATCGTTGTAAACCACCGAATTTCATAACAATAAGAATTTGCACTCTTTTTGTATTGATGGCTTTCTAATGACTTAGTTTGAAGATTTCGGTTCAATCGAAAAGCTTTAAAACGGGTTCAGTCGGTCATGAGCTATTTGAAATAAACTTGCTAAAAGCTCAAACATGAGCTCGAGCCTAAATTCAAACTCATATTATAAACAGATGATGCGTTTATGTAGCATTCACAGTAAAACATGTACACGACGGTATACTCAGAAGTTTAAAAAAACAAGTCGTTTGAATGGTGGAAAGGCTTCTATAGACCAAATATATCGCTTGTGAAGTTTCTGGTGACTCGAAGGTGATTATCGAACCTGACAAGTCGCAGAACGGGCCTGAAACATATAGATAAGATACCAAAGTTTTCGAGTATCTTTCCTAACATGGGGTAAGATTGTAGACGAAAAAGTTTTTGGGCATCCAAACGGGTCGGGCCGCAAAGAGTACAATGTAAAAGCTTTCTGAGTGTTTTTGCTATACTATGAACTTTAATATGTGTTGTATCTTTATTGTGCAGATAAGCAGATTCTTCATTAAAGACAGTAAAGATATAATTTTGTCTATTTGTGTTATTTTTAATCAAGCTTTATGGTGGGTTATAATTTGGGCCAATTCAAATAATAAATACATGATACACCCACAAAGTTTACACTAAATTAAACAAATATAATGAAGAAAACAAGTCATGTAGAAACAATGAAGTTACAACTTACAACTTGACAGTTACCCATCCGAGTCACAAATGCACCACGGCCATGGTTTTCGTCACACACGAACTCGCATCCAACTCGTGAGCCACTCGGTTCTTCGAAACATGAACCCACTTCTTTCGTACAGTGGAAACATCAAACATGGTCATAAAATCCAACACCTGACCGAAAATCTTGAACATTTCAACACCAAAAATCATGTTTTTGTCACCAACAAACGTTGCGTTCCAGTCCATTGGTGCATCGGGATGAGTCGATATTTCTTCCCAGTTGAAATAAACAAGATCAAGCTCCCATATTTTTCTAACCGCTTTGTTTCTCCTCCCGATTTGACCATCGCCTTCGCACCATGAAACCGACACCATAAACAGCCGGTTCTCACACGAGATGATCTTCGGGTGATACTCATGTACACGGGCCGGTAATGAAGTCGAGTGGATTCTAACCCAATAACCCCGTTCGATATCATACGCTGCAAGATTATCGGTTTCTGAGTACCCGTAAAACATCCCGTTACAAAAGGTACCCGAACAAATGACCCCGAAATCAACCGGTAATCTTTGGATTTTGGTCCATTTGTTGGTTAATGAATCGTAAATCTCACACGAATCTAACGGCTCGTCCCATGAACCGACACCGCCGGCAGCCATAATCAAGAACCTTCTAGAATCTTTCCTACTCGGATTCTCATTTTTTGGTTTAAACGAAGCCTCGGTTTCATCAAACGAGTATCTTAACTGGCGTCTAACCGAAAGCCGATGCGGGTCCTCGTAAACATCCGATACACCACCGACCCGTGTCCTGACCAAACGTCGGTCCCGACTGTGTTGACTTTTAATGGTCAAACTATCTGAGTTGACTTCATATACACCTAGAACAGGTTTTGACCTCGCGTGTTTCATTGATGCAACCATGTGCCACGAGTTTGTTAACGGGCTAAACACCAAAACGCCTTTGTGGGTCTTAACCGAGCTTCGGTCAAGTCTACCGAAATTGTTCAAACTTGAACAACCTCCAATAATATAAACATTTTCTTGAATACTAACAACTGAAAATAAAAACCGACCTTTAATAACATCCGAATTGATTTTATGCCATTTGTTGAATGAAATATCATACGCGTGTATTTCCCGTGAGCAAAAACCGTCTTTGACTGACCCGAAAAGAAACATCCATGGGCTTTGATAAAGCCCGTTACGCCTCAGTTGCAAAAACCGAGGCGCTGTGGTCAAATTCCTCCATTTTTTGCATACCAAACGGGCTTTCATAAGACTGGCCAATGGGAGTCTAACCAAACACATTTCCACAATGTCATCCGGAAGGAACACGTCTACTATGCCTTCCGCTTCCGGAACCTTCCGGATACTTCTCTTCCGAAACCTTTCTTTCACTCCATATGAAAAACAATCCACATTCGTGTCATCAGGCCCGCATATCGGTTTGTACGGTTTTCCTTCTTCAACGGAACTTGAAGACTGCCTTCGACAACCCATTTCACAAAATTCTTCATTTGTGGTTGCACCGACTTTGCAGCCACCGCCACGTGTGTACATGGTTGGACACCTCAGGGAAACCCCGCTTGTTTCGTCTTCTTGATTCTTTCTTTTTAACTTTTGGCTTAGGCTTCTAACTAGACGTTTCGACACGCTTAAAACCTCAAGTTCTTGGTGAAGTGTTGCCTCACTTGTCACATTTTCGGTTATCATCTTGTGTTTTTAAATAATATTCAAAACATCGAGATCTCGCACCTGTCATATGCTTAGATACATATTACAAAATCTCCAAGTATCATTTCTTCCTCAGTTCCTTTCGGGCTTGCAGATAGAAACACTTGCTAGCCCAAAGGGAACTGAATCTGAATGAAGGCCATATGTTTAAATTTGGGTCATTATGGGTAATTATTTTTAAATAAATAGGTTGAGATGAAATGAAGACCTTGTACACTACTAGTGAGAATGGACGGATGGAAATAGTCCAGTTTGTTCATTCCATCCATCCAATATGATCCACAGCGTAGTAGGTCTTCCGCCCATCTCAAGCTGTTTATATATTATTTTGGATGATAATGTAAGAATAATAAATTTAAAGATAAGTAAGTTTGTGATGAATCCAGTCTGTTGAAAATTCAAATTTTACAGAAAGGAAAGAATCATATATTGTTTTTACCAGCAGATTTCTAGGGTCAACAAAATTAGGATTCTAATAATTCCCTAAAAACCTAATAATTCAAAATGGGGATAAAAACCCTAATGAAGAAAGAGTAATAATGTGTGAGCAGATGAAATATAATAATATAATTAGACTGACCTGATGAAAGAAAGTAACCAGTTTCCTGATCTGATGAAACTATTGATATGAAAATGAATAATAATGGTTTTGGTAAAAAAGCTTAAAGAAAGGAAAGAGATGCATCTGCTTCTGGTCACTTTCTTTAATTTAAATTAATAATCATTAATGAATACTACTAGTATTTATTTCCTTTTCTCTTTCACCTTTATTTTATTTTCATTCATTGAAGCTATGTTTTCTTTCTTTTTTAATTGAAAAAGGTGAAGATCCAAACAATATAAGTTAAGAGAGTCAAAACTCCATTAATATGGAACCATGTGCATACGGATACTTTATGGGAACACTAGTGTCACATATGTTATGTTAAATTTATTTTATTTCTCTAATAATATTCTCTTTTTTTTTTTAATAATAGTACACTAAATAAGCCCAAACAATATGGGCTTATTAAAGTGGTGTTAAAAACACGACTTTTCTTTCTTTACTTGTTTAAAACAGCCGTGTTTACGGGTTGATAAGTTAAACAAAACCAAAACCTATAAGCATATCACGCATATATATGACACGTTTAACCCAAATAACACTTTTTAATTTTATAGGCATATTAATAGTAATACTATACAATTCTAAACTCACAAACTACTTTCTAATTCTTTTTAAAAGTAATTAGGTCTAAATTTACCCTCTTTTATTTACTTTTGTCCAAAGTATGTAATCCTTTCTGCTTTTTTATATTTAAACTATACCATAAAAAAATAATTAAGTTAATAAATAAGACGTATTTTTTTAAAAAGAATAAAAGCGCAAGCAAATAAGTTAAACATGCCAACACGTGACTCCATAGGTTTTTACACTTAACACAACCCACAAATACGCTCGCAGGTCCAACCGAAACAGAATCAAACTCATTTATTTAAACTAAGCCCAACTAAAAATCAAAATAATTGTTCAAGTGTCCTGTTTTATTGTTGTGTCATCACATGATTCAATTCTCAGTCACACCCCATCCTTCCTTCCCACACACGCATGGTATGCATAAACTTACAGTCTTCTTATACACAATTTTTATATACAGGTATATGCCACGGTTACATGAAATCAAATTACATGTTACAGTTAACTATCACATTATAAACTCGAGGTAAAAAAATAACAATGCAAATTTAAGACCAAACCATGGGATATTTACAAATGGGTTAACAGTCAAGAATCCTCCTATCCATCCATAAAACAACAATGTACATAACAAATTCAGAAAATTAATCCCCAAAAAAATAACAATAATAATAAGTCATACACTCACTAACACCGCCATGTTCATGAGTTACCGTCCAATACGCCTTTCAGAAAATTCAGCCCTTCCACCGATATACTACGCCTAACACCCGTCTGAGGTATTTCAATTCGTGGGGGCGGGTCTGGCGAGAAACATATAACAATGACCGTCAAATTATCACACGTGTTCCTTTTCAAGGCTTCACGAACCAGCTCTCTTGAGCACCGTTCCGGATCGTTATGAACCATCAATTCTTTTCTTGTTATTGTGACCGCGCATTGGCTGCTCATTACGTCCCACAAGCCATCACACCCGATGATGAGGAACTCATCGTCTTCGGTCAATTGGACTTGCTGCAACTCCGGCTCAGCGCTTAAGGGGCAGGCAGATCCCTTGGGGCCTTTCATGTGCCAGTCACCGAGGGCTCGAGCCACTGATAGTTGACCGTTTAGGTAACCGTCGTAGATGGCTCCACCGAGCTGTTCTATTCTTAGCCTTTCGGATGGACAGTTCGGTTTATGGTCTTTTGATAGTTCAATTGCTCTACCTCGTTTCCCTAATACGGCCCGACAATCGCCCGCATTAGCAATTACCATCGTTCTGTCAGAAACAAACAAAGAATTAAGAATGTAAACTAAAATCATTTTCAACAGAAACTTGAATTCCAATTAAAAAAATCTAATTTAATAGTTTAAAATCGATGAAATTTGGAAAAGAAATTGTTAGTAAGTGATAAGCCGCCCTGGTGCACCATGTGAACATTTTCCCTTGCGAATTGCACGGAAACTGTCTCCATGACTCGGACCTGTGACGGGAAGATCACAAACACGTAACCTTACAGGCCTAACATTAATCCAAAAAAACAGAAGCGGAAAAAAAGGTACTCATCAGTTGTGTTTTAATGACATAATTAATGCATCGTTAGTAATAAACTAAAAGCAATCTACTAGAGATCTAAAATTTGAATCCAGCTTCCCCTGTTTTTTGGGTTTAACCCCTTGAACTCTTGGAAACCACCTGGCAGCATAAGCTACGGTTAATCTAGTTCTATTAGTTAACTGGATATCGGTGGCGAAGCTTGGTTATCACGGTTATAAAAAAAGGTATTTGAGGGTCAAAACTGCTGATGACTCGTTTAAAACGAAACCCATTTTGACTTAGTTCATTATGGTTATACTATTATTGTTAACTTTCTGTCATCATAATAACATGAAAATAGTTATTAAGAAAAATAAAAATGATAATATTGTTTGACTTGTACTAAGAATGACCCGTTTCAGTTTGATCTCATTTGACCGGTCTAAGAGTCTAAAACAGAGATTCAAGTATAATTATGACCCCTAAAAAGCAAGAGAAAGTTCACATACCTTCCAAATACAAGTGCAGTCAAGACGGTGGTTCCTGATGATATGTCAAGAGATGCATTGTCAGCAAAAGCATGGTCAGCTTTCACATACGCATTCTGAATCGCCTTTTCTAAACATACAGGGAACTGAGAGTCCTCAATAATGAACTTTAATATGTTTTTTCTAACATAAGTTGCAGCATCCGTACCACCATGCCCATCAAACACCTGTTATCAAAAAACATAAATTTCAACAAATTAATGATTGCAGTTTCTATAAGCTAGCTGTCATTGACCAAAGTTGACCTAAAAAGGCAAAATGAACACATACCCCATAAAACGCACCAGGTGAAGGGAAACCTTCTATTCCATCTAAATATTGAAGAAGATCATCTATACATATGTGTTCATCTTCCATATATTGTTTTGGTCCTTTTTCTGCACAGCTTCCCGATCGAATCATGGGCAAATATTCAGCTTTCACATCTGTAACAGATTTAACAGCAACAATCCCAACGCCAAAATCCTATAGCAGAATTCAGCCATCAAGTTAGATTTAGTATTTTATAAACGTGCTTAATAGGAAGACCATAAGAGTTTCATAAAGATATACGAAGACTTAACTTGCACGGGAAGTATATTCGTTACTTTTAACATATGCCACTATTCACTTATGAAATCCAAAAAACAAACTAATGTAAAGATTACATCATCCTATGAGTAAACTTGTAAACTAAACCATTGTTTCCTCCAAACACTCAAAAGTGTGTATCTGCTTTTGGAAACCACAATAAGCGGATAATTTGTTCAAATAAGAAATCTTTCTAAACTAAACCCTACGCAACTAATAACGTACCTAAAACAACATAACATGGTATTTATCATGAATATAACTTATACTACCTGAGTATGAGGAGATTGCAGCGTTGCAGTGCTCATACTATGTCGAACACCCCCCGATATATGCCTGGGAGGTTTCCGGACCACCATCTGTTTTAAATGATCAGAGCTCACATCTTCTCCAGTTGACATACTAGTATCTCTGTTGAAACCGGTTTCTAACATCGCATAAGGTGAAAGTTCAGTTCCTGCAGCCAGGGTATCTCTCAAAATGCATAAAACCCCCAGTTTCAACCAATCACCAACACAGCAGCTAGGTTATAAATTATAATAATAACCGTTAAATCCACTTCAACTTCCACTACAGGTTCTCAAAGCTTTCAAACCATCTGTGATCGCAACAATTCGAAGATCCAAACACGGCGAATACCTAAATCGCTGGTTCGATACACCTGTTTTGACCTAATTCTGGATAATTGGCCCTAAAAAGCAATAATCTAGAGCGAAATCGGATTAAAATATAAATGAAATCCGTGAAATCCGAAGATCTAAGGACGAACGGCGGTAGACCTAATTTGGAATAACTAACCCTAAAAAGCAATAATAATAATAATAATAATAATAATCTAAAGCGAAATCGGATTAAAATGAAAATGAAATCGGTGATGGTATGAATTGGATGATCTAAAGACGATGATGTATAGGCAAACCTGGATCGACGTGTGGTGAGAATTTTGACCTAATAAACCCTTTGGATAAAGGAAATCAAGAGCAATAATAAAACCTGAATAATCGAATATTTATATATATATGTTAACGACGGATCATGAATGGATATAATGAATCGAGATCGTGATTGATTTAAGATTAATTAAGAGCCTAAATATGATGATGAAGATATAATTATTATTATTATTTATTTAAACCCCAAATTCCACAACGAGAACGAGAACCAACTTATTGAAATTGAAAGAACGAAGGATCATTCATGTATGAAATGAAAACGAGTAATTAATTGTCTCTATGTATGTGTGTGTGTGTATCTGTGTTTCAAGTCTTACGTTTTTCCCCTTTGGTTTTTCTTACAATGCAATTTCACTCTTCTTCTTTTTTCAAAACTTCACCAACATCCATAGATACAAACTTTTTTCTAACAACCCATACAAGTCTTTCTAAGATAGAACATCTTGATTTTAATACTTCTGGACTGAATCATCCACTGTAGGAAAATACCATTGAGTTACCTTCAAATTATATACCATAAGATCCCAAGCTTTAACCATCACCCTCATGTCATTAAACCAGAAGACCAACTGCATGTGATTGGTACTAATTGAGTCTACTAAACTATAATTAAGATTTTATGTCATGTTATTATTTATGTATGTATAAGTTAATTGTTTTACAATTAAGCTATACTTTACTAAAACTATAGTTTAAAAAATAATAATAATAAACCTTACTGGAATGCAACAATGGGGATTAAAGACACAATACATATGGGGATCAAATTCAGATAGAGAAACATATAAATATCTGTACATAACGCATACTAGGTTTTGTGGGAAAAAAAAAGGAGTCAATCACCTTATATGTCAAAGTTAAAACAAAATGTATAAGTGTTTTTTACTTAAACTAGTTAAGTATTGAACAACTTTCTATATGTATCACCTGAGTTGGGTAACAACACATACGTTAATATGTCTTAGTTCATGAAGAGGTAGGTCCCCGTAAAGCCCAGTTGGACCCGCAAGACACACCTTGATGGGGTACGTCTGCGCAAAGACCAACTGGTTCCGCAAGACCCACCATGCTTAGAGAGATGAAGACCTTACACGCAGTAAGCCAGCTGTTCCCGCAGGAAAGCCTCCCTTGGTACAGTACCCTGCCTGTTTCCGCAGCTATGGGTACAAGCTGAGAAGGAAGGCTACCCGCACTAACAGTAAAGCTACACGCATAAGGCACTAACTCTTAATACTTCAGCAATGTCACCTGAAGAAGGAATGAGCAAGGCGGGAATATTCCCGCCCAAAAGAGCCAGTCCGTATGCTTCTGAAAAAGATCTTTTGTACTATACCTGCCAAGGTATGGACAAAATAGACAAGATCTGACCAAAGCAGCCCATGAACCAATCACAGGGTGACAGCTCACCGACAACAGTACGAGGAGGAGCATGCTCTAGTACAAAATGTCACTATCAGCCGCTGCCTACCCACCAACCCTCATCGTGGCACGTACATAGCCTGTAGTTGGTGGAAAAGGAATAGTACACAGCCGGCCATGTCACTAACAGCCGCTGCCTACCCACCAACCACCAGCATGGCACGTACGTAGCCCACAGTTGGTGGAAAAGGAATATTATACAGCTGGCTGTACCTGCTTGGAAACCTACCTTCGGCTATAAATACTCCAACACCTTGGAACGGTATCAGGAAAGATCATCTGATATTATCTTATCGTCTCTAGCTATTTCTCTTAATATACACTTATATTCAGAGTAATCTAGTCTGATTCTCACGCCGGAGGGTGGTCACAAGGAGGAACCCCCCCCATTCTCAGTGACGAGCTCACGGTGTCTGTTTTGCAGGTTGAGAAGAATAACCATCTTTGCCGGACCTAACCTTTTGGGAAACATCTACTTAACCCTAAGATTATCCATCCGTGCATAAAAGCTAGAACTAATTTTTCTCAGTTTTTTCAAAACCTCTGGAAAGATGGTTAAGGTTACTCCGGTGCCAAGGCCAGCGAGTGACCAAGAAACCCCGGTAACCAAAACCCCAGCTACTGGGGGGAACACCGGCGAGTACACAAATTTTACGAACACTACCCCGGTTACCCAAGCCGGGGCAAGTGCAGTAAACAATCCTCCCCTGGGATTCATTGATACCCAGGTGGAGAGGCAACAGACAAGGCTCCCCCGCCAAACACTTGATCAAGTGAAAGCGTGGGCGGAAGCACGTCAGAAGGAATTCCAAGCGGAGTTGGATGAACGTTTGCGTTCACTCCAACAGGCTGACGAATTCGTAAGTACTCGACAACAGCTCAACACGAGCAATGATTGCGAGTACTTGGACGATGATTGGGAGGAGTCCGACAGCGACGCAAACCCTCGTCATAGGGCGAAAGGGAAGCGCAAAGAAACGGACTTCCAACCGAGAAGGAATTTTGGAGAAACCTTCAAACCGAGGAACGCGGGGGGAAACTCACGTGACTTCTCCAAAACCTTTAGACCGACTGTTGCAAATGCGGGAACGTCCAAGTTTGCAAGGGACATTGCGGAAGCAATCGCCCCGAAGAGTGCCAAACAGATGTCCAACATCGGCACTTATGATGGCATATCCGACCCAGACGATCACTTGAACAGATTCATAGCGGGGGCAACCGTCAGCAACTGGACGGAACCAACGTGGTGTTATATGTTCCAGATGACGCTGGTCGGAGCGGCCAGGGCATGGTTTGATCGTCTACCGGTCCACCACATCTATGATTGGGCGGACTTCCAGCACAAGTTCAGCCAGCACTTCAGTCAACAGAGAAAATATACTGAAGAGCAGTGGACGATCCTCAACTGCGTTAGAGAGGAGGATGAATCTTTGCTAGACTTCATCACTCGCTTCAACTCAAAGAAGCTGAGTCTGGGCACCATAAGCGAAGATCTTGTTCGCGCAGCTTTCATCCAAGGCGCCGAATACCCAGAGCTTATCCGCACATTGACGGGTAAAGACGGCATGCCATCCACATGGGATGCCATCATGACGGCAGCCAAGCGCTTTGCCGAAACGGAGAAGCAACTAGGTCGGAATCTTCCCCAGAGTACAAATCTCTACACGCAAAGGACCAGAGAAAACAACGTCCGGACCGACTGGCTAAACAAAAAGAGGAAGCTAGGCATTTGGCAGTCAAGGGTAAACTTTGACACCTCATCCAGCTCTCGCCCTCTATTAGGCGGAAGGGATAACACGCACCCATCAAACCGAAACCCCCGATGGACGCCACTCACCAAAAGCGTCACGGAGATATTTGCCACCGAGAAACTCCCATGGCCAAAAGCTCCAATGATCCGGCAGCGCCACAATGCTGATCAGAGCAAATCCTGTGACTTCCACGGGACAAAGGGCCACAACACCGAGGAGTGTACATCTTTGAAGGATGTTGTCGAAACATTCGTCAAGGATGGAAAACTTACACACCTTGTGGCATCAATCAAGAATGGAGGGAGGAATGATAACCGATACAAAGGCAACGGACGAAAGCCCGTTGACATCAGCATCCACATGGTTCATAGTAACGTCAGAGGAAGAAAAAGACGAACGACAGAACCATGCGCGTGGAAGGAAGCTGAGGTGCGCTTCCCGCGAGTGCCAGGAGGACCCAGCAAAGAAGGCCCTATCGTCATCAAAAGCCAGCTGGGGCACTACATCACTTCCCGCACTCTTGCTGACAACGGCGCCTCGTCAACGGTTATGTACAGGCAGTTATTCGAGAAGCTAGACGACGAAGACAAGGAACGCCTGGAAACGGTCTACGCCTCGATGGAAGGGTTCGACGGCAGCACAAACACCCCCCTGGGTATCCTATCTTTCCCCGTCATTCTCACGGACGGGAAACACTCCCGCACAGAAGACGTGGACTTTGTCGTAATGAGGAAGCCACACCACACATACGACATTCTCTTCGGGAGAGATGGGATGGCAAGATTCAATGCCGTGGTATCTTCAGTCCACGGCATGATGGGATGGCCAACAGCTGAGGGTGTAGCGATGATCACCGGTATTCCCCAGGTATGCATCTCATCTGTCTCATCTAAACCCAAACCAAAGATGGCTAAACCAACCATCACCGAACCAGAAGAATGGGCCTTCAATGGCAAATACCCTGACCAGGCTGTTACCATTGGCCCAACAGTCACTGATCCTACGCGCACCTTACTCAAACGCTTACTACAGAAAAACGCTGACATCTTCGCGTGGACACCAGCTGACATGACTGGTGTACCTCGAAGTAAGGCAGAGCATAAGCTCAAGTGTGACCCGGCTTTTACGCCAGTCATACAAAAGCGCAAAGTAATGGGGGCGGAACAAGCTAACGCGTGTAGAACCCAAGTCAAGGAACTCCTTGAAGCGGGCATCGTACGCGTTAGCAGATATCAAACATGGGTTGCAAATCCCCTCATGGTACCGAAATCTAACAAACAATGGCGCATGTGCATAGATTTCAAAGACTTAAACAAAGCATGCCCCAAAGATTGTTACCCGTTACCCGAAATTGACCTTAAGGTAGATTCGTTAGCACCGTTTCGCCTTAAATGCTTCCTTGATGCGTATAAGAGGTACCATCAAATCCACATGGCCGTTGACGATCAGGACAAAACCGCATTTCGGACGCCCGATGGCACATTTTGTTATCAAATGATGCCATTCGGACTTAAGAATGCCGGGTCCACATACCAACGCCTGATGGACAAAGAGTTTCATGCCCAAATTGGGAGGAAATTGGAAGTCTACATGGATGACTTGGTCATCGAAAGCCCTGAGCCAGAAGCGATGTTGAAAGACATCGAAGAAACTTTCAACACGCTCAGAAAGATAAACATGAAGCTCAATCCGAGCAAGTGTTCCTTTGGGATGGAAGAAGGGAAGTTCTTAGGAGTCATTGTTACTAAAGATGGCTTCAGAGCGAACCCTGTAAAGGTCGAAGCCATTATCAAAATGGAATCACCTACTACCATCAAGCAAGCTCAGACACTGAATGGACGACTAGTCGCACTTAACCGCTTTTTGACAAACCATGCGGATAGGTCGTTCCCATTCGTGTCAACATTGAGAAACTGTTTAAAGAAAACGCACTTCCGCTGGACACCAGAAGCGGAAGCATCTTTTCAGGAAATTTGGTCACGCTTGATCGAACTCCCAACGCTCACAGCACTAGAAGCGGGGGAGGAATTAATCCTGTACCTTTCCGCCATAGATAGAGCAACCGGGACAGTCCTGCTAGTAGAGCGAAAAGGCATCCAGATGCCAATCTACTATGTTAGCCGTGTCCTAACAGACGTAGAAACCCGGTACTCTACCCTGGAAAAATTAGTCTTAGCACTTGTACAGGCTTCACGCAGGCTAAGACGATATTTCCAAGGTCACCCAATCACCATTCTCACAAACTTCAAACTTGCGAACGTTCTAGGCAAACCCGAATTGTCAGGACGCCTAGCCAAATGGGCAATAGAATTGGGAGAATACGCGATAAAGTACAAGCCAAGACCAGCCATAAAAGGCCAGGTCTTGGCCGACTTTAATGCAGAAGTCCCCGCTTCGCGGGAGAAAGAGTGCCAGGAGGAGGCTCAACCCTCTCCAGCACAGGACATCGATGATGTCTAGCGACTCTACACTGATGGAGCAGCCAACAACGAGGGTTCAGGCGCAGGGTTGAAACTAACCAACCTAGCAGGCCAAGAATACACTTACGCTATTCGACTGGATTTTCCAAGTACGAATAACGAAGCGGAGTATGAAGCATTCTTGGCCGGGCTGAGAATTGCGCGTAAGATGGGAGTGAAAAACTTGGAAGCCCACGTGGATTCCATGTTAGTAGCCAACCAAATAAACGGGACACGGCCGTGAACGACACAATGGCCCTGTACCTCGCACAAGCAAAAACCCTTATGCGCGATTTTAACGATTGTAAAGTCATACACGTCAAGCGTAGCGAAAACAAATCTGCGGATGCGTTAAGCAAGCTTGCATCATTAGCCTTCACCCACTTGGGAAAGGACATCCGCATTGAACTCCTTGGAGCACCATCAGTCCCGCACAAGGAAATCTGTGTCATCCAAACCGGCACAAAAACGTGGATGACACCAATAATAAATTACCTTGCGGCGGGTATACTACCAGAGTCAAAAACACAGGCAAGAAAAATACGCTGTAAAGCACTGAACTATCAACTCATCGATGACATCCTTTACAGACGTAATTTTCTTGGCCCACTCCTAAGATGCGTGGACAACCAAGATGCTGGCTACCTCCTAAGGGAAGTGCACGAGGGCATCTGTGGAGTACACGCAGGTCCACGCGCTGTTGTAGCCAAGCTAAAAAACGCGGGATACTTTTGGCCGGGGATGCATACGGATGCGCTGGCATACATCAGAAAGTGTAGGTCTTGCCAACTCTACGCACCCAACACGCATCGCCCGAAGAATGAACTTGTTCCAGTCACCTCTTCATGGCCATTTCAGAAGTGGGCCATCGATGTGACAGGCCCATTTCCCACAGCAGCAGGGAACGTTCAGTTTCTAGTGGTAGCCATCGACTACTTCACCAAGTGGATAGAAGCAAAACCTTTAGCCCAAACAACCGCAAAACATATCAAAAAATTTATTTGGGAATTTATTATTTGTCGTTTTGGACTTCCACAGAATTTGGTGAGCGATAACGGCACCAACTTTGCTGACAAGAAGCTACAAAAGTGGCTGGAAGAACTTCAAATCACCCACACCTTTACCTCAGTGGCGCACCCGCATGGTAATGGTGAGGTGGAAAGAGCAAATAAGAGCATCGTCGACGGCATAAAGAAAAGACTCTTGGAACACAGATCCGGCTGGGTGGACGAAGTTCCACACGTCCTTTGGGCAAACAGAACGCTGAAAAAGGCAAGTACGGGAGAAACCCCGTTCAGCCTCACTTATGGCACTGAAGCCATGGTCCCGGTCGAAATTGGTCTACCCTCACCAAGGGTCTTGACTCAGCCAGAAGACAATGATGCAGAAAGACGGTTAGACCTTATGCTAACCGAAGAACGCAGAGACTTAGCCGCAGCGCGTGAAGAGAATTACAAGCGACAAATGCAAAAATACTACAACACGCGGGTAAAACTCTGCAACTTCAATGTAGGAGACTACATATTGCGTAACAACGAGGCTTCGAACCAAGAGCGCCCAGGAAAGCTGGCCCCGGTCTGGGAAAGACCATACATTATCAAAGAAGTTTTGGGAAAGGGCGCATACCGGCTCGAAAGGCTCGATGGCACCCCCATCCCAAGAACATGGAATGGAGCTCAATTACGCAAATGTTACATGTAGATCAATTCCAAACTTGTAAAGAAAAGGCTTAGAGCCACTTCTAATGGAAATGATTCTCCTTTATCACATTGTGTTGATAGCCTTACCTTTATACTTATGAACTTTCCACACTGATATGCCGGTATTCACCGCATAAATAAGTGTGAAAAGAAGTAAGTCGTTGCGTGTGAACAAAACCCGCATAAGCATAAAAACGGTAAAAATTTCTAAAGAAAAGATGAGGAAAACCTTCACGCAGGTCAGATAGAGGTAAAGTTTAGCCATCCTACTAAGTGAAAGTGACGGTCTTACCCGCATAATCACGAAAGAGGAAGCAAAACTTTAACCTATTATCTGCCACGTTGAAAGGTTAACTTATCCAAAGTACTCAAGAAATTGCTAAGTTAAACTAAAATATGCGTGAAACGAAACATATAAGGTTTACAAGGCAAGGCATTAACAAATAATTTATATTCCATCAAAATTCAAATATTACAAGAATTGCTGGGCATATACCCGCATACAAAAATATAAATCTATTCTAACAGTGGGAAGGGATCTAAAGGATCAAGCTTCAGGACCACTCCCGCTTGAACCCGCACCATCAGTTGAGTGTGGCGGTTCAAGGAAAGCCTTGAGAATAGCTAGCCCATCATCATCAGCAGCAATCTCGTTCACCTTCCCCACCACCGGATGCGGGAAGGCAGCATACTGATTCACTGCTTGGTCATAAGCAGCTTCAGTATCCAAGTCATAAAGAGGGAAGTTGGAAGGCGGGATGCCTTGTTCAACAAACCCTAGACCAAGCAGGAACCCAGCCTTTTCCCCATCCTCATGAGAAGCGTTGAGGGCTGCGCTCATAGCATCGTCATAGGATGTGTTCGTGAGAACCCGATGCACAACCTACAAAATAAAAATATATATTAAAAACTTTTCTAAGTATAAAGAAAAGCGTGAAGAAACTACGGAACTACGCATACCTGCGACAACGCTTCTCGTAGAAGCCACTCCTTGGTGACCAGAGCCTCCTGGAGGGCAGCTTGAGCTTCATCACGGGCGCGTTCGGCTTCGTTTTTAGTAAGGTTGGCAAGCAACACATCTTTAGCTGCAGCCTCTTCAACGCCCTTCAGCTTACGCTCAGTGTGGTCAAGCATGCCCCTCTGGTCCAAGATCTCTTGGAGCTTCTTGGCGTCTTCCATGGCCAAGGCATCATGAGCCTGCTGGAGCTTCTCTAATCTGGCCTTAAGTTCTTCAACTTCAGTGCGTAGAGGCTCAGCAACAGCTTCAGCCTTGGTGGCCCTTTCGGTTGCGTTCCGTGCAGTCTCCTTAGCCAACCTAAGTTGTTCGTTAACAGCTTAGGTAACCTTGGAACGGGCCTCGAGCCGGGCCTGAACTTCAACCTCGAGGGCCTTGAAGGCCTTTTCTTTCTCCGCAGCAATGGCGGCAAGTCTCCTGTTCTCCTCCCGGATAGCCCGCGCCTGAGCCACTTCCTGGCTACGCGCCGTCTTTAACTTGTCGTTTTCACGACAAAGCAACTCGACGCGCGGCTGCATCCGGGCAAGGAGAATCCGAAGCTCATTCGTCAGCCTACCCTCCTGGTAGCTGGACATGGCTTCCCCCAACGCACCACTTGGGGCGGCGTGGCGTGCCCATTCGACACAATCCGCAGCAGTCCGGAGGGTCGTTCCCCGGCGGATACTCCACCGAGGAGCGTACACCTCGTTGGAATCACGAACTGCAATAAAAAAAACAGTTAAAAAAAAAGATGATAAAAGGGATAAGGCCAAAATATCCCCACGCACCTGTAGGGTCGACAACAGGTCGATAGGCACCAAACCCATCACCTGAACCCAAAGGATATCCATCCAAAAGGTCAAGGAGATGGGAAGGAGGCAAAGATAGGCTAGAAGCCCCAACCCTGAACGTACCTGAGGGACCGGCCGTAGTCGCCGGCGCCGGAGGAGGCATTGTAGAGGCCCCTGCGGTAGAAACCAACGGAGGTGAACTCACTGGAGGTGAACTCACAACCGTGGCCGTCGCTGCGGAAGAACCCGCAGGAAAAACCACCGCCGGCTCAGTGAGGGATTCCGTAAAGATGGCACTGACAGCCGGCGGAGATGATGTTACAGTTGGAACAGTTGCCTCAACGGGATGAGCAACTGAACCAATGCTGCAAACAGGCGCAGCCGCCTGGGTCATCGCCTCGGGTAGGTTGACCAAACCTACCTTCATGGGTCCAGAGATGCTCCTTCTCGCTCCACTCTGGAATGCGGTTGCATCCACGCCTGCACGAAGACAAGATATATAAGTATGATGGCGAAAAGATATGTAGTTAAGCTGAATATAATTTATACTTACGAGTTTTCTTGAGCTTGAAGGTTCTGACAGGCGGGGACGAACCCGATGGAGCCGGCCTCTTCATGCCGGTCACCGTCGTCGTACTGGGCTGCCCGGAGGAGACAGCTGTCTCAACCTCCGGAACAGTGGTCTCACCATCACCAGGGTTCCCCACTGCCTCCTCGCTCTCGGTCTCCGAGTCAGACCGGTTCCCCTGATCGGCAGTGGAAGCAACCTTCGACTTACCCTTCGCGCCAGCAGCCTTCTTCTTCCTCACGAAGAAAGGACCATCTGCGGATTCCTCATCAGAAGATGACAAAATTAGAGGAATTCCAGCAGAGGTTTGAGCATGGAGAGGGCGGGGGTTAAAGAAACCCTTACCTGGCCGCGTGGCGCTCAGAATCTCGTGGCCTGGCGGGTAGACCTCCACAAACCGATCCGCCGTTTGCTCCAGGATGGGCAACTCGTTCTCATCAAGAGCACGAGTACCCAGCCGAGCGGGACCACTGCTCTCACGCGGTTGCAGAAGCGACTGCAAGTTGTTTCCCTCTGAAAATAAAAAGAAAGAAATGGTTAGAACAAAAACCCTAAATTAGCAAATAATATGAAGCATACCGTAAGGGATAGAGTTCAAACCGTATTCGAGGACGATGGGAATCTGTGGCGCCTCTGCCCCAGCACCTTTCCACACCCGGCTCATACCGAGCATCACCATCCCAGACTCCGCAAATCGGTAAACCGGAGTCTGGATCCGGGAGATCTTGGTAAACCATTCCGCCTCCTGGTAGTTGGAGGCGTGAAGGTTGGGGAGTGCTCTCCCGTTCTTGAATGTCATCGCAATAGGGACGACACGGGCAGAGATATAGAAGAACTCCCGCTTCCAAGACCGAAGACTGCGCTCGGTAGCACAGATCTTCAAACTCTTGATCCGAGTGACTAAGGTGTACCAGCCTTGGATGCACCTCCAAGAGTAGAAGGTCATCAGGCGGTCGACGCGGGGCTCCACACCCAGAATGAGACACACCCATTCAAAATGGCGGATCTTGGCGATCGCCATTGGGTGTACCTCCGTCAAGTGTACACCGTGTTTCTCCAATACACGGTACACAAACTTCGTCAATGGGAACCTGAGATTCCCATAGATGAAGAATGCAGCATACACCCCTATCTTGCCCTTGGGGGCATCGTACACCGTCTGGTGAGGCTCAGGAAACTCAGGCTCGAAAGGCTCGAGCATGAACTTCTTGACGATGTACTGATAAAGGTCGACGGAAAGAGCACACTGGCACCCGCCAGCAGTACTCTTATCGTCCTTGTCAGAAGTGGATGTTGGGTTCTCGATATACACGTCGGACTCTTCGGCGGTGACTTCTGGATCGTGAAGGGAAGACATGTTGGGGATGGAAAGAAGAACGATTTCAGGAGAATGCTCGACAAAAGTTAGAGTATTCGCCGGAAATCGCTTAGAAGAAGAAGGAAGTGAAAGTGTGAGTTGAGATGCATCATTTCCTCCCTTTATATACTCATCGCAATGAATGCGATGAATTTAATGCGGAGGAGAGAGGAAAGCGCAGGAGCAATGAGAAGATGACACGTGAAAAGCAAGCTGGCAACAGCTGTCGACAGGACGCGTGCCGTAAGGACGCGTGCCGTAAAATTCGCGCCCACGCGCCCGAAAACTCGCGCCCACGCGCCTGAAAAAGCGTCTGGAATGACCATATAATGTCACGTCGCTATAACTTCCTGCATGTCCTGAAACTGTCAGAAGAAACCGTCGGAAGACGCTAACGTCCCTTCAACAGTTTGGACTGTTCTTATCCTTTCACCAACTCTTCGAATTTCAAAAAGATTCAAAAAGACTCAAAAATAAGAGGGAATATACCCCCTTACCTTGGGAAGTAAAAAACCATAAGACAAGTGCGGGTACAGTGTCAAGGCGAAACCCTTCACATACTTAGCACTTGCAGGGAATTGAAGCCAAGAAGGATCTTATGGGCCGTGCTTGCGGAAAGGGAAATAACACCTCCGCATAGCGGGAACGTTGAGAACTAGCTTGTTTGAAACTTCAAGGCGGAATTGGTGGTTTAACATAACTGATCACTATGTCCAAAACTACCAAAACCTCGTGGAGAGCCTATACAAGTGAAACTCAACGCTCCCGACTTGTGGAGAGGTTAAACACCTACCCGCATCATAACCAAAGATCAGGCAGAAAAGTCGGGAATTTTTGCAAGTGACATTAGGAAAACCGCGGGAAGAATCCCCACGGAAAACCTTAAAAAACAAAAACCTCTTTCAAAACCCCTTGCTTAAAGTCTAAAAGTTCACCTCACTAATTCATGAGAAGAACAATGGACTGGGGGACTTGAAGAGGTAGGTCCCCGCAAAGCCCAGTTGGACCCGCAAGACACACCTTGATGGGGTACGTCTGCGCAAAGACCAACTGGTTCCGCAAGACCCACCATGCTCAGAGAAATGAAGACCTTACACGCAGTAAGCCAGCTGTTCCCGCTAGAAAGCCTCCCTTGGTACAGTACCCTGCCTGTTCCCGCAGCTATGGGTACAAGCTGAGAAGGAAGGCTACCCGCACTAACAGTAAAGCTACACGCATAAGGCACTAACTCTTAATACTTCAGCAATGTCACCTGAAGAAGGAATGAGCAAGGCGGGAATATTCCCGCCCAAAAGAGCCAGTCCGTATGCTTCTGGAAGATCTTTTGTACTATACCTGCCAAGGTATGGACAAAATAGACAAGATCTGACCAAAGCAGCCCATGAACCAATCACAGGGTGACAGCTCACCGACAATAGTACGAGGAGGAGCATGCTCCAGTACAAAATGTCACTATCAGCCGCTGCCTACCCACCAACCCTCATCGTGGCACGTACATAGCCTGTAGTTGGTGGAAAAGGAATAGTACACAGCCGGCCATGTCACTATCAGCCGCTGCCTACCCACCAACCACCAGCATGGCACGTACGTAGCCCACAGTTGGTGGAAAAGGAATATTATACAGCTGGCTGTACCTGCTTGGAAACCTACATTCGGCTATAAATACTCCAACACCTTGGAACGGTATCAGGAGAGATCATCTGATATTATCTTATCGTCTCTAGCTATTTCTCTTAATATACACTTATATTCAGAGTAATCTAGTCTGATTCTCACGCCGGAGGGTGGTCACAAGGAGGAACCCCCCCCCCTTCTCAGTGACGAGCTCACGGTGTCTGTTTTGCAGGTTGAGAAGAATAACCATCTTTGCCGGACCTAACCCTAGTGGGAAACATCTACTTAACCCTAAGATTATCCTTAATCTACCGGGGTCACTTAGTGTTTCTTCAGTTCATTAATCATACCAAACGTTAAAGCATATACAGGTTTTTAGTATATATTGTCTGCTCCTATCGCTTCTTCTTCTTCTTTCTTTGTAATACAAATACACTACACAACTTTATTCAAACTATTAATATCGTGCTTGACTTAAATATCAGAGTGGAATCACGAGGCTTGACAATTGACCCTTCTTCTGACTATAGTTTATTGCATTTCTTAAACAAAATATACTCAATACTATGAATTATGTGTCTTTTTGTACCTCACATTATAGTAAGCTCGTATACTTTATATCATTCAGGATTATAATTATATATAACTGGTATCTTAAAAGTGTGAGGGGTCCCAGTCGAAAACGGTTATTCTCAACATATTGGCCCCCACTCAGTGATAATAACATTTACCCACATATGAAACAAATAGGGGATCTTTGATTAAGGTATGGACGTTTTCTTCTTCACTCTCACTTTTCATTGTCACTTGCATGTATCAAATCTTCTACTAATTCTCATGCTGAAAGTTGGTCACACGAAAGACTCTTGCCTGTGACGAGACGAACAATGCTCATTTCTACAGATTTTAAGCCTTCAATTGGATACAGATCACCATCATGCCCATAGAACTCCGTCTACTTAGCCTATAATGGGTTTACTGATTCTTCATTATACGTTAGTTGAATCTAGATTGTGTTGGGGATAGAAAATAAATATATAGAGTTGGCAATAGTGATTGATGGAGAATGGAGTTACATACATGATTTAAGTGTAAAAAAGTTATATACCTTAGGGGTGTTTAATGGAAGTATCATAAAGTGAGGTGCATTTAAAGAAACAATGTAGTTGGCAACCGGCAACTCCAGGTGATCAATTGATGGATGTCAGGCGGGAACACGTGTCAACCAGTTACTGGCAGTTGACCTGATCCATGATTACCTTCATTGTATCCAACTGAAAACCAATCCCAGCCCTTGGATTTATTTCTTGGTACACGGTAGGTTACTTAACGTTTGCCGTTAACAGACGGTAAAAGTCGTGTGTATGCAGTATTCTCATCACACACGTGTCGGAAGATTAGTGGGTGTATTGAAGTTATTGCGGCTAAGATTTATTTTTGAAGATAATATATGATAACATTTATTTTGCATTATTTATAAACCCAACATATTTTATAATTATTATGATATCAATATGTATTTAGTGTATTGTTTTTTACATGTTAAAATAAAATAAAAAGCAAAGTAGAGAATTGTAAAAACTACGCATTAATTTAGACGTTTTGTTTTAATATAAAATGTTTTGTAATCACGTATTATAGTATACGTTGTCTCTCTCAAATCTCAATAAATAATAAAAATCACTTTCTACAAATGTATTAAACGTGAACCTTTTGCTAATAATAGTAGCTAAGAGTTACCAATTTGCAATGACATAATATTCGTTTTCTATTGATTATATAAGAATAAAATGATTGTTATGTTTGAATACGAATACACGCTTGTGTTAACCTCACAGGGGTATCTCCTTTAGCTGGTTTGAGGGATAATGGGTTTGTAGCTGGGCAAGCAATGAAAAGGGCTGAAACGAAGAAGGTGGAGAAACATGCTAAAGCCTGCGAAGAGAACCAACATGTTTTTGTCCCTCTGGCTTTTGATACCTTTGGCTCCTTGGCACCGGAAGCTATCCGTTTCTTAACCAGGGTCCAACGGGTTGTGCATAGCAATGTGTCGACTCCAAAGGGGCAAGGGTATGTCTTTAGCAGGTTAGGGTTTGCAATTCAGAAAGGGGTGGCGGCGCAGCTTGTTGCCCGCCTACCTGCTATGTTGATGTAATATCTATGTTTCTACCATGAAATGAAATTGTATCTTAAAATAAAAAAAATACGAATACTTTTTAGTACAAAATTACAAAAAAATGTTGTTAATATAATATGACGTTATGTTTGAATAAGAGTACTTTTTAGTACAAAAATACAAAAAAAATTGTTGTTAATATAATCTGAAATGATTATTACTCCGATGATATATATTATTTTAGTACAATGATTGTTAAATCAAATATTGATTGACGAGGAGGTTCTACAACTTGTCCAATTATAGAAGTATTTTATATGTCTACAGTCTACACACATGTTTGTTTAATATGTGCAACAAGGCACTGAACCATAACATCTTCGTGATCTCTCCCATATTAAAAAATTCTAGATGTAACTTATGAACTCCTCACACCAACAAATTTATAAGTTAAAAGGTTTTATATCATGAAGGCAAACTTACAAAGCTCTAGCGGGTTGCTAGACCCAAGCAAACAAGCGAATACAAAATTATCGAAAATCACCAACCACAACCATTTATCTTGTTGCACAGGCTCGCCTGAAGATTACACAAAATGAATCATGCTATTGACCGGATCTCAGATCCATGCATATGAGGGAGATGATTTAGCCTTGTTAAACACCATTGTAATCGAAGTCTTTAACTTAGCTTAACGGCTTCTCAGATGAGTGTATCTAATTATTAGGTATGATAAAATTAGGGGTTTCTTTCGGTTTATCGCATGGTTCTAATTTCTAAGGGTTTTCCAAGTTTGATTGCAACAAAATATTTGTTTAAACGGAAGAATAAGACATCTATAAAATTCTTGAAATGGTATGCCACAATAAACTAGAAGGAGTTAACGTTAGACAATTCCAAGCAGTTCAAACATTAATTAATTTTAAAAAAAGACAATTCCAGGCAGTTCAAACATTAATTAATTTTACAAAATAAATCATCATGATGTCGTATAACAATGACATTTTATTGCAACCTCCAAATAGAAGAAAATATTATTAAAAAAATTAATAAAAATAATTAAGCCTCGTAAACTTTGCACTCTTCATCGGCAGGGTTTGTCTCGCAAAAATCCTCCAACGGATCTCCACTTCCCGGTGCAGCAACCCCCGGCCATTTGGCCGCCACTAGGTGTGCCAAATCGACAACACGTTGACTACAACAAAATGAAAGACAAACACATTAGCTCCTTTCTAATAGAACAAAAGACCTCAATTCATAGATAAGCAAACATGATCACAAACATGGGTAGATTTTCAACTCGTTTTGCGTCGTCTGGCGTTTGTTAAGCGAGTGAAAAAGTCAAACGCCTGACTTGCACTGAACCTTTTTTTATAGTGCATACATTCTATAAACAATATTGTACACTATTATGCTTGTTTCAACCCTTGACCCGAGTTATTTAAAATAAGTAAGTGAAGCTTTCAACTCATTTACTTAAAATAGGTTTGTTTGCATATATTATGACCAAGTGTGTAACCGGTCCATTGAATCAAAAGGTTGACCTCAATATGCATCTTTTCAATATATAAAATCTCCTAATCATTTTATTCTAGAAACTATACATCAATAATATCCTTAAAAAAGAAAACTGTTTGGGTCAACTCAGTTCATTGTTTTCCACACGTTTTAAGTTTTTAACATAATCAAGTTAATTATTTTGACCTAAAGTTGAACATTGTTGAAATAATAATTTGTTTACTAATAATTAACATACCTGTATCCCCATTCATTGTCATACCAAGCAACAACCTTGACCATATCATCACCCATAACCATGGTCAGTGAAGCATCAATAGTGGATGAAACATCAGAGCATCTAAAGTCAACCGACACGAGTGGCTCGTCACAAACCGCCAAGATCCCATTCAACGGGCCGTCAGCTGCTTTCCTAAAAGCCGCGTTCACATCATCAGCCGTGAGTCCCTTTTTAGCAACATTGACCACAAGGTCAACGACATAGACATTAGGCGTGGGGACACGAAGCGCTATGCCATTAAGTTTGCCCTTAAGTTGAGGCAACACTAATGACACGGCCTTGGCTGCACCCGTGCTTGTTGGGACTATGTTTAATGCTGCGGCTCTAGCTCTCCTTAAGTCACGGTGTGAAGCGTCTAGTAGCCTCTATATATATCACATGACAACAAGGTACAACACGTAAAGCAGTTAGTACAGCTCAATATACGAGCATGATTAATTGATTAACAAACATTAAGCACCTGGTCACCCGTGTAAGAGTGAGTTGTAGTCATAGTTCCCTTAACAATATCTATAGATAAATCGAAAATAGTTAGCATAACTGGTTGTACGGTACAAGTCATTTATTATTTGAATAACAAAAATCATATGCTTACTGAATTCTTCGTCCAAGATCTTCACGAAAGGAGCGAGGCAGTTGGTGGTGCAAGAAGCGTTACTATACGAAAACGATAAAATTTCACAAAGTTAGATTTCGCATGTGAAAGCCTTAATAAAAAGTTGCATAAAAACACACCTAACAATGTTAGCAACATTATGACCATAATCCTTCTCATTAACACCAACAACATATGTTGGAATGTTGGAACCCTTTGCGGGTGCTGTGATGATCACTTTCTTAGCGCCCGCTTGGATGTGCTTGCCCGCCCCTGGCCCGTCCACAAACACCCCAGTCCCCTGATTGTTGTTACATAAAAAAAAACATTATAGATAACAAACCTTAAAAATTAAATTTTGAGAAATAAAAATATGTACCTCGATAACAATGTCAATACCGAGTTTGGCCCACGGAAGCTTAAGCGGGTCTCGGCTAGAAACAACCTTAATCGACTTTCCATCAACGCTAATCGTCTCATTATCGACGATCTTGACATCGGCTTTGAAGGTGCCCAACATAGAGTCATACTTGAGCAAGTGAGAAGCCTATACACATCTAGCAAGTGGTGAATTAAAACTAGTAATTAATAAAGCTTTGGAGACTTGTACACTTTGCATTAAGCATTGTAAGTGACTTCGACTTACATTCTTAACACCGCCGCTGTCGTTGACGACCACCACCTCGAGTGGGGAGTCCTTCTGGCCATCGGAGAAAGTTCCGGCCAATTCGTCCGAATCCGTTGATTGCTACCTTCAGTTTTGCAACTGTCTCTACCTTAACAGCCACTGATCCTACAGCTTTGTAATTCAAATTTTAAAAAACCAAAATAATATAGTATATGCATATTTTGATGATTTGGGTGGGATACTTACAACAAAACTAAAGTAGTTATGTTTCAAAGACAATAATAATTGTTATAGTTTTGAAATAGCGTAATAATAGTTACTTTCACTACTTGATGGATGCAGACGAAACCTTAGGGGTAAATTGGGCGTAGTTGCCGCTGGATCGCAGGCCAGAGAATTCCGCTACTTGTGATCTCTGCAATTAACCAAAATTTGGATTCAAAGATGAATCTCCTTTGCCTTTAATTTGTTTTAAAGTAAGGTCATATCTAGATAGCTATTTTTATATATAAAAAAAACAAAAGGAGATATATACCGGGTGACGGTGGGGAGTCGAGTGGAAGCGAGAGCTGCATTCGAAGCCATGGCGAGTGAAAACTCAGATCTATGAGCTGATTATATACGATTGGATTCTTTGAAGAAATGAGTGGCGGGAGAAATAGATAAGATGATGTTTCTAACATGAACCACTCAACCATCATATTATTATTATTATTATTATCTTTTTCTTTTTTTTTGGAACTTATTCACTTTGCTAATCATTAAACTGTATTAACGACCCGTAGAGAAGTGTGACCACCAATAATATTAATTAATATTTCATTTTATAAGGTAAAACAAACAAAATTAACGTGACTATTTTAAAGTTATTGTATTGTATGAAACTGAAAATAATTGGTTATAACTAAAGAAGTTTCAAGAGATGTGTTTAACATATTGGAGATTGTATTGATCGAAACAAGTCAAGTTTTATCAAGTTTGAGTTGAGCCTGAGTCTCAGATAAAGCTAAAGCATTATATTGGAAGATTCATTAGGCTTGTCGAGTCTTAACGAGCCTAGCTAATGTATTTTGGACTTTTATGTATTAATTTACAGTGTACATCTAAGCTCAGGCTGAACTTTTGCTCATTTATGGTACTACACACGAGCTTAAGTGGAGCCGCTCATTAAGGTTTTTTCAATTTTATATATATTTAAATTGTTTAATAAATAACAAACGAGGTGAGCTCGTGTTTGAGAAAACGAATCATAAGCCAAGCTCGAGATTTGGAAAAAGAGCTGAAACGAGCCATGCTCGAGTTCTAATAAATCAAAACAAGACGAGTTTGCAACTCAAGTTAAAGGTATTATAATCAATCACACACAGTTTCTTAAACATTAAAAACTAACCATATAACATATCCACATGGCATCTAAGTGTATGAAGTGGTAAGTCTCATGTGAACAAAAATACAACATCCACTTCATAAGGTACAACTTACAACAAATTTATTTCCCTCATAGAACACCCACTCAAAAACATCACATGTATAAAAGTTGTATATAGCATTGCATATCTTCAAATACATTTTTGAAGTCAAATTCACAACATAAAACATAGTAAAGTCAGATATTATTTAAAAATAAACAACTTTTTGATGATCAAAACACAAAATAAATTCAAGCAACGGATTTGGACGTTTCAGAAACAACGGGACCATTATCGTTTGAATTCTCATCGTCTGATTTTAGCTGAGAAGATACATCGTCTATAGCTTCATTCAGTTGAGCTATTTTTTCGGTCAGTTTTTTTACGCATTCTCTAAAATAAAAACAACATGAAATAAGTTAACTACTTCAAACAACTAAAATTCATTAAAAAAATAAGATTGTTAAGTGTGTGTGTACCTCCAAAGCCTTCTCTTCATCATAAATAAAAGCAGGCAATTTCCTGAGTAATTCTTTTTTGTGAGCTCCAGCCAGTGCCTTACTAATCTGGTTTAAATCAACATTATAGTTTGTTTAATTAAAAGCAAATTGCGTAAAAAGCTATCGAACATCAAAAGGAAGGTTAACGTGTTATATATGTAACCTGAGGTGCGTACACAAAACCAAGTGTGCCCGCAGTTAATCCTCCAAGAACAAAGCCACCAACAAATGCATTCCCACTGCTCGATCTTTCACTGTAAGTTTAAACAACAACTCGGGTACTTCACTAAAAAGAGTAAAATAACCGTAACTATATATATATACGAGTTATGTATTTTATAACCAAAGTCAGGTACTGATGATCACCTGTATTGAGCTTGAACAGAAAGTGCCCTTTTAGTTTTAGATGTGTGTAATTGTACATTGCCCACAAGACTTGGACCAACCAAAAACTTGGTGCTTTGGTCAAATGACTTCAGAGAGGAACTGGAACCTACATTTAAGAGGTCGGATCAATAATCAAATATATTTCCATTAAGTTAAATGTTTATCTTTTTTACTTCACACGTCTAACTAACTAACTATCACATATTCAATGCATTTTGTGTTCAATGATCTCGTTCATAATATCCATGAAGCGGATATGGAAAGAATATTCACGTTCTAATGCATGATAATCAAAGACGACGATGAATTGAACCATTTTTGTCAAATAACAATGTTGTAGCATGTATAAAACAGATGACGATAATTAATAATGGTAATTAGGAATCGAGAACAGTACGTACCATGTGACAATGGAGTTGGATAGTTGGAAACGAAGGAATTTGATAGAGCAGCCATCGGTGTGGATTTGATTTGATTTGCTTTGCTTTGCTTTGCTTTGCAGCAGAGATCATATTAACTTAACGGGTGTTATTATTTTTTTGTGCGATGATACCAATGCTTAATAGCATTGGTAATAATGACAACCTACACTCCAAATTAATTCAGTGTTTTTCTTTTTCTATACAAATTAAAAAACAAGTTAATAATTGTGGACTTACCGTAGTCTTATATTAATACAGTAATAATTTATTTATGGCTCTAAGTAAACATCGATCATATTTTCACATGTTGTTATGTGTCCTCTGGTTTGGGATGCTATAAACAGTGGTGCAAAGTTCCACCTCTGTTTGCTTTCTCGGTGAGAGATCTTATGGACGAGGATGGCGACAACGGACCCATGCGTAATCTCCCGAGAGGCCACCGTTGTTAGAAGTATAAATAAAATGACTCATTGGTGCAATTAAAAGAATGTTTGTTCATTAAACATTGGTTAAGAAAACTACACGTTAAGTTAAATAGGTAGTGTTAAGGTATAAGCCTAACATTTTTACTAGAACTAGACTCGGACTAAAACAGGCACATAGATTAGGGTGAGGCAACTCGGTGAGAGTTTTACTGATCAGTCAAGGTTCCATCTTGTTTTCCTGTCAATGCTTTCGATACATTCCAGCATGTTAAAATGACAACTATAAATGCAAAGACCGATAAAATTGAACAAAAAATAAGAACAGAAAAAATGCATTTTTATCAACATTTTTACCCATTTTGTTGAACTTTGGGAGCTCAAACGGGCCAAATAAAATGTTTGCTAAATAAGGAACCGGTCACACGGGTGGATAGTCACCCAAAGACCAAGTCGATCACACACAACCGTATATATTTTTTCATTCACATTTAACTTGTTATATATTTATGTACATCTAATTAGCGAATTAGTTCTTGTTTAAAAACAAGAAATAAGGAAAGCGGAAATTTTTATCAGGACTCGGGTCAACCTAAACATAACGAAAATTTTTCAGAAATGGTGTTTATGTAAAAGTTATTTCAAAACTGGTATGCTTTTGAGGGTTGTTACAAAAATGGTGAAACCGTGGTTTGAAATCACGGTTTGGCTATTTTTTCTATGTACGTGTCAGATTGGTATTTTTGAAAAATAATATTTTTGATTAAAATAAGTCAAACCGTGGTTTGAAACCATGGATTGCGTGAAAAAGTTAAACTTAATATCACTTTTAATTGTATGGTGGTTTTGCTAGTCAAGCCGGTTTTACTAGTCAAGCCGTGGTTTCAAACCACGGTTTGACCTTTATCTTTTATTTTTTTAATGCCGACAAGTGTCAATATGCAATAGTGAAATTTGATTTCAAAGAACAAAAAAACAAACAAAAAGTATCACATATGAACATACTAAATTAAATTGGAGAAAAAAGGAAAAAAAACCTTAATTTGAAACCAATGGTTGATTAAAAACAAAAAAATAATCACATGTGAACATATATACTTATCAGCATATAAAAAATTAAAGAAAATGATCAAACCATTGTTTCAAACCAGATGTTGATTAGACACAAAAAATATTCACATGTAAATATATATATACTTATCGGCATTTAAAGAATAAAAGAAAATGGTCAAACCATGGTTTCAAACCACGACTTGCCTTATTTTAATCAAAAGTATAATTTTATGAAATACACATCTGACACTTACATAGAGAAAATAGTCAAACAGTGGTTTCAAACCACGGTTACACCATTTTTGTAACAACCCTCAAAACCATGCCATTTTTGAAACAACTTTTGCATAACACACCATTTGTGAAAAATTTTCAAACATAACCCATATAACCAACTTGCGTAAAATTGATTAAATGCATTTTGAAGAGAGAAAAATTAGAGGTGTAATCGAGCTGAGCCGAGCTCACCTCGTTTAATTTCACAGAGCTCGAGCGTGACTCCTTTATTGTTTATAAATTATCTAACTAGGTTATTTATTACATCTATAACTAGTTTTGTATATATTTAAAATTATAATTTAACTAGTGTTCTTCTCGGCATGTTGCGCCGGGCAAGTCAGTAAAATCTGGGCGATGGTAAAACTCAAACGTTGATGCGGTAAGTCGACGCGAATTCGGTCGGTTTTGGTTACGTGAATTTTTGTACCATAACTAAGACAAAAAATAAAACCAAAAAAAAAAATATAAAAACTAGGGTAAATCAATTGTGTGGCGTCGGTCGGTAAAACTCAGGATTAGTAAAACTCAACCGTTATCGATCCCGGACGTTGAGGTGGTGAATCTAAGCAAATTCGGTCAGTTTTCGTATGTCTATTACGGTACCGGAACTAAAAAAAAGAAAATCAGCATTCGGTAGTTTTAACTTCCTCATTTTCTCAGATTTTGAAATGCCATTTTCACCGTATTTAACCAGTATAAAGTGTTACAAGTCACATCTTCGTAAAATTGATTAAATGCATTTTGAAGAGAGAAAAATTAGAGGTGTAATCGAGCTGAGCCGAGCTCACCTCGTTTAATTTCACAGAGCTCGAGCGTGACTCCTTTATTGTTTATAAATTATCTAACTAGGTTATTTATTACATCTATAACTAGTTTTGTATATATTTAAAATTATAATTTAACTAGTGTTCTTCTCGGCATGTTGCGCCGGGCAAGTCAGTAAAATCTGGGCGATGGTAAAACTCAAACGTTGATGCGGTAAGTCGACGCGAATTCGGTCGGTTTTGGTTACGTGAATTTTTGTACCATAACTAAGACAAAAAATAAAACCAAAAAAAAAATATAAAAACTAGGGTAAATCAATTGTGTGGCGTCGGTCGGTAAAACTCAGGATTAGTAAAACTCAACCGTTATCGATCCCGGACGTTGAGGTGGTGAATCTAAGCAAATTCGGTCAGTTTTCGTATGTCTATTACGGTACCGGAACTAAAAAAAAGAAAATCAGCATTCGGTAGTTTTAACTTCCTCATTTTCTCAGATTTTGAAATGCCATTTTCACCGTATTTAACCAGTATAAAGTGTTACAAGTCACATCTTCAATTTTTGGTGTTAACATTTTATTTTTAGTGTTGACATAAAAATGCAGGATATAAGAGGAGAGGATCCACAATATGGGTTGATAGAAAATGGAATGGAATATGAAAATGTGCATGGATACACACAAATGGGTGCCACCACCACATATTCCGACACTATAGTTGCAAACGGACCATTCCAACAATCTTCATGGTCCGGTCACCGCCTCTGGACCCACTGCATCTGCTAAAACAAAAACAAAATCAGCATTCGGGTTGGTTTTTGTTACGATAATGGAACTCAGTGGGTTTACGCGAATTCAGTGGGTTTTCGTCACGTTCATCACGGTACCGTAACTAAAACAAAATAATACAAAGAGAACAGCATTCAGTCATTTTTCTTTACGTTCATTACATTCCGAAACTAAAACAAAAAAAATACACCGATACGGTGCCGCAAACTGACCCAATGGGGGCTTTGCGGCACCAAACTTTTAAATTGTTATATATAACAATACATACTATCATTTATATCATCATTACATATAATAATATCCATCTAGTTTGTAAATATTATGTTATATTAAAGAAAACTAGTATATTTACAAATGGGCTCATTTAGGTTCATGAGCCTAGTGAAATTCATTTAATTTCAGAGAGTTTGAGCATATTTAAGTCGTGCTTGATTCAAACTTTTAAAGAGTTGGTCTCGAGTAGCCCACGAACAACTCACAAGTAAATTATGGAGAAAATGAAGAAACCAGATTGTATTGCCATAAAATCAAAGAAGGAAAATTTATATTATCATATATACCACTATTTAAATAATAATAATAATAATGTTATCCAAAATTCTGTTAGTATATTGTGTTTGCATTTTAATTTTGAATATAAACTATCCTTGCTCTAAATTTCAATTTCAACCACTTTCAATTTCTTCTTGATATGATATTCTCAGTCACAGTCTGATTTCAGTTACAAACAAAATTCCTACATTAATCAATATTCTGTTCGTTTGTTGTTGAATTAGTTCCAATTTTGTAATCAAAGAATTAGTTTAGTTAATCAATTTCAAGTTCGTGGTTCTTGATTAAGTGCCGTTCTTAATTCAATAAATTTCAATAGTTCTTGATACAATTCAAGTTCCTCGTTCTTGAATTAGGGTCCAATTATTTAATCAAATTGTTGGCACAGTAAACAGGGGTGTTCTTTGGATTTCAGATTTTTCGGATAAATAACCAATAATAAATAAATATTAGTTAATAAAACAATTTCATAAGAAGAGTAAAACAAACTCAAACTATAATCGTCTTTTATCAGACACTTTTTAGCTGTTTTGTTACATTTGTTGTTGATAATAAATGAAAAACACAAATTAAAAATAAACAGTCGATCCATAATAGGTGGAATGATAACGGTCGATCATGACATGTTATATCTAAGAATATATTTGGTTTAAAATTAAAAGTTTATTTGGGTTTTTCGGGTAGACCCGAAACACATAAATAGACCTGAGAACCAACACGAATTACTTCGGTTCGGGTTCAGGTTAGTCTCTTTCCGGGTTCGGGTTGGATTAATACGGGTTCGGGTATGAGTTTTCTCAGGTCGGGTTTCGTGTAAAAGTGACAGCCCTAACAGTAAGCCCCTTTAAATCAAAGTTGAATAATAATATCATTAATTTATTTAGTGAATTGATTGATTGTTTGATCTTTGTTGTTGTTTGGTATTTCATAGGTTACGAAGGTTGAGTTCCAACTCAGTACCGGCTAGACTACGTGTGGCAACAAAACAAGTACGGAATTTGTATCGCGTGTGTGTTTGCCCAAATGTTCGCTATATTTTTTAGAATGAAAGACTGGGAAAATAACTGTCACGTAATACTGTCACGTAAGCCTCTCGACACTTGTATAACTGTTTTTAAAGGTAACCAGTTATGCATCACAAATTGATGGACCTTTATGATGAAGCATCCGTCGAGGCTCTTAAAAAGATATAGAATCTCAACATATACCATGTATGGTTACCATAGGTAGTAAATGGACCTAAGTCAAGGCTAAATAGGCCCTTTAATATGATTATGAGCTATTATCACAAAGTCGTCGTTCTAGTGAGTAATTTTAGGGCCCAGTAGGAGGATGCTCCCCATGGTCGGAGCGTGCACCATGGGGGACCTCAACTATAAGCAAATTGTCAAAGAAACCACGAAAGAAAAGTCGCTTGGCTCATAATCTGAAAGGGGTTATCCTCTTAGCGGATCATGTTGTTTTAATCCTTGGCATCTACGTTATTAGACCCCACCACTCAAGCCCAGCGTATACATCAAGAACTCGTGGGGGGAAGCAATCGGGGAACCGCGAGGGGAGGGGGGTCATGCATTGGTTTTAGTGGATTTCTTTGAATACCTTGTCGGCTTTCATAAACATGAATTCACATCTTAGCTTTGATGGTGGGTTTTCATTGACTGATTTTTCTATCTTGACTTTAGTATTTTAGTTTTGAAGGTGGGTCTTGGTTGACTTTTTTTTCCATCTTGGCTTTAGCTTGTCACAAATGTTTAGATTGCATGTTTTGTTTGTATTCTTTTAGTGTGTTATGAACGTTTATACTGCATGTTTAGTTTGTGTTTGATTGTTTCCCAATTATGCCAATTCGCAAAAGGTTGAACTCAACTACCAGAATACTTTTCAAACAATGCACTTATAACCATATTAACAAAATAATCATAGGCATTAATTAGCTTGAAGTATACATAGTATAGTTCAAATTTAATCCTAGGAATTAATTAGATTTAAGCAAATACATCCGGCACACGACATAAAACTTTGGGAACTGGTTCGACACGTATACCCGTTTTAAATAAAAATGGGTCGTTTTAGGGTTCACCTACTTAAAAACGGGCAATGTAGGATTCAACTATTTAAAAATAGGTCATGATGGGATTGACTATTAACATGTTTAGGTGTTTAGGGTATAACTTTAATGATACAACTCAACATGGTTTTGTTTATCTCTATACCCACTTTTAAGATGAGATCATGTTTCCTTTTTTTTTTACTTTACATAGTTATTGAACACATTTTTGGCTAAAACAAAATTAAAAGTTTTGATAAAAACGACATTCACGTTTACTAATATTAGAAAATATAGGATAATTTATCCCGAGTTTGAATGAAAATTAAGATATTGCTTAAACAGTTCGTATTCATGTTGACCCGAATTTATACATATCCAAGTTAGCGTTGAAATATATGACAGTGACACTAATAAAAATACGGGTCGTGTTTGAATTCAATAACTCAACTCGTTAATCCGTAACTCCCAACCAACCAACCCGACACAATTACCCCTATATTTAATCCACTTCATTGATTAAAAGCTTTACATACATGCATCAAGAACATCATTGTAGAATTCATGTAAATCCAGATAACTATCATATGCTTCCTACGAAGAAGCAACAAAAATATACTTGTTTATTAACAAAAAGTCATCTATGCAGCAATAAAGATAAAATTAATAATCAACAAAGTAGGATACCCTATTCAATTATATTAATTTTTTGATAATGAGCCTTTTTAGGAGTTTTGCTAAATAACTTTTGCTTTTCAAAAATTAAATAAACAAATAAGCAACATTTAAAAACTCACCCAAACACCCCCTAGTTAGTTTGAATGGTAGGTCGGTGGTTTAACAATACTAATGATAATAACAAAGATAAGACGAGAGCTATGAGTGGATATACAATAAACGTAGGGTATTCTATATATCGCTTGGTTAATCATACAGTTGTGAATTTATACTCATTATATCGTATCACCGTATTATAGTCGCAGTGGGGACCATTTCCTATCACTATCTCAAGAGATATTATGGTGTGATCTTGTGGGCCTCTTTGATCGTGGTTGTTAGGCTAGAATCTATTTTGTCTTCTTTTAGGTAGATGCGATTTTTTTACGTGTTGTTTGTTATTTTAGGGTATTATCATAAAATTGTTAATACAAATGATGTTGAATGATCAAGAATTAAAAGAATATAAAAAATTAAATAAAAAAGAAAGAACATGAAAGTACAGTCTGAAACATCTAAACCACTTATTAGTTATAAAAATAAAAACAGCTGAAAGTTTAAGTTTCTTATCGCATGAACCTATATTTATACATGATTTTTTACCATTCAGCTTTAGTTACAAACTTTGATTATTAACTTTGCCATAAACTTTCACATATATACTTTTTGGTACGTTAACTTACTTTCATTTATTTACTTTTGGGCATTTCAACTTTGGTAATGAAACTTGTACTCTTTTAAATTAAACTTTTACATTTTGACCCATCAACTTTGGTAAGTGTAAGAAAACTTATACCACAACGAGGGTTGCAAATGAACTTAACCGTACCGAACGAAGCCTTGTTTATGTTTGTCCATTTCACATTAAAGTTGTTCTCGAACGGCTCATGAACGCTAGCTGAACGTTGGTATGGATTGGCTCTCCGTCCACCATATCGATATTTTATGCTTTGAAAAGCTCATTCGAATCCTTATCGATGGGGGCATAGTTCTAAACGTTTCCGGAGAAAGATCATTCCCCAAACTTAACCTCATGTCGTCCCTCGAAGCCTAGTGTTATTTACGCAAGAAGTACGTCGCCGTTTTAGCCCATGTTACTACAAAAGCCCATGAAGAAAAGAAGCTTTCTGATATCCCGGTCGTCCAAAATTTCCCCGAAGTCTTTCCCGATAACCCCCCGGTTCGTCAAGTGGAGTGCCGCATCGACCTCGTGCCCGGAGCAAATCCCGTAGCCAAAGCACCTTATTGCTACCTTGGAGATGCAAGAACACTCCAACCAAATTCAAGAACTCACGAACCGAGTTCGTCTCCATGGGGCGTACCCGTCTTGTTTGCCAAAAAGGACGGTACCCTTCGAATGTGCATTGATTACCGCGAGCTCAATAAGCTTAGTATCAAGAACTGTTATCTTCTCCCGTGTATCGATGATCAACTCCGAGAAGCTACATGTTTCTCCAAGATTGATCTCCGTTCGGGCTATCACCAACTCATTGTCCACAAATATAACATACCCAAGACTGCCTTTGGTATCAATTATGACCACTTTGAATTTCGAGTTATGCC
Source organism: Bidens hawaiensis (assembly GCF_021521415.1). Taxonomy (NCBI): domain Eukaryota; kingdom Viridiplantae; phylum Streptophyta; class Magnoliopsida; order Asterales; family Asteraceae; genus Bidens; species Bidens hawaiensis. Next base: position 233,452 of record NW_027491031.1, on the reverse strand, counting down.
TTTTGGGTTAAGGTTAACTAATGCTCCCGCAGTTTTATGGACCTTATGGATCGTGTTTGCAAACCTTACCTTGACAAGCTTATGGTTGTCTTCATCGATGATATATTTCGAGTCCGAGGCTGAACATAGGGGTGATATTGCACTTACCTAAAAATAAAAAAACAAATATTTAGAACATAAATGAATAAGTTATTACACTATGAAATGCACCTATAGAAGTTGCTCATTTGTTGTGACTCCGATAACATAAACCCTAATTCAGTTCCGTTCATCTGAGCGAGTGAAATGATGAGTAGATTTCGATTCGATATGCTTGTTATTTTATTAGTAGTTTTTGTTTGTATACAACATTCGCGTTCCGATCTGATCATCTCCAAGCTCGATCGACGGGTAAATTATAATTCATTCCTATCAATCGCTAATATTAGGTTATTGTTACCATTACCACCACTTTTATTATTATTATGAACAAATGTTGATTCGTTTTATTCAATTCATGTACATAGTATGTATGTATAGTTACAACAACATTAGGTGATTGTAGAATTCATGTTTGTATGTATGCTTATTACTGCCTGCATTTTGATAATATATGCTTATGCCATCTTCTTTCTGTTGCTGCAGATTGATCTCACTTCACAGTTTGTACGCCTCACGTCGTCCTTCAAGGTAGCTCTCTCTTAAATTTATCAACAAATTTAATTGCATTATTATCTTTTTACGGATATATGTAAAATAATATCTAAATGATTTTGTAGCACTGCTTTTGATTGATTTCTCCAACTCTTTAGGTGGATAATACTGGTCCTGATCCAGTTTCGGAGGTGTATTTTACCTTTCCTGAACACCAAGCAAATAATTTGGCGCTTCTGGTGGCTGTTAGCACTGAAGGAAGAGGAAAACAAAGAGTTTCTGCTACCAATCTACCGGTCGAAGTCAAGCAACCTAATGGTTCACCACCATCATTAATTTGGTATGCTGCATCTTTGCCCAAGGAATTGGGTAAAGGAGAAAGTTTGAATGTCGATGCTTTCGCGGTTTTCACACATTCATTGCGACCTTTTCCAGAGCAAATCACTCAGGCTGAGCAACAACTCTTTGTATACCAGGACAGTGCGCATTTTACATCGCCTTATAATGTTAAAGTTCAGTCACTTACTGTTCAACTGCCCAGTGAAAATGTAGAATCTTATACGAAACTTGAAAAAACCAAGTTTTCTGGCTCGGAGATTAAGTATGGCCCTTATGAGAATGTTCCTGCTTTATCCCACTCGCCGGTAATTATTCACTTTCCTAGTAATAAGCAATTCGCGATTGCGAAAGAGTTGGTAAAAGAAATAGAGGTCTCACATTGGGGCAATGTACAAGTGACTGAACATTATAATATTATCCATGGTGGTGCTCAGAGTGTGGGCGAATTCTCAAGGTATTACATTAGATTTTGTCGTTGGTTTTGCTATTTTAAAGGTGTTAGGAGTTCTAAAACTCATTATTGTGACTACTGGCTGCAATAATTAGTTTTTACTTTTTTTTTGTTTGGATAAATTTATTCTGCTTTTGATTATCTGATTATCAAAGGGTATGCATATTCCTTTTTCATGTTATGTCATTTTGTGTGTTAGTTTCTAAAAACACTTACTATTTGATAAACAGTCAAAACAACTGTTCATTTTCATAATTTCATTTGATTATTACAACTTCAAATTACAAAAGTCCATCTAAACATTATCTTCTAGAATACATTTTATGACAACTGAGTATGTGATTCTGAGAATACATTTTATGACAACTGAGTATGTGATTCTGATTACTCAGAATCACATAACCACTTTCAAAGTGCACATGCATAAAACCTGTTTTGGTGACTTATAGCTTGATGTTTTCATTGACATGTTGCGGCTATACTCAGGCTGGACTTCCAGGCCAGACCAAATGTGCGAGGTGCATCAGCTTTTAGAAATCTTGTTGCCTTATTACCACCAAAAGCACATTCTATTTACTACAGGGATGCCATTGGCAATATTTCAACATCTAATATACATGGTGATTCAGTCAAGGTAGGATAATGTTCAATATAAGCAAATTCCAGCTTCACTCTTACTTTGTAGACGTAGAAAATTGGGAAGGTAAGTGGGTCGAGTTGACCGGAATCACTTTTTCTCTATTAATGTTGAAGTTTGCTGTGAACAGTTAATGTGCAAATTGTCAGATGATTACAAACATTTGATAATTTCAGTAAGAATCTGTTTTAACAAAATGATTTAGGAGGTTTTATGTATTGAAATTACACTTCGAGCGATTTGCAGTTTTCTTTTTTAGTTAAGTTTTACTAGTTTACCCTTATTACCAATTTATAAGCAAATGGGTTGGAATTGCAATCTCAAACGTTTTACTCACCAATAATTCTATGAACTTGCAGACACTGTTTGAAATTGAACCTCGATATCCTATGTTTGGTGGTTGGAAAACTTCTTTCACCATTGGTTATAGTTTACCGCTTCAAGACTACTTGTTTCAGTCAGAGGGGGCCCGCTTCCTTAATATCACTCTAGGTTCACTCTTATATGATGTGCTTGTTGAAAATCTTACTTTGAAGGTATTTTTCTGATGATCTCATTTGACTTTGACCCTTCTACATTTGTCTTAGTTGGTTTATGTTGTTTTTTGTTTTTTGTCTTCATTTTGTAGGTTGTTTTGCCTGAAGGATCAAGAGATATATCTGCTTCAGTTCCTTTCCCTGTAAAACAGTCACAAGAGGTACTACAAAACCAGATATTAAAAAAGCTGCTGTAATACTTTAAATCTGTAATTACTGTGTTAACATTCTTATGGTTCTTTTCAGACAAAGTTTTCTCACTTAGATATTGCTGGTAGACCCACCGTTGTAATCGAAAAGATTAATGTTGTCCCAGAGCATAACCAGTATATCCAGGTATTCCATACCATTCTGGATTGTAAGTGAGTGTTTGGATGTGCATTTTTTAAACTAGATCATGTGGTATTGAATAATCAGATTTAGATAATATGTTACAATAGGACGTATCGCAGGAGATATGTTTTCGTGTTTAAATTTGTGACAGTTAGATTTTCAGTTAGTGTTTGGCAAATTCTAGTTATTCAACTGATAATAAGTTGACCTAAAAGGACTATTTTTTGTTATTGTGAAGTATCTCAATTTAAAGCATAACATTACATTTGTTTCAGGTTTACTACAAGTTCAACAGCATATCATTACTTACAGAACCGTTGATGTTAATATTTGGGTTTTTCACCCTGTTTGTTGCTTGCATCATCTATATGCATGCTGACCTCACTATCTCAAAATCTTCCGTTTCATATTTGGCAAAATTACAATGGGATGAGGTATGTGAAACATTAGAATTAGTAACGTTTTTGTTGTTTATAGATGTGGCAAAAAAAGGGTGCCTCGGATTTGATTGTAAAAGTTATTTCATTTTAAAGCTTTATGATTGAGTCGGGATGCTCTGAAACACCTTTAAGTCCAAAAGTTTAAAACGCTTTTTTATTAATAATCCTTGTGTTTTATATTTTTAATGTTTATTTTTCAGGTTCAGGGAACTATTCAGCAGATTCAGGATATCATTAATCAATGTCTACAAATCCATGATAAGCTAGAAGCTTCATTAAGAGAACTTTCTAGAACAGGTAATGTGCAAGCTTGTAAAGCAGTCCGCAAATCAGCTGATGGTTTATTGAAGGATCTTTCAAAAGATTTGAAACCCCTTTTGGCTCTCTTGCAATCTTCTCCACAAGCTGCACATATATTACACAAGGTTTGTTGCTATTTTCTCTTAAAAGTTTTAATCTAATTTACATTATTTTTTGTATTAACTGGTTTTCTTTTATCTACCATGTAATTAATCATTGTTTTGGATATGTGCATAGGTGGAGGATCTGGTTGCTAAGGAGAGAGATTTACAAGAAAAGATTATGCTAAAACACACAACAGTGGTGGACTGTTATGAGAAAAAGTCAATGGGACGGGATGCTGAAAACCGTGTGGCTTCAATCCAACAAAAGATTTCAGCTTTGAAGCAGGAAGTTGATGATCTTCTGGAATTTGTTGATGATATTTAACTGGTAATCAGTTTCCATTTTTATTTACTTTGTTATTTTGTTCGACTTAACGACCTTGAATCGAGTAGTTTACATGACCTAGTTTTGTGCTGCTTTGAGAGACGCGAAGAATCGTGTTGTTTGCGATGATTTTTATACCAAATAGACTTTAGCTTTTTTAGTGATGATGATGATGATGATGATGTTATACTAGATTTGGCAAATACTTTTTAAAAAACATAGATAATGGTTCCAGTTTAATAATGAGATATTTGGGGCTGCTTATTATCATAGAAGTGCTTGTTTTAGAATAAACAATCAACAAACAGATAAATGGTTTTAATAAGCAGTCCTTTTGTGTGCTCCGAGGTTGGGTGTCGACGAATGGGTTATAAAGACCAATCCGATCCATATAATCAAAGTGGAGACTTCTCGGGAGGTCATCTATCTTAGAATTACTCTCATTCAAACAGTCCTTGTGTGCTCTCCTGGTTGGGATATCAACAAACGGGTTATGAAGACCGAACCTTATTATGTGTATTATTTTGTTGCTTCTTTTGTTTGGTGTTGTTGGTTACGAGTTACAACTAACGGATTATAAAGACCTATCCGATCCATATAATCAAAGCAGAGATTTCTCGGGATGTTCGTGGGTAACATTGATTCTCCATTTGATTTGGTTACGGTTTGGTCAATTCGGGTTTCTGCACGCCCTAGAAAGAATAACAATGAGATGCTAGATCTGGTAGGTTTGATCCTTGTAACATCCCGAAATTTCAAGATAATATTAATTATATTACTTAATAATAGAGGGAAAGTTTACTCGGGTTATCGGGATATAAATAGAGTAGGAGTTGGTATGGGTCGGGCTGGTGTTGGGTAATGGATATGGGCTATGGACTTGGGTTATGAACGAAGGAAGGAGAGTCCATGGGCTTAAGCCCATGATCCCTAATATAAATACCCTTAACCACCATTTCTCACATATTCCATACACACACTCAAAACACACACATTCCAACCGATCAAGATTCGAAGCCGAGACCCGAGATTTTGTTGATAGATCTGAGTTGGTAAGGTAAGAACAAATCCAAAAAATCTAATAATACTGAAAATGGTTAGGATTGGATGGGTTAACCGGACCCGAAACCCAAACTGCCCAAATCGGACCCCTAAAACGTCGATTTTAGGCCGATTTGATGGTTGGGATTTGTAGGCGCCGATCATACGATTCCGTGGGTACCAAAATCGAGTTATTTGGCTAAGAAACGAAGGATTTATGGGCAAACAGATCTGCAGCGCGATAACTTCGCCTGCAAGATTAAGTTCGCCTGATGAACTTCGCCTTCAAGCGTAACTTCGCCTTCAAGCCAAGTTCGCCTGATGGCAACTTCGCTGTAAAGCTAAGTTCGCCTAGCTGGTAACTTCGCCTACAGCCAAGTTCGCCTAAGGTTTAACTTCGCCTGAAGTCAAGTTCGCCTGATGGCAACTTCGCTGTAAAGCTAAGTTCGCCTAGCTGGTAACTTCGCCTACAGTCAAGTTCGCCTAAGGTTTAACTTCGCCTAGAGCTAAGTTCGCCCGAGGGTTAACTTCGCCTAAAGCCAAGTTTGGTTAGAAAATAAATTATAAAGCGATAAGTTAAAGTAAGCTAATACTAGGCCACCAGATTAGATCAGACGAGTATTGATACGTGTAACTTGTACAGTCAGCCGAGCTCAGTTAGAGAAGGGATTTACAGCTATCAGAAAAAGAAGCAGAATTCAGGTGAGTTTCTAGCCCCATTCCTTGTTATGTTTTCGGGGCTGTGTGCATACTCGATGTGTTGTTAATACATTTATCCTAAGTGATAAGTGTATGTCATATGTGATATGTGTGATAGATATGAATGATTGTTTGTCAGTACGCGAACGATCTTCGGATATTGCGCGTACTGTCAGGTTAAAAATAAAGGTACGAATATTATATATCGAAGATGTATGAATATTTCAAATGAATACTTGTCGGGGCGTGAACGATCTTCGGATATTGCACGTAACGACAAGGGGTATGGTTGTTAAATGAATGAGGTAAAGAATGCCTAGAGTGTTCTTATGTTATAATGTAAGTATGTGTATATAGGTACACGAATGGCATGTGAATTCTACGTTCGACATAGTAAGTTAGGATGGCAAATCCCTCTAGCTTCCGTCGGACATAGACTCGGCTGGTAATGGCGTAGTTAAGGACTGCGAGCCTTATACGTGAAGTAGATGATATATGTAAACGTAGATAAGGACTGCGAACCTTATACGTAATGTAGATAGGCGTCAGCATAGGAAAGGACTGTGAACCTTATACGTGCTGTATTTGTAGCATAGGGGAGGACTGCGAACCTCGTACGTGCTATGAATTAGGTTGCAACATAGGGAAGGAGTGCGAACCTTGTACGTGTTGTGGATGTATTTCAGCATAGGAAAGGACTGTGAACCTCGTACGTACTGATTTTGTAGCATAGGGGAGGACTGCGAACCTCGTACGTGCTATGAATTAGGTTGCAACATAGGGAAGGACTGTGAACCTTGTACGTGTTGTGGATGTACTATGGTATAGGGAAGGACCGCGATCCTTGTACGTGGTAAGGACGGCGAACCTTGTACGTGTTCACGACCTTGAGTACAGGTATAGACGGTGAACTATGAACGTACTCTCGGTAGACTGAGGTTAGTGATTGTAGATATGTATGTATGTATGGTAGCAAGTATGTATGTAGAACAGAAGGGTAACTAGTGAAGTATGGATATGTATCTACGGATATGTACGTATGTGTATGTATTGTATGGCGTTCGATTAACTAGAACTCACTCAGCGTAGCTGACTTTTAGTATGCACGCAGGTGAGCTGATTATAGAGTTAGCATGAGGATGACACACGGCATGGATTGAACGGCTGGCATCTGAAGAAAGAAGTAAAGATGTTTTAAATATAAAGTTTTGTGTTATGGTATCAAAGAAAAGATTTAATGTTTTGTAACAAATGATTGATGTTTTATATTCCGCGAAAAGTTTTAATAAACTCTGATTTGAAGAACTGTGTTTATGAGTAAATCCGACGCTAAAGTAGGGCTACCGGGTTCGGGGCCTTACAATCCTATACCTTAATTCATGAAAATTACTATTCAATCATTTTTATTTGTTATTTTACTATAAATTCTAAAAACTTTATATCTTAATATAATAAAATCAAATTGTTCTAATAACTGTGAGTGATAGATGCTGATTTCGTACCCAATCTAATATTTGTCGGGTATGATATATACCGTTAGTTTGTTAAAAATGGCCTTGATTTTCAAATGCGTTAATCACTATTTTGGTTTTTAATTATTTGTTACTCATGAAAGCTAAAAGCATAAAGGATTTTTAAATTAAGATTTAGTGGACTCGGTACATTATTCTACTACCTAAAGACCGATGAAAATTAAAATAAAATGCTTACTGACATGGTTAACAAACATGCGTGTTTTTAGATAATTTAACTATTGTATAATCTAATATCATATTTGTCCCATACCTACATAAGGTTTTAAAACTAATTTCTAGACGGGTCCTATGTTTTGGGTTTTGGGGTTATCCGTTGGGTTCAAATTCGTTTGTCATCACTAATCAAAATGATATTCAATGTCTCAAGTAGTTGTTTGCCCATGAACAACCCGCAACTAGACAATCATGCTATCCTTATTCCTTACCTTCCAACCAATCTGCCAAGTACCAATCACACTTTGCTAACCCATTTCAAGAAAAGTTATTCTAATTTGATTCATTTGGTGACTTGGTGTTGGTATGTTTTATGTTCTTATACGTGTATTTGATATATTTTGTGTTATTTTCTTGTTAAAACTAATACATTAAAAAAATGATATAAAACACTAATGTCATACTCTAAAATAAAAAAATACGAATACACTTCCCGAAGCAACATATTTCAAGAGATAAAACCTTCTAGTCTAATTTCAACAACTAAACACACCCATAACTCCAATAGCATGAAATCTGTTTCGGACACAATCGAAAGCATAGGATTGTTCACGAGCTGAATCAGACTTATATTGAGCTCGAGTTTGAATGGTCCAACTAGTAACACACCGCTTACTCAGTCGCCTAGTCCTTCATCACCATCTTATTGCCTCCGAAATAGAAGTGGACGTTTCCTTTCGTTGTAATAATTAATAATAGTAAACATAAAATGAAGCCTCCGAAATTAAAGTGAACGTCGTAACTAATAAAAACATAAAATGAAAAATAAAGAGAGAGAGAGAGAGAGAGAGAGAGAGAGAGAGTAAGGTAAAGGTATTGTTTTGTTTCTAGGGTTATTTTTACTCCGTATCGATAACATTAACAATGGAGACCTCACTCCGATACGGCGGAGATTCCACCACCACCAACAGCAGAGACTCCGAGATACGCCAGCAGCAGTGACACATCTTCTGCTCTGAAAATCCACGCTAAGCAGAAGCTTCATATCGATTCCAACACTCGACTTCAGGTACACTCATTCATTATTCTTACATTTTATGTTTCTTCACCATTTCAATTAGGACAAAACTGCATATGCGTGCGTTTCTGTTGAAATTAAACCTCTGCCTCCGCTACTCGTAGGTTATTTTTTATTAATTAATTATTTTGTATATATACGTTTTTTAGAAAAAATAACGCCATAGCTCGGCTGTGAAATTTATACATACAAGTCCAAAAATAATTCATATGCGTTTGTTTAACAGAGCTCTTTCTTTAACTAAAGCTCTACCTCCGCTACTCACTTGTTTTTCTTTTAAGCTCGAGCTCGGAGAATTAATTTGTATTATTTTGAGATAAACGTTTAAGAGCTCGTCTAGTACCTTAAAGGACCCATAGCACTGTCAAATTAATACATAATAGCTCAAACTTATAAATACACAACGCCCCTCGTTAATCCTTCCCTTGTTTGAGGCTTCAATCTCAATTGATTCGAGCTTGAGTAGCTCGGCTTGTTTGCTCAGTTTCACCGCTATTTGTGTATGTTTTGAAGTTGTTTATATGCGAAACGAAGCAAAATTATGAAGTGCTTGATGCCGTGCATTCTATGAATTGTCTAGCGTTAGATTTAGCTTATTGATCCTGCTTTTTTTTGGAATTTATTGGGCCACAGTAGCAAGTTAATAACCAGGTTTATTATGATCAAACTACACATGAACCATTAACCCTATCAAACTATTTATACCGGACTCAAGGACTCAAGCTCTTATAATAAAACCAATAAACTTAGGGCATGTGTTGGGATTGAGTTTGAAAACAACTTATTTACTTGTTGGCTTTCTCAAAAAGACAAAAAGCCGTTATAAAAAGCCAGGATTTGTGTTTTTTAGAAAACAACTTTTTAATCTTATCCAAAAGCTTAAATGTAATGGACTTTTGTGATTGCCAAACATTTTTTTTTAACTTAAAAAGCCAATAAGCCAATAAGTTATTTCTAAACTCAATACCAAACATGCCCTTAGTGACTTTAAACAAGTCGGTAAACTTAAATAAAAGACTCAAACTTTATTACTTTGATAACTCTATCAAGATTAATTACCCTTCTTTTTTATCATATATTTGGCACCATAACAAGTATTTGGTGCTTCCACAGGTAGTTCACTTGGCATTCCTATTCCCTGTTTACAAATCTAAAGGCCTACAAATCTATATTCACAATTCATTCATAAATATACTAAGTTAAATGATGGCACACAGGTGATTTTACAAAGTTTCCAAAAGTATACCTTGAACCATATTTCCACAAAAGTTTCTTGAAACTTTCAAATAACTTACAATATACTACTCAAAAGAAAAGGAATCAATAAAGACTTTCAAAAGATAGCATAATATTTAACACAGAAAATAAATGTAGCTCTGAAATAATTATGTTTACATGTATAAGTTAAGCAAGTTATCCAAAATTAGAACTATATAATACTTGTCATTTTTTTGTAATCGGAAACCTGAAAGTCTTGTTAATTATTATTAGTACTACTATTAAGGTTTGTTATGTTCATAAGCCGAACATAGGTGATGAAGTTTTGCTAACGCTATAGGAGAATTGCTTCTTTTTATTACTAAGTTACAACACTCGTGTTCTTGGAGAATGGAGATACCTATTTTGCTATTCTTCATAAACAGTGATCGTATGCTTTAGTGTTGATGAGTAAAATTGTACAGTTTAAAAGTAGAATAAATTGATTTTATAAATTCACATACTTTATGTTGATTTGATTTAATTGCACTATAAACAACAAACAACGATTATATTTGATTTCGAAATAAAGCAGCTAACATCCTATGTGGGTTCACCATGAGCTAAATAGTAATTGGGATATTTTTTTGAAACATCTCATATTATTTTTTAACTATTGGTGTATTTTTTGATACTTGGCAGTTTAATGGAGAACTTGATACAAGGATTGGGGCTCCAACTTTTCTTAGTGCAATTCTGAAATACTTTCCTCCTGGTGTAAGATCTCATTTTTATCTGCCGATTATAACGAACTTTTACAACTAATTGTAACCTTTATATACTTGTAACTTTTTAATAGCTTTCATCAAAAATTGGAGCCGGGTTACAATATAATAGGCGTGAAAAACTTCATTATACCGTGCATGGGAAAAAATCATTTCAACTTACTCCTGATCAATTGGTCAACTTTGCTGTTAAGGGACGTTGTGATATTGACAAAGAGTTTAAACAGGTTGGTATTGTAACTTTTAGGATCTTATCTTGCTCACCAGAAATACCTTCAAATTTGCAGGGTATGTCAATTTTCTTTAAACTAGGGTCATTCTAAAAAAGTAGTTTCAAGCTCAATTTTCGAAAGAAATTATACTTTTTTTGAAATTTTGTAGTATATTTGAGTATTTTCTTTACATAAGCGTTATTTGAGTTGTGTAGTTTGCCCTTTCAAATAAACTATATTTTTATACAGTTTGCTTCTAAAGATTTTTTTTTTCTACATATTGTATATGATATTATGTATTTCAAACAGCCAACACCAAGTGGAGCAGCTGAATTGGTTTGGAACATTCCCGATTTCCAGAAAGATCAAGATTTAAGGTTCAAAGTTGGCTACGAAATCTTAGACAAGGTATATATCGTTGCAAAGCGGACTATTCATCTCGTCTTGAGCCACTAACAAGTTTTTAATATTATTATATTTAGCATTAAGCTTGGTTTATTAAAGAAGCCGTGCTATTAAAATGTTTTTTTAACTTTGTAAATTTATATGAATATATCACTTTTATAGGTTGAAAAGTGCTTGAATAACGCCTTGGGCCGTTTTCAACTCATTTGACTATGTTTTTACGTTTATCTACTTAAACTGGGTTCTGTAATGAACGGTCCCTATACGTGTGTGTATTATGTTATGTCTATAATGAGGATTTGTAATTAGATACTGCAAGATATATTTATTTGATTGTTTTTTTTGTTTGTTAACGTTACGTTTTGTACATTTTAATTGCAGATTCCGTATGTACAGGTGAGGGAAAACAATTGGACATTCACTGCTGATGCTAATGGCAAATGGAATGTGAAATATAACCTGTGATTTTAAAATCTTGGTATGTGTTTTTTTTACCTTGCATTAAAAATTAGATGATTCGTGTAGATTTATAGAAGCCGCTACTGGAAAATGACTGCATTCAGGTTTCTTAAGATATGATGTTACGTTTTGTTATTCATCTTCGCGTTTATTTTGCTCAAATTTAGAGAATGGGATTGTTTCTGATTTTGATTTGGGGGGGGGGGGGTTGTTAGGGATTGTGTATTAAGAGTGTTTGTTCTTTAATAAGCAAATTGGAATAAATAATACAGTAATAAATAAAGTAATCACATTAGTTGACAAAATAGTAGTCAAAGTCAAACTTCCAACTAGAAATTAATAAATATGGAAAAACAGAAAGTTATTTAGTATGAAACCGAGTAGACAACTCAACGTTGTCACAAGTCAAATTTCGGCTTCTGAAGATGCAATCTCCCACCAATATCACGTAACATTACTATTTAGTTTCCACTTGGAATATATATATTAGATAATTATACTTATAATATATACAACACATAATTAACTTTAAAAATAGAGTTTATATGGCAACAAACATATCATCAAAGTTGATTAAAAACAAACTTATTATTTGTTTATAAGGCGTAATTACTAAATTGCTATTTAATTGACACTGTCTACACTTAGATGGGGTGGTAGGATGGTTAACATGTAGAATTTATTTTTTTTTATTTCGCTTGGTTTACTTGAAAATCTAAACCCGATTACCTAATTACCAATTAGAACATTACAGTCTTGTGTTAAAACGTATATAAGAGATGTTATAGTGTTGACTTTAAACTTAAAGTTTTAAATATAGATAATAAGCTTACGTAATGTAAGTTATTTCATCATGTATTTTGGCTCAAAAATAATGATCAATAATTTATTTTTTAACTGTTAATATTAAATGGAAAAAGAAAAAGAAAAAAGGTTAAGTGTGGGATCACAGATCGATTTACTTTACATTTACTTTCCCCCTTTTTCCAACTTTTTAAAATTATATGATATTTGTTTCTCTTTTAGCATAATTAGTTATAAAATATGTTATTCCTATTTCCTTTAATGCATTAATATGTAACTTTGGCTATATGTGAATCCGTAAAACTAAAGGTGGCTCTAGATAAGACTATAAGAGTTCGCTAATTAGTTAAATATGGATAACTTAGGGGGTGTTTGGGATTGCTTATTTTTACCAACTTATAACTTATAAACTTTTTAAAAAGTAATAAGGTGTTTGGGGTTGCTTATATTGTGAGAGGAAAAGTTCCATAAGTTACAAAAGTGTAACTTATTAACTTAATGAAAAGTTATAAGAATGCAAAATAAAGAATCCCAAACACCCCCTTAAATGTATTTTTGTACATTAAACACACTGTTGTAGTTAGAAAACTTAGACACGCTATTGTTGGTGTGTCAACTCTTCAACCAAAAAATCATTTGATATTACACAAAAAATATAAATAAACTTTTTTAATTCTTTAATAAGTTTTAAATTATTACTAAAGAATAGAATTTATTCGAATTCAAACTTCGGATAAACTATATTTGAGAAAAAAAAACTAACAATAGATGGAGCTCTCTCTATAAGATAGATTTGAACATAATTTTTAAATAGAGCTATAAGATAATATTATTTTATTTTTCATTAACATAAGTGTGAAAGAGGCTAATTAAGATTTTATTAAACATTGTTTTCAAAATTATTTGATATTTTGAAAAACATAAACTTGAGGGATTGAATATAATTGAAGTCGGACCACTCAATTAATGTTCTTCCCTGCCTTAACCGTTATACCGTCTCTCAATTAATGTTTCGTGCATGCTCTTAAAAGTATTTATTGTTAGTATAGTTTCACAAAGAAAAAGACATAAAAGTTTTAGTACATTCTTCTTAGTAAATATTTATGACTCACATTTTTGTCAGATTTTTAAAATAAACTGTATATGTTTAGATACATAAAATATTGAATTTTTTTTAATGACCAATGAAACTTTTATACGCTGTTACTTTTAACGGGAAACAATAAAAAATTATACAACCAAAACCATATTTAAGCTTCTAAACTATTGTAATTAAAGGCTCGCCATCCCACCAGAGCAGTTTTGCTTTGACCGATTCCGAACCCAAAAAATCCAATTTCTATTTGGTTTACCAATTTAATTTGTTTGGATTCGCCCATGCCCAATACAAAAATTAACCAAATATTTCGGTAATCAAATTTATCAACATGTTTACAACCCAATTTAATTGATTATGAAAATCTAAAAACCGGACATCCGTAATGTATCCAGTTTTAACCTGTAACCAAAGTTAACTAGCTTTGAACGCCTTTTACATTTTAACTGATCGCATAACCCGTGTACCAACAACACTTCATGTGACATGTTTCTTTTATTTTTGTAAAAATGATAAACTCATACCACATGACACCCCTAGGCCCCTCATATATCACAAATTGAGCATTCGGTTTTAAATCCTTTTTGTTGTATCTTTAATGTCTCTGGCACATATAAATAACGTGACTCCAATTATTATTGATGTTCATTTTCAGGAATTAAGTTCAAAGGTTGATTGATTTATATAGACATTAAAAGAAACCCCACATGCATATTCTACTTGAGTGTTAGTTTTGCCCTTTTCTTTTAAAACCTATCTCGTGTCAGAATCATGGATTGTTCACTTAACCCTCTACTGGTATAAACAAAATAGTAACATGTAGTGATAATTTAGGGTGAGCAAATTGTATCGAAATGGGTATTGTCGGGGTATCAATTCGGTACCAACATTTTTAGGTTTCGGGATCGGTATAATATTGGTATGTTAATACATTTTGGGTATTGTCGGGGTATCAATTTGGTACCAACGTTTTTAGGTTTCGGGATCGGTATAATATTGGTATGTTAACACATTTTTCGCCTTCGGTATCGGTACTCATTTTTTTTTCGGTAACGGTGGTTTTTTGTTTTTCCAACTTTTTTTACATTTTTAATTAATATCCCTTTATAGTATTATTACACAGTCCTATCATTTACATAGTCTCCCCAACCTGTATCAAAAGTTACCACATTTGGTTTGATTTAGTTTTAAAATTTTAAATTACCGCAAAGACTAAAATTTGTTAAACAGAACTAGGTAACAAAATCCATCGTGTTGTGATGACGTACTGATGCTAATTTGGTTGGTATCGATTGTATTTGTTACGGTATCAACACTGAATCCAAAAATAAATTAGTAAGGGAAAATTCCCAAATGGTCCATTCATAGAATGTGTTTCCAAGTTTATCCCCACTAATTCAAGTTTTCAACTTTATCCCTTTGTTATCTCGTCGCCGACGACATGATAGCGAACACCGACGATGCGTTACTGAAACAAATATAATAACGACACGTGGCCGGAATATGTGTTGACGATGCGTTATGTTGCTAACGTAGGGTAGCGGCGATGCGTTATGTTGCTAACGTAGGGTAGCGGCGATGCGTTATCACTAACGCATCGTGGAACCCTTGTGTTGTCATAACAAGGTAGCAGCAACATAACGCATCGCCGCTACCCTACGTTAGCAACATAACGCATCGTCAACCCTATGTTATACGTAACGTAGGGTAGCAGCGATGCGTTATATTGCTAACGTAACGTAGGGTAGCAGCGATGTGTTATGTTGCTAACGTATGGCAGCAGCGATGCGTTATCCACTAACGCATCGTCGACGACCTATTCCGGCCACGTGTCGTTATCCTATTTGTTTCAGTAACGCATTGTCGGTGTTCGCTATCATGTCGTCGGCGACAAGATAACAAAGAGACAAAGTTAGAAATTTTTAATTATTAAGGATAATTTTAGAAAAACATTCTTTAAATGAGCTATTATGGGAATTTTTCCAGTTAGTAAATACTTTGAATAGTTGCTACATATTTGTAAAAAAGGTTATACGATTAGTACTTTATTCGATAACCAAATTAAATTTGTAGAGAGAAAATATCAAGGGATAGGAGTTGATGGGTGTCGGGGGCAAGTAAAATGAAACACCGACACAAACACAATAACGCGCCTCCGAATTCTCGAGTGGGGCCCACGCCTTGCCTAGTTTCACATTTTTGGAACTTCTCTGCATGTGACCTTTCCATTCCCCACATTCAACTTCTTCTTCTTTTATTATTATTATTATTATTATTATTATTATTATTATTATTATTATAATTGGTCGCTTCATATTTATTAATTTTTTTAACCATCAACAAAACAACTTATATGAAAAACGCTGGTCGCACCACCACAATTACAAACAAACACCATAAACATAAAGGCCGAGCAAGCGGGCCAAACACGATAAAAACATAAGAAATCCGCACACACCAAGGCCGAGTTGATATCTTCTATTAAACTTGAAATATGTAATTGAAAAGTCATAAAATAGTGCTGACATGTATATAAAAAACTTGAAATATGAATTAAATTACTCGATATATGCCCGTATCTCCACCATGGCTGCAACATAGGTGGCCATGCCAAATGTAGGAGCGTCATTGTAGCATTGACAAAAGTTTTAAGCGAGAAACCGAGAACAACATAAGGCACAAGTCCCGACTCTATCGTAGACGGTAAAAAATGGCACCGACACACTATCTTTCCCTCCACTTTAACTCTCTCAGATGCATCCACAACCAACAACAAAACGTTGCCACACCACCATAGCGTTACCACAATCAACATCTACTAGGGTTTCTTTCTAAAGTGGTGGTGGTTGTTTTAGAGATAGAGAAAGAGAGATGTTGTGATGGCTAAAAAAATAGTTTTACCATAGTAGGCTTTCGGATAACGTGTTTATTTTGAAATTGGTGATGGTTCAGATGACCAACGCTACATTAGTGAACTTTTGCCAATAAGTATGATCACATGGTTAAAAAAAGGTAAAAAAAGAAAGTAAATATACATTGAATAAGAGATTCAGTGAATCATCCCAATTATATAACAAATGTAGAAAAGGTATAACCTGCGGAAAGTGTGAGCTTGTTTATTTATGTAGCAAGAAGCTTAAACTTTATGGAATATTTACTTACATTTACTCTATTTTCGTATTTCTTTCTTTCTAGGGTTTATTACTTTATTATACTGCCTTATTTAATCTAATCTGTAAATAAAGTGTGAAATCAAACACACTCACTCTCTACATATAGATATAGATATAAATGTATATATTGAGCAGCGGCATTTCCGGCGGCAGATCTACACCCTGCCGGTGGTAGACTTGGAGGTAAATAATCTCATTCAACGGATCCCAAAGTCAATTCAATTTTCACTTTAATTAATTAATTAATTTAATAATACATCTTCTTCCTTTCATTCATGACTTTGTGCAATTACGAGCATCTAATCTAATCTAATCTAATCTAATTGACGCGTTTAAGCTGAAATTATAAATTCATCTACTCCACTTACCTCATTCATCAATACTTACTTTATTATTATTATTGTTATCTCTCGATCTTCCTATTTATATTATTAGTCGCTATCTCTCATATTATTATTATTGTAATTATTAAGAGTGAGTCCAAGTGAGTGTGATTGGATCCAATTGTAAGTAAGATCAACATCAAACATTCAAACATATGCTGCTACTGTTAATTGGGTCCAAAACTATACATTACTAGTGTTTCTGCTTTCTTGTTAGATCAGTTACTGCCAGAAATATATTTTTTTACCTCATTTTGTTCTTCTTTTGCTTCCATTACTCAACTTCTTCTGTCTAATTAAGGTAAACAAATTGTTTATTAAGCTGAATTCTTTCAATTTGATTTAGGTTCATTGGATCTCATTAACTTATTCTATCTACAGATGTTGTATTCTTATTGTTTCTCTTTCTCATCAACATTATTATTCTATTCTTCTTTTGATTGATGATTTTGTTGGTTTCAATGCAGCAAAATGTCCCGGCCCCTACATCGAGGTGTGTCGGGTGGCGGAAGGCTTTCGGGAAATATTCAAGATTACTTGCAAGACTCACAAATGAAGATCAAAACTGATAAAGAAGATTTGGATAAACTTTCACCTGATCATCTATCTTTAAGAAATCCATTCCAGATTCTGTTTTCCGATAATGCATCATCCAAACAAGAAGCCTTTGAAAATTCAAGAAACCGACATACGCTGATTTTACGGCTTCTTAAGCTAAGTCTAGTTGTCATTGTGGTTCTTGGTCTTAGTTTGTCCTTATTTTGGGCGGTTTCACTCACACCGCCGAGTACAAGTCCTGTCATTCGTGGCTACAGACGGCTGCAAGAACAACTTGTGTCAGATTTATGGGACATTGGTGAGCTGTCGCTTGGTGCCACTCGGTTTAGAGATACTGAGTTTTGTTCTTTAGAATTTGAAAATTTTGTACCTTGTTTTAATGTTACTGAGAATCTTGAGATGGGGTTGACCGAAGGGAAAGAGTTTGACCGGCGATGTGGGCCCATGTCAAAACATAATTGTTTAGTTCTTGCACCGCCTAAATATAAAATCCCGCATAGATGGCCTACTGGAAGAGATGTAATCTGGATTGATAATGTTAAAATTACCGCACAGGAGGTTCTTTCATCTGGAAGCTTGACAAAGAGGTTGGCAAAATTTGTAGCTTATTTCTATGTTTGAACATGTCCGTAATCTCATATTTCTTTTATTAAAATTACAGGATGATGATGTTAGATGACGACCAAATATCATTTAGTTTTGCATCTTCTATGGTAGATGATAATATAGAAGATTACTCTCATCAAATTGCAGAAATGATTGGTTTAAGAAACGAATCATATCTTGTACAAGCCGGAGTAAGTAAAACTTCAATCCATTATTCATATTCTTATGATGAAAACTCGTGTTTTGTGAAAGTTTTTATTCATTATTTTTTCAGGTGAGGACTGTATTGGATATAGGTTGTGGTTATGGTAGCTTAGGAGCACATTTATTTACAAAGCAAGTTTTAACAATGTGTATAGCAAATTATGAATCTTCGGGTAGTCAAGTTGAGATAGCACTTGAACGTGGTCTCCCTGCAATTGTTGGTTCTTTTGCTTCAAAACAGTTCTCGTTTCCATCACTTTCATTTGACATGGTACATAGTGCATGGGATGGTGTTGAATGGGATAAAAAAGGTATATTTTTTTCACCTTTTTATTGATATGTTTGGCTACCAACTTTAGGTTTGGTGCAAAATGGGAACAAACTTACAGTTTGTTACCTTATATAGCAACCAGGTTACAGTTTGTTACGGGTTGTGGCCGTTCACTTTTTGCAACTGTTTAAAAGATAATGAAATGCCCATCTCATTTGTCACGTTATTTGTGACATCTGATTTGGCATTTAATAATTCTTTTTAAATACGGAGCTTAAAGAAACTTTCTTATTCAATTTTGTTAATAAGTTAAGTTTACTTTTTAATTTTGTTCACATAATCTAATTTTTCATATGTAAATGTGTTAAGACTTGATAGCTAAAATCGATAATAGATTGTAGGTTGGTTTCTATTTGCATATATTTATTGATGTCATGACAACTGAATTTAAATCTATTTTTTTTTCTGTTTTGTTATAGATGGCATATATTTGATAGAGGTTGACCGAGTCTTGAGGCCTGGTGGATACTTTGTCTGGACCTCACCATTTGCTAACACACCAGCTTCTGTTCGTGATAAAGAAAATTTAAAAAAATGGGATTTTGTACGTAATTTTGCTAAAGATCTTTGTTGGGATTTATTATCACAACAAGATAAAACAGTAGTGTGGAAAAAACCTACCAAGAAAAACTGTTATGCTTCTAGGTACATGATCTATCTTTATTTCAAATTTCATCAATTTAAACTTGTCAGTTATCTTAATATTAACTACTGTGATTAATAGGAAACACGGGTCGGGTCCGTTAATTTGCGAAGAGGGGCGTGATGTTGAATCTCCTTATTACCATTCTTTTGAGGCATGCATAGGTGGGACCCGAAGCCGGAGATGGATTCCTATTGAGGAAAGGGCCAAATGGCCTTCTAGAGCTACCTTGAGCTCCAAGGAACTTGCGATTCATGGTATTCTTTTATTATATTTGTACATTTATATCAAAATTTATGAGCAAAGGTCATAACTTTAGTGATGTTTGCTCTAAAATGCCATTCATTATATGGTTTTATCAGGTGTACTTCTAGATGATTTTATGGAAGATGATATTAACAGGAAGTCAGCAGTTAGAGATTACTGGTCTCTACTATCTCCACTAATATTTTCTGATCACCCGAAGAGACCCGGTGACGAGGACCCTATTCCGCCTAAATATATGGTCAGAAATGTGTTGGACATGAATGCACATTTTGGCGGTTTCAATTCTGCACTATTGGATGCCAGAAAATCTGTCTGGGTGATGAATGTGGTCCCCACCAGTGGGGTCAACCACCTTCCACTTATCCTTGACCGGGGATTTGTTGGCGTGTTACATGATTGGTATGTTAATGTTATACTTTTTTTACTTTGAAAAAGATCTTTTGAATCTAGTTTTTCATTAGTTTACCCATTTATTTAAACTATTTTCTATCCATTTTGGTTATATAAAGATGACGAAAATGACCTTTAACTTCTTTAAAGGCAAAGATATCCTTGCTGAGGTGTCAACATGTTATTGGGTAAAATTGTTCTTTTTTCCAAAGGCGTTTTCATCATTTTGCATGTTTTTGGTCAAAATTGGGTAAAAAGTCAAAACGGGCCGTGTTCGTTTATACAGCATTTATATTTTTTAGTGATAGTTTCATGAAAAGGTACCAACTTTACTCAATGTAGCCAAGAAAACATCCAAAGTTTCAAAAAAATTAGTTAAAGTAATCACCTAACATAATTTGTTTTCTTGGTCCATGTCATAAAAAGTCAAAAATAAGTTCCAACTAATCTAGTTGCCATAGGTCAGTATATTTGAAAGCCTATTACGTTAAATTAAATCTTTTAAAAGTTTGATGAAAATGTAAATATTGGACCAAAATTATTTAACCTTTCATACAGTTGGCCTTTTTTTTAATATATAAATCATAAGTAAAATTTGTTAATAAACTAACTTATTACAATAAGAATCTTAATTATTGAAAAATGCTATTTAGGAGGTTGTATACACAGGCGACTTTCAATCCTTTAGCTACATCCTTAGACTTGAGTCCTGACCCATTAGGCCCGTTTGAGTTAATACAACACGACACCTAATTCAACCCATTCATAAGTATACGGGTCCAAATTACTTATTTTGTTTCTTATGAATGCTTTTGTTAGGTGTGAAGCATTTCCAACTTACCCTAGAACTTATGATATGGTGCATGCTAATGGACTTTTATCCCTTCAAACCGTTAAGCAGTCTCGTTGCAGCATGCTTGATCTTTTTTATGAAACTGATCGGTTACTCCGTCCAGAGGTATGCATATCTTCATCAAATATTTAAACACATCATACATATAAATTAAGTAATTAGAATGCGATATTCATTATTATGAAAATGTAACACAGGGTTGGGTGATACTGCGTGACACAACATCTCTCATCGAGTCAGCAAGAGCCATCGCGTCAAGATTAAAATGGGAAGCGCGAGTCGTGGAAATCGAGAGTAACAATGACGAAAAACTCCTTGTGTGTCAAAAACCGATGATAAGAAGCCAAGCAATTTCATTATGATAATATTATTCAGTGTTCATTTTTCTTCGTATATCATTCACCAAAACGAAAGGACTTTTGGGCAGAAACAGAAAGCTGAAGAGGACTATAAGTTATTGGTGATTAAAGAGAAAGGGTCAGCTGATGTGGACACAGGGCCCAGTGTAATTACACAAAACAACGTAAAGGTGCGGGATTCTTATACTTGATATTGTCTTTTGTATCGTAAGTATACGACTATACGATTTTATGAATTTGTTGATTATAAGAATAAGGTGATGCTGGTACAGTATATATTTGAAGTAAAGCAGATATTGTTGCTTGTTAATGATGTTGACATTATTATTCTTTTGATTCATAAAGCTTGAATTATATTCTTTCTAGTATTCTGTTATAACAAACAATTGGTTTTGAGTTTGTACATCTTTTGATCATTAACCGGCTTCATCTGGCCCATCAGGCCTTGGTAGGACTGGTCAAAAGCAGAAGACAAAAATCATGAGAACTGAAACTAATATTTTTTGTTCAATTTGTCATCATATATCATCATCATCGTACTCAGTATATCTCACCAATAGTAAAGCTATGGTAGGGTCTGAGGAGGGTAAGATGTAGGCAGCCTTACCTCTACCCCATAGGGATAGAGAGGCTGCTTCCGGTGAGACCCCCGGCTCGATAGTAGTTTTGCATCAAGCCTTGGACATAAGGCACATAGCACTCAATCATCGGGACACCGGCTGATCAGTGCATGTACCCTTATCTTTCAGCTATCAACGCCACTACATGATACCTGATTAACCGTCCGTCACTTTTAACGTTATTTTCACGAGATTAGTAAAATAACGTCAAAATTAGTGCAATTTCACTAATAGTATTTATTTTTATGGTATGGACTATGGACAGTTTGGTAACTTTTTATTTTTTCATTGTCAAACTCAAAAAAATTACAATAAAGTGGCAGATAAGCGGGTAACAAGCTATGTCGTAACTCCCTTTTAAATAACAAATTTGATTATACTAAAAATGAAGCTTTGGATTTTAGGGGCCGGAAAATTACTATTCACGACCCGCTGAATCTTGGTTTTTCAAATTATTTTTGTAAATTACTCGACTGCATTCCCTTTTTTCCTCCTAATCAGCTGCCAAATGTTTAAATAAATCATTGATTTAAGAGATAATTTGATTGTAATTTTCATAATTTGTAGAGATTCTTCATAATATTTGAGGAAGATATATTATGTAGTTATTTTCCGTAATTAATAAAGGGACCTTTTTTTATCATCTTAAATATATATAAATGAAAGCTTTCTAAATTTTCTCAAGCCATCAGATTGTTCTATTAAATGAAGGCTTCTTATGCATTTGACCCGAATTCATGGGTATGGGTATCATCAAACCCAGTTAGCCCTTAAACGGGTTATAACATTTCATTATATTAAAAATTAATTTTATCAAATATTGATATGAAAATCCTATAAGATAGGGATATACTATGAATTAATGTCTATTTAAAAAAAAGAGTTAAATATAATCAAGAAACAATTTTATAATAAAAATAAATAAATAAGCGGGTCA
This sequence comes from Bidens hawaiensis, assembly GCF_021521415.1. Lineage (NCBI taxonomy): Eukaryota > Viridiplantae > Streptophyta > Magnoliopsida > Asterales > Asteraceae > Bidens > Bidens hawaiensis. The sequence goes on along the minus strand of NW_027491031.1, from coordinate 210,566 downwards.
TGGGTCTCACCAAACTCATAGTTTTTAAACGGATTATAACATCTCATTTATTGTGAAACCATATGTAAATTATTAATTTTTTTACAATAAATAGAATTAGAATTCAAAAAAATATTAATATTTGACACGAAAAAGAAACACAACCACCATAATACGAGGAATAAAAAATAGTTATATATATTTAACAACTAATCCAATATCTTAAATTTTTATCCTTTTTATTGTAACTTCATATATAATGATACAGTTGTAGATTTTAAACACTCTTAAAAATCAAGGAAATTGATTTTTGTTTTTCAGTCATTATAATACTCTTAGCTTCTTAAAAGAGATCATATTGTTTTACTCGATTATAAAAATGCAATCAATCCAAATAGTCTATAACAGGTAATGGATAGTATTGTGTTGACTCTAAGATATATCAATATAGCATTTAAAAAACTTAGTTTTGCATTTTATAAAGGGTAACTTGTTGCCCGTATAATACTGATGTTTAAGTTTAACAAAAATGTTTCAATAAAAAAAACCAAATCGAATATCACATTGTTAGTACCGAACCAATACATCTGGTACGGTATTTGATACTTGGTTTTGTTCAAATTCAGTAATTTCAATATTGTAATCAATATAAATTGAGTATCAGAATTCAAATAAAAATAAAATAAAATAAAATCAAATCAAAATTTGAAATTACAATTTTGAGTATTCAAACCGAATTCAATATCCCTAAATTTGAGAGAGAGAGAGAGAGAGAGTATTAAAATATTGTTCTTTTGTATATAAAAAGAATCTGTAAGTAACTAAATAATAACTCGTAAAAGGTTAACTACTTCACCACTTAAGCCGTTAAGGCGTTAACCCAAAGTCCAAAACATAACAAAACAATTTAACCGAAACCGGTTTAACTTTACTTTACATCTATTATTATTATTTTTATTGACTTATTCTTCTACTTTCTATTGTATTCTTCTTGTTCCAGAGTTACCCTTCCTTCCTTCCGTCCGTCCACAGTTATTATTATTATTATTATTATTATTATTATAATTATGTCCACCGTTACTCCGGCAACCACCACCGTCAACCCTGACTCTCTTCCGGCCGTGGATCTCCGCCACCTCTCACAATCCGACCTCCACTCTCTCTCCAAATGCTCCAATTCCTCCTTCGGCTGTCACGACGTCGTTACCCCCAAAATCGACCGTTCCGTTTTCAACGAGTCCGCCGGCAGCCGCAAACAGACCTACTCGCGCCTCCGTCTCGCTCCGGCGGACTCATCCACAATTCACCGCCGCACGCCTCGACGCCGTACACTCGCCTCCGACGTTGTTGATGATCCTGAACAAGCGGAGAACTCGCAGATCAGTTCGTTGTTGAGTGAATTGTTTCAATCGAATGCTGACGGTTTGGCTCCAATTGAAGCCGAAAACGATGTCGTATTGTCAAACCCTAACTTGCCTGCATTGCTGAATTCCGATAAGACGCCTGAGTTGGTTAACCCTAAGAGTCCTGAATTGTTAAACACTGAAGTCGAAAACGAGAATGAATTGTCAAACCCTAACTTGCCGGAACCGGTAGTCCCTAGTTTGCCTGAATTGTTGTTGAGCACTGACGCCCCAGCTTTGGAAAACCCCAAGACACCTGAATTGTTAAACACTGAAGACGCCGGGGCGCCTGAATTGTTAGTAACCGAGACGAAGCGAAAGCGAGGTAGGCCGAGGAAAAACGAGAGTGCGGAGAATGTTCGTCCTCCGGTGGCGAAGAGAATGCGTAACAGTACGGCTAAGAAAGTAGTTGAGTATGATGATAATGTAGATAGGGAAATTGTGAATTGCAGAGGGGTGGAAGTAGACTTAACGAGTTTAGGTAGGTTGGAGGATCCGTATGGGCCCGAAATTAGGAGTAGGACCGAGGGTTTGTCGACTGCAGATGAGTTGTTAGGCTTTTTGAGAGGTTTGAATGGACAGTGGGGGACAACCAGAAAGAAGAGAAGGGTTGTGGATGCAAGTCAATTTGGGGATTTTTTGCCTAAACATTGGAGGCTGAGTCTTTGTATCAAGAAGAAAGAGGGCCGTGTTTGGTTATTTTGTCGCCGTTACATAAGGTTTGCTGTTTTATCTCGTCTTCATATTATCATTATCAACTGTTCCTTTTATGCAGTATGCTATTAGGTTACTTTACTGGGATCCTATACTGGATGATGCTCTTGGTCCTAGTGGAATCTATTAATTCAGTCACTTTAATTAATATAGTTTTCTTTTGTCGTATGTGTGACATGTTGCTTAGTATTAATAGTTTAGGGATAATTAATTAATGTAAGTTGTGTGACGATGAATTGTCATATGGGAAAACCTGGATCTGGAAGTTATAACCAGTCCTGAATATTTGTAGCTGATTATAATAGAATTTTAGAGGTATAACCAAATCCATTTTAAAAGCGGAAACTGTTAATATCTTTACATTATATGGATGTGGAATGGCTGTTGTTTATTATGTGAACTATAACTTTGGTGTACTTTTTTTGTATTAACCTTATTCTATAATTGTATGTGTGATAGTTTTATGTTTATTAAATGTGCTTTTTTGATAACCAGCCCTAGCGGTCGGCAATTTGCGTCATGCAATGATATATCTACAATTCTACATACTTGCTTTCGATTTTTGCTATAATTGTGAGTGTGATAGTTTTATGTTTATTAAATGTGCTTTTTTGGTAACCAGCCCTAGCGGTCGGCAATTTGCGTCATGCAAGGATATATCTACGTACTTGCTTTCGATTTTTGGAGAAGAAAACTTGGATACACCAAATCAGACTCACAACAACCTTGATGCCTCTGCCTTGAAAGGATCTTCTGAAAATGTAAGTTGGTATTTGCAGTTACGTTCTCTTTTATTATTAACTTTATTACTTGTATCTATTGGATAAGGATAATATATGTGGAGGCCACCCAAGTATGTAATCTGTTTCATTTATACCAATTTTGACCAAATATATACTAAAGGACAGTAATGCCCTTGAATTGTTTTAGGAAAAATTAACTGTTTTAACCTATAACATGTTCACACTTCTTCGAACATAATTATGTGTATTCAAGACTATAAAGGGCAATTCTGCTGCCATTTTACATGTTTTGCGAATGAAACCATATGCATGCTTGTGTTGTGATAAACAGGGGAAAACCTATATTATAGGGTCCGTTGTCACATGACACTCGTAATTATTTTTGTATATTTGTATCCAAATTTCAAGTGTACCGTGCATTGATTAGTCACTCATGTTAATATGTTATTAGTAGGTCTTGTGTTTAAATATGCTCCACCTTATTTTCCTTTTTCTTTTGTATCTGATCTGGCCACTCAGTTGGGCCTATTTGATTCTGACAATCTATCGCTGAATTCTATCTTTTATATACGTAATTTTTACAATATACATTATATACTTTTGATGAACAAAATTTTATAAGTATTGTATATATGTTTTATAGCTTTTCTAATAATTTAATACAATGTAAGGATTTCTTGTACTTCTAATAGTGATGATGAATTGATGATAATAATTATAGAAACTGAATCTCATGACATTTAGGATCATATAAAACCTTTTGTAAAAAGATATTAATAATTAGTAATTAATAATTTCAGACATCTTGATAATCATTGAGCTATCCATACTGCAATAAGTATCTAATAAATCAGTAGTTATAAAAGCCTCCGTTGACAGAGGCAATTAAACAACAAAACAAATAACGTAGATTGAAATTTATATCAGAAAAATAACAGGATTTGTAGGAAGTTAGGAACTTTGAAACTCTTTTAGCTTATAGTATGAGTTGAATCATCACATTGTTTATGTGATTATCGTTGTATGTATGTCTTTATCCAAGTACACATTATTAGAATTTTCATTTGTAGAATTTTCAATAGTTGTGTTGATGAAAAAAGTTCAATACTTGGGGTGGTCTCCACTTAAATTATCCATTATATATTCATTATTAACTTTTTTCATGTGGTATTTTTTCCCCTTAAACTGTACAGCAGGCTGCTGCAAATCTTTATGCTCAAGAAAATCTAGAAAGAAACATCACCATTCATAACCCATCAACACCACCAATCTCTTTACCAAATGACTGTGAGAAGCATATAACATATGGCGTGGTGGGCCCCATTGGTGTACATGTAGATGATGTTTATAAGTGCCTTAAATGCTTTTTGATCTTTGAAGGAAAAACTGAGTTATCTGATCATCAATCTGTATCTCACAAAGCTGAAAAATCTCAATCTGGTTCTTCTCTTCCGGATTGGAGTATAGTAATAGGTGGAATATATAACTGTAATATATGCCACAAAAAATTTCATGAAATAAACCAGTACAATGAACATATTGGGACCCATGTAACAAATGAAGACAAAACTGCAGAAAAAACCATTGAATCTGTAACGATTTCAGCTGAAACTGATCATAATATGAGTTTTGTCACAGAATCCAAAAAAATTGACGAGGTTGTTCACGATCTTGACATGAATGAAGATGTTCTAGTTGAAGAATCTGGTGATGGGATTGGAAACAAATGTGTAAATGACAATAATGTTCTTGAAGCAGACAAGGCTTCTGATGTGTCTGTTTTCATACCAGAATGCGACCTTGATCAAGATATATTTGGTAGTTCTAATGGTCAGGATTCAGGTTCTGAAACTAGGGTTCAGAGTTCAAGCATCTGTGAAGAAAAAGGTTTTCAAGCAAACATCAACGATGCACGTGCATGTAATTCTTTTGGTAAGTTGACAACTGAAAAGGGTAAAGTTGTATATAACGAATCACCATCAGGGGTTTTTCATGGTATATCTAATGATCATGATGCAGTTTCTGAAACTAGGGTTCATTCTTCAAGCATTTGTGAAGAAAAGGGTTTTCGTGAAGACATCAATGACATGCATATGTCTAATACTTTTGGCGAGTTCACATCTGAGAAGGAAAATGTTGTAAATAATGAGTCATCATCTGGGGTTTTCCATGTCATATCTGATGGTCGAGATGCTGTTTCTGAGGATAGGGTTCCGGCTTTAAACATCTGTGAAGAAAAGGGCTTTCAAGAAAACATCAATGATGCGCATATCTTTGGTCAATTCCGCGAGTTGACTTCTGAAAAGGGGAAAGTTGTAAGTAAAGACTCGCCATCAGAGGTTTTTAATAATCATTTGGCTGAAACAAAGAAGCTTTCTGAGTCAGAAAGCCTTTCCCTTTTCCCAAATCGGTTTAAAATAGCGGTCGATAATTCAAATTTGATATCTTCTAAGAAACAAGATTCTTTTCAGAAATTAGGTTTTGCACCTTTTAGTCAGGTTACTCATGGGTTTGATGAAAGCAGATTTTCTTATAACGTTTCAAATTCTAAACTTGGTGAGCAGTATGAAGTCAGGAACAGTGAATTTGACAGGTACAGTGAAAAAGAACATGTGAATAAGGAGTATTTTCAAATTGAGAATGTTTGCAAATCAGATGAATTTCAAGTTTTTAGGAACAATGAATCGGTCAACAATGAGGCGGTTTCTTTGGGCAGCAGCAGCCAGAATGGGTTAAACGCAAATGTTATGGATTTCAATACAGGAAAAAACATTGAATTCAGTTCGCTTGTCCCCCCTGGGAATAATCAAGCTTATGGCTTTCAAGATGGACTTAAATTGGATGATATTTTTGGGGATAAATTTGATGAAAATATCCATGGTTTAAGTCTTGCTTTTGGGAACCCTGATTCTCTATATGGAGATACAGCTAATGCTAATGAGCAGAAAAAAGACAGGTTGGTATGTTCTTCGGTTGTTTCATCCAAGATTAATGACAGCTTGGATGTTCAAACCGATTTGAGGATGGTTAATAACAGTATGGTTCAAGATCTCAAAAGGGGAAATGAAAGTATGGGTTTTCAGAATAATGATAATTCGGTTTATTCAGGTAGAACGTGGGGTGCAGATGAAGGTAGGCAGTTTATGATGGGTTCTGTTAGCAATCAAATGTGGAAAACGCCTCAAGGAAATCAGATGCAAAGTGGTTTAGTTCATCCCAATGCTCCGATTCAGTCTCCGAACTTTCATTCATTTGACATAATGACCCAAAAGGTGTAGGCTTTAGGCTATGTTAAGCATTTTTGTAGAGGTGCAAAATGGGTGCGTCAAAGAGACCCGCGGGGGGGGGGGGGGGGGAGTAAGTTGACGTGGTACATTTTTTTCTAAAAAAACAAATTTATGGGTTTTAAAATTCAAAAATCAGTATATGGAGTTTTTCTTGCAAATGGGATTATTTTGTTTTTTTTTTATTTCGTTTAGGGTTTAGGGTTTAGGGTATCTATAAGAACAAAGGAGACGCCCAATGTTGTGGTAACTACCGAGGAATCAAACTACTAAGTCATACTATGAAGCTATGGGAAAGAGTGATTGAGGTTAGACTTAGACGAGAAACTCAGGTTACGGTAAACCAATTTGGCTTCATGCCGGGGCGTTCCACCACAGAGGCAATACACCTTATAAGAAGATTGATGGAAAAGTATAGGGAGAAGAAGCGTGATCTACATATGGTGTTTATTGACCTAGAAAAGGCATACGACAGTGTGCCACGACAGGTGCTCTGGGAGTGCTTGGAGGGTAGAAGAGTGCCCAGGAAATACATAGAGATAATTATGGATATGTATACCAGGAGTGAAACAAGTGTCCGTGCGCCAGTGGGGGATACTGATTTCTTTCCTGTAGAGGTAGGTCTTCACCAGGGGTCAGCGTTGAGCCCGTTTCTTTTTGCAGTAGTCTTGGATGAGTTGTCAAAGTCGATTCAGGGGACTCTCCCGTGATGCATGATGTTCGCAGACGATATTGTGTTACTTGCTGAGAAAAAACAAGATCTAAACATGAGGCTTGAGGAGTGGCGAACAACCTTAGAGACAAAAGGTTTAAAGATTAGCCGATCTAAGACGGAGTACCTCCACTGTGATTTTGGTGGGATAAACGACAATGAAGACGCACAGATCACAATTGAAGGGCAGGTGGTCCCGCAGGTAACGAAGTTCAAGTATTTAGGATCATTTGTACAGAGCGATGGGGAATTAGACAGTGATGTGACCCACCGAGTTCAGGTAGGATGGTGTAGATGGAAAGCAGCCACAGGTATATTGTACGACAAGAGTTTCCCGACTAAACTAAAGGGAAAATTCTATAGGGTGGCAGTTAGACCTGCAATGCTATATGGAACAGATTGTTGGGCCATCAAGAAGGCACAAGTGCGGAAGATGGAGGTAGCAGAAATGAGAATGCTACGTTGGATGTGTGGGCACACAAGGCTAGACCGAATAAGAAACGTTGTGTTTCGCGAGAGATTAGGGGTGGCGAACATAGCAGACAAGATAAGAGAGTGGAGATTAAGATGGTTTGGACATGTAAAGAGAAGACAGACGACGAATCCTGTTAGATCTGTAGAAAACATTACTATAGAGGGGAGGAGGGGTAGAGGACGACCGAAATTGACTTGGGATGAGAGGATTAGGCATGATTTGATAGACCTAAACCTCTCCGAGGACATGGTTGAGGATAGGAATTCGTGGAGAAGTAGAATTAAAGTTAAGGATTTTTAGAGAGATTTGAATACCTTAGGGCTTAGACTTAACTTATTTAGGTCACATACCATAATGGTATTTCCCTTACATATATTATTATTATTATTATTATTATAATTATTATTAGTTTTTATATAGCTGTTAAACTGTGATCTTATTATTAATATTATTATAATTAGTAGTAGTTTTTATATAACTATTAAACTTTGATTTCCTTTATTTTGCTTCATACACATGTACTTAGAGCCGAGGGTCTCTCTGGAAGCCACCTCTTTATTCCTTTGGATAGAGGTACGGTGTGCCTACATCCCACCCTCCCCAGACCCTACTTATAGCTTTGCTGTCGGTGGGATTGTACTGGGCATGATTGATTGATTGATTGATTGATTGTTTAGGGTTGTTAAGAACTGAACAAACACGAACAATTAAATGAATGGGGTTTTCTTGTTCTGTTCGTTAAGAAAAAGAATATGTTTGTGTTTGTTTATGTTTGTCCGTTAATGGTACAAACGAACGGACACAAGTGGACAGACACTACTGAGCTAAAACCATCTACAACTAATGTGAAGAACAATGTGTTGGGCCTAAAAAGTAGTCAAAAGCTAAACTAAGTTGTAATGGGCCAAAAATCGGTAAATGAATATATTAACGAACGTAAACTAACAAACATTAATGAATGTACACAGATGAACATAAACGAGCATTCACTAACATAGAACAAACGAGACATGTGTTCATGTATGTTCGTTTAACTAAAGGACCAAACTTTTTTTTGTTCATGTTCGTGCGTTTATTAAAAAAACAAATACCTGCCGAACAGTTCACTGAATGTTTGGTTCGTTTACAGGCATATAAACTGCATCAGCTCTAAAGTCAAGCATATATTGCATTGCGTCATTTAATGATTTAGAATATGTTTACAGGCTCAAGATGGAATCTTTAGACCTAATGAAAGATATATTCCAAGTAGATCTGAACCAGTGGAATTCAGATTTCTAACAGATAGAACTGAACATAATCCACATGCTCTTCAACCGGGTTCAAGAGTATTTCCGTACAATTACAATCCAGGAATTGAGCAAGGGTTCGACTCCAATATGATGCCAAATATGAGTGGCAGAAATGTAATTACCAGTATATGTGCATGGTGTAGAAATGTATTTCATCTTCCTGCTATGGGTGTCCATCAACAAATGCAAGCTGGAGTTGGTTCTTTATGCCCGAATTGCAGTGCAGGGATTTCTGGGCAAGTCAACATGTAGTATGGTCCGATCATAGTTATTAAATGCTATAGGCGCACTTAAGGCGAACAGGCCTCCCTCAGGCGCTAGGCGCGATGCTTTTTTAATAACTATGGGTCCGACTTTTTGACCAAACTTTTCTGGGCAGGTCAACATGTTGGAATATAGTCAACAAGTGTTCTGCAAAAGGTAACTTCTAGACTGATCCTTTTTTTTTGTTGTATCTACTTTGATAATAATTCATTTTGTGTTAAGCTCCAAATGATGCAATGTGGCTGCAGAGTGAATGTTTTCATCATGTCAATATAATATTTCAATTCTTTTAAGCTTCAAAATTCGTATGTGTCTTTTTAAATGGCATAACGTCATATTTATCTGATTAAATAGTTACTTGAATAAAATAATTTAGGAGTTAGGACCTACTATAATTATTTTTGGACATAGGGGAATTATTTTATTAATAATCAGTCTTTTTGGATAAAACGACTTAGGAGGGGTTTTTTTTCCCTATCAAGAGACACTTAAGATACCTTGTTTTTATATCTTGCCAGTTTGTGACATGTTAGGACTTGGGTAAAGCATTACTCATATCAACTCATTCATATGTAACTGGATATTGCAAGTTATTATTTTTTATCTAAAAAATTCCGAGTTACTAATTTGACTATCTTTTTTATTTCAACAGGCAAAGAAGACTGGTCATATCTGCTTTGATTAGTGTCACCTTTAGTCATGCACATTTTTCAATCTTGGTATGGTTTTTTGAAATATCTTGAATTATTAGTTTCTCTCAAAACATTACATTTCTGTTATCTTGTTTATACTTTCTCTTGATATCAGAATGGTGAAGTAGATGCTTAAAATTTAAATCTTTATCTTGGTTGGATTTTAATGTTAACGCTAAATAAATAGTAAATACTTGATTAGACTGCTTAAAAATGTGTTACTACTATTGGTACAAAAGCAGTGGATTTTGTTGATCTAAATGTAATACTAATAATTGGCTGGCAGTTAGATAGTTACATGCTAAAGAATTTGTTTTTAGCTTATGCTTTAAGGTTATCGATGTCAGATTCATATTTGATTTTGAGATTGGATTGTAGAAAATTATGTTTTGTTCACCGATTCCTGAAATCATATATCAATTCGTTGATTTGGAAATAATTGTGGTGCTTTTCAAGGTTTTTTGTGCTTCTTGATCTCAGATTCATGAGTTCAAAGTGTTGAGAAAATAATGTTTGGTTCACTTTTAGGTGTTGTAACTTGTAAAGAGAGGCACTTATTTGATTTTGTTATAAACAAAATTAGTAAGAATTTGCAGGTGCATATGTCATATATCAAATCAAATGTGGCCTCTAAAGTTGCAACATGTGCGGCTTATAAACAGATTATCTGGTCTATAAAACTTTACATTTAAACATAACCCTTTGTTGATATATGTGTTACATGGGTGTAAACGAGTTGAGCTGGTGCTTATCTTGAACTCGTCATGTTTCAACCTGTTTCTAAAGCTTGAGTTTGGCTTGGTATTTTTTTAGTTCAAGCTTGGCTCTGTTATTGTTTATCAAATATATAATTATTTTTCTATATACATATATATTTTCATCACAATTTTTATATATAGTAATATTTATTATATAATTATAATTTAAATTATTGCTTGCTGAAGTTATTTTATTTATATAAATTATCTTGTTTACGCTCCTAAGACTAGGCGAGCTTGTTTATTTAATGAGCTCTAATTTAGGCTCGTTTATTATTTGGCTACCCTTGACAATGATTTGAATTTATGCAAAGAAACGGCTATCTTAACTTGACTGTAAGCATGTTTTGGGTGATTTTAAGCAAGTTTTTACACGTTTTTTTTATAGATGATTCTTTTTTTATACATATATTGTAAACTAGTTTTTATCCCCCGTATTACGGGGGCTGTTTTACATTACTCGTTTTTTATATTTATATATTTTTTTGGGTTTAATTTTATTTATCGTAATGAAATTTATAATATACTTAGAGTTTGATGATAAAAAGGTTTCACAAAATAACTAAGATGTTATAATCCGGTTTAAAAGTTATTTGGGTTTGGTAAGACCCAAGACCCGCTTATTTTTTTTTTACTATAAAATTGTTTCTTAATTATAAATAATATATTTTTTTAAAAAATATTGGTCAATAACATATATTTTGATTACATATAATTCCCATTTGATATAAAGTTACCCTTTTTTAAACAAACCTATCTAAGACATGTAAATTCTAAACTGATTGTTCAGCCGGAGAAGAATTACGTACTCAACGTGGCCACCGTCAAGCCTCCACAACTAGAGGTGCATAAATCGGGTTTTTTAAATACCCGGGTTCGGGTATGGAACCGGGTTCGGGTATGATCGGGTATTAGAAAATCGGGTATTGGTAAAAACCGGGTCGGGTTCGGGTCCAGGTATTGCCTCTAAAAACCATACCCTATGCATCGGGTTTGGGTAGGGTATAGAACCGGGTATTCTAAAACCGGGTATTTGAATACCCTATTTTCGGGTATTGAAAAAAACCCTATTTGTGGGTTTTTTCGGGTTTTTTTCCGGGTATTTTTCAAGTATAGATTGTATTTTTTAAAAGGTTGAACTTTTTAGGGGTATTTTCGTGTATTTTTAAGATGCTTTTCGGGTATAGATCGGGTATTTGAAATAACCAGTTTCGGGTATTGGAAAAACCCACTTCCGGGTATGGAACCGGTTCGGGTTTTCGGGTATTACCGGGTACAAATCGGGTCTGGTTTGGGTTCGGGGTTTAGTGCCGAAATGCATACCCTATCGGTACCCTATGGGTAGGGTAGGGTAGGGTCGGGTACGGGTTCGGGTATTAAAAACCGGGTATTAGAAAAATCGGTTCCGGGTTTTTATTTCGGGTCTGGTTCCGGATTCGGGTTTTTTGTGCACCTTTATCCACGACATCATCGAATCATCCCCATTCTTCACCTACTAAATTTCATTCACAAGAGGCGGAGGAATTCACAATTCATGATTGTAATATCATTGACTTAATCGATGTTGCTTCAATAAACGAAGAAATTATTCAGTACTAAAACACAAAAAACCGATTTTAGAATCAGTGAGATTGGGCCTTGATGATGGTACCTAGATGATGGTACAATTATTGGGGACTCTAAAGAGGTTGCCAAAGCTTTAGATATTATCAGGTTGGAAGGTCCCCGCCTAGGCCTTGAACTTAATATTAAGAAAACCGAAATATTTTGGCCGTCGTGCAATGGGGTTAAGGTGCAGGAGGGGGTGTTTCCCTGTGAGATTGGAAGACGGGTGATAGGTGTGAAACTCTTCGGGGAGCCGTTAGCCGGGATGCCGGGTTCATCAGTGAATTTGCTATGAAAAGGGCTTCGCGAGCTGTGGAGTTGATGAGCTATCTCCCGCATTTGCGGGACCCTCAATGCGAGCTCCTTTTGCTCCGCTCATGTATGGGAGTTGGAAAGTTGTTGTTTGGTCTCAGAACATGCCAACCTGTGTATGTAGGGGAAGCAGTTTCTGTGTTTGACAATGGCCTTCGGGGGCGATTGAGGACATCGTGGTTTGTGGTGGTCCCTTTTTTGGAGATTTTCAATGGAGGTTGGCATCACTTCTGACTCGTTTTAGAGGTTTGGGTTTATGTTTAGCTTCAGACGTTTCTACTTATGCGTTTGTGGCCTCGAGGGCGCAATCTTGGGAATTACAAGACCACATTCTTCGAGGTTGTGGTATTGATGGGTTTGACTCCGATTATGAGTGTGCAATAGATCGGTTGCACATTTCACTTCCCGATTTTGACATTAATGGTTTCTCTAATAAAGACACCGCCCCCCCCCCCCCCCCTAAAGCCCAACATGCTTTGGCGAGTGCCCTTTATAGTGGAATCATCAAGAGTTTGGAAATGAAGTTTGCTTTATCCCCTCGTCAGAAAGCGGTGTTTGAGTGTCTTTGGGCTCCTCGGGCTCAAGATTTCTTAAGTGTTCTCCCTATTGAAGGATTGGGCCAACATATGTCGCCTTTGGAGTACCGGGCCATCCTGAAGTATCGGTTAATGATCCCTTTGTTTCCGGTAGATGAGCCGTGCCCGGTTTGCCGTAAGGTTTGTTTGGATTCTTTTGACGAGCATGCGGTTCACTGCAAAGAGTTGCCTGGGTTTAAGTACAGGCATGATTTGGTGAGGGATGTTCTATGCGATGTTCTTAAACGAGCCGGAATTTCGGCTAAAAAGGAAGCCCCCGTAAACTTTCTTACGGATCCTCAAGAAGGAAGATCTACATTACGACCGGTCGATATACTTGTTTTTGGGTTGGTAGGGGGAAAACACGCTTGTGTCGACCTCACAGGAGTGTCCCCTCTTGTTGGGATTAGGGACACTGGATTTGTAGCAGGCCAGGCAGCATTGAAGGCGGCATCGGGCAAGGTTGCTAAATACGAGAGAGCTTGTTTGGAGAATCAACACGTGTTTATCCCCTTCGCCTTTGACACTTTTGGTTTCTTAGCTCCGGATGTCGTGGACCTTTTGAATAGGGTTCAGAAAGTTGTGTATAGTAACGTATCAGCCCATAAGAATCAAAACTTTGTTTTTAGTCGGATTGGGTTTGCTATCCAAAAGGGGGTTGCGGCGCAGCTTGTTGCCCGCTTACCTGCCACTTCATTGTAAATCGTTTGGATGTTTCTATGAAATATTTTAAATTAAAAAAAAAATCAGTGATTAGTTTCAAGTTTGTATTATTGACATGTAATTTCAGTTGTTCAAGATTGAAACCAAAGTCTGTGATTACTTTTTCTTTTTCTTTATTTAATGGAGTCAATATGTGATTTCAATATACGGTAGTCTCTTTACTAAAATGAGAGTTTTATTATAACAAAGGGTATAATAGTCGTTTTTTAAGCTAATTTTAATTGAATGAGTAAATATATAATGTTTATAGTTAAGGAAGGAGATACATGTAATTAAAAGTTTAAGGTTGTGAATATATGTAATTAGTTAGGTTAGCATGGGTATATATAATTGCCCCTAAAAAAATGACACATTTATCACACGTCTTAAATTACAATCCCTGGTAGTCCATCCGTAAACGATGAGTGTTCGCCTTTGGTCTACGCGGATCAGGGGCCCAGCTAACGCGTGAAACACTCCGCCTGGGGAGTACGGTCGCAAGACCGAAACTCAAAGGAATTGAGTTCTATTTAAATACACACAATATATCTCATGTAAGGTCGAGATCGATACTTAACCGGTATTGGTAGTGAAAATACATAATTATAACAAAACTGGGTACCGAATATTGTACCAAATGTATTGGTTCAATACTGGTACAAGTAATTCGGCATAAAGCCATCTGTAGTGGGGGGATTTTGGGCGACGTTTTGGCCCAAATCTCTCTCAAAACGCCATGTACACTGCCCATTCTAAGTTTTGGCAATCATTTTGGGTCTGAAGTGGAGGCGTTTTGTGAGAGAGGGAGAGAGATAGGGGTAGTAATTGCATGAGAGTTGTGAGTTTTTTACCACTACACCTCTTTTTAAAAAACTTTTCAATGCTGACTGGACCGTCATGTGTCACAAAACGCTTAAAGGTGGATAGTTTTGACTATCCATGGTCTAACACTCGCTTTGATAGTGTTTTCCTTTTTCCCTAATCAACATTAATCCTATCAATTTCATTCGTAACCAAAGGATAATCAAGAAAGCAACAAATAGTATCAAATTCATTCGTAATACAAAATGTTTCATAAATGTATTAATTTCTCTAGAGAAATGAGGAAAGTTAGATAGATGTCTTTCAATCGATATAAAATACCAAAATATTGAAAATATGTCTGCACGAATATCGAATTTGAAGTAACTAGGTAGCGAATGGCTTACTAAGGTTTGTTTTTGCTTAAAAAGTTTATAATGGGCTTATGTCTGCGGGTGCATAAACATATGTGATACATGCCCAACTATTAATGAGAATTAGTAGGAGAACATGTAGTGGGAAGTTAAACGAATAACCATCATTAGAAGTAGTATTAGTATATCGTTTGTTGTTTATTCAGATTCGAATGTTTATTTATCAAAATTAGGGTTTGTTACTTTTGTTTGGAGATCAAGCCTATCTCAAATGTGGCTAATCATCTTAATCTAAGTAATTTAATTTTCTGGGTTCTATCAATATGAATATGAAGATAGTTTGTTTTTTTAGTGACATGAAAAGTGCTTTTATATTATTTAAAAATAAGCTAATATCAAACCTTTTCAAACTTCACACTCTATCAATACCCACTTTCCACTAATCGTCCGCCATCATCGTCCACCACCCACCACCAGGGCCGGCCCATAGGTGTGGCGGGGTGGTCGACGGCCACAGGCCCGACACCCTGTTAGGCCGGAATTTTTTTTTTAAAAAATTATATTTATTTTTATTAAAAACAATATGTATATTTAATGTTTAAACTTAATTACATGACCAGTAGCTTGGTCTAGTGGCAAAGGGGTATTACTCTCAACCAAAAGGTTATGGGTTCAAGTCTCATTTGAGAGATGTTTAATCGTATTTTTATACAAAAAGTTTTACACAACCCAAATTATAACTAAGTAAATCTATATAAAAATTTAATTGCTTAAACCAACAAAATATTTCTTTCTAATTAAGGCCCAAAAAAAATTTCGCCTTCGGCCTAAAATTTTTTTTGCTTTCTCGGAGCCGGGCCTGCCCACCACCACCCATCATCCACTACTACCACCACAACTGTCCATCACCACCATCCACTACCTCTATCACTGCCCACCACCACCCAGTACCAACTATTTTAGCAGTTACAAACGTTAAAAAAATAAACAGTCTTCTTCTTGCAGACTATATAGGTTGTCCACATCTTCTTCTACATATGTAAAAATGAACATTTTACATCTGGAAAAATAAACAACCTAAATGTATGGGTGTTTTGAATACAAATACCGATATCGTTATATGGTAAAAAAACCAAAAAAAAAGAAAAATTTTCAAAATAGGCGTTTATGAATACGTTTTTCAGGTTTTAGGTGTCATTTCAAACAAATTTCCAAAATAGGTATTATAAACTAGTCGTGATGAATAGTTTACGATTGTCGACGAGTAGTTTGTATAACCAGATTTAAGTTGAAACGACACCTAAAACCTGAAAAACGTATTCATAAACGCCTATTTTGGGAATTTTCCCTTATTATTATTAGGGGCATTTACATATTCCCCTTATTGAGTGTCTTAATTACATATTTCCCCAACTTAAAAATAACAATTACATATTTCCCCTCACTTAAACATCTATATTACATATTTCCTCAATTCACTAAAATTAGTTTATTAGTTGACTATTATGCCCTTAATTAAAAAAAAATCCATCGGCTCAAATCTTTCAAACCCAAACTTTAATTTTCATGGCAATTCTTCCACCAGGCTCAAAATCAGAACTACCTTCGCCTTCGCTGTCGGCGTCGTTTTCACGACCTATGGGAGGAAGTTTGAATTAATGAAATTACAGAAGGGTAAATTTGAATGAGAAGGGGAAATATGTAATAAAATTTTAAAGGTTGAACAAGTAATAAGGCCAAGGTCCCTTATTATTATTATTATTGTTTTTGTTGTTGTCCTGTGGACTGGAATTTGAAACCACCAGTCACCACCCCCATTCATTTACTTACTATTATCAGTGTCACTTATTTCAATTGTTTGATTCTATGAGTTCACCAAGGCGATTTATTATATTCCTTGTATTATTATTCACCACGCAGCAGATGAGATGGCTAGGGTTTGCCCAGCTTATATCAAATCGATAAAGGATTCAATCATTCGTATTACTAGTCCGGTTTGCACCTTCAATCATCGACTTGATGTTGTTAATGAGGTATGTATCATATCATTAAAGTTATTACTAGGGTTTTTATTATTTAAATACATTACATCCCTTTGTACTTGTTATTATGTTTTATTCTTAATTCATTCCTGAGTTCCTTCTGTTTGTATACTATTTTTTAGATTAGATTACAATTCTTTATTTTTATCCAGTAGAATCCAATTATTACATACATACATACATACATTAATTCAAATTCAATTCATCATATGTATGTTGGTGACTAGTTTCTTCAACCTCACCTCACCTTGTTTATAATTTATTATTAATTCACTTATAAACTTAAAAATACACAGGGCAGGCTCAATAACTAAAACTGCAAAGAGGATTGTATGGATTTTTGGTTACTCACTCTGTTTTCTAAATCTTTTATTTTAGGGAGATGAGACATCATTATTAACTTTGGTTAACAACAATGCTCGAGCTTATGTCGTTTACCTATTCTATGCATCTTGGTGCCCCTTCTCCCTGGCATTTAGACCAACTTTATTGCTTATGGCTTCCTTGTATCCTTCAATTCCTCATTTTGCATTTCAAGAATCCGTTATAAGACCAAGGTTTGTTTGTGAACACGAAGAATAACCCATGTCGGTCTTCTTATACATAATATGATGTAATAACAAAAGGAATTTCTGTGCAGCATACTCTCAAAATATGGAGTTCATGGTTTTCCTACTCTCATTATTTTGAACACAACAATGCGCGTGCGCTACCATGGGTCTCCCACTCTTGACTCTCTTATCCATTTTTACACTAACGTCACAGGTATATATTTGCTTTCTTGATTCTAGTTTCATATTAATATGCATGACATTTTGTTATATTCTTGATTGTAAATTACATTAAACAATTGTATGTGTAGGTATTAAACCTGAATCAATCAATGAAACTACCCTGATGGAAACCATACAGAGAAACATTAGCGGGCCTGAAAACTGCCCACTTTCATGGGCCCGGTCCCCTGTAAACATGCTTCAACATGATACTTACCTAACATTAGCCACCATTTTTGTGGTTTTAAGGTTGGTTTACCTGAGCTATCCATTTATCATGGCATGTGCTCGAGTTTCTTGGAGAAGAAGGGACCTAAACATACAGTTAAAGAGCCTGTGGGAACTTCTGTTACTGTACATGAATAGTGCGATACAGTTGTTCACTTCGCTCACCGAGCCTTGCAAAAGAAGCAATCTGAGTGGAGCCATGAATGCCAAGGCTAAGGCAGCATGGGCTTCAAAGTCATTAGCTTCGGTTTCTTTTGGGGAGGCGAGCACGAGCCGTGATGGAGTTTGACTTGTTGACCAATGTAATTTGTCTGTTAGGTATTTACTTTCCTTTCAGAGTTAATATGTGGTTTCTTGATAGGGAAGTTTTTGTCTAATTGGCTTTGTGTGTAATCTAGATTTTTACAACTTGTTTCATAGGAGAGATTGAGTTGTAACAAGCGTTTATGTCTTTACGTTATTCATGTCATCACATGGAGTGATTTTTTCAGCTCTTGTGTGTTGATCACTTACCAAAGAGGCAGTTTGCTGGCACCGAGTAAAAATGTAAAATAGGATATGGAAACAAAAACAAAGTATGAGAAATGAAAATTGTTTTAATGCCAACTAATTCTATCAAGAGGGTCTTATAATTAAGAAAGCATTTACCTACTTTAATACACAGTTTTAGATTTTTCTAAAAATATTTAAAATCAAATTTAGTAAAATAAACGAGTATAAAATAGTCGGTTTATCTAATCATTCTTGTAATCTATAAGCAATTGATTATTCAAACACATTACCGGATTTGAAACCTCGATCTCAAAAATATTGGAGAGACCTTTACCATTAGGATGTCCCCGATGCAAAATTTAGTTGGTTTAAATGTCACCAAACAAACTGACACAATCTTGATACTAGAGTGACGATTAAGGCAAACAACCGCTCGTAGCAATATTAAATTAGGGTTTCCATTCATTTGTTAGGGGTCGTTTATGATTATGTTTACCTAACTGTTACTTTGTCATCAAATTGTTTGCTTATGATTTTCTGGTTTCTAACACAAACATTTGCAATCTTTATACCTTCTGCTATAACTAGAACTAAAACTAGAAAAAATGAGGTTCAAGTTGATCTGGTGGTTCACATGGTTATAAAAGATCATTTCTAACAGTATATCATAGTATAAAAACCAAGCACACTGTTTATCATTCATGGCACCAAATAGTTAGAACAAGTTTGTTATTCGACAATATTACACAAATGCATAGGTATCCGATACACGACATGAACAGAAACAGTCAAAATTCTGGGTTTGAGAGACCTCCAGAATTATCTTATGTCTAAACACTGTTTTTTCTTTACTATATGTCATCATAATAATATGAACACAACAGCTAATGATGGATTACAGAACAATTATACTTTGAAGTTACAACTCTGGACTAGATCACCTCGCAAATTGAGAAAATATGTACGGTTGTAGTTCTTGATCTTGAATATCTTTGATCTTCTACCTTCTCAAATAACAGATTTTACCTGTTTCAAAATTCAACAGTAGACATTATAACAATTGTCTTAGAAGGAGGGAATATATTCAATTGCCCCTTGATGAAATTAAGAGCAGAAGATGCCTATTAATAAGATTCCTTGGTAAGAAAATAGCCACTAAATTTATAAAAATATGGCCAAAACTAATGATCTGATTATAATTTATATTTACATTGGGTTAATTTCATATATACGCAAATGATGCTTTAAAATAACTGTACATTCTGCATTGAAAACTTGTATGTTGGGTACATATATATGATATCTTTCATGTAAGTTCGGCATAAAAATGGTAACGCAGATTGAAAAAATGTGTAAAGTTCAGATCAGTATAAAAAGATACAAAAAATTTCTTGAATTTTGAAAATTAACAAACAGATTGAAAACAGCCTCAAAATTTGATGTATATTGAGTATGATCACATATGATATGGCTAGTAATTCAGAAACATTATTTAATCAGGAATCAACTGCAAGAAGCCAGTAATGATATGGTGTGCATTTTGTAAGTAATTGTGTGATATTCATTATGGGTCTATGGGTTTATCCCAGTATAAATCTATACATGATATATTACACTATTATCAGACCCAAATGTTAAAATAGATTCTGACATCACTGCAGTAAATTCTTTCATGATATAACTAACTGATAATATAAGAGTCTTAAAGAATAAAAATATACATAAATATTTATTCTTCTTCAACAATATGTGTTATATTTTAGTAAGATAATAAAAAATTGAAATGTGAGTATCGAGTTCAATTTGAAGAAGGTATTGAAGACATCTTTTAAATGATGTAACTTGTTAAAAGAAACAAAAAATAAAGTTGTATATTCAATATTGCACCTAGATATATTCAAAAGATTAGAAATAATAAGCAATTAAGCAGTTAATGATTATAAGCAAACTCTGTTGAGCCAACCACAGAAATTGATGGTGACTTCAAGCAGTGATAGAGATGATTATCCAAATAGTAGAAATTGATTATTACCCGGTTTGAGAAAGTTGCCTACTCCAGTTGATCTGTGGATGCCTTTGCAGATACGAATTATCTTCAGAATAACTAGAATTTGTGGGTGACCACACTGGCACCACACCACCATCACGGTCCCTTCTAGAAGTTGAAGATTCCGCAGGAGAATCTTCAGTATTCCTCAGCGCAATTTGGATATTATTAAATTGCGGCAAAACCGATTGCATACGATGATTCAAAACCTCAGTAGGTACTTGGGCTCTGTTATTATCATCACGTGCTAAATTTCTATTATCCGCAGACGATTCTGCTTCGTCTTCTTCTTCTACTCGTAACACCAACGACGAGGTCAAACTCGGAACCATTTGGTCTTCATAATGGCGCATTGTACGGTTTCTTACACTTTCTTGATCCCGGCCCAATTCCAATTCCAATTCCAATTCCAATTCCAATTCCATTTGCATATCCTGTGGAAAAGCGATTGGGGTGTCTTCAAAAGAATCACCGTGCCCTTCTTCAGTCCCGTTTTCAAGAACAGCTCGAGCATTGGTTTCCTGCTGCCACATATGAGTCAGGGCTTCTTGTAATCGGGCTTTTGCTGCATCGATTGTTACGATTGGGAGCGGGTAATTGGACCCGAGCTCAATTCCAGCAGCTTGAAGCACATATTCAGGCGCATCCCATGGGTGGTGTATCCATTCAGTTGGTAGTCTAGCCAGCTCAGGAAGCCATCTTCTTACATATTCACCATTCGGGTCAAAACTGTAACCGTCAATCTGTTCAAAAAGATACAAATCAGACACAAAAGCTTCTAAATTTTCATTCATATGATTGTTTCAAGAGCATTATGTTAATTTGAGAATCAAGAAATCAAGAAAAGTTTTCAACTTGACCCAAAAAGTTTTGACCCATTACCCAACCCATCCGTTTTTGCTAATCTCCCGGGTGGTTTGACCATGAAAAGTCAATATACCCATCAAACTGTTCAAAAAGATGCAAACCAGACACAAAAGTTTCTGAATTTTCATTAACGTTCCTATTTCAAGGGCATTTTGTTTCATTTGGAAATCAAGAAAAAATTTAAACCAAGGAGTAATCCATCCATTTTTGCAAATCTCCCGGGTTGTTTGACCATGAAAAGTCAAATTAAAAGTCAATATACCTGAGGATTATCAATTCGGTCAAACTCACGACTATCAGGTAAAGTACCCGATATATACTGCCAACCAAGCGCATCACTTTCAAGATCAGCATCTAACAAAGTATCCCAAAAATATTTCATTCCCCATCTCCACGGTAACTGTAAAACTTTCACAAAGAAACTTGAAACCACGACCCGTATCCGGTCATGCAACCAACCCGTGGCCCAAAGTTCTCTCATACCCGCATCAACTAACGGGTAACCCGTTCTACCTTGTCTCCACGCCTTAAAATAGTTCTCATCAACAACCCATGGGAAAAACTTCAAGTGGCCCAAAAGAGGCCTTTCGTGACTATACGGGTGGTTAAAACTCATGTACCTTGAATATTCGCGAAGCCCGATTGATTTTAAGAACAAATTAACACTTTCTTCGCCCGCTTTGTTCCCTTCGTTGGCCCATAAGATTTGTTTGGTTCGGGCTTGGTGGAAGACTTTTCTCACACTAACTTCACCAAAGTGTAGGTGTGGAGAGAGAAACGATGTTGTGGCACTATCGGCTTTTTTACGGTTTGTGGAATAATCAAGTAATGGCCCGTTAATGAAAGTTGTTAGGGCCTTGTTGGCATTGCTCCATCCCGGTGACCAGGCCCGGGCTAAAAGGGCATTGCTTCCTCTTTCGGAATCGTTTTCAAATACTATTGTGCCTGAAGGGCATTTGGATAGGTCACCTGAAAAGAAAAACCGAAAATTATAGAGTGCGTGTCGCAAAATATAATAATATTTGGTGAAGTATGTGAGATGCTACATTAAGGAATTTAGGATCAGATGATAATTTAATTAGATATGTCATATTGAATAATTAGAATCATATAACCAGCTATAATAAATCGGTTTTTTGGAAGATAGTGTCTGGATGCGCTTTATGGTATTCGAAGTTATAAAAATGAAATAATCAATTGTTTGAGCAATTAACAAGTTTTGATTTTTTAAGGAATTGATACAACAAACCAACCAAGATGTGAGTAAATGTGTATAAAACTATGTTTTAAAAAAAAGGTTAAACTTGACGTTTTATATCACGTTTTGACAATCACTAATTCACTAGGAGTGTTAGTAAACTGATCATTTGACCACTAAAAAGTTGGATAACCGCAAGCAGAATATGCTTATACAAACACTAAAAAATAAAACTAAACATATACATTAGAAATCAACCTGAAATTATCTTTTTTGGTGGAAGTTGTGGGGGCTGAGGATCATATGGCATTCTAAGACATCGGTCCCAAAACGATGAAAATGTAACGAACGGTTGACCTTCATCATCAAGAACTTCCCATGGTTCATATAATAAATCTGCATTAAACGAACGCACTACAATCCCATTTTCAGTTAAAATCTCCTTTGCTCGGTGATCCCTAACGAGAGAAAAAGGATCTACAAAATATACAAATACATAAAACATCATTATTAAATTCAACACAAATACATATAACTTAAGACATGCAGTAAAATAATAAAATCATAACTAATAAGAACACTCAAAATCACAATGAATAGATTATCTAAAAAACTAATAAGAACAAAAAGGAAATTGATTAATAATCATAAGAGAGACAGTTAGTTAAGGGACTAACCATATAAGTGATTAAAAAGGAGCTGAGTAGCACCAGTGGATTTGATGACATCAAGAAGAGCTAAAACACTATCAGTAGATCTTTTAGTGACTAGGGTTGTTCCAAGATTTTGCAAAGATGAATTAAGAGAAGATAAACTTTGTTTTAACCACCATCTTGATACCCTTCCTGGATAATAATGGCCTTCTTCTTCAGGTGCCCATACAAAAACTGCTATAACTTTACCTGATCTTACACCAGCTGCTAAAGCAGGGTTATCTTCTACCCTTAAATCTCTTCTAAACCACACTACACTTGTCATCTTTCAAGACACCCCTAACTTACTTATATCAAGTTTGAATCTTTTTCTCTCAAGAACACTAAATCCCAAATCTTTCTTTCAAGAAACCTAAAACCCACTTCAATTAACAACTATTTCAAGACTCAAGTTTGAATCTTTTTCTCTCAAGAACCCTCAATCCCAAATCTTTATTTCAAGAAACCTAAAACCCACTTCAGTTAACAACTTATTAAAGAAACCCAGATGGCAATTTGCTTAAATTCACTGGAATTCTGTCAACTATGGCTATCTAAAGATGATGGGTTTCTAAGGATGGAAGCACATGGACAGGTGGGTTGAATTATTTGGAGAACAAAAAAAAGGGTTCACTGGTCACTCACTCTTATCCCTCAATTCTTTTTTGTCACTCAGTGATCACTCATTTGGTAAATTGAAGAATAATCATATCTAGAGGCATAAAAACCCAATAAAAGGTGGGAAACTTTCCTTCCAATTTGATAGCTATTTCAAGAATCTTAATTTATTAATTAACTAATAGACTAATTTCTTTATTTATTTGGGCGATAAAAAATTATGTACAACATTTCAATATAAGCTTGTTGGTCGTTTAAAAAAATAGCATTTCGATATAAATTTGTCACAATTAAGTTTTTTTATAAAAATACTAATTTTGTCACGTAAATATTTATGGTTGTTGTAAGATGTAACCCATAACCGTGTTAAAGATGCAATACATCATTTCATTTCAAAAATAGATATTGTCAAATCATATTTAATATATAGTGTTTACATATATACAAAAGGTAAACGAGCAACGAACTGCGTCGCTGACTCTTTTTGAATAGCAAAATTAAGTCGTTTAAAAAATAATATTTATAGATTGTTAGGTCATCGTATTACTATTCATGACTCGTTTGACACGACTAATTAGCTCTACGGCCTTAAGCGTAGCCGTTTAGGAAACCGAAAATTATCAAATACAAAAGAGTATAAACATATATTGGTTGTTAAGACACGTTTTCTCATATTTGATCACTTTGAATAAGCAACTAAAATTGTTAATAAAAATAACAAGTAATATTATCATGAATAAACCCATAAACTCATAAACATTTTATTTTTTTCAAAATAGTTAAAATAAATAAATAAATGTTTAAATTGGAATATTGACTCCTGATTTGAATGAAATACCAAAGAGCAGTAGAATGGTAAGAAAGGGAAAGGAGAGGAGAGAGATTGGTTTGATGAAAATGGGGTCAGCAATTTGCAGCCACAAAGCTTGGGCCCTCTCTTTTCTTCTTTATGTATTTTTCTTCATGCTTCTTATCTTTATAAATAATACAACAAAACCTCCTTTTCCTTGCCAGGGTGGAATTTCTTTTTAAATTAACCCCACCCATTAATTTCTGCTACATTTCCCACAATTATTATAGTGGTTTTGCATAATCAAATCCAACTCTTTGATACAACTTTATATTATACTAAGTTTAATACACAAGATTAATAAAGATATCTAATATTATATTTAACTGTTAAATTTCCTCTCTAAACAAAGTAAATTTGAGAAAATTTAAGCATGTTTTTGGTTATTACTAATTAAAAAAAAGTATAAAATTCGGAAACAAAAATAAAACAATCTTCCTTCACGTTTAAGATAAAAACTGAGCGCAACATAACTAACAACTTTTAACCTATGGATTATAATTGATAAAGAGATGAGAATTCGATGTTTATTATAAGACAATATACGATCCTCTGAGTTTTTTTTGGAGTGGAGTACTTTTATTTTTCTATTAGTGGCCTCCTTATTGACCTACTCAATACTATAAACTTTTTTTCTTGTACGATCCTTTGAATACTTTGTAGTGAAGTACTTTTTTTTGTATTGTTATATTTGATTACACTGAAGTAAACACGCGAGTAAACTTACTAGTTTTTTTTAACCAAATTCAACTTCTTTATCATTATCTATATTCTTACTATGCTTGCTTTCAATTAATCATGTTTATGTTTCAAGCATCACACACACAATCACTTCCTCACCCTACTCATAATCATGAACACTTGGTTTTTTGTATCTAACTACCAACAAACATTAATATGTAAAGTGAAATAATAATAAAAAAAGATCAAATAATTGCATGAATTCGTTTGCATATTGTTAGACCAAGTCTGGTCATTTTATGTCCATTATTTGTCATTGAAGAAACACTAAGTGAACTCACGGGCAGATTATAGATAATCTGGGGGTTAAGTAATGTTTCCCACGAGGATGAGGTCTAGCAGAGAAGGTTGTTCTTCAGGGGACCTGCAAAACAGACACCGTAAGCTCGTCACTGAGAAGGGGGGATTCCTCCTTGTGACCACCCTCCGGCGTGAGAATCAGACTAGATTGCTCTGAATATAAGTGTATATTAAGAGATTGCTAGATAAGATTGAGATATCAGATGATGTCCTTACCATTCCAAGGTGTTGGAGTATTTATAGCCGAAGGTAGGTTTCCTAGAAGGTACAGCCGGCTGAATAGTATTCCTGTTCTACCAACAGTGGACTACGCACAGGCCATGCTGGTTGGTGGATAGGCTACGGCCAACAGTAAAGGTCGGCTGTATACTGTTCCTTTACTGCCGGCTACGCACTGTTCCACCAACTGTAGGCTGCGCGCGTCCCATCGTAAGGGTTGGTGAGTAGGCAGCGGCTAATAGTGACAAACAGTACTAGAGGGTGCTCCTCCTCGTATTGTTGTCGGTGAGCTGTCACCCTGTGATTGGTTCATGGGCTGCTCTGGTCAAATTGTCTGTTCCGCCCATACCTTAGTAGGTATAGTACGAAAGACCTTCCAGAAGCATACGGACTGGCTCATTTAGGCGGGAGTATTCCCGCCTTGCTCATTCCTTCATGTGACTACTGAAGTAGCGAATGTCTTGTGCGTGTAGCCTTGCTGTTAGTGCGGGTAGCCTTCCCTGATGGCTTGTATCCGCAGCTGCGGGAACAGGCGGGGTACTTCGCCATTGGGAGGCTTTCCCTGCGGGTACAGCTGGCGTACTGCGCGTAAGGTTCTCTGAGCATGGTGGGCCCTGCTAGAGCAGTTGGTTATTGCGCAGACGTCCCTATTCAAGGTGAGTCTTGCGGGTCCAACTGGGCTCTGCTGGGACCTACCTCTTCAAGTCCCCCCAGTCCAATGTTCTTCTCATGAATTATTAATAAGTGAGGTGAACTTTTGGACTTAGCAAGGAGTTTTTGAAAAGGGTTTAGTTTTTCGGTTTTCCGTTGTGATTCTTCCCGCGGTTTTCCTGATGTCACGCAGAAATTCCCGACTTTTCTGCTTGATCTTTGGGTGTGAAGCGGGTAGGTTTGTAACCTCCTCGTACGTCAGGAGCGTTGAGTCCTACTTGTGTGGATTCTCCGTGGGGTTTTGGTTGTTTTCAACATACTGATCAATTATGCTAAAACCACCAATCCCATCATGGAGTTTCGAACAATTATAGTTCTCGACGTTCCCGTCATGCGGGGGATGTTATTCCCGTTCCCGCCAGCATGGCCTAGAAGATCCTTCTTGGTTTGAATTCCCTGCAGAGTGCTAAGTATGTGAAGGGTTTTGCCTTGACACTGTACCCGCACTTGTCTTACGGTTACTTTACTTCCAAGGTATTCCTGGCGTCAATTCCCTGCGGGTGCTAAGTATGTGAAGGGTTTTGCCTTAACACTGTACCCGCATCCGTCTTACAGTTACTTGGTTGCCAAGGTAAGGGGTATTTTCCCGCTTACTTTTGAATCTTTTTGAATTTTGAATTTTGAAATTCGAAGAGTTGGTGGAAGGATAAGAACAATCCAAACCTCTGACACGTCGTGCGACGGTTTCTTCTGACTGTGTCAGGACGTGCAGGAAGTTATGGTGACGTGACAGTACATGGTCATTCCAGACGCTTTTTCAGGCGCGTGGGCGCGATTTTTCGGGCGCGTGGCCGCGAAATTAATGGTATGCGTCCTGTCAACAGCTGTTGCCAGCTTGCTTTTTGCCACGTGTCATAGTTTCATTGCACCTTCGTTTTCTCTCTCTTCCGCATTAATTTCATCGCATTAATTGCGATTAGTATATAAAGGGGGAGAGGGTTCTTTGTAATCCACACTTTCACTCTTCTCTTCATCTTCTTTGCGATTTCCGGCGAATACTCACCTTTTCAGGCAAGCATTCTCCCGAAATCGTTTTCTTCTTCTTTTACAAGATGTCTCGTGATCTCGAATCTGCAGTCGATGACAAGAGTACTGCTGGCGAGTGCCAGTGTGCTCTGCCTGGCGATCTGTATCGGTACGTCGTCAGGAAGTTCATGCTCGAGTCTCTCGAGCCTGAGTTTCCTGAACCCCACCAGATGGTGTACGATGCCCCCAGAGGCAAGATCGGGGTATATGCTGCATTCTTTGTCTATGGGAATCTTAGGTTCCCATTGACAAAGTTTGTTTACCGTGTCCTTGAGAGGCACGGTGTTCATTTGACCGAGTTGCACCCCATGGCGATCGCCAAGATTCGCCACTTCGAGTGGGTGTGCCGGATTTTGGGCGTTGAGCCCTATGTTGACCGCCTGATGACCTTCTACACTTGGAGGTGCATCCAGGGGTGGTATACCCTGACAACCCGAATCAAGGGTTTAAAGATCTGCGCGACCGAGCGCAGTCTTCGCTCGTGGAAGCGGGAGTTCTTCTTCATATCCGCTCGCGCCATCCCCATTGCCATGAAATTCAAGAATGGGCAAGCACTTCCCAGCCTTCACGCCTCCAACTACCAGGAGGCGGAATGGTTTGCGAAGATATCTCGGGTCCAATCTCCGGTTTACCGGTTTGCGGAGTCCGGGATGGTGATGCTGGGGATGAGCCGGGTGTGGAAGGCTGCGGATGCGCATAAGATCCCAATCGTCCTCGAATACGGTTCGAACTCTGTTCCTTACGGTATGCTTTCTTTCTTTTTGTTGATTTAGAATTTCTTCTAACTTTTTTCCTGTTTATTTCAGAGGGGAACGACTTGCAGTCGCTCCTGAACCCGCGGGAGGCTGACGGTCCCGCACGGATGGGTACTCGCGCTCTAGATGAGAACGAGTTGCCCATCCTAGAACAAACGGCGGATCGGTTCGTGGAGGTCTATCCGCTAGGCCATGAGATCCTTAGCGCCCGTCGGCCATGTAAGGCGCTCTTCGACCCTCGACCCCTCAATGTTGAAACCTCTGCTGGAATTCCTCTAATCGTATGTTCTGATGAGGAATCCGCAGATGGTCCTCCGTTGGTGCGGAAGAAGAAGGCTGCCGGCGGGAAAGGGAAGGAGAAGGTGGCCTCCACAGCCGATCCAGCGCCTCGGTCTGACTCGGAGACCGAGAGCGAAGAGGTGGCGGGGAATCCCGGTGGTGACAAGATCACCATTCCGGAGGCTGTGACAACTGTCACCGAAGAGCCCAGGATGACAACGGTGACCGGCGTGAAGAGGCCGGCTCCATCGGGTTCATCCCCGCCCGTCCGTACTTTCAGGCTCAAGAAAACCCGTAAGTACAAATTTCCTTTAGCTTTTATCTTCATAGCTTAATATCATTTAACACTTTTCTTTGTGCAGGCGTGGATGTTGACGCATTCCAGGGTGGAGCGCAGAGGAGTACCTCCCCGCCAATGACGGTAGGCCCGGTCAGCCTACCTGAGGCGTCGACCCAGGCGCCTGCGCCTGCTTCCGCTGGTTCAGTTGCTCACTCCTTTGAGCCGACTGTTCCAGCTGAGATGACGTCACCGCCGGCTGTGAGTGCTATTTTTACAGCATCTTTCACCGAGCCGGCGGTAACTTTTGTTGCGGATTCCGCGGCGGCGACCGCGGCGGCTGCTACCATGCCCCCGCCATCGGCAACGACGGCCGATCCATCAGGTACGCATGGGGCTTCTCGCCAATCTCTGCCACCTTCCCATCTGCCTGACCTCTTGGATGGATTTCCGTTGGGTTCAGGTGATGGGTTCGGCGGCTATCGGCTTGTAATTGACCCTACAGGTGCGTAGGGTTCTTTTGGCCCATTTATATATATTTTTTCTTTATCATCTTTTCCTAACTGCTTTATGTTTTTTGCAGTGTCGGATTCCAATGAAGTGTATGTTCCACGATGGAACATTCGCCGAGGAACAACCCTTCGCACCCCTGTGGAGTGCGTGGAGTGGGCTCGTCACGCTGCTCCTAGTGGTGCGTTGGGGGAAGCCATGGCTAGCTACCAGGAGGGTAGGCTAAGCAATGAGCTTCGGGTTCTCCTGGCCCGGATGCAGCCGCGCGTCGAGCTGCTTTGTCGTGAAAACGACAAGTTAAAAGCAGCTCGCCTTCAGGAAGTAGCTCAGGCGCGGGCTGTCCGGGAGGAGAATAGGAGGCTTTCCGCCGCGGCGGCGGAGAAGGAGAAGGCGTTCAAGGCCCTTGAAGTCGAGGTTCAGGCCCGTCTCGAGGCTCGCTCCAAGGCTGCCCAAGCTGTTAATGAACAGCTTCGGCTGGCTAAGGAGACTGCTAGGAACGCGACTGAAAGGGCCACCAAGGCTGAAGCTGTTGCCGAGCCTCTACGCGTGGAGAATGAAGAGCTTAAAGCCAAATTAGAGGCTCTCTAGCAGGCTCATGATGCTTTGGCGATGGAGGACGCGAAGAAGCTTCAAGAGATCCTGGACCAGAGGGGCGTGCTTGACCACACTGAGCGGAAGCTAAAGGGCGTCGAAGAGGCTGCTGCAAAGGAAGTGTTGCTTGCCAACCTTAATAAAAGTGAAGCCGAACGCGCCTGTACCCAAGCTCAAGCCGCCCTCCAAGAAGCTCTGGTTGCCAAGGAATGGCTTCTTCGAGAAGCGTTGTCTCGGGTAAGTCTAGCTTCATGTCTTCACGCTTTTCTTTATAAATAGAAAAGGTTCTGATACTTGTATTTTTTCTTTGTAGGTTGTGCATCGGGTCTTCTCAGAGACGTCTTATGACGATGCTATGAGCGCAGCCCTCAACGCTTCTCATGAGGATGGGGAAAAGGCCGGCTTCCTGCTTGGTCTAGGGTTCGTTGAGAAAGGCATCCCGCCTTCCAACTTCCCTTTGTACGATGTGGATACTGAAGCTATTTACGACCAAGCAGTGAACCAGTATGCCGCCTTCCCGCATCCTGTGGTGGAGAAGGTGAACGAAGTCGCTGCTGCTGATGATGGGCTAGCTATTCTTAAAGCCTTCCTTGAACCACCACGCTCTACTGATGGAGCGGGTCCAAGTGGAAGTGGTCCTGAAGCCTGATTCTGAAGATCCCTTTCCACCATTAGCGTAGATTTTTGCTTTTGTATAGCTATCTTTGTAATGTTTGAATTTGATGAAATAAAGATTGTGTTTGTTCTTTGCCTTGTTTATTTTACGCATGTTTTGATCTAACTTAGTAATTTCTCTAGTACTTGGATAAGTTAACTTTTTAACGTGGTAAATTATAAGTTTGTTTCGCTTCCTCTTTCATGATTGTGCGGGTATGACCGTCACTTACACTTAGTAGGATGGCTTAACTTTACTTATATCTGACCTGCGTGGAAGTTTTCCTCATCTTTTCCTTTGAAATTTTCTAAGAGTTCAGAATAAGTTAACCTTTGAACGTGGTAGATGATAGGTTGAAGTTTTGCTTCCTTGTTCGTGATTGTGCGGGTAAGACCGTCACTTGCACTTACAAGGATGGCTAAACTTTACTTACATCTGACCTGCGTGTAGGTTTTCCTTATTTTTAGCGTTTTGTTTATGCGGGTTTTGCCGCCTTCCACACGTAACGACTTACTTCTTCCCCCATTTGTGCGGTGAATACCGGCACCAGTGTGGGAAGTTCATAAGTATAAAGGTAAGGCTATCAACACATTGTGAAAGGAGAATCATTTCCATTAGAAGTGGCTCTAGGCCTTTTCTTTACAAGTTTGGAATTGATCTACATATAACATTTGCGTAATTGAGCTCCATTCCATGTTCTTGGGATGGGAGTGCCATCGAGCCTTTCGAGCCGGTATGCGCCCTTTCCCAGGACTTCTTTGATAATGTATGGCCCTTCCCAGACCGGGGCCAGCTTTCCTGGGCGTTCTTGGTTCGAAGCCTCGTTGTTACGCAGTATGTAGTCTCCTACATTGAAGTTGCAGAGTTTTACCCGCGTGTTGTAGTACTTTTGCATTTGTCGCTTGTAGTTCTCTTCACGCACTGCGGCTAAGTCTCTGCGTTCCTCGGTTAGCATAAGGTCTAACCGTCTTTCCGCATCATTGTCTTCTGGCTGAATCAAGACCCTTGGTGAGGGTAAACCAATTTCGACCGGGACCATGGCTTCAGTGCCATAAGTGAGACTGAACGGGGTTTCTCCCGTACTGGCCTTCTTCAGCGTTCTGTTTGCCCAAAGGACGTGCGGAAGCTCGTCCACCCAGCCGGATCTGTGTTCCAAGAGTCTTTTCTTTATGCCTTCGACGATGCTCTTATTTGCTCTTTCCACCTCACCATTACCTTGCGGGTGTGCCACTGAGGTAAAGGTGTGGGTGATTTGAAGTTCTTTCAGCCACTGTTGTAGCTTCTTGTCAGCAAAGTTGGTGCCGTTATCGCTCACCAAATTCTGTGGAAGTCCAAAACGACAAATAATAAATTCCCAAATAAATTTTTTGATATGTTTCGCGGTTGTTTGGGCTAAAGGTTTTGCTTCTATCCACTTGGTGAAGTAGTCGATGGCTACCACTAGGAACTGAACATTTCCTGCTGCTGTAGGAAATGGGCCTGTCACATCGATGGCCCACTTCTGAAATGGCCATGAAGAAGTGACTGGAACAAGTTCATTCTTCGGGCGGTGCGTGTTGGGTGCGTAAAGCTGGCAAGACCTGCATTTTCTGATGTATGCCAGTGCATCCGTATGCATCCCCGGCCAAAAGTATCCCGCGTTGTTTAGCTTAGCTACAACAGCGCGGGGACCTGCGTGTACTCCACAGATGCCTTCGTGTACTTCCCTTAGGAGGTAGTCAGCATCTTGGTTGTCCACGCATCTTAAGAGTGGGCCAAGAAAGTTACGTCTGTAAAGGATGTCATCGATGAGTTGATAATTCAGTGCTTTACAGCGTAGTTTTCTTGCCTGTGTTTTGGACTCCGGTAGTGTACCTGCCGCAAGGTATTTTATTATTGGTGTCATCCACGTTTCCGTGCCGGTTTGGATGACGCAAATTTCCTTGTGCGGGACCGAAGGTGTCTCGAGGAGTTCAATGCGTATATCCTTTCCTAAGTGGGTGAAGGCTAATGATGCAAGCTTGCTTAACGCATCCGCAGATTTGTTTTCACTTCGCTTGACGTGTATGACTTTGCAGTCATTGAAATCGCGCATAAGGGATTTTGCTTGTGCGAGGTACAGGGCCATTGTGTCGTTCACGGCCGTGTACGTCCCGTTGATTTGATTGGCTACTAACATGGAATCCACGTGGGCTTCCAAGTTTTTCACTCCCATCTTACGCGCAATTCTCAGCCCAGCCAAGAATGCCTCATACTCGGCTTCGTTATTCGTACTTGGAAAATCCAGTCGAATAGCGTAAGTGTATTCTTGGCCCGCTGGGTTGGTTAGCTTTAGCCCTGCGCCTGAACCCTCGTTATTGGCTGCCCCATCAGTGTAGAGTCGCCAGACATCATTGATGTCTTGTGCTGGAGAGGGTTGAGCCTCTTCCTGGCACTCTTTTTCCCGCGATGCAGGCACTTCTGCAATAAAGTCGGCCAGAACCTGGCCTTTTATGGCTGGTCTTGGCTTATACTTTATCGCGTATTCTCCCAACTCAATTGCCCATTTGGCTAGGCGTCCCGATAACTCGGGTTTGCCTAGAACGTTTGCAAGTTTGAAGTTGGAGAGAATGGTGATTGGGTGACCCTGGAAATATCGTCTTAACCTGCGTGAAACGTGTATAAGTGCTAAGACTAATTTTTCGAGGGTAGAGTGCCGGGTTTCTACATCTGTTAGGATACGGCTGACATAACAGATTGGCATCTGGATGCCTTTTCGCTCTACTAGCAGGACTGCCCCGGTTGCTCTATCAGTTGCGGAAAGGTATAGGATTAACTCCTCTCCCGCTTCTGGTGCTGTGAGTGTTGGGAGTTCGATCAAGCGTGACCGAATCTCCTGAAAAGCTGCTTCCGCTTCTGGTGTCCAGCGGAAGTGCGTTTTCTTTAAACAGTTTCTCAACGTTGACACGAAAGGAAACGACTTATCCGCGTGGTTTGCCAAAAAGCGATTAAGTGCCACTAGTCGTCCATTCAGTATCTGAGCCTGTTTGATGGTAGTAGGTGATTCCATTTTGATAATGGCTTCGACCTTTTCAGGGTTCGCTTTGAAGTTATCTTTAGTGACGATGACCCCCAAGAACTTCCCTTCTTCCATTCCAAAGGCACACTTGCTCGGGTTGAGCTTCATGTTTATCTTCCTGAGCGTGTTGAAAGTTTCTTCGATGTCTTTCAACATCGCTTCTGGGTCAGGGCTTTTGATGACCAAGTCATCCATGTAGACTTCCAAGTTCCTCCCAATTTGGGTATGAAACTGGTTGTCCATCAGGCGTTGGTATGTGGACCCGGCATTCTTAAGTCCGAATGGCATCATTTGGTAACAAAATGTGCCATCGGGCGTCCGAAAGGCGGTTTTGTCCTGATCATCAACAGCCATGTGGATCTGATGGTACCCCTTATACGCGTCCAGGAAGCATTTAAGGCGGAATGGTGCCAACGAGTCCACCTTAAGATCAATTTCGGGTAACGGATAACAATCTTTGGGGCATGCTTTGTTCAAGTCTTTGAAATCTATGCACATGCGCCATTGTTTGTTATTCTTCAGTACCATAACGGGATTTGCAACCCAAGTTTGATATCTACTAACGCGTACGATGCCTGCGTCAAGGAGTTCCTTGACTTGGGTTCTACACGCGTTAGTTTGTTCTGGCCCCATTACTCTGCGCTTTTGTACGATCGGCGTAACAGCCGGATCGCATTTGAGCTTATGCTCTGCCTTATTCCGGGGTACACCAGTCATGTCAGCTGGTGTCCACGCGAAAATGTCGGCGTTCCTTTGTAATAAGCGCTTAAGTAAGGTGCGTGTGGGATCAACAATTGTTGGGCCAATGGAGACGGCCTGGTCCGGGTACTTGCCGTTGAAGGCCCATCTTTCTGGTTCGGTGATGGTTGGTTTAGCCATCTTTGGTTTGGGTTTAGATGAGACAGATGCGATGCATACCTGGGGAATGCCGGTGATCATCGCTACACCCTCAGCTGTTGGCCATCCCATCATGCCGTGGACTGAGGATACCACGGCGTTGAATCTTGCCATCCCGTCTCTCCCGAAGAGAATGTCGTATGTGTGGTGTGGCTTCCTCATCACGACAAAGTCCACATCTTCTGTGCGGGAGTGTTTCCCATCTGTAAGAGTGACGGGGAAAGATAGGATACCCAGGGGGGTGTTTGTGCTGCCATCAAACCCTTCCATCGAGGCGCATATCGTTTCCAGGCGTTCCTTGTCTTCGTCATCTAGCTTGTCGAAGAACTGCCTGTACATCACCGTTGACGAGGCGCCGTTGTCAGCAAGAGTGCGAGAAGTGATGTAGTGCCCCAGCTGGCTTTTGATGACGATAGGGCCTTCTTTGCTGGGTCCTCCTGGCACTCGCGGGAAGCGCACCTCAGCTTCCTTCCACGCACATGGTTCTGGCGTTCGCCTTTTTCTTCCTCTGATGTTACCATGAACCATGTTGATGCTGATGTCAACGGGCTTTCGTCCGTTGCCTCGGTACCGTTTGCATATTGTTAGACCAAGTCTGGTCATTTTATGTCCATTATTTGTCATATTAATTAATATATCTGGCTTTTTTCAGCCATTGTTCCTGTTCAATATTCTATGTGCCCTTCATTTTATTGACATACTTATCTTTGCATTGATTATATACACACACACTGACACATATATATACATACATACACACACATATAATCAGGAGGCCATCCGTAGTGGGCGAGAAAAAGGGCCGACTGGAGCGAATTTGGGTGCGAGCACGCCCCTTGAGCGATTTTTGGGGCGAAATGGGGGGGGGGGGCGCCAAGTATTTACCGCCTGTGTTGTTTGTATATATATGAATATTATATATGTTTGTGAGTGTGATATATAGGGCTACAACACCATTACACCCAAAAACAAAAACATACCATTTGTCACATGGCGCAAAACGCGCCATTTTGTAGCTACTCCACTACACATAGCCTAAGAAGCGTCAAGCGTATATATAGCGAGATGTCAAATAAAAGTATGTTTTGGCTAAATAGTCTAAGAAGCATTATGAAAGTGACATGTAGTACTTCGTCAAATTACGAATGAAGAAATTGTATGCAAACGAGTAATGAAACGTGACACATGAATATGTAAAAGTGTTAAATCACAATATGTTCGAGATTGATAATAATGTAAGTGATAAGTGATCCATCACTATGGTGAGTCTTATGTAAAGCATTTGAGAGATTATGTTGAGTGTTGGAAAAGTGGATCATTATTACACAATAATGCTTATATTTCATGTTATGTGATAACAACAATTACGCCGAAATAAAGTTTTATGCTGCCCTACTAGTCTATATGTTGACCATACAACCAAAACGGTGGTAAGTTCAAAATGAAACTTTTTGTCAATAATTTATCCAATGGTGTACGTGTTGATTCAAAACATATATATGATCTCACTTTGCAATAAATGTGTAAATTAAATGTTACAATTAGTTAAACCAACTGCTTAGACAATAGTGATCAAACATGTCTCGGCACAAAATGAACTACACTACTATTTTAGAAATAACACGCTTATATACTGAAAGTTATTTAGATTATGACTTGAAATGTTAGCAACATCTGGACATCGTTTGGCACCATTTTGGGAATATAGTATTATAATTATAGTTGGAATTATTATTATAAATTCAAATGTTACCAAACATTCGTAGGTGAAAAGAAAATTAATAAACTTTGCAATGATTTTTGTGTTGTTTTGATGCCATGTTGGAAGACAATAAGCTCAAACTAGAGCCCAATAGTTAAATAAATGTATACCATTGGCATTCTTGCTAAAATGTGGCGGTAAGTATTTGGGCCTAACGGAATCAATCATAGCCCAAGTTTATTTTTAACACAACAAAAATTGGGTGGATAAGAAAAACCTTAACTACTATCATATTTTATGGGTAAAGTTAAAATATAAAGGTATATAAAAATGAGAATTGTGAGAAGATTTTTGGTCATACAAAAACTTTTTTAAAAAATTCTAAAAAAAATAATAGAAAAAATCATACTTAATATATAAATAAAAAATGAAAAAATTTAAAAAACCAAAATGTTTCGCCCATCATTTCTGCTAAAAAAACTACGAAAAGACACAATGTCTAAATAAACAGACAAAATGCCGAAAATGAACAAACAACACAATGATAAACAAAAAAAAAGACACAATAGATCGCAAAATAGAACACAGTGCCGAACAAAATATAACACAATGTTGACGAAAAAAAGAAAAAAAGACACAATAAATGACGAAAATAAACATAAAATACAATAATAAACAAAAAGACACAATGACTTTAACATTGTGTTTTTTTCGAGTTTTTTTATAAGAAAAACGAAGACGGTGGAAACATTTTTGTGTTTTTACTTTTTTTAATTAAAATTTGAATTATGATTTTCTTATGAATTTCTCATTATTTTTAAAGGTTTTTTTTCAACAAATCTTTTCATTCTTCTCATTTTTGTTCCTCCTTGTATAATAAATTGACTCAATATTTTATGTGGTTAATAATTGGTGGTATTTTAACACCAAGGGCGTAGGTTTAGTTGGGGCCAAGGGTGGCCCCGACCCCCTTTGTTTTTTCGCTCGGTAGTGTAAAATTATCATTTTTCGGCCGAAATTCTTTATACATAGTGTAAATTATGCGTTTCTGACCGAAATTTTGAGCCCCCCTCCCCCCGGTTTTTTGCTCGGTAGTGTAAATTTATCATTATTTCATGAAAATTTATATACGTAATGTAAATTTACGCGTTTCCGACCGAAATTATGAGCCCAGCCTCCTTTGTTTTTTACTCGGCAGTGTAAATTTTTCCATTTTCAGCTGAAATTTTTTTTACATGGTGTAATTTCACCCGGTTCCGACCGAAATTTTGAGCCCGTCCCCTCTAGCCTATGAATTTTTTATACATATTGAGTCCGGCCCCCTCGACGTATATGTCCAAGCTTCGTCAGTGTAACACTTCTTAATTATATACGAATTAATTATATTTATGGGTAAGCCAATGCCTTAACGAATTAATTACTTAAACAGTGTTCATTTTTGTAGACGAGTTCGTTCTAAATTATATTTATGGGTTCTCTCTTCCTTTTGAATATGTGAGTTACTACCAAGCGAACATAAAAAACAAACCACTGTTATACGATGTATTGTTTATTTATTTATTATTTTATTTAGTAAACTGCTTATATAATATTAAATGACATTTCTCTTGTAATTAAAGAGAAAGAAGATGACATTAATAGTAGTTAATTGTTAATAATGATGTTTATTTATATTGTGACTATAGAAGGCCAGCCTTAGTAAAAGTTGCAATCAAGGAGTAGTTAGCTAGAGATAATGATTCCTTTTCCAACAAGCTATTGACTCTTAAATCAAAACGATTTGTTAGTTATTTTTTTCTCCACGACACAGATGAGCCCACATGAGAAACCGTAAATGCTCATGCACCACAAAATTTAGAGATCAAAGTGAGCTTTATATATATAAAGAGGATAATTAGAAATCCAATTTGAATGTTGTTTAGTGTATCATTTTCTACCAAGTACGTTCACTATATTTGAAAAAGATAACTACTTAATTAATTGTCAGTACAAAAAGCAAAATTACAATTGTCTAACTCAAACAAACAGAATAAGCAAACTTGCAATTGTCGATCTAACTCAAACTAACAAATAAGGGCATTCAACTAATGTCATCTAAGATTAATTATACATTAATTAATCTAACTATTTATGCGGCCTACACAATTATTTATAATTATTGATCAAAAAGTAATATCCTATGAAGGTAATTACTCGAGGGACGTAATTGCCCTTATACCACAATTTAGGGTTTCCACTTGAATATATAAACAGAGATAATTAGAGAGAACAACACCTTAACCCTAGCCGTTACCTACATTTCACGGCTCTCTCTTTAAAATCAGTCCTTTCCCTTATTCCTATACATACCTTGATAGAGGGGTCTGTTTGACACCTAACTAGGCAACCTAAATCAGACTGAACCCTTTCCAGCTATTGTTCTCTTCTTCTCTCAAAGCTACTATCTCTCTCTCTCTCTCTCTCTCTCTCTCTCTCTCTCTCTCTCTTAACGTACACCTTAAACAGGAACCCGAAAAGTGAATCATGGCATCTACTATCAGTCGCAATCACGTGTTAGAGATTTATGTTAAAGTTTGTTATTGATTTCATCTTCTTAGATCCATATATAACTAATCAATATATGATCCTTACACGTGGGACATGCCAATATTCTCTGTATATGTATCGTTTCAATGGGATATGCCAATCTTCCTAGTATATGTATCGTTTCAATTTTATCGGATGTCACCAAAGGGTCATTCGATTTGATTATGGGTTTGTTTTTAAGTTTTTGTTCTTTTTATAGGTACAACTCCAAGTAGTTATGCGTTCTTTTGTTTTTTTCTTCTTTATAATAATTAAGATGAGAAGAGAGTGGAAACTACACTTGTCCCAATGGTATTTTAGAACTTTTAAAGTAATTATAAAGTCAAAGTAGTGTGGTCACATATGGCCAATTTCAAAGCAAGTTTGAATTGATTAAGATATGATTAGTTAATTGGTTGCTTGGGGGAGAAAGTTCTTAACTACCTTCTTGCTTGGATACTCTAAGTTTCTTATGTCACCCCTAATTTTAACACTTAGACGTTTGTCTGTTCTAACTCTCTATGCATAATAAGTAATTAAACGGACTTTTGCTATAGTATACAAAACGGACAATAAATAATATAAAACTTACTAGTTTATATCAACGATGATTAAATCGTTGTTTTAAACAAGAATATCAACTGTGTCTTCAACTGCAAAAAGGAGCAAATAAATGTTGATGGTTGTGACTAAGGATTTGTGTTTAAAACGGTTCCATTTAATAATTCGAGCGCATATGGATTTTAGTTTCTTGCGGTTTCCACTAGACCTTGAACAATTGCTGCCTCCATTGTTCCTTGCCATTAATTATGTTAAGTTTGCGGATTGCAATCATTTATTATTTGCTCGTAATTTTTCATAATCATTCATTTTAACTGTTCAAATATGTTTTTTCTTTTTCTAAAACAAAATTTTAACCTTGAGCGACTCCCATTAAAAGATGAATATTTGATCAATGGTCAGGTTAGACAGTTGTCCGACTTATGTCAACACATTTTTATTATATATTTATGTAATATAATTTACTCAGTTACAATTTATGATTATGATTACTTTTACCAAGTGGACCGTATTCTTTATCTTTATAGGCCTCAACTTAATGATATTCAAAAAAGTAATTTTTAAAAATGAAAATATAGGATTGGTCAAATATTTGAAGTAAACGTTGACAGACTGTCATATGATCTTAAAATGTGTGGTTAGTTGGTGGCAGCCATTTGGAAAATGATAGTGTTGTGGTGGCTGATCAGGAAATTACTTTACTACACTCACTTTTTATAACCTCATTTAATTAATATAGCAAACATTAACCAAATTTATTAGAACAGGTCAAATTACTACTAACTAATACATCAATAATTATTACGGAGTAATACTATATATTGCATGAAAGTTTAATCAAAAGTTGCTATAAGAGCAAGCGTCACACTGGTATGTGTAGTGGTTTAACTAAAGAGTTAAAAACTTCCGTGTATTGTGCGTTATTGCTATATAGGATTGGGGCCTCGCGTAACTTTTTCATAGAAAAATGTGTAATGATTTAATTAATAAAACAATTATTTTTTAATCTTGTCTTAATAAAACCAAGCCCTTACACCTCGCCATCATAATTCTAAATGAAATGATCCAACAAAGCATTTCATATACAAGATCAAAGGCTGGATTCGACAACGAGGCAAAGCATTATTATCATACTTATATGAAAAGTTTAATAAATGAAAGATTAATATACATAAGTACATAACGTGGAAAAGAAAAAATGAACTCATAAAAGAAAATTATTATATGATATGTCACATACATATATGTACACAGGATGAAAACTGGGAAGAAAGAAAAACACTAATGTAGTTCATGCATATATATCCATGCATGTAGCTCCGATCCATATATATATTTACATATATCAATCCATGCAACCAAAGTTGTACCCTAAACCCTTGGGTATTTAACTTTTAATCTGCTATATATATATATATATATATATATGCACTCAAAGAAAAGCTTCCAAAATGAAATTAAGAAGAGTAATTGATCATCATATTTGTGGTAAGTTGTGATCCAAGAAAGAGTGACCTTCAATCAGAAATTCCGGCCAGTTATATGTAGAAGCTCCGACATCTCCACCGTAGCTAATGGTGCTCTCACTCTCAAGTGAACCGGTGTTAATATTAGTGTCCATTAATGACGGAATGGAACTCCATGATGATGAAAAATTGACTCTTGATTGGCCATTGTCAAGACCCAAGACTTTATAACCATTATGACTTGTTTGCAAATTCATGGTTGAGACATCATCATGGAGTGGTTGGCTAACATTTTCTTGACTTAATAGTAATGGAAGTTCATTACAAAAATCAATGTTTTCTTCTTGTAATTGAGGAACCGAATTCGTGTTTGTTTGGAGCAAAAGATTATTGAGGTATTCAAGGTTTTGAGCTAATTGATTATGTTCAAGTATTTGTTTGATGTAAGCTAGAGATGCTAGCTGAGGCAAGAAAGAAAACAAGTCGGATCTCGGTTGGTGGGTCATCGGGTCAATACCCATCTGGATCAGTTTTTTCTTCATATGGGTATTCCAGTAGTTCTTGATTTCGTTGTCCGTACGTCCTGGTAAACGAGCTGCAATTGCTGACCATCTTTAAGACAAAAAATCAAACTTTAATTAATTACAAACTCAAGAATTAATAGACAAGAAAAACATGTAATGTTGGTTGACATTATTAAACATTAGTTAATTGTTTAAGATGATAAATTAATTACTTGTTTCCAAGAAGGGAATGAAGGTGAAGAATAGTGTTCTCTTCTTCTTGGGAGAATTTTCCTCTCTTGATATCAGGTCGGAGATAATTTGTCCATCGTAATCTGCAACTCTTTCCGCATCTTTTAAGGCCTGATTGACATATATATATACTTGTATTAGTAAATAATTATTATCAAGTTTGAATTTATGATATATGTATGTATATATAGCTAGGGAGGATATGATCATGAGTGACCAGCATGTTTAGGGAGAGATCTCCAGCAGCCATGGCCATTAGTTTGGATGTAAGTGATAAGCTGTTGATCTTCTTCAGGGGTCCATGCTCCTTTCTTGATCATGTTATTTTCATCACTACTTGTTGGACTAGGTGACCTTCCCATTTCCTTGGTTGGTTAATGGAAACCAACAAATCCCTGGGTGGCTGGGTATATATATACACACACACACTCATCTTTCCTTCTAGAACTCTAGGGAAAACATCAAATAATTAATTTTATAATTACTATTTTCTTATTCTTTTTATTATATGTTATTAACTTTTGTCAAGGTTTATTAAGGATCTAAGAAAAAGGTGGGGATCGGAGGGACCAGTGGTGAAGCTTTGACGAAAACGCCAAGGAAAGGCGGATGAAAAATACATATAATTTTTTTTATAAACGATGGGTTCCGGACTCAATTTTTCAGATCAAAAGAACTTAGATTTAACTAATTCCAAGTGGTCTTTTTTGTTAAAAATCTCTCCACTATTCAAAAATCAAAATGGATTTGGAGGGGGTGTAAAGCGAAGTGAACTTTCAGGACTAGTATAA
The DNA here is from genome assembly GCF_021521415.1 of Bidens hawaiensis. Lineage (NCBI taxonomy): Eukaryota > Viridiplantae > Streptophyta > Magnoliopsida > Asterales > Asteraceae > Bidens > Bidens hawaiensis. Next base: position 168,236 of record NW_027491031.1, on the reverse strand, counting down.
TGATAAACGGGTAATGGACTTAACTATAGGTTGGGTTTAAAGTTAGGTTTTGACTTTTAATAATAATAATAATAGGTAGTGGGTTATAGAATGTGTTTAATATATATGTTCTATTTATTAGTTTAAAAATAAATAGGATTTTTATTTTAATAGATAAAATTTGTAAAATATCAAATTACTTCTTTTGTCATCAATCATAAAATATTTTTCTTAGTGTCAAATTATCTCGGAAGTCTTTCACCTTTCGATTATATATAGCTAGTAAATTATCCCGCGAGTTGCGCCGGGCTGTTCAATCAAGGTCGTTAATGGTGCAGGTGGTATGGCTGACAATTAAGTAGTAATAAACACATGTAAAAGTAGCAGTGGGATGACAAATTATGGTTTTACATATATTTATTCCCAACAGACAATACTAAAATGTGTGCATATTGTATACTTTATGGTTGTCCTCTTATAGGTAGGTGCATATACAAAGTAACTTGGGTTACAGATCCAGAACAAACTTTACCTGGTTATTAGTTGCGGTAACTGTGGAATAGGCGGGCTGACAAACAATGAAGTAGCAGGTGTGGAGTTGAGTTGCATGTCATATGTTCTTAGTGTGCCAGTATACTTTTTGCGAGAGTAGATAAGTAAAAGGGATTCAAATAGTCGTGCTGATTGACTTACAGATAAGTTCGTGGATTTGTTGATGTTACCACCACGACAACCAGTGGTTCTGCTTCAACTTATGATTCATCAACCGCTAACGCATCTCAGGCTTACCCTAAGCGAGTTGTTACTGTTTAATTGAAAAAGGATGGTATTCTAAGTTTCTAGTCTTCATAACAGATAAGAAAGATAGTTTGGCAAAATCTGAAGTTTGCACCTGTCGTTTATGGTTTTCTGTTTTCCACTTTTCCTCAGTGTCTCAAAAGGTGTTATGGCCACAAGACATCCTATGCAATCTGAAATAAGTGTCTCCTGTTAGTATTCGTGATATTGGCTTCGAACATATTTCAGAAAATGTTACATGAAGCAAACATAAGGCGTATTTTGATTGTATTGCCTCTGAACTTTTGTTTTGACTATTTTAAAACCATGAAGTTGTGAACTCTAAAAAAGTTCAAAACATAATGGAGTGGTGTTTCATTAAAGGTTGAATCATGGGGGCGGAAGTGTAAGCTTATAAATAACAAATGCGTAGTCGTGTAAAAATATCTATTAAAAAGGTAAGTACTAAATAAATTGTAAAATACTCCTGCACATTAAGTTTTAACTTTTTTTAGTAATTAAAGAAGCATAGTTTCGGCAAGATGCATGCAGCTTCAGATTAGAAAACCCATGCCGGATTTGTAATTAGGTTTAATTTTAATTTTAAGTGGCCCGGGTCAGTTGATTTTTTGGTTTTAACTGGCTTGAAACCGTAGAATAGACACTCGTAAACAAAATTACATAAATGGGACTGCTCATTGAGCTAGAGGCTGGTTTGAGTAAAAAAATTAGATGTTTACTAGATGCAACTGAACTATAAGACGGATAACGAATTTGGTTAAGGTTTAAAAGAGTCTTTCATTAACTTATCTTTGAAACTGGAAGATACAAATGCATAAATATTTTTTTTTAGATTTAATTTTTTTTATTAACATTTAACACAAACCAAACTACATCTGGATAATGGGTAAGCGAGCAACAAGCTGCGCCGCTATCCCCTTTTGGATCGCAAAGCCTATTCTACTAAATATAAATCCTTGGTTCGCAAAGCATAAATATGAAAAAGAAAACGGGCCAGTTCAGCGCATTGTAGAAAATAATGATGCTAGCTCATTAGATGTAAGTGAACTTTAAACCACATAACGATATTGGTTTTTGGTTTAAAAGTGAACCGAAAACTGAAAGTGGGACAAAATTGTTGCTGGAATTCAATAAAGGACAAAGCTTGAAAGATTGTTATTCATTATTCGGTTTCAAGCAGGTTCGCGAATTCTTAACCGCATCCGTACTATAAAGAAGAACATGTTCGATTAAATACTGATCATAAAACCGAATGCATAATCAGGTTTGATTTTAATGGCTCCGGCTCAGTTCAGTTTTTTAAAAAGCTGGTTTAAAAACCGGATAATGAACAATGAACACATGTAGATAAAATTTTAAAAACGGGCCAGGTGTAAAAACTAAAGATGTTAACTTATTAGATGCAACTGAACCATAAGCCGAATAATGAATTTGGTTTCGGTTAAAGACTGACTCGAAAACCGAACTTGTAATCAGGTTTAATTTTGACGCTAAATAGAAATCAACATTTTCTAGGCAATAATATCTCCTGTTGGTTAATTAATCCTTGAAATGAAGATTTTAAAAGCTATAGTATCTGCTCATAACATTTCAAATGAAAGGCTAGACTGCGTGGTACCTTTTAAGTTGTCTTTTGTAAGGCCCCGAACCCGGTAGCCCTACTTTAGCGTCGGATTTACTCATAAACACATTCCTTCAAATCAGAGTTTATTAAAACTTTTCGCGGAATATAAAACATCAATCATTTGTTACAAAACATTAAATCTTCTCTTTGATACCATAACACAAATCTTTATATTCAAAACATCTTTACTTCTTTCTTCAGATGCCAGCCGTTCAATCCATGCCATGCGTCATCCTCTTGCTAACTCTATAATCGGCTCACCTGCGTGCATACTAAAAGTCAGCTACGCTGAGTGAGTTCTAGTTAATCAGGCAACATACAATCTATTCCCATATATTACTTCCCGTATCCGAAGACACATATTACTACCTTAACCTTGTATAAATATCCATAGGAGGATCGTCACGTAATATCTATTAAGAGAACCATTACCATTACCCTACCATATATAATTTCCATAGGAGGAACACTATACTATCCATAAAAGGAACACTATACCTTCCATAAAAGGAACACTATACCTTCCATAAAAGGAACACTATACTTTATTATTTAATATCCATGTAAGGAGCTAGTCACTTCCCTTGACGATACGTGCAATATCCGAAGATCGTTCACGTACCGTCAAGCAATCAATCGTATCGATCACATATACCATACACGGCATACACATAAAATTATATCCTTTCGTTCATACTTTCTTACTTTCTTTTGTATTATCTTACTTTCATATCTTACGTTATAAAGAGCAATACGCCCTACATTCCTCGAGTATTACTAGGGCTCGGAACCCTCTTCGTAACCATACAACCATACGTTATCATTTCTTTCTTCTATTATCTCTATCATGTTCATACACATAAACATACATAACATACTTACCTTATTATTAGCGCTGCAACCTGACAATACGTGCAATATCCGAAGATCGTTCACGTACCATCAAGCAATCATTTATATATTTCACATTATCCATATAAGGCGTACACTTATCTCTTTAGGATAAGTGTATTAACAAACATATTGAGTATGCACACAGCCCCGAAAACGTAACACATAAATGGGGCTAGAACTCACTTGAATTCTGCTTCTTTTTCTGATAGCTGTAAATCCCTTCTCTATCTGAGCTCGGCTGACTGTACAAGTTACACGTATCAATACTCGTCTGATCTAATCTGGTGGCCTAGTAGTAGCTTACTTAACTCGTCGCTTTTTAATATCAAACTTAGCTCTAGGCGAAGTTAACCTTAGGCGAACTTAGCTGTAGGCGAAGTTACCAGCTAGGCGAACTTAGCTTTACAGCGAAGTTGCCATCAGGCGAACTTGGCTTCAGGCGAAGTTGTCATCAGGCGAACTTGGCCTCAGGCGAAGTTACCAGTTAGGCGAACTTAACTTTACAGCGAAGTTGCCATCAGGCGAACTTAGCTTGCAGGCGAAGTTCATCAGGCGAACTTAGCTTGCAGGCGAAGTTCATCGCGTTGAAGGCGAAGTTGCCCAGATGAAGGCGAAGTTACCCAGACAGCCGCTGTTCGGTTTCTTTTCAGCATTTTGAGCGATTTTAACACCCTTGCTATGGTTCAATATCACCCACTACGCTTCCCGACCATTTTCGGTCGCTTATACACTAAAAAGCTTGGATCTTTAAACCTTAAAGGTCAAGAATCATACCTTTTTGAGCTTGTTTGGATCTCGTTTAACTTGTTAACACAACTAATCGCTCTCTCTCGGACCTGCCCGATTCTTCCCTTGGCTCGGCCGGTTCCGGCGAAGTTAGTGGGTATGTGTGTGTTAGGGAGTTTGGTGAAATATGAAAGATATTTTGGGGTTTAGGGAATATTTATATCCCTGAAATCCCATGGACCTAAGGCCCATTCTCATTTAACCCATCTCTATTAATCCAAATCCATAACCCACGTCCAATACCCAACGCTAGCCCGACCCATACCAACTCATATTCTATTATCTATTTCCAGATAACCCGAGTAAACTTTCCCTCTATTATTAAGTAATATAATTAATATTATCTTGAAATTTCGGGATGTTACAAGTCTTCCCTCCTTAAAGAGGTTTCGTCCCCGAAACCTAACTTATTCCCTATAAAAGGAAAACTTCTTATATTTACACGCTTTATTGAATCGCCTTCGTTTTCTGTGTTACCCTTCTTACTTCCGACTTTGCAGTCATCGAATGGTGGTCATGTGTATTAGCTATTTAAGGTAGCTTGTCCATGAGGCCCTCAATGTACCAAGTCTCGTTTCGATCTTCAAGAGGCTTTGTCCTAAATCATATTAATGCTAAAGCCTAAGTCGACACTCTATCACAACACGTCAATTTATCATGACTAACATGCATTCAGACAATTCGTACCATAATTAATAAACACCAGTCTAAATTTCAGCATAAAACAACACGCATCGAGTCATCAATAAGTTACACATAGATTTAATACTTATGGCTAGCATCTAGCCTTCTTGAATGTCTTCTCTAAGCATACGGAGGAATCTGTTAAACCTCAAGAACTCTTCTCTCCTTCATGTCCTCCCTTTGGCTTCTTGCAATCCCTTTCTAGGTGCCCACGTTCTCCACAGTTGTGACACCTATGGTAATCATTACATTCCCAAGAGGAATGTCCTGCTCTTCCACACCTATAGCAAACACCTAATCCCTTTCTGCACTCTCCGGGGTGTCTCTTCCCACATTTTTCACAAGCAGTGAACCCCTCTTGCCTTGCCTTCTTTTTGCGTGGATCCACCTCATTGGCTTCCTCTGGTTCTGGGGTTGGGTTCTTTTTCTTCGGTTCCATCTTCTCCCCTTCACAGTTGGCAAGGTCCGCATAAATCATCTCGGCCAATTCCACGGCCGAGTCAAATGTTGCGGGCTTACTAGACTTAACCAAAGTGCGAACATTCCGTGGAAGTCCCCTTACGTAACACTTGATCCTTTTAGCTTCGGTGTTCACCATGTCAGGTACCAACCTAGACATGCGGTTGAATTCAGTAGTATACTCCCGTTGTGTCATCCCTCCCGCTTTCAAATTCAGAAACTTCATCTCCACTCTTTCAACTTCTGTATCAGCGCAGAACCTCTTCATCACCATGTCCTTAAGGTCATTCCAACTCATCGCCTTGATCTCTTCACGGGTCTTCCTCTGCTCCACACTCTCCCACCAATACATAGCCTCATCTTCAAAAGATTGAGTGGCATAACCGACAGCTTGGTCAGGACGGCACTCGCTAATGCGGATAACCTTATCCATGGCGGTTATCCACTGAAGAGTAGCGATTGCATCTCCTAAACCAGTCAGCTTAGGCGGGTCACAACCTTTGAAGGACTTATAGTTGCAACCGCCTCGGCCCCTCTTCCTATCATCATCTTTCACAGACTTTACCTCACTCGAGTCACCCCTTTCCCTCTCGTCATCCTTCCTATCATTACCACCTGCCCCTTCAACGGTTCGTTCACGGCTTCCAGCAGATCCTCCGGGTTTCAGGTTCTTCACAGCAGCAACTACAGCTTGAACAATGGCTGCTTGAACTGCAGGGCTAAGTTGAACTTCTTCGTTGTTGTTCTGGTCTCCTCCAGCGGCGCTCCCTTCATCTTCGGTGTGGGAAGCTTCTTCTACCGAGGGTTGCCGGACAAGACGAGGCCTGCCACGACGTCCAGTGCGACCCCCAGTTCCCACAACTTCTCCAGCTCCAGCCATCAGTATTCTTAAAGGGACAACACAAACATCATCACTCAAGGAACTATTTAGTACAAGGATAGCAAGGCTAACAGGTAATAACAGTGGCCAGCTGTGACTAGCTGATCACGTTGCTTTCCGTGTCCTATTCGCTTCCCTTTATGAGTCTATTTGTGCTGGTTCTACTTAAGCAGTTAGTCAAATCAAACAATCAATTACTTATATCCTTATCATTCACGTATCTTTTCTTTCTCATTAACATATATCATTTAATCATACACCTTACCTTTACTGATTTTTGCTTGAGCGACACATGGCATTCTTGAACTGGCATCTTCTTTCTTTTCTTACTTAAATCCCATTCTCTGTTCGAGTCTAAGCATGTAGGATGCTTAAATCTCTCGAACTTATGCTCTGATACCAACTTGTAAGGCCCCGAACCCGGTAGCCCTACTTTAGCGTCGGATTTACTCATAAACACAGTCCTTCAAATCAGAGTTTATTAAAACTTTTCGCGGAATATAAAACATCAATCATTTGTTACAAAACATTAAATCTTCTCTTTGATACCATAACACAAATCTTTATATTCAAAACATCTTTACTTCTTTCTTCAGATGCCAGCCGTTCAATCCATGCCATGCGTCATCCTCTTGCTAACTCTATAATCGGCTCACCTGCGTGCATACTAAAAGTCAGCTACGCTGAGTGAGTTCTAGTTAATCAGGCAACATACAATCTATTCCCATATATTACTTCCCGTATCCGAAGACACATATTACTACCTTAACCTTGTATAAATATCCATAGGAGGATCGTCACGTAATATCTATTAAGAGAACCATTACCATTACCCTACCATATATAATTTCCATAGGAGGAACACTATACTATCCATAGAAGGAACACTTTGCTATCCATAAAAGGAACACTATACCTTCCATAAAAGGAACACTATACCTTCCATAAAAGGAACACTATACTTTATTATTTAATATCCATGTAAGGAGCTAGTCACTTCCCTTGACGATACGTGCAATATCCGAAGATCGTTCACGTACCGTCAAGCAATCAATCGTATCGATCACATATACCATACACGACATACACATAAAATTATATTCTTTCGTTCATACTTTCTTACTTTCTTTTGTATTATCTTACTTTCATATCTTACGTTATAAAGAGCAATACGCCCTACATTCCTCGAGTATTACTAGGGCTCGGAACCCTCTTCGTAACCATACAACCATACGTTATCATTTCTTTCTTCTATTATCTCTATCATGTTCATACACATAAACATACATAAAATACTTACCTTATTCTTAGCGCTGCAACCTGACAGTACGTGCAATATCCGAAGATCGTTCACGTACCATCAAGCAATCATTCATATATTTCACATTATCCATATAAGGCATACACTTATCTCTTTAGGATAAGTGTATTAACAAACATATTGAGTATGCACACAGCCCCGAAAACGTAACACATAAATGGGGCTAGAACTCACCTGAATTCTGCTTCTTTTTCTGATAGCTGTAAATCCCTTCTCTATCTGAGCTCGGCTGACTGTACAAGTTACACGTATCAATACTCGTCTGATCTAATCTGGTGGCCTAGTAGTAGCTTACTTAACTCGTCGCTTTTTAATATCAAACTTAGCTCTAGGCGAAGTTAACCTTAGGCGAACTTAGCTGTAGGCGAAGTTAACAGCTAGGCGAACTTAGCTTTACAGCGAAGTTGCCATCAGGCGAACTTGGCTTCAGGCGAAGTTGTCATCAGGCGAACTTGGCCTCAGGCGAAGTTACCAGTTAGGCGAACTTAACTTTACAGCGAAGTTGCCATCAGGTGAACTTAGCTTGCAGGCGAAGTTCATCGCGTTGAAGGCGAAGTTGCCCAGATGAAGGCGAAGTTACCCAGACAGCCGCTGTTCGGTTTCTTTTCAGCATTTTGAGCGATTTTAACACCCTTGCTATGGTTCAATATCACCCACTACGCTTCCCGACCATTTTCGGTCGCTTATACACTAAAAAGCTTGGATCTTTAAACCTTAAAGGTCAAGAATCATACCTTTTTGAGCTTGTTTGGATCTCGTTTAACTTGTTAACACAACTAATCGCTCTCTCTCGGACCTGCCCGATTCTTCCCTTGGCTCGGGCGGTTCCGGCGAAGTTAGTGGGTATGTGTGTGTTAGGGAGTTTGGTGAAATATGAAAGATATTTTGGGGTTTAGGGAATATTTATATCCCTGAAATCCCATGGACCTAAGGCCCATTCTCATTTAACCCATCTCTATTAATCCAAATCCATAACCCACGTCCAATACCCAACGCTAGCCCGACCCATACCAACTCATATTCTATTATCTATTTCCAGATAACCCGAGTAAACTTTCCCTCTATTATTAAGTAATATAATTAATATTATCTTGAAATTTCGGGATGTTACATCTTTGTTGCTATTGCGGGTGTTGGGCAGCTTACGATGCCAAATCTGAGACAAATAACATATCAATCAAATACCTTGAACATTATTTATCGAAATCCTAATCAAGCTTTAGCAACAAAAGCTGAAATAAGATACGATTTAACTTATTTGAAATGCAATTAATAGGATTCCACTGAAGCTTACAACTCCAAATCTTAGACAAATAGCATACATAATTGGTCGTAACATGCATAACAGGTAGAAGAAGAAGAAAAGTTAAACACAACTCGGATCATCGTTATGTCATTATTTAAAGTGATCGTCGTAGCCTACATATAAAGGCATACAATACATAAATATAGGGTTTGATGTTAACCCTTCAACAAAATCAAATTCAGTAATTGCAGAGAAGCACTTACACAGAAAGCTTGCAACGACAGTCAGGGAAGATGAACGTGGGGCTGCTAACAGGAGAAGAGATACAGGTTTGTGTCATCGTAAAACACCGTCGACAAGGACTCAGACCACCGTTCAGCAGACCACCACCACACAACCGCCACCTTGAGCTCCGATAGGAAAACCGGCAACAATCGATGGAAATCTGCTGAGTTACAAAGAAGACACAGAATCGATCATTAGGGTCAATTGGTTTGTTTTCTGTTATGAAGGGCAGATTGTATAACATCAATCGGGATTTGGGAGGTGAGGCTGAAACGTGGCATAAAGAGGAAAACCTGAAAAAACATGGAATGGATCCGGGTCGGATCCATGTCCAGATTCCCCGGTCTTTAATATGAACGAACCACCATCTTGGTCTTCTTCTCCGGTTACTCAGATTTGCCATAGAAAAGTGGGGGATTGGAGGTGACTGCTAAAAGAATGAACTCTTGTTTACAGACACAAACATATGTGAGAGCCAAGGGTCCAAGAGAGGTCATTTCAATAAATGATAAAGGCTCCGTATATAGAGACTCCATGGCTATCATCATGAACCCTAACCTTTATTGGGCCAGGCCCGGTTAGGGGTTATCTCCACAAACCCCAGCCCAATGGGCCTAATTAGTAGACAATAATAATAATGTAATAAACATAATATATTATGTAATAAATAAAAGGTCGTACCGGGTTTGACGTACCCTACACCTACAGAACCCATATATGGACAATGATGATTGGCTAAGAAAACGGTCCAGTAAGATTCTTATGACGCCAAACTTATTCTTTGCTATAGATAGATAGTTTATATAAACTTTTTTCTCTGTCAATTGAAACCCTTCCTCTCTCTCAATCTGCCTTGTCTACATAAATATTCATGCATGCATCATTGAACAAGTTGATGAAGGAATATATTAATATCAATCTTCAAATGAATTGATAATAATGTTCTTCAAATAAATTTATAAATTATAACAGATCCATTTGAAAAAAATATTCTGAAATGGTAGGGAACTTCACACAAGCTATTGTTTATATTGAGTCATTGACTAACTTATCAATAAGTGTTAGTTACGGCATTTAGTTTATATATATATATATAAACTAGTTTTTATCCACCCGTGTTACGGGGGTTGTTTTATATTATTTGTTCTAATATTTATTTATTTTTTGAATTTATATTTTTTTATTGTATGAAAGTTAATAATATACTTATGGTTTGATGATAAATTGTTTCACAAATAAATGAGATGTTATAACCCGGTTTAAAAGCTATATGGTTTTGATGAGACCCAAGACCCGTTTATTTTTTTTACTATAAAATTGGTTTTTTTAATTATAAATAATACTTATGAAAGTTAATAATATACTTATGGTTTGATGAGACCCAAGACCCGTTTATTTTTTTTAATATCAAATTGGTTTCTTAATTTAAATAATATATATATCTTTTTTAAAATAAATAAGACATTTATTTTTATTATATCCTATTTTATAGGATTTTTGCATCAATAATTTGGTGAGAATAGTTTTTAATTAAATGAGATGTTATAACCCGTTTAAGGAATATTTGGGTTTGGTAAGACCCATACCCATGAATTCGGATCAAATGCATGAGAAGCCTCCATTTAAAAATCAATCAAATCTGGTGACTCCAAAAAAAGGGGGAGCGACCACATCACGACACGTAGGATTTTTATGTCTTCGTTTATATATTTATAGATAGATAGATTCAATATAAAAGAAATTGCTTATAAACAATATATATAAGAATTAGAATATAAGGTATACACTAAATGTGATAATATATAAAAGTCAGTTTATAGTAAAATTTGTATAAAATATAGAAAGTTTTATGATATAAGATTTTACATTTATATATGTTCTTAACTTTCCATTCTAGTAGAAGACAGAACGTACTAATTAACCTTTTTCAGTAACTAAAATTTTACACATTGATAATCAATTAAAGAATAATGAAACATTAATTAATTAACATGAGATCGAGGCTTAATTCTTTGTAAAAGAGACTTGAAGGGTTGGGTGGATGCATGAATTTACAGTTGGGGCATGAAGGCGAAACCTTGAACATCATCACCAACATATGACACTTTTTACAAACTGCTGTCATCATCTCTTGTTGTTGTTGCTCATCATCTCCTCCTTCCAAGGCCAACCAGGATGGTGCTCCACCGCGGCCACTATAGCTATGCTTCTTGGATGTTATCCTTAAAGTCTTGTACTTTGACAAGTTGTCAGCAACATGGTTTTTCTTTCGTGTATCAGATGAGTACCCACATGGTAAGTTGAGATCAAGATCAAGACTCATGTTTTCGGGTGGTTCTTCGCTACTAATTCTAGGATCCATTGAAGTCTTTTTTTGAGTTATTGTGTTGTAATAGTATATTTGGCCAGACTGCATATATATATATTCATTAGTTATTTCAAAAATTAAGATGAAATCTTTGTCACTTGTCTAATATCATACATGTAGTTCTCTTAAAAATCTAAAGATGGGATATCTAGCGGACCCAATAATTTTTTAACCGTAGTCACTTTGTTTTGGCGCTTGAGTTCCATTATATATATTCCAACGTCCAAATTTTCGGTGTATTTACATACGTTATGATAAAAAGTCGTTACAACCTTTAAATTAAGAACAGCAATGATGTAATTACAACCTTTAAGTTATGATAAAACGTCCAAATTTTGTAACTATTATAGCTAACTAAATTGTAAGCACCGTTAAGTAACTAGTTAGCAAGAATAACTAAAGTTTAAATCAAATTCGATACTAATATTTTTTTTTAATTGATTGTTTCTCAAATGCAACATGTAAGAAATATATTAGTTTTAACATAGTTAACTGTAATTAAAATGTAAAGCACTGTTAGGTAACTATAGATAAGTTTATTTTTTCTAATTAAGTTATAAGATCTCAAAGATCGCTGTGATTGAAAGTTTTTAAGGGTCGGTTGAAAAATCGTAATATACCTTATACATATAAAGTAAAAAATAGCTTGTGCAATTGACCCTACACCCTATAAGCTAGGTCCGTCCATGGATAAGATCGATCCTACCAAGAACTCTTGTACTCTACATATTGTTTTGATGATCATATTCAATTTGAAGACTTTAATATTAGTTTTTTTTTCAATTTTTATTTTCACACAAAAGATTACACCCTTTAAATCAGTCAAAACCATGATAGACTGAAAGTATACTTCAATTACCAAAATGAAGAGACTTTTGTCATGATCATTTAATCTACTCAAGAACTTAAAGAAAAAAAAAACTAAATTGTGTTCTACAATCAAGAAATATTAAATGATGAAGGTTCTTGAAGAAGTATTCTTGTATGAATGTAGTTCTTAGTTTTAATTATTAATTACCTTGATATTGAGGCATCGTTGCCATTCCAAAGGCATGGGAGACTCGAGATGAAGCTCAGTGTCAAGCACAAATCTATTTGAGTACCTGTTCTTCGACGAAAGAGGGTTATCCAATAACTCTTGTAGTTGTAATGACTGATCATCACGTTTTCTCTTATTTGAAGAATCTTCACAATCTTGAATCATTGTGGATGTAGGCAAGGGAGATGCATGAAAAGAAACCATTGACTACTCTTAATGAGTGTGTGTTTAAGTTGGTGTGTGTATGTCATATATATATATATATATATAGAAAATGGTTCAAATAAAAAATAATTGTTTTGTGAGAAGTGTGAGAAGGCTTTAAAATAAAGTACACCACCTAAATATGACACTATACCATATAAATAGAAAACTATACAACTTTTAAAAACTACCAATCTCAACCACTAGATCCTAGATCAAAGGGTCTACATCTTTTCTTATGTTTCTCATAAAACTATTGTTTTTTACGTTAACCCTACCCTATATATATATATATATATATATATATATATAGAGAGAGAGAGAGAGAGAGAGAGATTGTGTAATGGTGATGGTAATTGGTAAATGTTGTAGGATAAATAAAACAAGCACAAATTAAACAGCAAGGGAGAATCTTAAAGGGGCAAAGAATTAATGTAAATGACATGCACTTGGAGTGAATTAAGTTTTGAGTCTTGCAATTAATACAACAAAGCTGTGTAGTTAGTTCTAACTCATAAACATCTCTTTCTATCATATTTAAGGCCAAACCAGATTCATATACATGATTATTAGACTTTAGAGCTCTATCACGACTATTCAAGCTGATATGAAAACAATATGATCGGTCAACAATTTGTTTGGTTATGTAAACAAAAATAGTTTCATATATGGCTGTAATTTACGATCCATCAAGTCAATATTACTGTTGTTGATCCCACGTACACATGAATTTTGATTGAATCACTCATGTTCTTAAGTCAATTTTAAATGATATATTGTTAGCATACCATCAAACTTGTTATTTAATGCTTGGTCTTTGGATACATGAATTCAATTTGAATGTATACACTTGTCCATATTAATTCACATGTATAAACTGGTCACCATACACATCGATGACTAGTTACACGTCGTAATCATCTAATTAATAACTTTATTTTAAAACGCGTATTGCTATATTTCCATGAAACTTCACCTATCTATTGGATGTGGCCAATAACATGCTACTTTTTATAAACAAATGCATCTAACACACATCGTTGAGGATATGGTCATGAAACATATAGGAAATATATGGTTTCTAAGACGCAAATTTGGCATTGAAATAAGGTTAAAGTTGTTAAAGTATGAGAGTTAACATGGATGCATGAATAGGACTATATATAAAGTGCATGAGTAGAAGATAAAAGAGTGTAGACATGTAATGTAATGTATCATTAAATAAGAAGTGAGATATATAGTTTGTATAGATGTAGTTGAAGTTGAAGCAAGGCATGAATGCACATAGCAAAAGTTTTATTAAAAGCAACCAACACCAACACCAACACCCACACCCCTCGGCTAATAAATTTGAGACGTCCCTTTGTATTTAAAACATTAGTCATCTCCCCCTGGCCTCCCTTTATAAACTTTTAAAGCTTCCGACAACCCCCTCTACACACTTTAAATCCCACCATCTACTCCTATATATCAATTTATGTCATCTTTCTCCATTTCAAACAACCATAATAAATTATCCTCTCGATCTCTCCATTTTATAATACATTGTATGGAAATATAAAAGGTGTCTTCATATATATATTGAAGAGGTATGCACCCGCCTAAGCCATCAACATGGACGACGGGCTCAGTCGCGCTGTCGGTCCACCTCTTGCTCATACCAACCCCCACCAGCGCCTCCTCGCAAATATTCTTGGCGGGGGATGGTTCAGCAGATAACTTGTTAACCCATGCGCCCGTTGGGTTCTTATGAACATTCTCATCCGCGGGCGCAGAAGTGATCGAGCGCATGGTCATGCGGATAGGAATCACACCAGCCTTAATATAAAAAAAATTTTCAGCCCAGTCATGAAGGCTTTTGAAGGAAACAGTGCAGCACTTAACCTTCTGACTGCGCGGTATGAATGAGAACCAAGAATCTTGGATTTTTGGCTTGTAAAAATATTGAAAGCGCCGAGGGGTGGGCTCCTCGCGCTGAGCTTTGCACATGAACTCAAAATGAGTCATGCGCACTAGTCCACAAGGATGGACTTGGGATATGTGAATCCCATAAAACTGAAGGAGCGCACCCATAAACCTTGTCATCGGAAGACGAAGGTTACAGTGAGTGAAAAAGTGAGAGTATAAAGAGATATAGCAGGTGGGCGGATCTGCCGCCGTTTGCCCGGTCGCCGGGAGCAGACAGCTGTACTCAGGGAGAAAACCCTGAGAGGCGACGAGATTATCGAAGTCAGACTGTTTCAATTTGCAGGGAATCTCATCCCATCTCTTCACCGTTTTGTTCTTCCCCACCTCCTCCGACGAGGCCTCGGCAGCCCGTTTACCCTTGCCGGTCTTCTTCAAAGTGGACATAACTAACGATTTTACACGGCGTTTGCTGGGGGAAATTGTGGTGTCTGGGTTATCAGACATACAATTGGGAATCAAACAGCGGTTACTTTAAGCGCGGAAATCTGGAAGCAAAAGATAAAGGCTCTTAATCGGAATGAAAATTGAAGGAGAAAGAGCTCTGAAAATAACAATGAAGATGATGAAAAAACCACTCAAAAGGCTTGCTTTTATAGGCCCAGGAGAGAGAAAGAAACAGGTAATGATCAGAGTTACGCTCACGCGCCCCCACTCGCAGGTGCAGGCCAACATGAGCGCGACACGTGTTCCTGACACTGTATGAGGAGACATGAAAGGTCACTGTAGCACCTCGAGCACACGAAAAGTCTGACACATAACGTCTCCATCTCTGACGCATGTCAGCACCAACCAACCACGTACATGGACGATTCATTTCAACCAAAAGGATAGAATTTCGCGCAACGCACATATGAGAAATAAAAAAGAAAAGACAGACCCTATTAAAAGAGCAAACTATTAAGTCTAATATCTATCTTACCTCGCTCGCGCGAGACAAGACACACATTAGACTGGGGGGGCTTGAAGAGGTATGCACCCGCCTTAACATCGAGCGGGGCGGGTCAACCCACAAGATATAGACAAGAGGCTTGAAATCTGGATGTCATGAAGACACAAAGCCAAAACCTATGCGCGTGGCGCATATCACATATGCTCACGCATATCACATATGTTCACGCATCACATATGCTCACGCGTATCACATATGCTCACGCATCATATATGCTCACGCATATCACATCTGCGCGTGGCGCATATCACATATGCTCACGCATATTACATATGCTTGCGCATGAAACATCTGCGCGTGAGAATAAAGAGAAGACCTCGCGCATCCCCATGATAGGCGCATATCACACATGCACATAATCAACCACGTCCTTATCCAAATCAGGATAAGGACAACCATGATTGTGCTCATCAGACAACCTTCCAGAAGGTATCCTTTAAGGAATAAAGAATATGCTGATGTTGACAGCTTCCAATGAAGGGTGGACAACTCAGCAAAACCCATGTGTTACCACGTGATTGCACATGGGTCAGGTGAAATACCTTGGTCAGAGAATAATCAATGAAAAAGCACTAGGTGTCCTAAGGACACGTGGCGCGAAGCAATAGGAGGAGGCCAAAAAGGCCCTAATTGGGTCTTAGCCCAATCATTGGAAACCCTAATACTATAAATACCACACCACCTCCACAAGGGGAGGTAAGCAAGAAAATACATTCTAAGTCCTTACTCACTTTCAGATTATTATTATCCTTTCCTACAATATCTTATTCTCACACCGGAGGGTTACCCCAAAGAGGACCCCTCTGTCCCTTTCTAAGGGGTAAGTTCACGGTGCTGCTCGTTTTATAGGTGGAAGAATTCATATTCCGGAAAACCATCGGTGATATAGCACACTCATACCCGAGGAATGTTGATCATATACTAGTAAGTCGATCCACGTTTCTTCATATATATATATATATATATAGTGGAAGCAAATTAGTTGTACTGATTATTACTATGTCAAAAAAGATTGGGCATGTAGAAATATAGTTGAATTGAGATTATGGCAACAAACCTCAAATCTAATCACGTAACTGGCCAAGAA
The DNA here is from genome assembly GCF_021521415.1 of Bidens hawaiensis. Classification (NCBI taxonomy): domain Eukaryota; kingdom Viridiplantae; phylum Streptophyta; class Magnoliopsida; order Asterales; family Asteraceae; genus Bidens; species Bidens hawaiensis. The sequence continues at coordinate 151,665 of NW_027491031.1, read as the reverse complement.
ATGCACCCAAATCTTTTATGGATGAATAACTTCATGTTACATGTAAAGACAACAAACTAATTAATCTTCTCACAAGCAATATGATGAACACATGATCGATCAATCCTAAGTAAACCAATAATGTCATGCGTAGTAACAACTCCCAAACGCATTTCAAAGTTTTGCAAAAAGTTATGTGGTGATAAAAAAAATCCTCCTGTAATCATTAATTACCAACGCCCACCCAAAAAAACGAAACAAAACAAAAAAACGAGTAATTAAGACCATGCTAAGTTTTCGTATATAAAATAAAATACCCATCCTCTATATATTGGGGCTTGTAAGGCAGCCCAATATATTGCATATAATCCAAGTTAGGTTTTAACAACACAAGGTTTAGCCCACAATCAAACCGGGCAGGCATCCATTCATAAGTATATATGGCAATCAGGTCTTCATTCAGTCTCTTATTCTACAATTGTTGTTTCATTTTGGAAATGATACTCTCTCTGTAATTGTGAGTATGCATCACTTTCTTTTAATTTGCGTCTGTTAGGTATAAGTACGTACGTAGATGAGGCTGTTAGGGATTTTTTGACGTTTTATTTGGTCAAGTTTTCGTTACGATTTTGATGATGGTGGTGTGGCCGGGGCGGTAAGAGACTGAACTTTAATGCCGAGGTCAACGTTGTTTGTAGCTGTTGATTGTCCAAAACAAATTAACCCATGATCGACAGGTGCTCGTTTTAACTATCCTATTTCATAACAATTAAAAAGGTAAAAAGAAGACAAATTGTAAATCGCTGGAACAAGCTCAAAAGTAATACTACATGGTTGGTAGGGTGTGTTCTGTGTCTTGCTTTGCTAACTCTCTCATGATTATTCTTTCATTCATTCTACATGTATAAACTATTCATGTTTGTAACGATTTCTAGTTTGAATTCAGTGGCGGATCCAGAATTTTTTTCCAGTGGGTTCACTGTTTGGGTCGGCTAACGGTTCAAGATAGTTCGAAGGTTCGGGTCATTTCGACGATTCACGTCGGTTAGGTTTTATCATTAGAAACTGAGATTAATAATAGTTAAACTTAAAAAACATGTTCATGCAAATAAACTTGCAAAGTGATGAGACGTTAACAAGTGTGATAAAAACAGTTAACAATGTCAAATTATAAAGCATGATCATCGACTTATGCTTAGATCGATTTGGCTTACGCAAAAGCCTCCTTGGCCTTGACTGGCGGCCCGATTCATTATGTGGACATGGATCCCTCAAAATAAATATTCAATTTTTCATCAAACATATATACATGATCAATAAAAAATCCTATATGTCAATCAAACAATGAATATTCTAATACTAAGGCTACAAAACTTAAAATATACAAATTATAAATTATAACCGTGTTGTAAATGGTGTGCAGAAAGAGGTGTAATTGGGTCAAATACAAATCTGTATGCTACACGCTTGATGGTAGCATCATCGACTACATCAATCAAGAAAGATAATTATATTAGAATTTTACAATATATGACCATTTATACACGAACATCATTTGTGATTGTGTGATCACACCATTTTGTCCCCAAGAAACTAATAGAGGAGACCAAGGGTTGGGAAATTTTCCCTATAATTTTCATTTTTTTTATTGTATTAGAAATGGCCTATAAGCATACAAACCTAAACAAACTGGAGTACTGGATTAAAGAACAAGTAAACATGAAGTAAAAACCTCACCCACTAACCTAATTAATGCATAGGAAATAAGCAGTAACCATTATCCGTTGTTCACAAATCTAATTACTTAATAACCAGATAACTAAAATAAAATTAAAAACTGGAAGTAACCAGTTAATTAAAATAAAAGTAAAAATAAAAACTGGTTTAGTGTCACGGAGTTATTTTCTTGACTCACGTGCGGCCTTAGAACTCGGTCTAAGTAGGCCTAAAGGGTCGGACTTTGGTGTTTTGCAGCGGAAGACTTAGAAAGAAATGTTGTTTCGTGTAGACACGAATGATTGGTTCTTGTATTCGAACAAGAGAATGTTTCTCGTAGTACTTGAACTTAAGTGTAACATCACGAAAATATAGGGTCAATATATCAAAGTTCAAAAAGTCCAAGGATCAATATGAAAATTTCTGAATTCGCGGCCGATTGCCATACGCGACGTACTTGGGCGCAACGCCATCGCGTATCGCTATGGCGATGTCTGACGACCAGACATGTGTCATGCCACGTGTCAACACATGGCACACCAGCCGCCACGTGTCACCACGTGGCATAAATCCATGACACTGTGACACGTGTCCTGCTACGTGTCACAATGTGGCAAACCTACATGGTGACTCACCATAGCATTGCCTATAAATAGAGGCTTCAAGCCTCTCATATCACACACACCATTTCTCACACATATCTCTCTCTCTAAAACACACACTCTCTCTCTAGAAATTGCCTCGTAAAACGTGTCACCGACCTCCTCGTTTTCCGTGCCAAAAACCCGACACTATACCTCGTAATCCGTACCATAAACCGACGATACCCCAAAGTACCGGCGACAATATCTCGAAGTACGTGCCGACCCGGTACGACCCGACGTTCCACCTCGAAGTACGTGCCGATCCGAGACGACCCGACGTTCCGCCTCGAAATACGTGCCGACCCGAGACGACCCGACAACCTGCTTCGAAATGCGTGCCGACGAGACTTGAAGACTGGTGTGCCTCGATTTGCGTGTCAAAGAGGTGCTGATCAAGATTCTCGTTATACGTGCCAACGTCGAAGTGCTGCCAGTGAGTTTAGAAATTAATAAGGCAAACGAGGTAGGCATAATGCCCGAATAAAACATTAATAAAATAATAAAGGCTTAGACCCTAGTTAAAGGTATAGTCAATATCTCGAAAATAAAGAAAAGAAAATAAAGTTTTAAAGTATAAATCTTTATTATAAATAAAGTATGATTGTTATTTAAATAAATTTTAAATAATAATAAAAAGATAAAGAATAAAGAAATAAATGAAAAAGATCTTTATTAATGAATAAAGATAAAAGTATTATTTAAAGATAATTTAAATAATAAAATTATGTAATGATATATATATATATATATATATATATATATATATAAGTATACGTTTTGGAAAACGTAGACGGACTAAAGGTCCGAATATCAAAATAAGATATATATGATTTGAACTATAGGTTCAAACATGTTATAAAAGAAAAGGAAAAGATGAAAGTAGAAAAGATTTATAGATGATAATATTATTTAAGTTATTATTCTTAAATAATAAGAAAATAAAAAGATACGTTTCTTAATTAAGAATAAACGTAGAAAATGGCAACAAGTTAAACTAGAGGTTTATCTTGTGAAAGAAAAGAAAAGTAAATAAGTTAAAAGAAAGAATTTTAACTTGAAAAAAAAAGACATAATATTTTAAACTAAAGGTTTAAAATAAAGAAAAGATGTTTTGAACTAAAGGCTAAAGGTTCATAAAGAAATTTAAAATCGTGGTAAAGATTTTACAAAAGAGACTAGAGGTCTTAAGCCGGATTGTATATCCGACTAACAAAAAGTTATACTCGTACTATAGGTGCGAGATAACAAAGAAGAGGGAAAGACCCTCGGACAGTGTATTGAAGCTGATCCAAAAGAGAAGGCTATACTCGTACTATAGGTGCGAGATAGCAAGGGAAAGACCCTCGGACGGTGTTGAAGCCGATCCCAAAGCGAAAAGGTGAATACGCCCCCAAACTTTTAAACTTGTTTTAAAATGAGTCAACTTGTTTTATGAAATTGTTTACAAGGAACTATGTGTTCCTAAAACCGTTATAAATAAAGGGTATGAACCTAGCCCTCAGGCTGTGGTATACGTATATCTGGATCCTTACATAGTTGGTACTATGCGATGAATGGGCATGATCGCACCACCCTTGGTCGTAGGACGCTCTCCTGCAGGGAGTACGACCGTTGTGTATATTTACGGGTACTTAACTAAGTCGAACGCTGCGGTGTTTGCTGAGGTGACCTAGAGTAGAGGCTCAAGTTTATAATGTGTTGTTTTAACTTTGTTATTCCAAAGCCACGATGGGCCGAGGCAGGCATAGTCTCGAGGGGTAATAAAGTAAAAGAAAATATTTTAACGTCAGCGTATTCACCAGCACATCGCTGACGTATTTTCTAACATTTCAGGTGATTAAAGTATCAAGAATTGGAGCCATTCATAAAGTGGATGTTCGCAAGGTAGAGATGGCTCATTGTTTATATTATTAAAAAAAAATTAAAAACAATATGATTCGTAAAATCAAACGAGGTTTATAAATAAAACGCTCGGATATTTATTATCCGAAAAGCTTTTCAAATAAATTAAATATTATTACAAAATAAAGATTTATTAATAAAATGTATCAAAAGAAATATTAATATTTTATTATAAATAAAGCTTTATAAGTAAATTAATATTTCAAAATATTAATACTTTTAAAAAGACTTCCCTAAACTCTGATACATTTACAAAACCGGTACCAACTGTTGGTCACACGTCTATGCCGTAAGTCGGGGTGTGACATGTTGGTATCAGAGCCATCGATCTTAGCGAATTAGGTATTCAGTTATACCAAGGCTTTGATCACATGATCGATAAATATTTTATTACATGATTTTATAGAGCATTAGAAAAGTTTAAATACTTAAATTAACAATATCAAAATTTAAAAGATAAATATATATGTATATATATATATAAAGAGTTAGGGATAAGATATAATAAGTACGGATAGGAAAAGAAACATTATTACATCTAATTTATAAATGTGGAAATAAGTCGACTATGGTCCGACTAAGAGAAACAAGGCAACTTCCGACAGCGAAAGAAGGAGAAAATATGAATTGAGCTTAACCCCAAAATTTACTATATGAATAGTAAAAAAATAAAAAAGGTTAAAGCAAGCAAAAATAAAGGAAAGATGTTTGAAGAATAGCAAGCAAAAACAAAAGAGAAATACTTGAAACATAATCAAGTAAAATAAATCAATGAGTACATAAAAATCCTCATACGTGATGAATGAGTAAAGATGGATTATAAATATGAAATAAGACGATACGTTCGTCCAGTTGGTAGCAATAAACCATTTCATGGTAGAAAATCTTGCGTAGTACAAGATATGTTTTGATATATCTATAAATTATTATAGAAAAAAAAAAGAAAATATAAAAAGAAACTTTTCCAAAAAAGTAAGAGGAATGTAAATAAAGGTATGAAGACTCACATTCATGATGAATAAGTAAAAGGATTGATCCATCCAAATTGATAGCAATAGGATTTTCTAAAGACCAATTTGTAATAGGAAATCTTGCACAATAGAAGATAGGCTTTGATTCCCTTAAGTATTAAACCTATCTATAAATTTTTGTAGTACGTCAAAAGAAAGAAACTACTCCTAAGTTAGAAGTGAGAGAAACGTGAATGACCAATTTAGAAGACGAGGTCCGTGAAATGATTAATGAAATTGTAAGCTCCAATAATAAAAATGCTCAATAACCCTAGGAAATTTGAATCAAGAAAAAGGACTCAAAGCGAGCCTAATTCTTCAAAAGAAAGTTGTAACCAATTTAGTCATGAGAACGAATTAAGGAATAAGAGTAACAAGAAACCTAAACTTCAACCGAAAGATAATTTTAAAACCTTTGAGCTTAAGAAATTCCGTATAAATGAAAATATCATAACCACCTTGAATTGGCTTAAGGAGCAAGAATCAATCTTGAATAATACTACCTGTGAACAAGCCATTCGGTGTTCTTCGAAGATATTCAAAGATAAATCTCTTGAGTAGTAGAGTATATTAATTCAAGTTAAAGGAAATAAAGTGATGTACAACTTAAGAAATTAAAGATCTTATTTTACAGATTTTTTGCCCACTTAATAAAAATCAAACAAGATCAAATCCTGCTATGGGATCAGAAGGTCGTTAATAACAATCTCAAGAAATACAATGATAAATATTGTCAATTAACTCCGCGATTAGATGATTTAGAGTTTGACAAAGTGATGAAATACATATCTGAGCTATCAAAAAAGACAAAAAGGGTAGAAAATTTTATGTACCACAAACAACCTCCGAAACTATGATGATAGCCAAAAGTAATAAAATTTCAAGAATGAATATTCGGAAAAATAAAACAAGTAAAGGCAACGATAAAGAGAGGAACGTTGAAACACTCACAACGAACGCATAAAGAGATATCAATACAATCAAACAAAGACAAGGGTAGGCCAAAGGAATGTTAACTATTGTAAATAACTATTAGTCTAAATTAACTCATGTAACCCGTTTACAAATTCTTTATAAACAAGAGATTTGATAACAATGAATGGATAATTAACTTCCTAATATATATAAAGAAAATATTAATCGTGTCTACACAGATGAATACTTATATGCAAAAGAAAAGAGATAGTAAAATTTTCAAAATACAAGAAACTATCATCTATAGAAAGATGAACTAAAATGAATGACAAATTAAACAGAGCATGTCTATTCAAAGAAAATCAATTATCCGAACTTTAAAAGTTTAAGGAAAATAAACGGAAAGAATCCGTCAAATTCATGAATCAAGGGTCAAGGGATTACGTAAAACAAGTATGAAAATCTTGAAAGCTATCAAAGAATAAGTAAGTTAAAAAGGATAGAATGTCATGAAGAGATTCGATAGATGGAATCCGAGAAATATCTAATTAATATTAGTAGATATTAGAATACTAAATGCAAGGTAAATAATTAAACACAATTGGCCCCTGTGTTTAGCGATTTACAATTATTTACGACATTCTAAATTATAAACTTACTATATCATCCAAAGGCATAGAATTAACAAAAGAGGTATACTACAACATTCGGAAGTATTAGTAAAAAGTCAAACAAGATAACTATAGAAGGAGGTTATCTGCTCTTTATCAGATCACGGAAATTTATTGACAAGAAGATTGCATAATGAATGTAAAACAAAATGGTATAGCATTAGAACATCTACTTAAAATAGTAGATTCAAATAGATGCTAATGAGAAAACCATCAAGTCTGAAGATTTTTATCACCCATAAATTAAAGAATGAGAAGACCTGAATAACTAAGAACGTTGGAGCTTTAGAAGTTTGAAACCCTAAGTAGACATAAACAAAGTAAAACCAAGAAGACCTCAAGAGTAAGTAATCAACAAAAATCAAATCTCTATTGAGAAATGTTATGATACAATCGATTTGTTAAAGCTAAGAATGATGACGAAATACTTAATACTCAAAAAACCAAAATTTGATACCGATAATGGAAAGCTATACGAGATGATAATGAACAAAGCTCATAAGTACGAGATACACTCAAAAGTAATAAAACATACCACAAACCTTAGATCAAAGTATTAATAGAAGAACATGAACAAGATATCACTTCGTATGTAATGAAAGATCAAATTCATTTACAAGTGAAAACCAAGCACAAGAAACCTTTGAATTACTTTAAGCAACCCAAACTCCCCATGTAGAAATGAGTAATATAACCACGAACTGTATTACAAAACTTCCCAAGAATTCATATTAATACGATACAATATGGATTATTGATGATAAACTAACAAAGTTTGCCTAAATTTTTCTCAATAAACGATCCGTACTCGATGGATAGATTAGCATGAAATTATGTAAACAACATCGTGTCTCTACACAATGTGCCCCTATTTATAATCTCCAATCAAGACAATTTAATTACATCCCATTTAAAGGATACTTTCCAACTAACGTTAAGAACTCGATTGAACTTTAGCATAATCTATCATATATGGGCAAAGTGAAAAGAATAATCCAAACATACGAGGTTATGCAACGCGTAAGTATAAAAGATTTAAGTGGAAGATGGATAACTAATTTTCCTAATAGAATTCTCAAATAATAATTACCATATAAACATTCGAGTCACACCTTATGATACGTTATATAAAAGCCAAACGTTGTGTATTAGTCTAAACGAAAGAAAACCAAATGATTGGACCCGAAGTAGTCCAAGAAACGACGAATAAAATATAACAAATTTATGAACGACTTAAGATGGCGTGAGATCGCCAAAGGAGAGATACGTCCATCATAAACCATTAGAATATAATATATACGATAAGATGTTAATTAAAATTTCGCCTTAGAAAAACGTCATTCGCTTCGATAAGAAAAGAAAACTTAGTCTACGTTTGTAGAACCATTTGAAATAATCAAGCAAATCGGGACTGTTGCATACCGTCTGTGACTACCCAAAGAAAACGAAAGGGATACACGATGGATTCCACGTCTCTAATCTGCGTAAATATCGAGCCAATAAATCTTTATCGATACCTTTTAAAAGATATAGAAATAAATAAAAATTTAATATCTAGAACAACCAATTCAAAATCAAATATTCGAAAACAAAAAAAAAAGTAAAAAGACGAACTCTAAAGATTGTGAAAGTAAAATGAGACCCAGAAAGAGGCACCGAGTATAATTGGAAACTCGAATCCGAAATGAAAAAGGAATACTCCCACTCGTTCTAGAAAGAAGCAATCTCGAGGACGAGATTTATTTCAAGGTGGGAGGATGTAACATCACGAAAATATAGGGTCAATATATCAAAGTTCAAAAAGTCCAAGGATCAAAATGAAAATTTCTGAATTCGCGGCCGATCACGATACGCGACGTACTTGGGCGCAACGCCATCGCGTATCGCGATGGCGATGTCTGACAACCAGACACGTGTCATGCCACGTGGCACACCAGCCGCCACGTGTCACCACGTGGCATAAAGCCATGACACTGTGACACGTGTCCTGCCACGTGTCACAATGTGGCATAAAGCCATGACACTGTGACAGGTGTCCTGCCACGTGTCCGAGACGTTTCAAGGCTGAGTTCGGGTGTCTTGAATATGCAGGGTTGATCCAGGGAGTTCGGGGCTGTTCCGGAGTCTTCCGGGCAACCCTTGATCGTTCCAAATGGTTCCGAAATGATCCGGATGTCGAGGAAAATGATGGGTAATTTGAAGGTGCGTGACATTAGAGAGGGAATCAAACATGGGATCTCACATTTGAAAGGCTTATTGTTTACCACCAGACCACTCTTCTAGTTAAGCTATGGGTTCACTCATAATTTATATATGGGTTCACTCTCATCTTTTATATGGATGTTCTATATAAAATCCGAAACTCGATTGGTTCTCGTGAACCCGCGCCCATGTAGCTAGATCCGCCCCTGGTTTGAAATGCTTGAGTTTGGGTTTTGTTAGAATAATTTGAAAAACATGAAAATTTGATAGATGTGTAGAATTAAATTTAAGACTTAAAGTTTTTATCTAACTTGTCTTTATATAGATCGTTTTGTATTTCTTCTGACTTGGTTTATCATTAATGATTGGTTTATAGACAAATAATAATAATAATAATAATAATAATAATAATAATAATATGGCGTGGCATGTGTATAATTTAAATGATTTCCAAGTTATGTGTGTTAAAAAGAAAAAATAGATTTCTTTCGGTGATCGTAAGTCAAGTGTTGCATATAATCCACTTCTACTAAAGGGAAAACAGTATGAATGTATTGTAAATAAGAGCTCGAGTTTAATTACATGGTTAAAACGTCAATTTTAACTGTTTTAAGTCATTGTGTCACGGAGGTTTAGTTTAATAAATAAATTATCGTTATAACGAATATGGAAAAGAAAAAAAATATATTATGAGACTTGAATTAAATTTGGTACGTTTGGAATGAATAGTAGGCAAGGCAAGGCACGATGAAAACTTTTAGTAGAAAATGATTAAAGGTATTTGACACTTTGTCCTTTTATAATATAATAAAGGTGGAAACGCGGATCCCCGTGGAAAAGTAAAACTAAAGATGAATTATTATAGATTAGCGGACACCCACATGCTTCCAAACAAAAATTTGTATAATACATGTCACATCTAACTTTTGGGACGTGGCGAAATCAATGGAACGTTTGTTTGTTTGTTCCAAACAATCACATTTAATATTTAGTTGATAAATACTTGTAGCAGTTTCTTAAATAAAAATAAAGACGACTTTAAAAATTTGAAATAATCTCTTTATCGACAACTTCTATATTCATCCCACGTGGAAAAAGATCGATCATGCCGACAGAAAACAGTCAAATGTAGTTATAGTTGATAGGATTTGTTACATGAATTGTTGGCTTGCTAGATATAAATAATAAAATGATATAAAGTGTGAAATATGGTTTTGGTATTAGTGTTTTTTTTTTTGCTTAGTGGGTTGTTGAACCAAAAATGAATGATAGGATTTGCTACATGCTAGGATTTATCTGTTAATATATACAAAAAAATAAATAAATAAATAACTTGTACCATTGATAACTCTATGGACAGTTTTAATAATTTTATATAAGTAACATTTACTTACATTTGAATGAATGAATGGAATATTAAGGCTGAGGGGTGTGGGGCTTCAACGGGGGCGCTAGAGCCCCTCCGCTCGCGCCCTCATGCGCTAACACCACACCACCAGGGCGCTAGCGGGGGCGCTAACGGGGCGCTAACGCGAAAAACAATGCAGGCGTGAGCCGGTTAGCGGGAGAAGAGAGAGGGCTGCACAACTTTTGATGGTTTTTTGACCTTTGGGAGCCGAACAAACCAAAAAAAAAATATTTTTCCTATATAATTATACCTCATTTCACCCATTTTTATACCAAAACTTCAAACCTTCACCCAAATCAATTCATCTTCTCAACTTTTTTTTAAAAAAATGGCTGGAAATTGGTTCCCAAACCTTGATTCAGATTATCTTGACGATGATTTATGGTCGTCACCGCACCAACCGATGTTTTATTCGGAGCCGCAAGAATCATCCGGCTTTCAACCATCCAACACACAACCGTCTCCTAACTTTGTTGTTCCGGAGACACAAGAATCACACGGTGAAGCTACGGGACTAAAAAGACGCGTCCACCGGAAAAAACAAGTTGCAACGGACGGGTCGGGACCGGCTTCGACTCCGAGGACGAAACGGAAAGCCACTCCGTGGTCATCGGATGAGAAGGAAGCCTTGTGTCGGGCTTGGATAGTCATTTCTGAGGATCGGCGTTGCGGTAATTGTTTTAACGTTTTTAAAAATGATTTTTAATAAAAAAGTTAAATAAAAAAGTTAAATTGAAATCTAATTTATTTAGTCATTTTGCAGCCGACTACCAAAAGAGCAAGATTTTTTGGACAAAGGTTAGGGAGACGTTCTACATGCTCGTTGAGAGTACAGAGCGGAACGCCGATATGATTTCGGGTCGGTGGTCCGAAATCAGAAAATTTGTCGGCTTGTTACTAATCTTTTCAACAGGAACAGCGGTCGTATGAGACCAAGTGGCAGTGATGATTTGGCGGTTTACAATTTCACGGTCGAAGAGTGGAAGCAGGAGTGTTGGCGGAGGTATGGGATGGTGAAGACGTGGGACGATTTAAAGTTGTGGGAGAGGTTGAAAAGGTGTTCCAAGTGGGTTGAGCTGGTGGCGCCGGACTTTGATGCGGAAGTAAGGCCGAAACGGACTAAAACTAGTTCGTCTGGAGCGTATAGCACTTCAACCGGGTCGGATTGCCGCGTTGGATTCGACCTAAACATTGCGGAGGAGGAAACGTCTTCACCGCCGAGGAGGTGGCCATTGGGAAGGGACGCCAGGGGGAAAAAACCGGCTGAGGGGGAAGCCGTAAACATCGCCAATCTTGTTGAATCCCTCAATAAATTCAACAAAACCATGGAGGTGGTCTCTTATGACAAAAAGGAAAAAGTCGAATGAGAGATTTGGACTTTCTTACTAGAGACTTCAGTAACCTAAATCCGGTCGATCAAATGCTAATGGAAAAGCAAAAGGAACGTATCCGAAAGAGGTTGATCGAAGAAGACCAAGCCGAAGAATAAGAAGAATGTTTTTTTTAATACTTTAATTTTCATTTTATTTTTAGATATTAATGTGTTTTTTTATTAATGTGTGTTTTTTTTAATAATTTATGAGTTTTTTTAATAATACGTTTTTTTAATAAGCGTTGAAATTGTGATACTATCTATCAACTATCAATAAATACAATACAGCAGCTGCTGCTTAAAACAAGGAAGGAAAATTAATAATAATAAAAAAAGGGGAGTATGTCGACGATCAGTGTTCCGGCGCATGAAATTTCCATCTTCGACGATGTTGAACAGCTCCGGAAAGCCTTCTCAGGTATTATTATTATTATTATTATATATCCATCATCATCAGATCTTATATATATATAGTTCAAAAATGATCGACTTAATTGATCATTTCATTTCATTTGCTGACGTACGTTACTTAATTGATCCACTTAATATATTAGTCTGTCTTAGTTATTATATATGCGATGTCGCAGATGTCTGATGATCGATATATAGATTTCATGTGCCTGCCTTCATCTTAGTGTTATTATTATTTGTTCTGAATTCCATTTTTCACTTGATCTTAATTACTCTGATTTACTCGCCTGCCCGCAATTTTATATTTATTATTAATTAATAATATCTGTCTGATCTGTTCATTCTGCCTCTGGATCCAATAATCAAGGATGGGGAACAAATGAGGGTTTAATCATTTCAATCTTATCCCACCGAAATGCCGACCAAAGGAAGCGAATTCGCCAAGCTTATGCTTCAACATACAACGAAGATCTCCTCAAGTCACTCGATAAGGAGCTCTCCAATGACTTTGAGGTTACTTTCTTTCATACTTCAATCCAAAACACACGATCGAGTATATATTAACTATTAACTGTTAAACGTGTCCAACACCAAATCAGACTAAAAGCTACTAATATCTCGGAGAATATTTTATATAATAATTAGTTTATTATTATAAGATAAGTTAGTCTTATTTTATTTAATCCTATTTGTTTTAGATTCAAATTGTGTATTTGAGTTAGTATAGGATTAGTCATGTATGGGCTCTATATAAGCCATACATTGTATCATAAATTATTAAGTTTTTCCCATTTGTCGTTTTCTTAATAAAAGAGTCGTAGAGAGTTCTACAAATCTCGTGTTCGTGTTCTTGATTCACCCGCTAAAAGTTTAACATTAACATCAATCATATTTTCTATTTTCTTTATTGATTTCCAGAGGCTTGTTCATCTTTGGACACTTGATCCATCTGAACGTGACGCCTATCTGCTCAACGAAGCTACAAAAAGATGGACCAAAAGTAACCAAGCCCTTGTGGAAATTGCCTGCACGCGATCTGCACATGATTTGCTTCTTGCTAAAAAAGCTTATCATGCTTCCTACAAGAAATCCATTGAAGAAGATGTTGCATATCACACCACTGGAGACTTTCGCAAGGTACACAACACACATACATTCTTTATTATTATACAAAGAACATACAAATAAGTTTGTAATGTTGCTATTGTAGCTGTTGTTGCCTTTGGTCGCAACCTACCGTTATGAAGGAACTGAAGTGAACATGACTCTTGCAAAAACTGAAGCTAAGTTGCTCCATGAGAAAATAAGTGACAAGTGTTACAATGATGATGATCTTATTAGAATCCTTGCCACCAGAAGCAAAGAACAGATCAATGCAACACTTAATCAATACAAAAACCAGTTTGGAAAAGATATCAATAAGGTACAATTGTATAAAAATATCACTATCTGATTATTTAAACTGATGATCCGAAACTGAATCTTGAAACATTTTGCTGTGCAGGACTTGAAGGAAGATTCCAAGGATGAGTACCTTGCGTTACTAAGGGCAACAATAAAGTGCTTAACTTACCCTGAGAAGTACTTCGAGAAGGTGCTAAGGTTGGCGATTAACAAAACAGGAACGGACGAGGGTGCATTGACACGTGTGGTTGCAACACGTGCTGAAGTTGACATGAAATCCATAAAAGAAGAATACCAGAGGAGGAACAGTGTGCCTCTAGAGAAGGCGATTGCTAAGGACACTAGAGGAGATTATGAAGACATGCTCTTGGCTCTCATTGGATGTGGAGATGCTTAGAAGTGAAGTTCTAAAAGTGTGCATTGGTGATCGGTATGTATTATTTTGAGGTTGATTTGTGAGATCGTTATGTGGTTACAGACATTCTTCTTGTGCTTTATGTGAACTTTTGTGCGAATAAACTCGATCATCATCTTTGTGTATCTATCATGTGTGGCCATATATAATATGTGATATTTTTGTTTGAATTGGCAACTATGTTTGATGTTAATAAATATACTGTCTTTTGAGAAAATGGTCACAAATAGGAATTAGGACCAACAAAGATACTAAAGAACAAGTAACAGCACCAAAAATTAAATTGCATATTATATTCATTTTTATAGTCCATTTACAATTCACAACCCACAAACCGGCCAGTTTGAAAGAACATGCAGCAAGTATTCAAGACTCTTTTGGTAAGTATAACGAAAGTTAAAATGATTCATTTGGAGCTTAAGTTGCATCAAACTAATAAATGGCGGAAGACAAACACCCAAAACATGACTGAACATATATTGGAGCCGAAGGAACACATACATAAGTATAACATTAAACGCACCTAATCAGCCAATGCAGCACATATTGGGTCCATACGCTATCATATACCCTAAATGAACAAATAACAAAGACCCACAAACCCAATTTCCCAAATGCATCTTAGCAACTAGTACCAACCACATGAAAACAATGATGTTGATAACAAATAAATAGTTAGAAACTAAACCAAAGCGATGCTGCTCTCGCCACCTGGCGGCTTGCGAACACCCCCAGGATATTCTCTAGATTCTAGTTTCCCGTCAGCAAATATATTACTTCCACTCATTTCCCGAAGCTTTGCTGAGCTCAGCGGCTTTTCTGCTGATACCGGAGTCTCGTCATTATTGAATATATTGTTTCCTGATAGCTCTGTGAATTTCTGGCTCGGGATCTTTTTTGCTGTCTTCAAGGGTTCATCAACATCTGTCTGAGAAAACAAAGGGTATTATTGTCAATTAACGTTCAAATAGAAGTGGCCACTATGCATGATATACATATAGAAATATGTGTGTGCTTCATATGATAATAAGATATCTAAGCCTGTAAGTAAATATGAAAGAATTGTGTACATTATTTGGAGTAGATTGACCGATGCTTATGTGAAGAAACACTAATCGACCCCGGGCAGATTACGGATAATCTGGGGGTTAAATAGATGTTTCCCACGAGGGTTAAGTCCGACAAAGATGGTTCTTCTGATAACCTGCAAAACAGACACCGTGAGCTCGTCACTGAGAAGGGGGGGGGGGTACCTCCTTGTGACCACCCTCCGGCGTGAGAATCAGACTAGATTGCTCTTGAATATAAGTGTATATTAAGAGAATGACTAGAGCAGATATCAGGTAATATATCAAGATATGAGATATGAGATAAGATGATACCATTCCAAGGTGTTGGAGTATTTATAGCCGAAGGTAGGTTTCCAAGCAGGTACAACCGGCTGAATAGTGTTCCTGTTCTGCCAACTGTGGGCTACGCACATGCCATGCTGGTGGTTGGTGGATAAGCAGTGGCTGATAGTGACCAGGCCGGCTGTGTACTATTCCTGTTCCACCAACTGCAGGCCATGCACGTCCTCCGACAGGTTGGTGAGTAGGCAGCGGCTAATAGTGACATACAGTACAAGAGCGTGCTGCTCGTCATACTGTTGTCAGTGAGCTGTCGTATCCTTGGTCAGATCTTTTGTCCATACCTCGTCAGGTACAGTACAAAAGATCCTCCAGTATCGTACGGACTGGCTCATTTGGGCGGGAGTGTTCCCGGCTTGCTTACTCCTTCTTCAGGTGACATTACTAAATTATTTAAGAGTTAAGTGCCTTGTGCGTGTAGCCTTGCTGCGCGGGTAGCCTTCCCTGATGGCTTGTATCCGCAGCTGCGGGAACAGGCGGGGTACTTCACCATTGGGAGGCTTTTCCTGCGGGAACAGCTTGCGTACTGCGCGTAAGGACGTCACGTCTCTGAGCATGGTGGGTCCTGCGGATCCAGTTGGTTTCTGCGCAGACGTCCCTCTTCAAGGTGAGTTCTGCGAGTTTAGCCTTTGCGCAGACGTCCCTGTTGAAGGTGAGTTGCGGGTTCAACTACGCGGGCTTCCCTCTTTGAGGTGAGTCTTGCGGGTCCAACTGAGCTCTGCTGGGACATACCTCTTCAAGTCCCCCCAGTCCAATGTTCTTCTCATGAATTGTTAATAAGTGAGGTGAACTTTTGGACTTAAGCAAAGGGTTTTGAAAAGGGTTTAGTTTTAAGGTTTTCCATGGGGATTCTTCCCGCGGAAGTCCTAATGTCACGTGCAGAAATTCCCGACTTTTCTGCTTGATCTTTGGGTGTGATGCGGGTAGGTCTGTAACCTCCTCGCAAGTCAGGAGCGTGGAGTTCCACTTGTGTAGATTCTCCATGAGGTTTTGGTAGTTTTGAACATAGTGATCAATTATGTTTAAACAACCAATTCCATCTTGGAGCTTCAAACAATCTTGTTCTCGACGTTCCCGCTATGCGGGGATGTTATTCCCGTTTCCGCAAGCATGGCCCAGAAGATCCTTCTTGGTTTCAATTCCCTGCGGAGTGCTAGGTATGTGAAGGGTTTCGCCTTGACACTGTACCCGCACTCGTCTTATAGTTACTTTACTTCCAAGGTATTCCTGGCTTCAATTCCCTGCGGGTGCTTAATATGTGAAGGGTTTTGCCTTGACACTGTACTCGCACCCGTCTTATGGTTACTTGGTTGCCGAGGTATTCTTGGCTTCAATTCCCTGCAGGTGCTAAGTATGTGAAGGGTTTTGCCTTAACACTGTGCTAAGTTACTTGGTTGCCAAGGTAAGGGGTATATTCCCGCTTACTTTTGAATCTTTTTGAATCTTTTTTGAAATTCGAAGAGTTGGTGAAAGGATAAGAACAGTCCAAACTGTTGAAACGTCGTCCGACGGTTTCTTCTGACAGTGTCAGGACGTGCAGGAAGTTATGGCGACGTGACAGTACATGGTCATTCCAGACGCTTTTTCAGGCGCGTGGGCGCGAATTTTTGGGCGCGTGGGTGCGGATTTTACGGCCGCGTCCCGTCAACAGTTGTTGCCAGCTTGCTTTTTTCCACGTGTCATAGTTTCATTGCACCAGCTCTTTTCTCTCTCCTCCGCATTAAATTCATCGCATTCATTGCGATGAGTATATAAAGGGGGAGAGGGTCCTTTGTAATCCACACTTTCACTTCTATCTTCTCCTTCTAAGCGATTTCCGGCGAATATTCTTTCTGAAGTCGTTCTTTACCTCCAAAACATGTCTTCTACTCACGATTTTGAGGCTGCCGCCGAGGAACCTGACGTGTACGCCGAGATTCCGACATCTACGTCTGATAAAGACGATAAGAGCACTGCTGGCGAATGCCAGTGTGCTCTTCCCACCGAGCTTTATCAGTACATCGTCCGGAAGTTCATGCTCGAGCCGTTCGAGCCTGAGTTTCCGGAGCCACACCAGACGGTGTACGATGCCCCCAAGGGCAAAATAGGGGTGTATGCTGCATTCTTCGTTTATGGGAATCTCAGGTTCCCATTGACGAAGTTTGTATACCGTGTCTTGGAGAGGCACGGTGTGCATCTGACGGAGGTACACCCGATGGCGATCGCCAAGATCCGCCACTTTGAGTGGGTGTGCCTCATTCTGGGCGTGGAGCCCCACGTTGATCGGTTGATGACCTTCTACTCCTGGAGGTGCGTCCAGGGGTGGTACACCTTGGTCAATCGGATCAAGGGTTTGAAGATCTGCGCTACCGAGCGCAGTCTTCGGTCGTGGAATCGGGAGTTTTTCTATATCTCCGCTCGCGTCGTCCCCCTTGCGATGACGTTTAAGAATGGGAGAGCACTCCCCGCCCTTCACGCCCCCAACTACCAGGAGGCGGAATGGTTCGCCAAGATCTCCCGGATCCAGACTCCGCTGTACCGCTTTTCGGAGTCTGGGATGGTGATGCTTGGGATGAGCCGGGTGTGGAAGAATGCTGGGGCGGAGGCGCCGCAGATTCCCATCGTCCTTGAATACGGTTTGAACTCTATCCCTTACGGTATGCTCTGTCTTCTTTGTTGATTTAGGTTTTTCTTCTAACTGTTTCTTTTGTTTTTTTTTTATTTCAGAGGGTAATGACTTGCAGTTGCTCCTGCATCCGCGGGAGGCTGATGGTCCCGCTCGGATTGGTACTCGTGCTCTCGATGAGAACGAGTTGCCCATCTTGGAGCAAACGATGGATCGGTTTGTGGAGGTCTACCCGCCAGGCCACCCGATTCTGTGCGCCACGCGGCCAGGTAAGGAGTTATTCAACCCTCGACCTCTCAATGCTGAAACCTCTGCTGGAATTCCTCTAATTCTGTCATCTTCTGATGAGGAATCCGCAGACGGTCCTTTCTTCACGCGGAAGAAGAAGGCTGCTGGCGGAAAGGGCAAGGCGAAGGTTGCCTCCACCGCCGATCAGGGGAACCGGTCAAACTCGGAGACCGAGAGCGAGGAGGCGGCGGGGAACCCAGGTGGTGTTGAGACCACTGCTCCGGAGGCTGAGACGACTGTCACCTCCGAGCAGCCCAGGACGACGACGGTGACCGGTATGAAGAGGCCGGCTCCATCGGGTTCGTCCCCGCCTGTCCGCACCTTTAGGCTCAAGAAAACCCGTAAGTATAATCTTCCTTTACTTTAACTGCACAGCTTTCCACCATTATACTTATCTTCTTTGTGCAGGCGTGGATGCTACCGCATTCCAGGGTGGAGCGGGGAGGAGCACCTCCGGACCCATGACGGTAGGCTTGGTCAACCTACCTGAGGCGATGACCCAGGCGACTGCGCCTGCTTCAGTTGGTTCAGTTGCTCACCCGGTTGAGCCAACTGTTCCACCTGTGACGACGTCCCCGCCGGCTGTCAGTGCAATATTCACTGATTCCTTCACTGAGCCGGCGGTGAGAGTTTCTGTGGATTCTTCCGCAGCCGCGGCCACGGTTGTGAGTTCACCTCTGGTGAGCTCACCTCCGTTGGTTTCCACCGCAGTGGCTTCGACCGTGCCTCCCGCGCCGGCAAGTACCTCGCCCCCGGCCGGTTCAGCAGGTATGTTTGGGGCTTCAAGCCAATCTGTGCCTCCTTCCCATCTGCCTGACCTCTTGGATGGATATCCGTTAGGTTCAGGTGATGGGTTCGGCGGCTACCGGCCTGTTGTCGACCCTACAGGTGCGTAGGGTGAATTTGGCCTCTTTTTTTTTATATATCATCTTTTCCTAACTGCCATTTGTTTTTGCAGTGTCGGATTCGAACGAGGTGTTTGTTCCGCGGTGGAACATCCGCCGGGGAACCACCATTCGGACGCCTGTAGACTGCGTCGAATGGGCGCGCCACGCCGCCCCCGCTGGTGCGCTGGGGGAAGCGATGTCAAGCTACTAGGAGGGTAGGTTGACAAATGAGCTATGGATTCTCCTAGCCCGGATGCAGCCGCGCGTCGAGCTGCTTTGTCGTGAAAACGACAAGTTAAAAGCAGCTCGTATCCAAGAAGTAGCTCAAGCGCGGGCTGTCCGGGAGGAGAACAGGAGGCTCTCCGCCGTTGCTGCGGAAAAGGAGAAGGCCTTCAAGGCCCTTGAAGTTGAAGTTCAGGCCCGTCTCGAGGCCCGTTCCAAGGCTGCCCAAGCTGTTAACGAACAGCTTCGGTTAGCTAAGGAAACCGCTCGGAACGCAACTGAGAGGGCCACCAGGGCTGAAGCTATTGCTGAGCCTCTACGCACCGAGAATGAGGAGCTTAAAGCCAAATTAGAGAGGCTCCAGCAGGCTCATGATGCCTTGGCTATGGAAGACGCCAACCAAGAAGCTCCAAGAGATCTTGGACCAGAGGGGCGTGCTTGACCACACTAAGCGGAAGCTAAAGGGCGTTGAAGAGGCTGCTGCTAAGGAAGTGTTGCTCGCCAACCTTAACAAAAGTGAAGCCGAACGCGCCCGTAACCAAGCTCAAGCTGCCCTCCAGGAGGCTCTGGTTGCCAAGGAATGGCTTCTTCGAGAAGCGTTGTCTCAAATATGCACAATTTCATAATATCTTTACGCTTTTCTTTGTACATAGAAAAGGTTTTGATACTTGTATTTTTTCTTGTAGGTAGTGCATCGAGTCTTCACTGACACATCATATGACGATGCCATGAGCGCAGCCCTCAACGCTTCTCATGAGGATGGGGAAAAGGCCGGCTTCCTGCTTGGTCTAGGGTTCGTTGAGAAGGGAATCCCGCCTTCCAACTTCCCTTTATATGATGTGGATACTGAAGCTGTATATGACCAAGCAGTGAACTAGTATGCCGCCTTCCCGCATCCGGTGGTGGAGAAGGTGAACGAAGTTGCTGCTGCTGATGATGGGCTAACCATTCTTAAGACCTTCCATGAACCGCCATAGCCAACTGATGGTGCGGGTACAAGTGGGTTTGGAGGGAGTGGTCCTGAAGCTTGAACCTTTAGATCCCTTCCCACTGTTAGGATAGGTTTACATTGTATAGATTTATATTCTTGTAGGCGGGTAGTTACCCGGCCATTCTTGTAATACTTGAATTATTATGGAATACAAATCTCTGTGCGGGTAGGACCGCTACTTTCAGTGGATGACTTACTTTATAAATGTTATATGACTTGCTCATGCATACTTTAGTTTAAATTAGCAACTTTCCAAGTGTTCTGAGTAAGTTAACCTTTGAACGTGGTAGATAATAGGTTGAAGTTTTGCTTCCTCCTTCGTGATTGTGCGGGTAAGACCGTCAAGTGAACTTAGGATGGCTAAACTTTACCTATATCTGACATGCGTGGAGGTTTTCCTCATCTTCTCCTTAGAAATTCTAAGTGTTTAGAATAAGTTAACCTTTGAACGTGGTAGATAATAGGTTGAAGTTTTGCTTCCTCCTTTGTGATTGTGCGGGTAAGACCGTCACTTGCACTTAGTAGGATGGCTAAACTTTACCTATATCTCACCTGCGTGGAGGTTTTCCTCATCTTTTCGTTAGAAATTTTCTAAGTGTTTAGAATAAGTTAACCGTTCGACGCACAGTTGTCAATAGGTTAGTTCGGTTTCCTCTATCATGATTTATGCGGTTAGGACCGGCACTTTCATTTAGTGGGATCAAACTTTACCTATAACTGACCTGCGTGAAGGTTTTCCGTTTATTGTGTTTACGCGGGTTTTGCCGCCGTCCACACGCAACGATTTCTTTACACATGCGGTGAAAACCGGCATCAGCGTTTTGAATAAATTAACCGTTCGACGCGCGGTTGTCAATAGGTTAGTTCGGTTTCCTCTATCATGATTTGTGCAGGTAAGACCGTCACTTTCATTTAGTGGGATGACCAAACTTTACCTATGACTGACATGCGTGAAGGTTTGCCGTTTTTTGTGTTTATGCGGGTTTTGCCGCCTTCCACACGCAACGATTTACTTCCCCACTTATGTATGCGGTGAAGACCGGCCTATCAGTGTAGAAAGTTCATAAGTATAAATGTAAGACCATCAGCGTCAATGTGATAAGGAGAATCATTTCCATTAGAAGTGGCTCTGGGCCTTTTACAAGTTTGGAATTGATCTACATGCAGACTGTGTAATTGAGCTCCCTTCCATGTTCTTGGGAGTGTCATCGAGCCTTTCGAGCCGATATTCACTTGGTTCGGAATCTCGTTGTTTACGCAGTATGTAGTCTCCGACATTGAAGCTGCAGTTTTATTCGTGTTTCCCCCAACTGGGGTTCTACACGCATTAGCCTGCTCAGCGTTTATTACGCCACGAGGTGCGTGAGCGTCCCATCTCTGACAAATGCTTCAACGATGTCCTTCAAGTCTACGCATTCCTCAGTGTTGTGGCCTCTTGTCCTGTAGAAGTCACAGAATTTGCTCTGATCAGCGTTGTGACGCTCTCGGATTATTGAAGCCTTTGGCCATGGGAGTCTCTCGGTGTCGAATATCTCGGTGACGCTTTTGGTGTGTGGCGTCCATCTGGAGTTCCGGTTTGACGACGGCATGTTATCCTTTCCGCCTAACCGAGGGTGCGAGCCGGATGAGGTGTCAAAGTTTACCCTTGACTGCCAAATGCCTAGCTTCCTCTTTTTGTTTAGTCGGGCGGTAAGGACATTGTTTTCTCTTGTCTTCTGGGTGTAGAGGTTTGTGCTTTGGGGAAGATCTCTACCCAGTTGCTTTTCCGTTTCCGCGAAGCGTTTAGCTGCTGTCATGATGGCATCCCATGTGGATGGCATGCCATCTTTACCCGTTAAGGTGCGGATGAGCTCTGGGTCTTTTGTGCCCTGGATGAAAGCAGCGCGAACAAGATCTTCGCTAATATTACCCAGACTTAGCTTCTTTGAGTTGAAGCGAGTGATGAAGTCTAGCAAAGATTCATCTTCCTCTCGAATGCAATTGAGGATTGTCCATTGCTCTTCGGTATACTTTCTTTGTTGGCTGAAGTGTTGGCTAAACTACTGTTGGAAGTCTGCCCAATCGTAGATGTGGTGGACCGGTAGACGGTCGAACCACGCTCTGGCTGCTCCAACCAGCGTCATCTGAAACATATAACACCACGTGGGTTCCGTCCAGTTGCTGACGGTTGCCCCCGCTATGAATCTGTTCAAATGATCGTCTGGGTCAGATATACCATCATAGGTACCGATGTTTGACATCTGTTTGGCACTTCTTGGGGCGATTGCTTCCGCAATGTCCCTTGCAAACTTGGAGGTTCCCGCATTTGCAGCGGTTGGTCTGAAGGTTTTAGAGAAGTCACCTGGGTTTCCACCCGCGTTTTTTGGTTTGAAGGTTTCTCCAAAATTCCTTCTTGGTTGGAAGTCCGTTTCCTTACGCTTCCCTTTCGCCCTATGGCGAGGGTTTGCGTCGGTGTCGGATTCCTCCGAATCATCGTCCAAGTACTCGCACTCATTGCTCATGTTGTGCTGTTGAGTGCTTCCGAATTCGTCAGCCTGTTGGAGTGAACGCAAGCGTTCATCCAACTCAGCTTGGAATTCCCTTTGACGTTTTTCCGCCCACGCTTTAACTTGTTCAAGTGTTTGGCGGGGGGGCCTCGTCTGTTGTCTTTCCACCTGGGTATCAATGAATCCCAGGGGAGGATTGTTTACTGCACTTGCCCCGGCTCGGGTAACCGGGGTAGTGTTCGTAAAATTTACTGCACTTGCCCCGGCTTGGGTAACCGGGGTAGTGTTCGTAAAATGTGTGTATTCGCCGGTGTTCCCCCCAGTAGCTGGGGTTGTGTTTACCGGGGTTTCTTGGTCATTCGCTGGCTTTGGCAACGGAGTAACCTTAACCATCTTTCCAGAAGTTTGAAAAAACTGAATAAATTAGTTCTAGCTTTTATGCACGGATGGCGCTAATGAAGAAACACTAATCGACCCCGGGCAGATTACGGATAATCTGGGGGTTAAATAGATGTTTCCCACGAGGGTTAAGTCCGGCAAAGATGGTTCTTCTGATAACCTGCAAAACAGACACCGTGAGCTCGTCACTGAGAAGGGGGGGGTACCTCCTTGTGACCACCCTCCGGCGTGAGAATCAGACTAGATTGCTCTTGAATATAAGTGTATATTAGGAGAATGACTAGAGCAGATATCAGGTAATATATCAAGATATGAGATATGAGATAAGATGATACCATTCCAAGGTGTTGGAGTATTTATAGCCGAAGGTAGGTTTCCAAGCAGGTAAAGCCGGCTGAATAGTATT
Source organism: Bidens hawaiensis (assembly GCF_021521415.1). Classification (NCBI taxonomy): domain Eukaryota; kingdom Viridiplantae; phylum Streptophyta; class Magnoliopsida; order Asterales; family Asteraceae; genus Bidens; species Bidens hawaiensis. The sequence goes on along the minus strand of NW_027491031.1, from coordinate 127,923 downwards.
CCTGTTCTGCCAACTGTGGGCAACGCACATGCCATGCTGGTGGTTGGTGGATAGGCAGTGGCTGATAGTGACCAGGGTGGTCACAAGAATGTACCCCCCCCCCCCTTCTCAGTGACGAGCTCACGGTGTCTGTTTTGCAGGTTATCAGAAGAACCATCTTTGCCGGACTTAACCCTCGTGGGAAACATCTATTTAACCCCCATGTTATCCGTAATCTGCCCGGGGTCGATTAGTGTTTCTTCATTGGCGCCATCCGTGCATAAAAGCTAGAACTAATTTATTCAGTTTTTTCAAACTTCTAGAAAGATGGTTAAGGTTACTCCGTTGCCAAAGCCAGCGAAAGACCAAGAAACCCCGGTAACCACAACCCCAGCTACTGGGGGGAACACCGGCGAATACACACATTTTACGAACACTACCCCGGTTACCCAAGCCGGGGCAAGTGCAGTAAATTTTACGAACACTACCCCGGTTACCCGAGCCGGGGCAAGTGCAGTAAACAATCCTCCCCTGGGATTCATTGATACCCAGGTGGAAAGACAACAGACGAGGCCCCCCCCCCCCCCCGCCAAACACTTGAACAAGTTAAAGCGTGGGCGGAAAAACGTCAAAGGGAATTCCAAGCTGAGTTGGATGAACGCTTGCGTTCACTCCAACAGGCTGACGAATTCGGAAGCACTCAACAGCTCAACATGAGCAATGAGTGCGAGTACTTGGACGATGATTCGGAGGAATCCGACACCGACGCAAACCCTCGCCATAGGGCGAAAGGGAAGCGTAAGGAAACGGACTTCCAACCAAGAAGGAATTTTGGAGAAACCTTCAAACCAAAAAACGCGGGTGGAAACCCACGTGACTTCTCTAAAACCTTCAGACCAACCGCTGCAAATGCGGGAACCTCCAAGTTTGCAAGGGACATTGCGGAAGCAATCGCCCCAAGAAGTGCCAAACAGATGTCAAACATCGGTACCTATGATGGTATATCTGACCCAAACGATCATTTGAACAGATTCATAGCGGGGGCAACCGTCCGCAACTGGACGGAACCCACGTGGTGTTATATGTTTCAGATGACGCTGGTTGGAGCAGCCAGAGCGTGGTTCGACCGTCTACCGGTCCACCACATCTACGATTGGGCAGACTTCCAACAGAAGTTTAGCCAACACTTCAGCCAACAAAGAAAGTATACCGAAGAGCAATGGACAATCCTCAATTGCATTCGAGAGGAAGATGAATCTTTGCTAGACTTCATCACTCGCTTCAACTCAAAGAAGCTAAGTCTGGGTAATATTAGCGAAGATCTTGTTCGCGCTGCTTTCATCCAGGGCACAAAAGACCCAGAGCTCATCCGCACCTTAACGGGTAAAGATGGCATGCCATCCACATGGGATGCCATCATGACAGCAGCTAAACGCTTCGCGGAAACGGAAAAGCAACTGGGTAGAGATCTTCCCCAAAGCACAAACCTCTACACCCAGAAGACAAGAGAAAACAATGTCCTTACCGCCCGACTAAACAAAAAGAGGAAGCTAGGCATTTGGCAGTCAAGGGTAAACTTTGACACCTCATCCGGCTCGCACCCTCGGTTAGGCGGAAAGGATAACATGCCGTCGTCAAGCCGGAACTCCAGATGGACGCCACTCACCAAAAGCGTCACCGAGATATTCGACACCGAGAGACTCCCATGGCCAAAGGCTCCAATAATCCGAGAGCGTCACAACGCTGATCAGAGCAAATTCTGTGACTTCCACAGGACAAGATGCCACAACACTGAGGAATGCGTAGACTTGAAGGACATCGTCGAAGCATTTGTCAGAGATGGGACGCTCACGCACCTCGTGGCGTAATAAACGCTGAGCAGGCTAATGCGTGTAGAACCCCAGTTGGGGGAAACACGAATAAAACTGCAGCTTCAATGTCGGAGACTACATACTGCGTAAACAACGAGATTCCGAACCAAGTGCATATCGGCTCGAAAGGCTCGATGACACTCCCAAGAACATGGAAAGGAGCTCAATTACACAGTCTGCATGTAGATCAATTCCAAACTTGTAAAAGGCCCAGAGTCACTTCTAATGGAAATGATTCTCCTTATCACATTGACGCTGATGGTCTTACATTTATACTTATGAACTTTCTACACTGATAGGCCGGTCTTCACCGCATACATAAGTGGGGAAGTAAGTCGTTGCGTGTGGAAGGCGGCAAAACCCGCATAAACACAAAAAACGGCAAACCTTCACGCAGGTCAGTCATAGGTAAAGTTTGGTCATCCCACTAAATGAAAGTGACGGTCTTACCCGCACAAATCATGATAGAGGAAACCGAACTAACCTATTGACAACCGCGCGTCGAACGGTTAATTTATTCAAAACGCTGCTGCCGGTTTTCACCGCATCTGTAAAGAAATCTTTGCGTGTGGACGGCGGCAAACCCCGCGTAAACACAATAAACGGAAAACCTTCACGCAGGTCAGTTATAGGTAAAGTTTGATCCCACTAAATGAAAGTGCTGGTCCTAACCTCACAAATCATGATAGAGGAAACCGAACTAACCTATTGACAACTGCGCGTCGAACGGTTAACTTATTCTAAACACTTAGAAAATTTCTAACGAAAAGATGAGGAAAACCTCCACGCAGGTGAGATATAGGTAAAGTTTAGCCATCCTACTAAGTGCAAGTGACGGTCTTACACGCACAATCACAAAGGAGGAAGCAAAACTTCAACCTATTATCTACCACGTTCAAAGGTTAACTTATTCTAAACACTTAGAATTTCTAAGGAGAAGATGAGGAAAACCACCACGCAGGTCAGATATAGGTAAAGTTTAGCCATCCTAAGTTCACGTGACGGTCTTACCCGCACAATCACGAAGGAGGAAGCAAAACTTCAACCTATTATCTACCACGTTCAAAGGTTAACTTACTCAGAACACTTGGAAAGTTGCTAATTTAAACTAAAGTATGCATGAGCAAGTCATATAACGTTTATAAAGCAAGTCATCCACTGAAAGTAGCGGTCCTACCCGCACAAAGATTTGTATTCCATAATAATTCAAGTATTACAAGAATGGCCGGGTAACTACCCGCCTACAAGAATATAACTCTATACAATGTAAACCTATCCTAACAGTGGGAAGGGATCTAAAGGTTCAAGCTTCAGGACCACTCCCTCCAAACCCACTTGTACCCGCACCATCAGTTGGCTGTGGCGGTTCAAGGAAGGTCGTAAGAATGGTTAGCCCATCATCAGCAGCAGCAACTTCGTTCACCTTCTCCACCACCGGATGCGGGAAGGCGGCATACTAGTTCACTGCTTGGTCATATACAGCTTCAGTATCCACATCATATAAAGGGAAGTTGGAAGGCGGGATTCCCTTCTCAACGAACCCTAGACCAAGCAGGAAGCCGGCCTTTTCCCCATCCTCATGAGAAGCGTTGAGGGCTGCGCTCATGGCATCGTCATATGATGTGTCAGTGAAGACTCGATGCACAACCTACAAGAAAAAATACAAGTATCAAAACCTTTTCTATGTACAAAGAAAAGCGTAAAGATATTATGAAATTGTGCATATTTGAGACAACGTTTCTCGAAGAAGCCATTCCTTGGCAACCAGAGCCTCCTGGAGGGCAGCTTGAGCTTGGTTACGGGCGCGTTCGGCTTCACTTTTGTTAAGGTTGGCGAGCAACACTTCCTTAGCAGCAGCCTCTTCAACGCCCTTTAGCTTCCGCTTAGTGTGGTCAAGCACGCCCCTCTGGTCCAAGATCTCTTGGAGCTTCTTGGTTGGCGTCTTCCATAGCCAAGGCATCATGAGCCTGCTGGAGTCTCTCTAATTTGGCTTTAAGCTCCTCATTCTCGGTGCGTAGAGGCTCAGCAATAGCTTCAGCCCTGGTGGCCCTCTCAGTTGCGTTCCGAGCGGTTTCCTTAGCTAACCGAAGCTGTTCGTTAACAGCTTGGGCAGCCTTGGAACGGGCCTCGAGACGGGCCTAAACTTCAACTTCAAGGGCCTTGAAGGCCTTCTCCTTTTCCGCAGCAACGGCGGATAGCCTCCTGTTCTCCTCCCGGACAGCCCGCGCTTGAGCTACTTCTTGGATACGAGCTGCTTTTAACTTGTCGTTTTCACGACAAAGCAGCTCGACGCGCGGCTGCATCCGGGCTAGGAGAATCCGGAGCTCATTTGTCAACCTACCCTCCTAGTAGCTTGATATCGCTTCCCCCAGCGCACCAGCGGGGGCGGCGTGGCGCGCCCATTCGACGCAGTCTACAGGCGTCCGAAGGGTGGTTCCCCGGCGGATGTTCCACCGCGGAACAAACACCTCGTTCGAATCCGACACTGCAAAAACAAAAGGCAGTTAGAAAAAGATGATATATATAAAAAAAAAAAAAAAAAAAAAAAAAAAGAGGCCAAATTCACCCTACGCACCTGTAGGGTCGACAACAGGCAGCTGCCGAACCCATCACCTGAACCTAACGGATATCCATCCAAGAGGTCAGGCAGATGGGAAGGAGGCACAGATTGGCTTGAAGCCTCAAACATACCTGCTGAACCGGCCGGGGGCGAGGTACTTGCCGGCGCGGGAGGCACGGTCGAAGCCGCTGCGGTGGAAACCAACGGAGGTGAACTCACCCGAGGTGAACTCACAACCGTGGCCGCGGCTGCGGAAGAATCCACAGAAACTCTCACCGCCGGCTCAGTGAAGGAATCAGTGAATATTCACTGACAGCCGGCGGGGACGTCGTCACAGGTGGAACAGTTGGCTCAACCGGGTGAGCAACTGAACCAACTGAAGCAGGCGCAGTCGCCTGGGTCATCGCCTCAGGTAGGTTGACCAAGCCTACCGTCATGGGTCCGGAGGTGCTCCTCCCCGCTCCACCCTGGAATGCGGTAGCATCCACCCTTGATCCGATTGACTAAGGTGTACCACCCCTGGATGCACCTCCAGGAGTAGAAGGTCATCAACCGATCAACGTGGGGCTCCACGCCCAGAATGAGGCACACCCACTCAAAGTGGCGGATCTTGGCGATCGCCATCGGGTGTACCTCCGTCAGATGCACACCGTGCCTCTCCAAGACACGGTATACAAACTTCGTCAATGGGAACCTGAGATTCCCATAAACGAAGAATGCAGCATACACCTCTATTTTGCCCTTGGGGGCATCGTACACCGTCTGGTGTGGCTCCGGAAACTCAGGCTCGAACGGCTCGAGCATGAACTTCCGGACGATGTACTGATAAAGCTCGGTGGGAAGAGCACACTGGCATTCGCCAGCAGTGCTCTTATCGTCTTTATCAGACGTAGACGTCGGAATCTCGGCGTACACGTCAGGTTCCTCGGCGGCAGCCTCAAAATCGTGAGTAGAAGACATGTTTTGGAGGTAAAGAACGACTACAGAAAGAATATTCGCCGGAAATCGCTTAGAAGGAGAAGATAGAAGTGAAAGTGTGGATTACAAAGGACCCTCTCCCCCTTTATATACTCATCGCAATGAATGCGATGAATTTAATGCGGAGGAGAGAGAAAAGAGCTGGTGTAATGAAACTATGACACGTGGAAAAAAGCAAGCTGGCAACAGCTGTTGACGGGACGCGCGCCGTAAAATCCGCACCCACGCGCCCAAAAAATCGCGCCCACGCGCCTGAAAAAGCGTCTGGAATGACCATGTACTGTCACGTCGCCATAACTTCCTGCACGTCCTGACACTGTCAGAAGAAACCGTCGGACGACATTTCAACAGTTTGGACTGTTCTTATCCTTTCACCAACTCTTCGAATTTCAAAAAAGATTCAAAAAGATTCAAAAGTAAGCGGGAATATACCCCTTACCTTGGCAACCAAGTAACTATAAGACAGATGCGAGTACAGTGTTAAGGCAAAACCCTTCACATACTTAGCACCTGCAGGGAATTGAAGCCAAGAATACCTCGGCAACCGAGTAACCATAAGACGGGTGCGAGTACAGTGTCAAGGCAAAACCCTTCACATACTAAGCACCCGCAGGGAATTGAAGCCAGGAATACCTTGGAAGTAAAGTAACTATAAGACGAGTGCGGGTACAGTGTCAAGGCGAAACCCTTCACATACCTAGCACTCCGCAGGGAATTGAAACCAAGAAGGATCTTCTGGGCCGTGCTTGCGGAAACGGGAATAACATCCCCGCATAGCGGGAACGTCGAGAACTAGATTGTTTGAAGCTCCAAGATGGAATTGGTTGTTTAAACATAATTGATCACTATGTTCAAAACTACCAAAACCTCATGGAGAATCTACACAAGTGGAACTCCACGCTCCTGACTTGCAAGGAGGTTACAGACCTACCCGCATCACACCCAAAGATCAAGCAGAAAAGTCGGGAATTTCTGCACGTGACATTAGGACTTCCGCGGGAAGAATCCCCATGGAAAACCTTAAAACTAAACCCTTTTCAAAACCCTTTGCTTAAGTCCAAAAGTTCACCTCACTTATTAACAATTCATGAGAAGAACATTGGACTGGGGGGACTTGAAGAGGTAGGTCACAGCAGAGCCCAGTTGGACCCGCAAGACTCACCTCAAAGAGGGAAGCCTGCGTAGTTGAGCCCGCAACTCACCTTCAACAGGGACATCTGCGCAAAGGCTAAACTCGCAGAACTCACCTTGAAGAGGGACGTCTGCGCAGAAACCAACTGGGTCCGAAGGACCCACCATGCTCAGAGACGTGACGTCCTTACGCGCAGTACGCAAGCTGTTCCCGCAGGAAAAGCCTCCCAATGGTGAAGTACCCCGCCTGTTCCCGCAGCTGCGGATACAAGCCATCAGGGAAGGCTACCCGCGCAGCAAGGCTACACGCACAAGGCACTTAACTCTTAAATAATTCAGTAATGTCACCTGAAGAAGGAGTAAGCAAGCTGGGAATACTCCCGCCCAAATGAGTAGCCTTCCCTGATGAGTAGCCTTCCCTGATGGCTTGTATCCGCAGCTGCGGGAACAGGCGGGGTACTTCACCATTGGGAGGCTTTTCCTGCGGGAACAGCTTGCGTACTGCGCGTAAGGACGTCACGTCTCTGAGCATGGTGGGTCCTCAAAGAGGTAGGTCCCAACAGAGCCCAGTTGGACCCGCAAGACTCACCTCAAAGAGGGAAGCCTGCGTAGTTGAACCCGCAACTCACCTTCAACAGGGACGTCTGCGCAAAGGCTAAACTCGCAGAACTCACCTTGAAGAGGGACGTCTGCGCAGAAACCAACTGGATCCGCAGGACCCACCATAAACTAAGAGTAATTACATTTATACGTATTTGAAGAAACACTAATCGACCCCGGGCAGATTACGGATAATCTGGGGGTTAAATAGATGTTTCCCACGAGGGTTAAGTCCGGCAAAGATGGTTCTTCTGATAACCTGCAAAACAGACACCGTGAGCTCGTCACTGAGAAGGGGGGGGGTACCTCCTTGTGACCACCCTCCGGGGTGAGAATCAGACTAGATTGCTCTTGAATATAAGTGTATATTAAGAGAATGACTAGAGCAGATATCAGGTAATATATCAAGATATGAGATATGAGATAAGATGATACCATTCCAAGGTGTTGGAGTATTTATAGCCGAAGGTAGGTTTCCAAGTAGGTACAGCCGGCTGAATAGTGTTCCTGTTCTGCCAACTGTGGGCTACGCACATGCCATGCTGGTGGTTGGTGGATAGGCAGCGGCTGATAGTGACCAGGCCGGCTGTGTACTATTCCTGTTCCACCAACTGCAGGCCATGCCATGCACGTCCTCCGACAGGTTGGTGAGTAGGCAGCGGCTAATAGTGACATACAGTACAAGAGCATGCTGCTCGTCATACTGTTGTCAGTGAGCTGTCGTATCCTTGGTCAGATCTTTTGTCCATACCTCGTCAGGTACAGTACAAAAGATCCCCCAGTATTATACGGACTGGCTCATTTGGGCGGGAGTTCTCCCGGCTTTGTGCGGGAGTGTTCCCGGCTTGCTCACTCCTTCTTCAGGTGACATTACTGAATTATTTAAGAGTTAAGTGCCTTGTGTGTGTAGCTTTGCTGCGCAGGTAGCCTTCCCTGATGGCTTGTATCCGCAGCTGCGGGAACAGGCAGAGTACTTCACCATTGGGAGGCTTTTCCTGTGGGAACAGCTTGCGTACTGCGCGTAAGGACGTCACGTCTCTGAGCATGGTGGGTCCTGCGGACCTAGTTGGTTTCTGCGCAGACGTCCTTCTTAAAGGTGAGTCTTGCGGGTCCAACTGGGCTCTGCTGGGACCTACCTCTTCATGTATAGTGCCCAAATTTGCATTTACCGAACCCATCCCTCTTGCCCTAAATGGAAATGCAAAATTGCGGAACATGTTTTGTGGGTAACATAACTAAGAATAACTTTAATGTAAGAAAATGTACAACTTACATACCATTTTTTGTTAATAAAAAATAATAAACCTTTTTTATATGAAAGAGTACCAGTTGAAATCTTTTCGTTTATCTATGACAAAAGAAGTAACATGATAGCAGACAACGAGCCCATGTCACCCCTACGCAGGTATGCTTGTGGAATGGGTTGCTTTAAAGTTTAAGCATAAACAAAATATGGGATTTAGAAAGGTACTATAGCATGTGGTGCTCTCGTCGGTGTTTACCCTCATGTTTAGGAACTCCGAACTTGTAATCGGTTTTTGTGAGCTTGTGTAAATGAAAGAACGATATAATTATAAACATGATGCATGAGCTTTTTATTTAATAGAAATAGAGATAAGATGTTAAACTTTTTTAAAAGTTAAACAAAACTTAGAATTAAAAGTTAAAATAAGTCTAATTACAGGAAAGGGTATGAAATACGTATAAATGTAATTACTCTTAGTTTATGATGTTTAGATGTTTACCCTCTTGATTCAAGTTCAACATTAATTTTTGAATTTACTTTTACCAAATAATATATTTTATCTATAGATATAAGTGAGTTTTTGTAAAAGAAAGGAAAATATGGGATGTTATGTAATAATAAATATGATAAGAAATATATATAAAATCATATGATGACATATGGAACAATATTTTGTCATGATTCCCAAGGCTAAAGATGTCAACATGAGCATGATAGTGTCCATACGCCATCATCACAAACTCACAGAGAACCCAAAAACACTATCAACCCTCAAAACTGACACTTGCGCCATTATTTTTCTACATTGTAAAAATGATTTATGTGATTTACTACTATTTTCAGCATATATATATTTCAATAGGCAAAATTAATTCTGTCAATTTTTTATTGTTAAACACCTAGAATATTGTTTAGATCAGCAGTAAAAGACATCTTTTAAACAAATCAACTTTTTATTTCAGTAGCAGATTTTAAACGAAAACGCAGAGACTCGATAAATGGAGTAAACCTTTCTAATTATGTACTTATATAAATATACTATATCTTAATTAGTTTCATATTAATATAAAACTGTTAAAAGCATGCATTTATATAACTAATAATGCATAATGCTAAAAGGTGTATATGAAATTGATTTTTGAAATGAATCAAATTTATAAACACCTTTATCGTATTGTCATTGGAATGAAATTTTAGATCGTTGACGGGAGACTTTTTATTTCTCTATACCTTTCAAACTTTAACACAATTAAATTTGTGGCCCAAATATCATAATAAAAGTCGGTTTGTAATGAAAATGGACACTTGTTAAATTTAGTTAGCTGTCTCAAACACGACTTGTTAAATTGTGACTTTTTTTCCTAGTCAACCCCATCCGAATTATTGTCCAGTCCTTGATTAGACAAAAGAAACACAACAAACTTTTGTTGTTGACCGACGGCAGAAGCAACAACAAACGATTTATATGGATAATGAAGCAATCAAACACACACAAACATAAGTCACAAACTGAAAAGAAGAGCAAAGGATTTATGTGGACAATGTAGCATATATATTTAAGTGAAAATAAGGCTATAATTCATCCTTTTTTAATAATACATGTCTTCAAATTCTTTTGCTTCAAATAACACTAGGGGTGGTGTATAGTTTTAAACCACGTACCATACTGATGGTATAATGAAATCTAGGGCTGACAAATTATACACGAGACACGAATACACGACACATACCTACACGAATTTAACATGAAACAGGTAAGGCCTTAATAGGTTTCGTGTACCAAACAGGTAGACACGAATTTACCTGTTAATTTTCATGTATAAACAAGTAAAATATATTTTGTCTGTTAAGTACCTGGTTAGATTTTTATAATTAAATATATACACACAAAATATATAAGTTATCTTAAACCCTAAATCCTAAAACATTTTCACCCTTTGTTTCTCAGCCATCACCACTCACCACTCAGGAACATTTCTTCTCTGCCTTTTGTTTCACTAAACAGGTTGTCAAACATGTGTTTCTAAACGGCTCTTATCGTATATTATCGTGTATACCAGGTAGTAACAAGCTCGTGTTTGGATACAGGTACACGATAAGTTTTTGTGTCGTGTACAGGTATACACATTTTGTATTCATGTCTTATTGTGTACGGGTAAACACGATATGACATCCCTAATGAAATCACACACATTTACCATCATCTTTGTGGTACAACTAACACGAGTGACATTAAATTTTTTGAGAACAATGTAATTGATGCGTGTTTGTCAAACACTTTGCTTAAAAACAATTACAAAGCCAATGAGCTAGTGATGGAGTAGTAAGGAAGATACTTGATGTTCTATGTGACTCATGTTTGATTCTTGCCCCCAATATTTAGTTTCAGAGGCACCAGGGTGATGACGGGAGACTAGGCGAATATGTGGCTTTCATTAGTTGGATCCATGAACAGAATGGGTTGTATTCCACCACATTGTCGTGCCTTTGAGCGAGTGTTCACGGGCGTTGGCCTTAGATGAGGATTTTTCCCGAATCGAATGACGAGTGTAACCTGATGCAGTGGATTTAACCAATGATCATTTAAAGGATTCGTTAACCGTTAAAAAACACTACAAAAGAATAAGAATTATGTAATTGATGTTCGTCAAATCATGTTAAAGTGACACTTTGAAACCCAACCCAACCCATCCCCTCCCCCCCCCCCCCCCCCCCAAAAAAAAAAACTCACAAAATCACCGTCATTGATGGAGCCAAGACTCCGGAGAGTAATCATAGATTCAGGGGGCGTGTTGTAAGGCCCCATTACCGGTGCCTCACATTTGGACGTTGGATTTACTCATAAACACAGTTCTAGATATCAGAGTTAATTAAAACTTTCGCGGAATAACATAAAACATCAACAGTCATTACAAACATTCATAACTTGTCTTTAAAACATAGCTTAAAACATGTCTTTTAGTTCAAATTAACAAGTAAATCTTCAGATGCCAGGTTCTTTATTCATCCGCCATGTGTCTCCTTTCAAGCCAGCTGCCTCATCCTACTCACCTGCGTGCATACTAAAAGTCAGCTACGCTAAGTGAGTTCTAGTTAATAACATAATTTACCTTTCATACACATATACGTGCCCGAAGGTACGCATTACATACATAACCTTTACTTCGTTCAACCATACACATGCTTTCATTCTTTCGTACTTTCTTTCTTTAACATACACAATACGCACGTAACTAACCTTACATTATAAAGAGCATTTCGCCCTACATACCTCGGATATTATTAGGGTCCGGTACCCTTCATCCTCGGATATTATTAGGGTCTGGTCACCCTCCATCCTCGGATATTATTAGGGTCCGATCACCCTCCGTCCTCGGATATTATTAGGGTCCGGTCACCCTCCGTTTCGTACTACTATAACATACATGTCCTTTACGTACTTTCCTTGACAACACGTGCAATCTCCGAAGAGCGTTCACGTACCAGCAACATATCATACTTACATCATACTTAATTATTCATACCTCATCTATACTTCATATATATTCGTACATACAACATTCATACATCATATATATCAATCATATCATTAACTACCACCTGGCGGTCAATGCAATATCCGAAGATTGTTCATGCACCGTCAAGCAATCATCATACATAATTCATACAGGGCATACACTTACCACTTAAGGTAAGTGTATTCACTGTCACATCGAGTATGCACACAACCCCGAAAACATAACAAGGAAGTGGCGCTAGAAACTCACCTGAATGCGGTTACGTTCACCGTTTACGATAATCCCTTTCTTGAGCTGTGCACGACTAACTGTATAACAATTACCCGTATCAATTAACTATCACTACCCATACCGTCTTCCTAGTTCAATTATTACCCACAACGAACGGGGGTCCGGGGGCAGCGCCCTTGGCAGCGGGGTTCTAGGGGCGGCAGCCCCTAGCGGGGGTCCAAGGGGCAGAGCCCCTGGCTGGGGTTAAGCTGTCTTAACACATCTTTCATTAGGATTTTAATTTATTTTCTAATTCGTTAACTCATTGTTTGATTCGCTATCTGATTCGTTACTTTGTATTTATGAGCGGACATAAATATATGAGAACAAACATGTTAAGCTAACTTCACTTACGCGAACATAACTTAAGCGAACTTAGCGTTAAGCGAACTTAGTATTAAGCGAACTTAACATTCAGCGAGCTTAGTGTCCGGCGAACTTAGTGTCTGGCGAACATAGGGTCCGACGAACTTATTTAACAGGCGAAGTTATAGCCAGCGAACTTAGTATCTAGCGAAGTTATACAGCCAGCGAAGTTATACAGCAGGCGAACTTATATAACCAGCGAAGTTATACAGCAGGCGAACTTATATAACCAGCGAAGTTATACAGCAGGCGAACTTATATAACCAGCGAAGTTATACAGCAAGCTTGCTGCTGTCGGAGTTCGTTTCATCAATCCAAAACACGCGTTTTGCGACCTTTGTTCGCTTATTATGGTTCGGCCTTAGCCCCAACCGTTCCCTAGTCTGATTGCGGCCTAAGCTTGACCCGAACGAATCGTAAAGTTTGATCTTTTAAGCTAACATGTTCCAACTAGATTCAAGGGTTCATTTAATCGAGCCGTTTCCATTTTCGGGTTCATTACACTCATGTTTATTATCAAGTTTACAACTTTATGTTTCGTTTATACCCGATCTATTCTAGACTCAAGTTTCAAGGCTAAACGTTTATAAAAACGTAAACTTTAAGATCAAAACTTACCTTTTTCGTGTTTGTTTGGCTTATTTATGGACTTTAGATCTTGTATTTATCTTGTGTATTGAAGGATTTATCAAGAATCACGTTTGCTTGGCCTTGGATCTCACTCTCCCTCTCTCTCGGCCGTGTATATGTGTATGTGTATGTGTGTGTTTTTTAGTATGTAGGCAATAATGAAAGATGGAATGAGGATTAGGGTTTTAGGATGGTTTAAGGTAGACGTGCACAAAAAACCCGGTTCCGGAACCGAACCAGTGGAACCGGCCCGGAACCGGTTCCAGGACCTACCCGATGGAGCAAATACTCGGTTTGGGTATTATTGTACCCGAATATCATACCCGGTTCCCCTATTTGTATTTCCCAGTCGGTTCCAACCCGGTTCCTACCCGGTTCCTAAGTGTACCCGGTCCAGTTCCTACCCGAAATACCCGGTTCCGGCGTGTTTTTCTTAAAAAGGTCAAACACTGGTCAAAGTAGCCGTTAGAACCGGTTCCAACGGTAATATAGCCGTTGGAACCGGTTTTTGAGAAACAAAAGAGCCGTTGTAACCGGTTCCAACGGTAATATAGCCGTTGGAACCGGTTTTTGAGAAACAAAAGAACCGTTGTAATCGGTTCCAACGGTAATATAGCCGTTGGAACCGGTTCTTGTAGTCCAAAACCTATATATAAGTTGTTTTCCATTACTTGTTTCACCACCAAACTCAAAAACAAAAAAAAAACTTCTCATTTAGCAAACCCGGCCATCCAACTAAATATTATTATGGCACCCATCAAAAAAACTAACAAAAATGCTAAGAAGAATGTTTTTATTGAACCCGTTCGTGCTATGGAGGACCCAAATGTTCTTGCGGTCGTCACCCATACCCAAAACCAAGACGTATGGAAGAATTGGGATTTGGTTGTCAATGCCGAAGGTGATCAAAAGGCTCGTTGCAAGCTATGTGGAAAACAATTAAAACACGATTCCAACTCGACTTTGAGAAATCACATCGAGAATTCATATTGCTCGGCCTTGAAAGGGATTGGCACGACCGATCAAGTTGACTTGGGTAAAGATGGTACGCTATTTCGTTACAACACGACTCATGTTCAAGATAGAATGGCAAAGTTCGTTATTCAACGAGGTTTGCCGTTTAACCACTTTGATGACCCGGATTTGACGTCGTTGATTCGAGAAACTCTACAACCGCGATACACACATGTAAGTCGTACTACCTTAAGACGTCATTGTATCAAGTTGTGGGAGTGTGCTAAAAAAGAGTTAATCGAGTTTTTTCATTCTTTACTAGTGATGGTTAGTTTAACTACCGATTTTTGGTCGGCACCACACGGGTTTCCCGAATCATACATATGTGTCACCGCTCATTGGGTTGATCCGGTGACATGGCAATTGATGAAACGAACCATAGATTTTGAAAACTTCCCGTACCCACATACCGCCGAAAAATTGTTTGATTTGCTTGATGAAGTTATAACGACTTAAAGTTTGAGAAATAAAATATTTTCGATTTCGTTTGACAACGCATCAAACAATACTAAGGCGGCCGAAAAATTTATCATTAAATATTCACCACCTTGTTTTGGGGATTTTTTTCATGTTCAATGTGTTGCACATATCATCAACTTGGTTGTTCAAAAAGGTCTCGAAAATGAAAACATTTGTGACGATTTAAAATTTTTTAAACTTATGTTACAAGATGTCTTCAAAAGTGGTAAAAGAAGACATCTTGAATATAAGAATTATTGCAAGTCGGTTGAAAGAAAGTATTTGGGGCCGAATTGGGATGTTCCAACCCGTTGGAACTCAACTTGTCATATGCTCAAGTGTGCTTTCGCCCAACGGCAAACTCTACAAAGTTTTCATAACAATCTTGTTGACGTACGAGAGGCCGATATGCTTCCGGAAAGTGTTTGGGTCAATGTCGGTTATTTGTTGGGATATCTTGACGTGTTCAAAAACTCAACAACAAAGTTATCGGGAGTCTATTACCCTACTAGTTGTTCGGTTTTGCAAGAATTATATTACATGTCTTGTACTTTTAAAGAGTTTGAGGAGAAGAACACACTATTCAAGAATATTGTTGGGGGTATGAAGGAAAAGTTCTTAAAATATTTTGAAAACATACCGCCGGTCTTCACTTGTGTCGCCACTTTAAACCCATATTGGAATGTTAATGGGGCTGAGAGAACGATCGAAGAAATATTCGACAACATGGGTATGTACGAGATCGACCCGAAGTTGTCGACGGAAGCGTGTGAAAAGTTTAACGAAAACCTTCAAGACCTTTATGACCATTATTTTCAACTATATGGTCCAAGCACGAGATCGTCTTTTATTAAAAAAACAACGACTAGTAGGCAGAGCAAGGACCTACTAATAAACTTGATGAATGAGATTCGTGAATCGGCATCTAAGAGGCAAAGAGGAAACACACCAACTAGCGAACTTGGTCGTATAGTGGAGAAAACTATGTTGAGGGTGCAACGGTCGACGATGTTCGCAATATTGATTTGTTGGCTTGGTGGAAAGGAAAACAAAACAAATTTCCTATTCTATCCGCCATGGCTCGTGATTTGCTTGCCGTACAAGCCTCAACGGTTGCTTCCGAATCAGTTTTTTCTCTTAGTGGGAGGTTATTATCAATGCGAAGAACAAAATTAACTCCCGAGTCTTTAGAAGTTTGCATTTGCCTAAAGGACCATTTGGATGCGGTGGATCGGGTACAACACAAGGCGAACTTTGAAGACGAAATACCAATAGAGCGTCCTATTCATGATGAGGAGGCGGAGGACGGCCTTTCTTCCGATAACGAAGACGAGGGTGAAGACGAAGAAGAGTAGTAATTTGTGTTTGGTATTTGTTTTAGTAAAATTATTTGTAACAAGTTCAACTAATATTTAGTTATGATTTGTTTAATAATAACTACCTTTGTTAGTCATGATTAATTTTTTTGTTACTTTTTTAATAACGACGAACATTTTATTTATTCAAACAATAACTACTACAAACATTATTAAAACACAAACGATACTAAACATAACAACTTAAACTAAAAAAAAGTCCGTCGTTTTAATCCGGCGTTCTACAACGATTAAGCGTTGTCACCGGCGGTAGATGCTTGGGTTGTAGAGCTGCACGACTCTCCCACTTCCGCTTTTTTAGCATCTAAACTTCTTTTCTCTCGACAATACTTATTCGTATGTTTTCGTAATGTCGAGTTGGACCCTGCTTTAAGAAACTTCGAGCAATATTTGCAACGAGCCATCTCTTGTGAGTCGGTCATGAGACACAAATCGTAATGAACCCAAACATCGGGGCATCGTGTTGTTTCGATCACCATAACAACGTCGTTGTTAGTTGCCATTCGTTGTCGGTTTAAGCTTAATTGTGTTTTGGAGTGTGTTTTTATAGTTTTGGAAGTGGTTTAACAAGTACACACCATACCTTGCTATTTATAGAAGGTAAATAACCTATTTTTAGTAAAAAAAACCGGTTCCAGCGGTCAAAAACGGCTATATAGCCGTTGGAACCGGTTTGTAACGGCTATATTATTTGAAATTCAAAAAAAACCGGTGGAACCGGTTTTTACGTAATAACCGGTCCCGTTTCCTACCCTACCCGGTTCCTAAATGTTGGCATTTCGGGGCATCAGTTCGGGTCGGGAACCGAACCGGTTCCTGACTGGAACCGGTGCCATTTCCTACCCGGTGAGAAAAAACCGGTTCCGAACCGGTTCGGGTTTTCCAATTGTACCCGATTTGTGCACGTCTAGTTTAAGGGGTATCCCTTAAAGCCTATGGACCTAAGGCCAATTACCCTTTAATCCATCTTAATTAATCCAAATCCATGACATTTTCTTTATTTAATATCAATTAAATATTAACACACGATAATTAAACGCGACTTTCTTTATTTAATATTAAAATATTCTATGATGTTATAAGTATTCATTTAGATGGTCTAAATTATGTTTTTGCATAGAAAAATATCAGTTTAATATGAGTTCAACAAATTTTCATGGCTAGAGGGTTAGTAGACCCTCTTAAGTAACCCGCTCTGGTCCCGTCCCTATTCATCATCTATATCACACATCCTAGGAGTATATATATTATAGGTTCCCCTGTCATATTATCAACAGCATACAATAATAAAAGTAGTAACAGTAATGAAGCAGTAGCATCTAGCCCAATAACTCGGCTCGACTTAAATGTTTATTTTTATTTATAAATAGGATTATTAAGCCTATTGTTTAGTCAGTTGATTGTTTTTAATTAAAGTATTTATAAGCTTTTAAGCTTGTTCACCGAATTATTCGGTTTGAATCGTTTGAATGAAATTAATGTGTTCTTGTGCCATTTGATTGCTAGTCGAAACTGCATCAGTTAATAATAATAATAATAATAATAATAATAATAATATAGTCTAATAGGTAAACATGGTAAAATGTAGTATAATTTTACATTACAAATATGCATTTCTCTATTTATCTCCTATTTATTAGAGAAATATGTTTTATTTGCATATAAATAAGATAATATAACCTTGCAATTGATTTTTTTAACTTGATTGTGTGCTCTCAAAGCCTTCTTTTTGCTACCTTCATGACTGTATCTAATTATTGGCACATCCTTTTTAGCAGTTAATATATAATATAATATTTTTAGATAATATCTAAACGAAAAAATAATAATTATATTAAGCCACGCGGGCTAATATTTTAAGGCCTTTTTGGTCTCATCTCGAGTCACGTTTCCTGAATTTATCATAAAAAAATCATCACAACTTATTATTTTGAACAAGGTTGTGATTGTTTAGTTATAAGGCGTAAAAGCTTTACACGCATAAAATAAAAACATCTTAATCAAGTGGGTCCTTTAGCTATGATATATGTGGTTACAACTAGTAATTAAGTTGAAATTTAAGCGTGTTCAAAGGCGAAAAAAGGAACAACTTTCACTAAAACCAAACAAGTAACATTCAACTACGACTCTAATATTTAAGGCTGAGGGGTGTGGGGGGCGCGAGAGGGGGCGCGAGTGGGGGCGCCATCCAATAATATTGTGACGTGTGGCAGAGAGAGAAGCTTGATAAGATGGGTGTTGGTAGTGGTGATAGCGCCCCGGGGCATGGTGTGGAGGGGCGCGAGAGGGGGCGCGAGCGGTTTATTTTTTTATTTTTTTATAAATGTATTAAAAAAACGTATTATTAAAAAAACAATAAATTATTTAAAAAAACACACATTTTTTTGAAAATTCATAATAAAAAAAACATACTAAAAATTAAACAAACAATAATATTTAATAATAACACTAATCTAATACAAGATCATCTGGTCTCCTCGCCCACAAATGTTCAACCAACTCATGTCGAAGCTCCCCGTGTATCTCACGGCTCTTGATATTTGCTATGTTATGAAGTTTTTGTTGATCACTGATTGTGGACGGTTGTGGCGGAATGTCACCTTGGTAGTTTTGGCATATAGCTTTGCCCTCGTCTTCTAACGTCATGTTGTGTAGGATAAGACACGTGTAGACGACGTCCATTATCCTCTCCCGAGTCCAATAACGTATCGGGTTCGCCAGAACATAATATTGTTTTTTTATAGCTCCAAAAGCTCTTTCGATATCTTTTCTAGCAGACTCTTGCTTCTTCGTAAAATACTTCCGTTTGTCGGCGATTGGATCTGTAAAAGCTTGAACTAACACAGCCCATTCGTTGTAAATACCATCGACCAGATAGTACCCGTACTTGAAGAGTTCTCCATTTGCAACAAAAGATTGAGGTGGTTCAACCCCGTCGATAAGGTCGTTGATCAAATGTGACTGATCGATAACATTAAGGTCGTTATTTGACCCAGCAACACCAAAAAAAGCATGCCAGAACCAAAGATCCTGTGACACCGCCGCCTCAAGTATGAGGGTCGGCCCTCATATGTATTGTGATATATATAGATGATTTTATTAAAAAAAAAAATATTTTTTTATTAATTATTTAAGCCTCCCAACGGCTCTTTCCTTTTCCCACAGCCCATAACGAGCGCTACCTCCCTTGCGCCTGCCTCGTTTTCCGCTCTCGCGCCCCTCTCGCGCCCCACTCGCGCCCCGGTGGTGTGGCTCTCGCGCCCCGGGGCGCTATCGAACGCCTTCTCGCGCCCCTCCTAGCGCTCCGCACCCCTCGGCCTAATGAATTATTGGTTTTTACTAGTATAGGTTAAACGTACTAGTACTCCGCCTATCACATTTCACAATTCCTCTTCACCAAGAGACATACAAAACGTCATAATGGTAAAATATTTAATGTATCGAATATACATAAGTTTATTTGATGCGACTCACATAAGAGTATATATCATGTGTATTAGGTAAGCCGAAATTTAATTGTCATCTTCAGGCTGAGGGGTGTGGGGGGCGCGAGAGGGGGCGTGAGTGGGGGCGCCATCCAATAATATTGTGACGTGTGGCAGAGAGAGAAACTTGATAAGATGGGTATTGGTAGTGGTGATAGCGCCCCGGGGCATGGTGTGGAGGGGCGCGAGAGGGGGCGCGAGCGGTTTTTTTTTTTTTTTTTATAAATGTATTAAAAAAACGTATTATTAAAAACAAAACATTAATTAAAAATCTATTAACATGAAAACTAATTAGAAGATAGTTTTTACGATTTGATTTCAATTTTTTGTTAATTAAAAATCTATTAACATAAAAACAATTTTTTTTTTTTAATATAATATTGAGCCCAACGGCTCTATTCCGGAATCCCATGCATCATCACGCCATTCCCAGCCGCTACCCAGCCCGCGCCTGCCTCGTTTTCCGCTCTCGCG
The DNA here is from genome assembly GCF_021521415.1 of Bidens hawaiensis. Classification (NCBI taxonomy): domain Eukaryota; kingdom Viridiplantae; phylum Streptophyta; class Magnoliopsida; order Asterales; family Asteraceae; genus Bidens; species Bidens hawaiensis. The sequence continues at coordinate 107,966 of NW_027491031.1, read as the reverse complement.
CCCCTCTCGCGCCCCTCTCGCGCCCCGGTGGTGTGGCTCTCGCGCCCCGGGGCGCTAGCGAACGCCCTCACGCGCCCTGACTAGCGCTCCGCACCCCTCAGCCTCATTACTTTTGTTTGTTGTATCGTGATTTCTTTTTATCTTTGTTACACGCTAATGATAAGTACTTTTACACATATTTAAAATAAATAACATGTTATTTATAGCGTATTACTAACTACACATGTTCGTGTGATCGGTATATTCATACCATAATCGTTATAGTTAATTTATTTTATAATAATCGGAGATTGGCAAACACAATCTAGCAATAAATAGTAAAAGAACAGAAAAGAAAAATAAAAAAGTAATTACAACTCTGTAGACTCACGTTTTGTTAAATGTTATTATAACTTAATCAGAGTTTCTTATCAAGACAAGTTCTAATTAATCTTTTAATTATAATAATTGACATGAATTAGATTCGACTTTTATTTAAAGGTCATTTTCCCTCTCGAAAATTTCACATCATTATAACATCCACTACACCCCAAATATGTCAATCACTCAATTTGAAATCACCTCACCTCACCTCACCTCACCTCACCTCACCTCTCTTAAAGTAATATTAAAAAAAAAAAGTAATATGTTAATTTCAATTATTCTTAATTTTCTTTTTGTCAACATCGGAATATATACCACATCATGATAACGTAATAAACTTGGAAATTTAATGCATTATTTGGTATCAAAATAACAAATTATAAATGCAACTTTAGAAGTGTAAACTGCGGAACATGAAAATGACAATATTTATTCACATACTTTGAATAAATTTGATGTTAAATAACACTCCAATGTGGAATATATAACACTCATTTTCATAGTTGTCCAGAAAACGATATATATATATATATCTTGAAACTTAATTTACTAACTGGGTTTATTAAACTTAAATATATAGTCATGTAAAAGATTATAACGTCTTCAAATTAAATATCAAGAATGTGGAAGACCATAACTTGTCAACAAACCTCACTAAATTCTTCCCTAAACTACCCCGTTACTCAAAATGTTAAAAATAATTATATATATATATAATATGGGGTGTGATACATATGCTGAATCAATTCAGTATCAAGTACGATCGAGTTCTAGGAGCGAGAATAATTACGCCCACTAATTTACGATGGTTTTCATTGCATCGTTGTAATACGTAAAGACACCTAGTGTATTTGTTTGTAATCACATGTCAATCATATATCAAAGTATATATTAAATTTAGACAGGTACGTACTTGTGATTCATAATCTTACAAAATGTTATTAAAGAAAGTATATAACAAGCCTATACCTTAATAAGTAAAAAAGATTTTAGTATTTCATATTTAAGTATTTAAATAATAAGACCTAAGGCATTTTGAGATGGCGGAGATTAACTGACAACGAATACTAAATTTTTTGGCTTCCAAGCTTATTCTTTGGGTCATGATCCTACAAATAAAAGTCTAAAGTACTTCAACTATATATTAAATTCGTTCAATACGCGTAAGAGAGAAACCCTTGGCATACATACATACATACATACATATATGTGCGTAAGGGTTTGAATGAATTTTGGGCATGCACTAATTAATGTAACATACTTAAAATCTGTGCATAGATAAGGATGGATATTAATTAAAAAAGTATTACAGAAAACAAAAGGGAAGATAATCCTAAATATTAATTAGAAGGACAAATCCATGAAGCTTCAATATTACCTTGAACTTGATCACCACTAGCACTGAATGCATTCCCATTAATCTCTAATAATGCGGAATTTAACTTTGAGCCCCCAATGTTTTGATTAATGACCCCCTCGAAATTAGTTTCCTCCCCCCATCTCTTGTTGGGTTGTTGGTTTGGAAGTGAGTTTTGTAGAAGCGATTGGAAGGAGAAGACGGTGGGGTTTTGTTGTAAGTCTAAGAAAGTTGAAGGTTGTTTGGGGAAGTTAGAAAGGGACAAGTGGTAATATGCACTAGCAGCAGCAGCAGTTGTATTGTTATTGTTATTGTTATGAATAATGCTAGTGCTTGATTCTGCAACAATATTATTATTATTATTATTATTAAGAAAGGGTGATTGAGATTGAACTTTGGGTCGGAATAGGCGGCGGGTGAAGGGTGCGGTGGGGATGCCTGTGAACTCTTGGACCATCTGGCGGAAGTTGGTGGTGTCGGTGGTGAGGACGGTGGTGGGTGCACGGCGGGAAGCTCGGGTACGTTTCTTAGGGTTCTTTATGCCGGCTACGCCTATCTGATGAGTAGTAGTAGTAGTAGTAGTAGGGTTTTGGTGGGTGAAGGTGGTTGGTATGGTTTGGGTCCAGCTGGTTGGTGGTGGGTGGTGGTTGTAGAAGGTGGTGGTGTTATATGATGGTTGTTGTTGAAGGAGGTGGTGGTTAAAGCTGTTGTTGTTGTTGGTGGTGGGATTATTATTATTATTAATAAGGAAATTAGCAGCAGCAGCAGCTTCAGAGATGGATTGTGATTGTGATTGTGACTGAGATTGAGTTAAATTAGTTGAAGAATCGTATTCATGCTCCGCATCTGCTCCTCCTCCGCCGCTAGAAGATTGAAGGCTGCCACTGTTACTATTGGACTCCATCATATTATTATTATTATTATTATCAAGAGGAAAGTAGAAAGACAGAAGAAGAAGAAGAAATGAGATCAAACAAGAATCTATAGGGAAGAAGAGAAGGGATAGTTTTGTATTTCACTATTTTCTTTTCTTTTCTTTTCATATAATTATTAAAGAATTAATAATAATTTAGAACGTATATTCCATCAACCGGTTATCCGTTTTTCTTTTTTATTTCTTTTTTTTTCTCCCATGACGTACGGCATCACCTCGTAATTACGTTATATGTATTATCAACACATTTACTTTTTCATTTTTTAATTTACTTATCATCTTAAACCATTCTAAATTTTATTTCTGTTTCATAAATTACACTTTTTTTTTCTTTTTCATAATATCATTCCTAATTTGCTCACAACTACTTCTCTCAAGTTTTCAACTCGTTTTTACCCAAATAAATCAATTAAAATATTCCAAGTGATTATATATGGCGGCCAAGCTGTAAACAAACCAAACATTTAGCAAACAGTTCATAAACCGTTCGACGAGAAGTTCGCTTATGTTCGTTCGTTTAATAGATGAACGAACATGAACAACAAATTTCGTTCGATTAGTTAAACAAACGAACACGAACATAGCCCCCATTCATTTAATTATGTTCGTGAACATTCGTTCATATTTGTTTATATAGTTGTTCATGAAAGTTTTTGTGCATTATTTATATTATCTAAACATTTTATTAATAGGAAACCATATCTCTTGACCTTATCAATAGGATTTCACTGCGTAAGATTGTTGCGATTGTTACTACACACAATAGCAGACCCAACAACTTCTTATGCTAGTGTTACGATGTTTCGTTACTCGAATGTAATTTGACAAATATTTCTTTTCTTTGGTAGGGTCACAAAAATTCAATAATGTACACTTTGAGGTTAACAGATACATATAATGACAATAAAGAAAACTATACATTTCCTTTTTAGTTGTAACTTAACTTAATTTCGTTTAACTCTAAATGGTATAGTATCAGTACTATTGGAACAAGTGTCGGTATTCGTTTATATGATTCACGATCAATGTTACATATTTGATTCTTTTCAAACATGATGTTTTATACAGTTTTTATTTAAAACCGAACTGCCGCAACGTATGAACAGAACCCACTCGTTTGAGAAACAAAAAAACACATGGTTTAGATTAAAATGAATTACGTGTTGAAAGTCCCTAGCTTGTTGTTATAGTATCCATGAGTGTATGGCTTTAACCTTTGATCCCACACAATGTTTTAATTCATATGTGGTCCTTAATGTTTTTCTAGTGGGTGCTTGGGAGTTAATAATGTTGCGTATTGTCTCGCACCTAGCTAGTATGTATAGGTTGGGCCTAAAAACAATATATCTTAATTATAACTTTTAATAACCTCAATTTTACATGTCTTTAACGCTATACACCATGTTGACTATTTGGCCCATACTTAACCTGCCATTATTCTTAAAATAATGCTTTTAAAGTTATTAATTACTCCGGAACCACTTTATTAATCACAAGTGTGCGTCCACTTGTAAACGATAATAACTGAATAATCAAATCATTAGACATTTTTCATGTACGATGATCATGCTTCTTATCCGATACGTGAACTTGAACACTTAGTGGCTGTTTCTTGTGTCACTAAATTATTGATACCTGTTTCTTTTTGTTGTGTTATATGCATGCAATTAAATATTCATAATGTGAATCTGTAGATTATAACTTCAATGATTATTTTAACTACTACATTTGAAATAATTATAATAAATCGACGTGTATCATGAATCAATTTTACCTACTAGCTAAATGAGACTATAATTATTAATGAAAGCCTCCTTTTTAATTTAATATTCTGTAGAAATCTTCTAATATTATTAAATAATACATGAGTTGGTGTATTGGTTTACTAATATTAATAAAATATGTTTAAAGATATGAATAAAAGGAAAAGTTAATAATATAAGTAAGATTAGGTCAACCACATTCTCGTTTACTACAACAATCAACATTTAATTCCACCAAATTGCTCAGCAGTTTGTTAAGAAGACCATTACTTTATCATCTTCATTTAAGTATTTAGTCACAACCAACATATATAAAAAGAAACTATATTAATATTAAGCGGGCCCGGCAAGATAACCTTTTGGTATGGTGTTTAATTTAAGATATGTGCTGTCCTTATATTTCACCACTAGAATAAGCTATAAATGTGCATAGTCGTTCGTAAAATACATGAAACTAAGTCACTAAAAGTCGGAGTTAAACCTACATCATGTTGGTGATTTTAGTATCATTAATATCATTAAATTGTAACCGAATTGACTTGTTAACCAATATAGATCATAAGATACATCAAACAAGTCAGATTGCATGGCACATTTTTTTGGGCCCTTTATATAGTTACTAGGTTATTGACTCGTGGGCGCCACTGGTGAAAATATAGAAATCGTCTAATAAACATATATAATTTTAATCGAAAATATTGTCCGTTCTTGAAAGTAAGTTCATTGAACTTGTCTAAAATCGAAGGATATACAAAGTCTATTAAATCATATACTGGATATAGTGAATTGTTAATTAAAATATCATCGGGAATTTGTACATTCATTCGTCGTCATTTGGAACCCCCCCCCCCCAACATTCCCTTCACCTATATCCAATAGTTAATTCGCAAATTATTTTATCTCTTCAACATGTAAGGATTGACATCCAACTGTGAGCCTCGTGTTTTTTTTTGATAGTTTAAGTACGTTTCACTTTGACAAGATGTAAGAAGAACTACTTGAAGTGTAATTTAAAATAAACACGAACAAAAGTCTATACAATTTAACTATTTAGTTAACAAAAGTATTATAAATTTAGTAGTTACAACTCCCTAAATACTTCCTTGTATACAAGGTTTATACTTTAATTTGTAGTATTTCGGTGTTGTCAAATATTAATATAAAAAGGAATTAATTGGTTTTTTTGATAGCTGATAACTAAACACTTAGAAACATCAATTGGCTTATATGACTTGTTAACGATTCATAGAGCCATAACTTATATACACTCTAATCTTGACTTGAACTTGTTATGACTTGAACTCAAGATGCTAATAACCCATATTAGCTCAAACATGTTCTAAATCATGACAAGAACTTACACAACAATACATTTTGGCATGCCTAACTACATATCCATATGGCTTCTAATAACAGTCCGGATGTGGCAACCATTTGATATAGTGACGCATTTTATTTTCCATTAGTAAGATACTAATAATGTATTAATCTTTTAATACATACAAAAGGTGAACTAAATAATTTTTAGTGGTTCGTAAATATTTAGTAGTTCTCATTGAGCCCAACAGTATGTATAAATCTTAAATTATTGGTTTTAGTTATTGATCTATATTAATAATCTTTATATCCACGAAGACAAGTGTCTCCAACATATGATATATTGATAATACAAAATCAAATTGCACAATAACCTTGGCTAGAGAATAGTTTAATATATTATAGAAACATAACTTTCTTTTTACAGTATTTTTTGGAAATGAGTTTAATGGACTTTCCCTAAATCTTGTCCATATGCAACCAATATATTTATTTTCCTCCTGTAAATCATGCACTTGGCCATGAACATCTTCTCCATCTTATTTTTGCTAGAGATTAACCTTGACTTTTGTTAATAGTCATTGCAAAACATACTAAAATTGGAAAAAAAACTACATTCTCTTCAGTTTGAACGAAAGTTTCTTATCTGAAGGTGTTAGACCACAACGAATTATATAAGTGCGATAACCAGTATTAGTATTGTAACATCCCGAAATTTCTAAAAAAAATATTTAATATATTATTTATTTATGATGGAAAAGTTTACTTGAGTTAGTAGAGAATTAATAAAATAATAAGGATGGAAGGATAAGTAGGCTAATTAGATGGAGTTAATTATGGACCAAAAATGAAAGATGAGCCTTAGGTCCATGGGCTTAAGGGAGTATAAATACCCCTTAAAACCCTAATCCTTTCCATTTTCATACATCTATACGTGCGGACGTTATACGTAATGTAGATAGGCGTCAGCACAGGAAAGGACTGTGGACCTTATACGTGCTATATTTGTGTTGTGGTAGCATAGGGGAAGACTGCGGACTTCGTACGTGCTATGGTTATAGGTGATAGACGCCAACGTAGATAAGGGCTGCGGACCTTATACGTATTGTAGATAGGCGTCAGCACAGGAAAGGACTGTGGACCTTATACGTGCTATGCTTGTGTTCTGGTAGCATAGGGGAAGACTTCGGACTTCGTACGTGCTATGGTTTAGGTTGCAACATAGGGAAGGACTGAGGACCTTGTACGTGTTGCTAATGTAGAATGGTATAGGGAAGGACTCCGGACCTTGCACGTACCATAAATGGTGAGCATAGGTAAGGACTGCGGACTTTTTACGTGTTCACGACCTTGAGTATAGGTATAGGCGGTGGACTATGAACATACTCTCGGTGTACTGAGGTAAGTGATAGTATGTATGTATGTATGTATGTATGTATGTATGTATGATAGAAGGGTAACGGATTAAGTATGGATACGTATCTTCAGATATGTAAGTATGTATGATGTTTGTATGTATTATATGTCGCCTAATTAACTAGAACTCACTCAGCGTAGCTGACTTTTAGTATGCACGCAGGCGAATATGTTTAAGGAGCTAGCATGAGGAGGACACATGGCATGGATTGAACGGCTGACATCTGATGATAGAAGAAAAGAGGTTTAAATATAATGTTTTGGGTTATGGTCTCAAAGAAAAGATTTAATGTTTTGTAACGAATGGATGATGTTTTATATTCCGCGAAATGTTTTAATGAACTCTGATTTGTAAGAACTGTGTTTATGAGTAAATCCGAAGTTAAAGTAGGGCTACCGGGTTCGGAGACTTACAGTATCTGAAATCACTTTTACTTCAACAAAACGCCTACCCAAATTAATTACTTGCAATCTAGTTCCATTACACAAACCGTTCTTCTGATTCATATTCATTAGTAACATTATTGACACACCGATTTTTAAAACCAATCTATTAGTCAAAATAATTTTGGTCTTTTTGATTTTATTTAGTATAATGTGTTTATGAAAATTTTAGTTCAAACTAAAATATAAAATAATAATTAGTATGATCTTACTTAACCAAAAAACTGATATTTATATGGAACACATCTATATTTGCGCCTCTACTTAACATAAATTGATTCGTATACACATATTTTAATTGGTTTTAAGAAAACAAAATAATATTGGATAACTGAAAATTATGTAACATTGTACTTTTGGTTATAATAATGAAATAAATTTCATCGGTTTAAATAACTAGAAAATGAGTCGGGCTAGTATTGGGTTAAATGGACATGAGTTATGGACTTGGTCTACGAAAGAAGGAGGAAAGGACCATGGGCTTAAGCCCATGATCCATAATTATATAAGTCATAAATGCCCATTAATCATTCATTTCACACATTCCATACACCTCCCAAAACACACACTTAAGCTCCCTCTCTCTCTCTAGTCTCTCTCTAGCCGAAACCAAGAAAGAATCTGAGCACCGACCCGAGGTAATGATAGTTTAATATTGTATGAGCTTAACCCGTTAGATATAGTTACGAAACAACGAGCCGACACCGTTAAACCGTTTAAGTCACAAGATCCAGGTTGAATCGGGTATAAACCGAGCCTATGATGAGCTTAGGGGTCACCCTAGCTCAGATCTGGATCGAACGGGACGAAAAACGGCGAAAAACGAGTTAAAAATCGGTTTTCCGACGTGTTCGCGGTTTTCCGGCGGCAGCGCCAGAAAAGTTAATACGAGGATGTCAGGGAATGTTCTGACATTCCCTGACCTAACCCTAGTTCGCTACGGGAATTTAACGAATTACAGGTGATTCGCTAGCTGGTTCGTCTATGGGAACATAACGAACTAGCTACAGTTCGTGTTCAATTCGTTAAGTTGATTCGCTGAGGAAAGAATAACGAACTGGCCTTAGTTCGCGTCCAGATTCGTTATAGTGATTCGTTAAAAGGAATAACGAATTAGAAATTCCAATTCGCTACTTAGACCGGTTCGCTTTATGGACTGATTCGTTAAGGAGTCAAGTTCGTTAAAGGGTTCAACTCGCTACATAAACCAGTTCGTTAAGATAACACACTTCGTTAAGAACCAAGTAACGAACCAGAAGTTTGACAGAATGACAATAACAGTCCCTGGACTTAGAAAAGAATGATTTAATTACAAAGAAGCCCTTGGACTTTAAGTGGCAAATTATTTAATGGTTCAAAATCTTAATGAAAGATGTGTTAAGACAGCTTAACCCCAGCCAGGGGCACTGCCCCTTGGACCCCGCTAGGGGCTGCCGCCCCTAGAACCCTGCTGCCAGGGGCGATGCCCCCGGACCCCCGTTCGTTGAGAGTAATAATTAAACTAGAAAGACGTTATGTGTAGTGATAGTTCATTGATACATATAATTATTATACAGTTAGTCGTGCACAGCTCAAGATGGGAATAACCGTAAACGGTGAACGCAACCGCATTGAGGTGAGTTTCTAGCCCCACTTCCTTGTTATGTTTTCGGGGCTGTTGTAACATCCCGAAATTTTATTAATTATATTACTTATTAATAGATGGGAAGTTTACTCGGGTTATCAGGAAATAAATAAAAGAATAGGAGTTGGTATGGGTCGGGCTAGTGTCGGGTAATGGAAGTGGGTTATGGACTTGGGTTAATTGAGATAGGTTAAATGAGAATGGGATTTCGGGGATATAAATACCCCCAAAATCCCAAAATATCTCATTTCTCACCAAACTCCCTAACACACACTCCTTACACCCTCAAAACACACACATCCTAACCGATCAAGATTCGGAGCCGAGACCCGAGGTTTTGTTGATAGATCTGCGTTGGTAAGGTAAGAACATATCCAACAAAGCTAATAATACTGAAAATGGTTAGGATCGGATGGGTTAAACCGGACCCGAAACCAAACTGCCCAAATCGGACCCCTAAAACGTCGATTTTAGGCCGATTTGATGGTTAGGGTTTGTAGGCGCCGATCATACGATTCCGTGGGTACCAAAATCGAGTTATTTGGCTAAGAAACGAAGGAGTTATGGGCAAACAGATCTGCAGCGCGACAACTTCGCCTGCAAGATTAAGTTCGCTTGATGAACTTCGCCTTCAAGCGTAACTTCGCCTTCAAGCGTAACTTCGCCTACGGCCAAGTTCGCCTAAGGATAACTTCGCCTACGGCCAAGTTCGCCTAAGGATAACTTCGCCTGAAGCCAAGTTCGCCTAAGGATAACTTCGCCTGAAGCCAAGTTCGCCTAAGGTTTAACTTCGCCTGAAGCCAAGTTCGCCTAAGGTTTAACTTCGCCTGAAGCCAAGTTCGCCTAAGGTTTAACTTCGCCTGAAGCCAAGTTCGCCTAAGGTTTAACTTCGCCTGAAGCTAAGTTCGCCCGAAGGGTTAACTTCGCCTAAAGCCAAGTTTGATTAGAAAATAAATTATAAAGCGATAAGTTAAAGTAAGCTAATACAAGGCCACCAGATTAGGTCAGGCGAGTATTGATACGTGTAACTTGTACAGTTAGCCGAGCTCAGTTAAAGAAGGGATTTACAGCTATCAGAAAAAGAAGCAGTATTCAGGTGAGTTTCTAGCCCCATTTCTTGTTATGTTTTCGGGGCTGTGTGCATACTTGATGTGTTGTTAATACATTTATCCTAAGTGATAAGTGTATGCCATATGTGATGTAGGTGATATGTATGAATGATTGCTTGATGGTACGTGAACGATCTTCGGATATTGCACGTACTGTCAGGTTGTAACGTTATAAATATGGTAAGTATGATATGTATGAATGATTGCTTGATGGTACGTGAACGATCTTCGGATATTGCACGTACTGTCAGGTTGTAACGTTATAAATATGGTAAGTATGATATGTATGAATGATTACTTGATGGCACGTGAACGATCTTCGGATATTGCACGTACTGTCAGGTTGTAACGTTATAAATATGGTAAGTATGATATGTATGTTTATGTGTATGAACGTAATAAAGTTGATAAAAGAAGGAAATGACGGTTGTATGGTTACGAAAAGGGTATCGAGCCCTAATAATACTCGAGGTATGATGTATGGTTGTATGGTAACGAAGAGGGAATCGAACCCTACTAATATTCGAAAACCAAGGGACCAGACCCTTATAATATCTGTGATGTTAGGGACCAGACCCTTATAATATCTGTGATGTTAGGGACCAGACCCTTATAATATCTGTGATGTTAGGGACCAGACCCTTATAATATCTGTGATGTTAGGGACCAGACCCTTATAATATCTGTGATGTTAGGGACCAGACCCTTATAATATCTGTGATGTTAGGGACCAGACCCTTATAATATCTGTGATGATAGGGACCAGACCCTTATAATATCTGTGATGTTAGGGAATCGAACCCTTCTAATATTCGAAAACTAGGGACCAGACCCTTATAATATCTGTGAGGTTATAGGGCGAAAGGCTCTTTAAAACGTATGATTATGAATGTAAAGAAAGTATGTAAGTAAGAATGAAGGTATGAGTACTTATGTGTGTATGAAAGAAAGTTATGAGGTTAAGTACGAATGTATGTAAGAAGGTATTGTATGATATTGTATGATTAACTAGAACTCACTCAGCGTAGCTGACTTTTAGTATGCACGCAGGTGAGCTGATTATAGAGTTAGCATGAGGATGACACACGGCATGGATTGAACGGCTGGCATCTGAAGAAAGAAGTAAAGATGTTTTAAATATAAAGTTTTGTGTTATGGTATCAAAGAAAAGATTTAATGTTTAGTAACAAATGATTAATGTTTTATATTCCGCGAAAAGTTTTAATAAACTCTGATTTGAAGAACTGTGTTTATGAGTAAATCCGACGCTAAAGTGGGGCTACCGGGTTCGGGGCCTTACAAGTTGGTATCAGAGCAAAGTTCAAGAGATTTAAGCATCCTACATGCTTAGACTTGAACAGAGAATGGGATTTAAGTAAGAAAAGAAAGAAGATACCAGTTCAAGAATGCCATGTGTCGCTCAAGCAAGATCAGTAAAGGTGAAAGGTATGATTAAATGATATATGTTAATGAGAAAGAAAAGATATGAGAATGGTACGGATAGGAATAATTGATTGTTTGAATTGACTAACTGCTTAAGTAGAACCAGCACAAATAGACTCATAAAGGGAAGTATATAGGACACGGAAAGCAATGTGATCAGCTAGTCACAGCTGGCCACTGTTATTACCTGTTAGCCTTGCTATCCTTGTACTAGATAGTTCCTTGAGTGATGATGTTTGTGTTTTCCCTTAGAATACTAATGGCTGGAGCAAAAAGGTTTGTTGGTAAGGGAGGTCACACTGGACGTCCTCTTGGAATACGCGTTGTCCGAGAACCTTCTGAAGAACTAGTTACTACCACGAAAAAGGGTAAAAGTGAAACTTTGCAAGGACCAAGCAGCAATGAAGGGTATCAGCTGGATCCTGTTACTCAATTTGCCATTTCTTACGCTGTAGCTGCTGCAGAGAAGAAATTTCGTACTGACAAGTCTGCCGAAAACCATGCAAGGGCCACTGAGGAGGCAGGAGGAGACGGAAAGAAGGGTGATGATTATAAGGGAGGAGCGAAAGGAACCAAAGGATCTGTAGATGTCGTGGAGTATGCGGGGAAGAAGATACTAAAGGTCGCGGGAAGGGAAACATGCAAAGTGTGCGGGAAGATGCACCTAGGAGAATGCAAGGCTGGTCCAAATCAGTGCTACCGATGTGGGAAGAAGGGACACATAACTCGTGATTGCACCGAGAACCAGAAATGTTATAAGTGTGGTAAGTCGGGTCACTTAGCTAGGGATTGTGGGGGAGCAAGAACGGTGGGGGAAAAGAAGAAAAAGAACCCAACTCCAGAACCAGAGGAAGCCGATGAGGTGGATCCACGCAAAAAGAAGGCAAGGCAAGAGGGGTTCACTGCTTGTGAAAAATGTGGGAAGAGACACCCCGGAGAGTGCAGAAAGGGATTAGGTGTTTGCTACAGGTGTGGAAGAGCAGGACATTCCTCTGGGGAATGTGATGATTACCATAGGTGTCACAACTGTGGAGGACGTGGGCACCTAGCAAGGGATTGCAAGAAGCCAAAGGAAGGACATGAAGGAGAAAAGAAGGAGAAGAAATGGGCTACCTCTGCTAAGCGGTCTGGCGAGATGGTGACAACAACTGATGAGAGGAAGGCCAAGGTTGGGAACAAGGATGCGTGTAAGACATGTGGGCGAGTGCACCAGGGAGAATGTAAGACTGGGACAGACAGGTGCTATCGGTATGGAAAGAGTGGGCATTATTCTCGAGAATGCCCTGATCGTCCAAAGTGCTTCAATTGCGGAAAAGCTGACCACATGGCTAGGGATTGCAAGGAATCAGGGGCGGAAGGTACGAAAGGGTGAAGACTTGGGGAAACTGCAGAGAGGGACGCTTGATGAAGGAATAATTGCTTATGCAATGGTGTTATTAAGTTGCTTTTGCTTAAGGACTTGTTGTGTGTTAAGGTTTAAAACTTATGGTTATCAGTGACGTGTAATATATATATATTGAGTTTGGTTATGAATGATTATTATGTTGTGATGAAAGGTTGTTTTAGACAATAGTGTTAAAAGTACTAATCAAAGCCCTTGGAGGTATGAGATGAGTTGTGGTACATCGAGGGTCTCATGGACAAGCTACCTTAAATAGCTAAAACGCATGACCACTATTCGATGACTGTAAAGTCAGAAGTAAGAAGGATAACTCAGAAAGCGAAGGCGATTCGATAAAGCGTGTAAATATAAGAAGTTTTCCTTTTATAGGGAATAAGTTAGGTTTCGGGGACGAAACCTCTTTAAGGAGGGAAGACTTGTAACATCCCGAAATTTTATTAATTATATTACTTATTAATAGATGGGAAGTTTACTCGGGTTATCAGGAAATAAATAAAAGAATAGGAGTTGGTATGGGTCGGGCTAGTGTCGGGTAATGGAAGTGGGTTATGGACTTGGGTTAATTGAGATAGGTTAAATGAGAATGGGATTTCGGGGATATAAATACCCCCAAAATCCCAAAATATCTCATTTCTCACCAAACTCCCTAACACACACTCCTTACACCCTCAAAACACACACATCCTAACCGATCAAGATTCGGAGCCGAGACCCGAGGTTTTGTTGATAGATCTGCGTTGGTAAGGTAAGAACATATCCAACAAAGCTAATAATACTGAAAATGGTTAGGATCGGATGGGTTAAACCGGACCCGAAACCAAACTGCCCAAATCGGACCCCTAAAACGTCGATTTTAGGCTGATTTGATGGTTAGGGTTTGTAGGCGCCGATCATACGATTCCGTGGGTACCAAAATCGAGTTATTTGGCTAAGAAACGAAGGCGTTATGGGCAAACAGATCTGCAGCGCGACAACTTCGCCTGCAAGATTAAGTTCGCTTGATGAACTTCGCCTTCAAGCGTAACTTCGCCTTCAAGCGTAACTTCGCCTACGGCCAAGTTCGCCTAAGGATAACTTCGCCTACGGCCAAGTTCGCCTAAGGATAACTTCGCCTGAAGCCAAGTTCGCCTAAGGATAACTTCGCCTGAAGCCAAGTTCGCCTAAGGTTTAACTTCGCCTGAAGCCAAGTTCGCCTAAGGTTTAACTTCGCCTGAAGCCAAGTTCGCCTAAGGTTTAACTTCGCCTGAAGCTAAGTTCGCCCGAAGGGTTAACTTCGCCTAAAGCCAAGTTTGATTAGAAAATAAATTATAAAGCGATAAGTTAAAGTAAGCTAATACAAGGCCACCAGATTAGGTCAGGCGAGTATTGATACATGTAACTTGTACAGTTAGCCGAGCTCAGTTAAAGAAGGGATTTACAGCTATCAGAAAAAGAAGCAGTATTCAGGTGAGTTTCTAGCCCCATTTCTTGTTATGTTTTCGGGGCTGTGTGCATACTTGATGTGTTGTTAATACATTTATCCTAAGTGATAAGTGTATGCCATATGTGATGTAGGTGATATGTATGAATGATTGCTTGATGGTACGTGAACGATCTTCGGATATTGCACGTACTGTCAGGTTGTAACGTTATAAATATGGTAAGTATGATATGTATGAATGATTGCTTGATGGTACGTGAACGATCTTCGGATATTGCACGTACTGTCAGGTTGTAACGTTATAAATATGGTAAGTATGATATGTATGAATGATTGCTTGATGGCACGTGAACGATCTTCGGATATTGCACGTACTGTCAGGTTGTAACGTTATAAATATGGTAAGTATGATATGTATGTTTATGTGTATGAACGTAATAAAGTTGATAAAAGAAGGAAATGACGGTTGTATGGTTACGAAAAGGGTATCGAGCCCTAATAATACTCGAGGTATGATGTATGGTTGTATGGTAACGAAGAGGGAATCGAACCCTACTAATATTCGAGGTATGATGTATGGTTGTATGGTAACGAAGAGGGAATCGAACCCTACTAATATTCGAAAACCAAGGGACCAGACCCTTATAATATCTGTGATGTTAGGGACCAGACCCTTATAATATCTGTGATGTTAGGGACCAGACCCTTATAATATCTGTGATGTTAGGGACCAGACCCTTATAATATCTGTGATGTTAGGGACCAGACCCTTATAATATCTGTGATGTTAGGGACCAGACCCTTATAATATCTGTGATGATAGGGACCAGACCCTTATAATATCTGTGATGTTAGGGAATCGAACCCTTCTAATATTCGAAAACTAGGGACCAGACCCTTATAATATCTGTGAGGTTATAGGGCGAAAGGCTCTTTAAAACGTATGATTATGAATGTAAAAAAAGTATGTAAGTAAGAAAGAAAGTATGTAAGTAAGAATGAAGGTATGAGTACTTATGTGTGTATGAAAGAAAGTTATGAGGTTAAGTACGAATGTATGTAAGAAGGTATTGTATGATATTGTATGATTAACTAGAACTCACTCAGCGTAGCTGACTTTTAGTATGCACGCAGGTGAGCTGATTATAGAGTTAGCATGAGGATGACACACGGCATGGATTGAACGGCTGGCATCTGAAGAAAGAAGTAAAGATGTTTTAAATATAAAGTTTTGTGTTATGGTATCAAAGAAAAGATTTAATGTTTTGTAACAAATGATTAATGTTTTATATTCCGCGAAAAGTTTTAATAAACTCTGATTTGAAGAACTGTGTTTATGAGTAAATCCGACGCTAAAGTGGGGCTACCGGGTTCGGGGCCTTACAGCTGTGTGCATACTCGATGTGATAGTTAATACACTTACCTTAAGTGGTAAGTGTATCCCTTGTATGATTTATGTATGATGATTGCCTGATGGTGTGTGAACGATCTTCGGATATTGCATGTGCCGTCAAGTGGTAGTTACAGGTATGATTGATATGTATGATGTATGAATGATGTATGTATGAATATATATGATGTATGAATAATGTATGTATGATATGTTGATGGTACGTGAACGCTCTTCGGAGATTGCACGTATTGTCAAGGAAAGTATGTAAACGACAGGTATGTTATAGTAGCACGAATGTAGGGAACCGACCCTAATAATGTCGGCGAATGAAGGGAACCGACCCTAATAGTATCGGCGAATGTAGGAAACCGACCCTAATAATATCGGCGGACGTAGGGCACCGACCCTAATAATATCGGCGAAGGTTATAGGGCGGAATGCTCTTTAAAACGTATATGTATGAATGCAGTATGTAAGTAAGTATGAAAGAAAGAATGAAAGTACGTATGTAAGTAAGTGTGTAAGAAGATATGAAGGTATGTACCTCCGGTGCATATGCTAGTATGTGAATGTATTGTATGTTTTATGATTAACTAGAACTCACTCAGCGTAGCTGACTTTTAGTATGCACGCAGGCTAATCGACTGAGGCAGTTGGCTTGAGGAAGACACATGGCAGGATCCGAAGAGGCTGGCACCTGGAGATTGTCGTGATGTTTGAAATGCTATGTTTTATGTTATGTTTTTGAAAGACACGTTATGGATGTTGTAATGAATGGTTGACTTTATTATTATTCCGCGAAAGTTTTTACTAACTCTGATATTTAGAACCGCGTTTATGAGTAAATCCAACACTAAAGTAGGGCTACCGGTACCGAGGCCTTACAAATTATGTTTCATATCATTTCTAAAAAGAAAATAGAAAAAAAATGTGTAAACATACATTCAATGTTATTAAAAATTTGTTTATCAAAATGGTATAATGTAGTTCATAATAGATATATTAAAAATCATTTATAATTTTTTGTGACAACTGCTTAATTTTTAGTTAATAACATATTAATACTTATTTACTATATTTTAGTTAATAAAATTTATATTTTAATACAATATAGTGTATTAACGAGTTTAAAATAAAATGTTACCGTTTAAAATGCTAGTAAGCAGTTCTTTTGGCGTTAAAGATGCACGTTTACAAAAAAATGTATTCTTAAAAAACATTTAAAGGGTAACTAAAAATATTAAAATGCCTAACCGTTTGAATTACTTCTCTTATTGGAAGACGTTAATTAATTGACTTTAAATTACATTTTATTTAATTTTGTAGACATCCATAAAAGAATATAATATGTTTAGCATATGAAAAAGATAAATAACATAAATATAAAAACAGCATTTTATAGAGCATGATGTTTCAATTTTGTTGACTTAATGAAGGATTTTAATACACAAATCAGAAAAACTAAAAAACCGGAAAACCAAATACTATTAATTTTAGTGACAATTGTAGGTTATTTATATTTGATGTTCATAAATATATTAAAGACATGGAAATTAGAAATATTACAAAGGAAACAATAATAACACAACTTACACTACTGGATAGGAATACATAGATGATCAGAAATTCATTTATGTAAAAGTATTTAACTCATCAAATATTTCTAGATGGAAAGTTTGATGACATTGAATATTATTAAAAACTACAAAAGATTATTGCAAAAAAGTCAACTTCGGTTTTGTACAAACAGATGTAAATAAATGTAAATATTATTATAAAAGTTTTTCCATTTTTCTTGGAAATCCAGTAACTAATCAATATACTATTAATTTGTTTAATTATCACGAAATTATTGTTAACACTTTAGCATCATTATCTTATTTAACAATAAATTTCATTAGCTAATTATTTTTTTAATTTTATACATTAATCTTGACATTTATGCCTAATTAAAAATTGGTCAACTATAAAAGATGGAAATTTTTATTATTATTTAGTTTATTAGTTTATTTTTTTTAATTTAGCCGGAATAATTTAGAAAAATGGAAAATTCTTGACATTTATGCCTAATTAAAAATTGTTCAAATATAAAAGATGAAAATTTATTGAGATTGGAGACTATTAAAACTACAAAAGAGTGGTCAATATTCGATTCTCAAAAACATATATAAATAAATGTATAAATGATTGGAATGTATCATTAAAATTAAAGATAATGAATATTTAGTATAAATAAGTAATTATAGTGAATATTTAAGACTTTTTAAATACAAATTTGAATAAGTAATAAACAACATATTAAATTGGTCAAATAAATTAATGTGTATTTAATACAAAACTAATCAAAAGTAAATTATTTAAATTTTCAGTATGCATTAAATTTGTCATTTATGCTAATAAAAAATTGGTCAAATATAAAAGAAGGAAAATATGTTGATATTGAAGACTATTAAAACCTACAAAAGATTGTTGCAAGAGTGGTTAATTTCGTTTTTTAAAAAGAGAAATAAAAAAATGTAAATATTATCATAAAGAACTTTTCATTTTTTCATAAGTTTATTAACTAAACAATATAATATTAATTTTTTTAATTATCACAAAATTATTGTCAAGACTTTAGCTTCCTTACTTTATTTAACAATAAATTTCATTAGATAACTCTTTGTTTAATTTTATACATTAATCTTAACATTTATGCCTAATTAAAAATTGATCTAATATAAAAATGAAAACTTTTTATTTTCTATTTAGTTTATTAGTTTAGTTTTTAATCTGGCCGGAATAATTTAAACGAATTGGTAATTCTTGACTTTTATGCCTAATTAAAAATTGGTCAAATATAAAAGATGTAAAGTTTATTGAGATTGGAGAATATTAAAACTAAAAAAAGTGGTTAAATTCGGTTCTTAAAAATATAAATAAATTAATGTATAAATAATTGGAATGTATCATTAAAATTAAAGATGATGAATATTTTAAAATTAATAGGAAATTATAGTAAATATCTAAGATTTTTTAAATATAAATTTGAAATACGTAATACACCACATATTAATTTGGTCAAATAATAGTGATGCGTTTTTAATATAAAACTTATTAACTTTCGACTATAATCAAAAGTAAATTATTTAAAATTTCCAGTATAAATTAAAATTTTCATTTATGTTAATTAAAATTTGTTTAAATATAAAAGATGAAAAATTTGTTTAGATTTAATATTACTAAAACTAAAAAGATTGTTGCAATAGAGGTAAATGTTGAATTTTAAAAACTTTAATAAATAATTGTAAATATTATTATAAAAAAACGTTCCATTTTTTTGGAAGTTCAATAACTAATTATTAAAACTTTCAATATACGATTCAAAAATTTTAACACGTAAAAAATAAATATTGTTATTCATATAAAAATGAATTAATTTACATGAATTGTCTAAGCTATATAAAATAAAAATGATAGAATACTAATAACTAAAATACATTTGTAATGACCAAAACAAACATAATCAACCCACTCTCCATCAAATAATTTCAGATTAATTAGAAAATAGTCAGATATTAAAATTGAAAACGTTAATGATATGAATTGTGTCAATACATTAAAACTTTCCAAAAACAATAGTGAAAATCTGTTTATAAAATGACTATTAAATAGGTTATCAATATAATAAAAAATAATGGGTATTAAATAAAAACATAAGCACATAAATGTGTATTATTTTAAAATATAAAGTTCGATAATATTGGAAAGTATAAAAATTTGTTAAATTTCGTTGACATTGGTGATTTAATTCCCTATGATATTAAATTAAAATTAAAAATATGGAAACATATTAAATAGAATTTGACCAATAATGATAACCAGAGAAATATATTAAAATGATTTTGAAAATGATTCAAAATCATGGAAATTTATTAAATAGACTTTGACCAACAACAATAAGATTAATTATATAAAAATCAATTAAATTACATGAATTGTGAAAATACAAAAATACATGAATAATAAAAATATATACATCTAATATTGTACAAAAAGTAAGACATTTTTACAACAAATACTCATTCCATGACATTAGCATTTCTAGTTGGGAGCAATAAGCTGAAAAGATAAAATTAAATAAATGTTAAATAATATATTATTCTAACTAAACGAAACTTTGGTTATTAACCGGAATAATCATAACTAATACAATAAAAATTAATGTAAAATAATAGTAAAAAATTTCCAATTATGGAATATTTGAATTACGTGAACAAGTGTAAAATTGTTGTTATAATGTATAGCCGGAATAATTACCAATAGCCGGAAAAATTGATATTGCAATGACTATAACCTGAATAATTAACAATAACAAAAATAATTTAATTTCAAATGGATGTAACGGAAATAATAAAAATAATAAAACCAATAATTTAAATGACACATAAATTAATGAACAATGAAATAATGCATAATATGAGAATCGGGATTTATAGTATTTTCCATAATACCTTACCGGAAACCCGTAATAGTTCAGCATCTCCATTAAATCTTTGATTTTGATATAGAACCAAAAAAGATTATAAAAAATTTATATAATGATTAAAATCAATACAAACAAAAAAGGGAAAAGAAAAAGAATTGTTAATGAAATAATGAATAATCTGAGAATCGGCCATTAAAGTATCAAATAAAACCTTACCGGAAAATAATTAATCTCCCTTACCGGAATTGGTTCAACATGGTGATGTCTTTTGGCTCCATTTTCCTAGTGGTTAAAAAATAAAAATAAACAAAAAGTTCATTTTTGAACAATAAGATTTTTAAGCCAAAAAATACATCACAAAATGGGAAGATATAAAAACAACAAAAATTAAAAACCTTAAAAAGAAAGATAATCGTTTTTTCTAAAGAAGTTTTGATAGTGTAAGAATGAACATATGGATGTTAAGTATTTATAAACGAATTTCGTATTGTAATTATATAGAATAAATTATGGAAAGTCAGTTAACTTAAAATAAGGACGAAAATTAGGGAATTATGATTAATGAATTTTTAAAATTTGAATGTAATGTTCATAAATTAGGGAATTAGGATGAAAAACCTTAATGTAAGGTTTATAAAATAAATCTATACTATATTTAAATATAGACTATACTTAAATAGGGAATTAAACTTACTAATGTAGAAATATAAATTAAATTTATGTATTTACAATAAATAAAATTATGTATTTCAGTGCCATCAAATATAATGATTCATCAAATATAATAGGTTATATCTAAAATATAAAATTACGGTATATATTTATATACTGAATCCCTTGATTGAAAATTATAAAATTATTGAAAATAATATAATTAAATCAATATTTAAATAATTCAAAACTTCATATAAGGTGAGATTAAAATAAGTTACTAATATGGTTTTGATTTATTAACATTAAAAGATTTTAAGTAGAATTGAACTGTAATTATCAATTAAAATAATATGAATTAGAATTTGAATATTTAAAAGTCAAATCAAAACCATATATTTAAATCAATATTTACTTAATTTACAAGCATTCAATGGGTCAACATCGGTATTTATAGTAAACACTTAAAGCACACATTAAGGATGCTTAATCAAATATTCAAATCATTATTCAAATAATATACAACCTTTAATTAAAAAAACACAATTTCCGTAAATAAATAATTCCTTAATCAAAAGGGTGATTAATTCATAATTTACATAAATCGAAATCAACGTAGAATTTATACTCAAATGGGTCAAAATTGTATTTCTCAAATGCTAAATCTATATGAATCTATAAAAAACATATATCAATTAAATCAATTAAATTTTATAATACATATATCAACAAAATTTAAATTTAAAATCAACCTAATATATTTAAATGATTAACTGCTAAATTTAGAATAAATAAATTGGTCAAAATCCCTATTTATAGTAAGCCTTATGTATGGTTAGTCAAATACTTAATCAAATAATAATTAATAATTGATTAGAATATACCAATTCCATAATTAAAAATGTACTTTTGTTAGGTTGTTAAAAAGTTTTAAATTTTAATTTTCAGAATCGTATATATGAAGAAATTGAGACTTGTGGATGGTTCTTATTATTTTATTCCTAAAAGGTTTGCTTATTGTTATAAGTAAAATGTTATATTTGTGTGACTCAATCGGTCAATCTTGACTCAATCTAATATCAAAACCAATTATTATAAACTTAAATCCGTATTATATGTATATTGAGTAATATGGATGAAATATCAAAAAAATATCAATAGTATCTATTATCTAAAATACATTAAAAATTATATGTTAATGTCATATTAATGTTTTTTTCCGGGTAATAAACTAATTTCAGAGATATGTTAAACTAATTTAGTAATGATAATTTTGAAAATATAATTAACTGCGTAGAAATTCTCATAAATAAATATAATTATCCGAAGTCAAATTATTAAATTAAATATTAAAAAGAATAATTGAAGACATTTATTGTATCTAATTTAATTATATTATTGATTTATTTTATTAAGATGAAAATTGGAGAAGCTATTGATATAGCTGGAAACTCTAATGACAACCAATAGAAAAGGGGGATTTTGACATAAAGCCTATTGCTTTAATAGCATAGTTAGATTAGTCGAGACACATTAGGTTGTTATTTGGATAAGTGGAATATCTTATTATTGGGTCTTATTATATTGTTGGGTCAAGTTATTCTACAAAGGTTAATAAAAATGAGAAGTGTGAGAAGTCATAAATAATTTACATGTGTCAAGTGGGGACCAAAAGAAAAAGGGTATAGAGGTAATTGTACACATTTTCTCTCTGCACATTCAAAGCACATGTTAACACCTCAATCATTTTAGAACGTTTATAACTTTTTCGTATGATATTTTTTTTTAAAAAAAGTTCATCATAATAACAAGCGTTTTTTTATCTTTAATATGAGTATGATTTTTGTTTTATAAAATTTAAAACAAAAATCACGTCATTATGTCTTTTTTCGTCATTGTGTCTTTTCGCATATCATTGCGTCTTTTTTCGTCATTGTGTCTTTTCGCACACCATTGTGTCTTTTCGCTTATCGTTGTGTCTTTTTTCGTCATTGTGTTTTTTCGCACACCATTGTGTCTTTTCGCTTATCATTGTGTCTTTTTTCGTCATTATGTCTTTTCGCATACCATTGTGTCTTTTCGCTTATCATTGTGTCTTTTTTCGCCACTGTGTCTTTTCGCACACCATTGTGTCTTTCCGCACACCATTGTGTCTTTTCGTTTATCATTGTGTCTGTTTTTGTCATTGTGTTTTTTCGCACACCATTGTGTCTTTTCACTTATCATTGTGTCTTTTTTTGTCATTGTGTTTTTTCGCACACCATTGTGTTTTTTCGCTTATCATTGTGTCTTTTAACACCATTGTGTCTTTTCGCTTATCATTGTGTCTTTTTTCGCCATTGCGTTTTTCGCACACCATTGTGTCTTTTCACAATGACCTAAAACGTAAGACACAATGGTGAATAGGCCTGTTCACGAGCCGAGCCGAGCCCGAGCCAAGGCTAGCTCGAGCTCGATATTCAATCGAGCTGGCTCGGCTCGAGCTCTAAATCTTAATCGAGCTGAATATATGAGCTTAAGCTCGGCTCGACTCGATTTGGCTCGAACAACAGCGGCAGTTTATGGCGATTAACATCAGTAGCTTATGGTGATTAATATTAACAGCGGCGTTATGGACTTATGGTGATTAATAGCAGCAAACCGATCAAAGTTATGGTGATTAATAGCAAAAACGCGAGATAGAGGAGCAGCGTGATAGAATTTTGGGAGCGGCCGTTCTTGACAGAGTGAGATAGAGGAGTGGCGTTCGTGATAGAGTGAGATAGAGGAGCGAACGGCGGCTGGCGTGATAGACTGATAGAGGAGCAGCTGGTGATGGCCGATGGGTGAAATTAGGGTTTGAATAGAATGGTGATAGAGAGTGGCTGGTGAAGTGGTGATAATAGAGGGGCTTGTGAATATGTCAAGATGAATTGGGCATTAGGGCTGCTGGGATATTGGGTATTTTAATTATATTAGGCATTTGGGCTGGATTAGTTGAGGAAGGAAGCCCATATGTTACTTGTTAAATAATTGGATTAGATAATTATATAAATGTATGTGTGTATATATATATAAAATAAATTAAAATAAAATAGTTTGAGCCAATCGAGCGATTCGAGTCGAGCCGGGGCTTGCCCAGGCTCGGCTCGTTTAGAAATCGAGTCGAGCTCGGCTCGGCTCCTTTACAATCGAGCCGATTTCGAGCGAGATTTCTCCGAGTTTTTTTCGAGCGAGCTCCGAGCCACGAGCTTTTTGAACAGCCCTAATGGTGAATACGTATAACACAATGGCCTAAAGCGTAAGACACAATGGTGAATATAAAGACTCGAAACGTAAAACACAATGGAAACAACATATTACACAATGACACAATAAACAACAAAAAAACACAATTAAAAAACCTATTAATTTTTTTTATTCTTATATAACAATATGATACTCATATTAAAGATAAAAAACGCTTATTATTATGGTGAATTTTTTTTTTAAAAAAATAATGTCGTATGAAAAAGTTACGTGGAGTGAGAAAGTCAACAAAGATGTGTTATTACATTCATGTCCTTTCAATCAATTTTTATTTATTAAATTAATCTCAGTCATTCAAATCTAAGATCAATGAACATGATTTGTTCTCACCCTTCTCATTTTTGTTGTCCTTTGTATTTTAACTTTACCCTTATATTGTTATTACTGGACTTTTTATTTTTATTTTTTAAAATGGGATTGAAATCTGATTATGAGCTTTATCTGTCACCATGGTATTCATACAAAAATATTTATCATATAAGCATATAACAAATTCGTAAAGTTATAAACATTCAATATAAAGTATGAAATTAAAATCTATCTATACTAATGAAAGAAAATAATTCTGGACATATGACATTCTGATATTAATTATCACTATTAGATTCTCGCCTAAATCACTTTTATTCTATTGATGGAAAAGAAGAAAAAAATCTCGGTTCTAAATACAGTATTGATTATAAATTCAGCATACTGTATTAATTGGTTAATCTCCATTGATTGAATTATTAATGTCATAAATTATATTGTAAACATACTCCATATAAAGAATTATTAATATAATACCTGTCAAAGTATTTCCTTTAAAATTAAAATGTATATAAAAGAGTTTATGTTTAAATAATACAATAACATTCAATTTCTTAGGCATCTTCGTATCGAAGAAAACAACAATAAATTTTTTTTTACAAGTATTCAGTCTTAAAAATCATAGACAAATTTTCCATTACCCGTTCTCGATTTAAAATTCAAATACATTAAACTTTCATTTTTAGAAAACGTTTATAATAAAGTGGTAGACAAAATATTATATTTGTAATATATCTTTTTACATAGTATAAAGAGAATTAGTTATTGTTTTTTATTTATATTAAGTTATTTATTGTAATTTATACATTAACTTATCTCGTGTAATACACGGTTTCTAAAACTAATATAAATATAAAATTATAAATTAATTCACAGTCCACACACACTCATAATGATTTTTGAATTCGAAGTGGGCTTAATATAAAGCCCAGTCTGTTGACGTCGTTTTGTAATTTCACTGCAAGAGCCAGCCAAGAGTACATGTTAAAGATATTGAATTGACATTTAGTTTTATAACATTTGATTACGGTAATTAAATACTTTTAATATATGTAAATATTAGTTTAAAAGTGTCACATAATAATATGCTTCATACCAGTTTATAATTTGTTTAACCTTTTTTCCTGTCATATTATCAAATGATAAGTGTCCATTCGATAGATGGTGTATTTGTTTGTTCCATGTCATTGTATATTTATAGAAGTTTGATATAACCTAAAGATATGTTTTCTTTTTAAATTTGTATGTTAGTGTATACTTTATTTTCTCGTGAGTCTTTATATTTCCTTTTATATGTTTTCACGTTCTTTTTACCTTTCTTTAGACATGCAAAGTTTTTTACTAGTACTTTTTCATGAGATTTATAACGATTCACAAATACATGAAAACTTACAAGGAATAATTAATTTGATAATAACTACAAAAAATTCCTTAATAAACACTTTATTTAGCTTCTTTTTTTTTGTTTTTTAATTTCAGATTACCCCACATGGTAATTAATGATTTCTAATACAATGGTTGACTTGGAAAACTTATAAAATTTATGCTTTGTAATAAAAATAACTAACGATGAAATAGAAAAACCAATAAAATAAAACACTCATCATCATCATCATCATCATCGTACTCAGTATATCCCACCAATAGCAATGCTATGGTAGGGTCTGAGGAGGGTAAGATGTAGACAGCCTTACCTCTATCCCATAGGGATAGAGAGGCTGCTTCCGGTGAGACCCCCGGCTCGATAGTAGTTTTGAATCAAGCATTGGACATAAGACACATAACACTCAATCATCGGGACACCGGCTGATTGGTGCATGTGCCCTTGTCTTTCGGCTATCAACGCCACCACATGATGCCTGATTAACCTTCCGCCACTTTTAACGTTATTTTCATGTGATTAGTAAAATAACGTCAAAATTAGTGCAATTTTACTTTTGCCCACCCAAGGGTTCACACATATATACATTATATGTGCGCACCGAAAAAAAACAATATGCACAATAATAATGATGAGAGCATGAAAAGCTAAACTAGTTCCAGCAAGCAAGCATATGAAGGTAGAAGAACAAGGAAACCCTAGGAATACGCAAAGTGCTCAAACTTATTAAGTTAGCAAATCAGCTATCCAATAAAATAAAACACTAAAATTCGAAAACCATCAACTTACACCAGTGATTCATCTTTGTGTCGGATGATATATTGTCAGGACTCAGAGCAGAGGTTATGTCACGTGTTTTAGATGTTCTAGTCTAGATTTTATCTAATTTTTGAAATCTAAATTATTAGTCGGTCATTTATGATCGATATGAACACAGAAATGATTGTTTATGTGTTCATTTTATAAGTATTTGTCTTGAGTTCCATGCTTACAATCTTATTTTATGATTATTTGTTTATTGAGAACGAGAATACGAGTTGAGATTGGATTCTTGATATATTTATTCCCAAATATGATTTTCTTTATTTTGGTCTTTTATGGTGGTCTGAAGAAGCCAAGCATAAGAAAGTTGAGTTGGAACATTTTGCGTTGAACGAGCATTTTACAGAACAAAAATGTGAATAGCTTTGCACAAAAAGAAAAAAGAAGAAAAAGAGAGAGAAGGGTTTTGGTTTCTTTACAAAATAATGTGCAGCAATAATAAAATTAGAAAACAAAAATGCCATAAAGTCATCATTAACATCCATCTTGTTCAATCAAATAAGTTTCTTCATAATAACTCAAAATAACAATTATAATTGTCAACAAAATCATTTTAAATCTAGCTACAAAATTTTCTTAAAACCAAGCAACCAAAAAAAAAATCATTTAAAGAAACGGGTCTTCTTCTTCAACACTCTTAAGGGCTTTCTTGGCGATTTTGTATTTCCCCGCAAATTGTTTTTCGTTCACCAAAACATACCTTTCTATGAAAAACGTGATTCCAGTTCTAAGGCTTTCATATTGCTCGGACCCACCAATACGTTTGAATATATTCCAGACCAGACTATCGGCACTCTCAAAAACAGCCTCAAAAAACATCTTAAAATGCATTATCTTTTTAGCTGTGAGTTTTCTGGCGTCATGCAGATCAGCTTTCTTTAAAACCGCAAGTGAAAGTGTAAAACCGGACACTATTTCCGCTATAAACTTTGCCAGATGCAATGATCTCATTAGCTCCATTGATTCCAGTTCCGTGTATTGGTCCCATATGCAGTACTGAACAATAAAACAATAATATATATATATATGGATAAATCGACTTATTAAACAATGTATAGATGTTTTTGAGGTTAATCCACTAACCAACCCGTCCAATGAAATACCTGTAATGTGAACTTGTGGTTCTTGTCATGATTGCATAACTTTGAAGCCAGAACACAATAGTATTTATTGAATACTTTTTCTTGTAAACAGCACTCCACAACGACCCGCATGATCTCTCTATCCTACAATATCGTGGCAAACTAACAATAAAACAAAAAAGACATTATTTTATTTTTGATAATAAGAGCATAACAGATTAGATACATGCCTGTTTCCCTTGCAAATCCAACCTCAACAGTTTCTCAAACGCATCAATATAATCCTCCGCACTTGTAATTATACAAAATATGGCCCTTCTTGCATCTGTATTCATTCTTTGTCTAGCAGCAAGTTGAAGAAACTTTTGGGCTTCCGAGCTTTCTTTATCCATCTTTTTCGCAAAATTTTCAATATTATTATTACTATAACTTGTGGCAGATGACATCATCTCTCCGGATAACCACCATTGGCCTTTTTTCTCAGGGTCAAGAAGCTTGCTCCATTTCAATCCCCGAACTAAAATACTTTCTACCCTTAACTGGGAGAAAAACATAAGCACAAGCGAAAAAGGATTCTTTTCAACATGTTAAACAATACAATAATATACAAGAAAATAGCAAACTATAATGACCTTCTGAAGCCACTTCTTGATGCGAGTATGTTGTAAAGTGTCCTCTTTAGCCTTCTTTTTGTTGTTTTTTATGTCAAATATGGTTTCAAGCATGAACTCCATCTGTCACGCGTGAAGCAAATAAAGGTATGGGGTAAAGCTAAAATCAGCAAATATAAAAGAGAAAAACAATAATGAAGTAAAAAAAATGCCTACTCTTTTACTTGTAGTGTTTCCCTGGCTATCTCCAGATGCAGTCTTCAGTTCTGTCACCTTGTTTTGGATACTGACAATAAAGTTTTTCATGGCGGCCGGGTCGTCACTCCTCAATCGCATCCCAGAACCTAATGAATGCAGATAGCAAGTACTTATAAATCGACATGCTGATAGATTTAGACAACTCATTAATAGACCATGAAGAATTACGGTTAAGAACAGTCAAGATAGTGGAAACATCGACCTCGTGAGCTCAGCATCATCATGAAATCGTATATTAAATCACTAAAATGATATTATAACAAAGTTTTATTAATAAGAAAACAAATACATTTTAACTCCAATATGAAATTTCAAAAGAGAGCGAATAATAACAACCTTGAGCAAACTCCAAATATGTACAAATAAGAGAGAAGAAGAGTCAGATTCCTCAAGGAAAGATTATCTTCCTTCTGATACTCATCCTGTTACAAACATTTAATATTTATTAGAATCAAATGTTTTATGTGAATTGCATAAGAAAATCTAACAATGAACCTCAAAACACTTTGCAAGTGAAGCAAGCAGCTTTGCGCCAAAGTCAATCCCAACCAAGCAAGCCAAACCAGAAACTAAAGCTGCAAAAACAGCAGCATACCTGCAAGAGTACAAATGTAATTATGTCAAAGGAGAACCAAACAGAATGATGGACAATATCGGTAAGGTATAATCACGAGACTCAACTGTTCGTTACCACGAGGTCCGCCCGAACATGATGTCAATATTTCTTCACTGATAATTTGAGCACCGTCGCTGCGGCAATGTGGTTTAAGTTTTTATCAATTCACCGAGTGGTCAGATTTCATGGAGTCTCTTATGCATCGATTTGGTCATTCACGGAATGCTCTCCAGGTATTCGATGAAATGTCTGATGGTATTGAAACTATAACTATCGGTGCAGTTAATAAAACCATCGATGATAAGGTAGTAGAAATCCAAACTGACTCCCTAGTTGATGTTCATGATGAGCCACTGGGAGTAACGGATGTTCAAATGAACATATCAGATTATATTTTCGGGCCTGCACATGTTAAACCTTGTCTTGATATAGTCTTGGCTGATGATTCAAAGGAGAATCATAGGGTCGGAACCAACGTTTATGATATTAATTCTTTTGTTGACACAATATTTGTTCACTCGTTTGCATTGAAACCAGGTTTGACGGCGAATCATGTTCAAGTATCTACTAATCTGACCACACATGATATACCACCTACATTTATTCCTAAACTAGATGAGGAATGGAAACACCAAACGATATTCGATTTTAATCTTGGTCCGAAATATGGTAACACACCCTATTCGGATATCATTATTAGCTCGCCTAGCATTATTGGTGTGGCCTCGTTTGAGTCTATTGCTTCACTTTTGGAAACAGCGCCTGTTGTTGTTGCTCCTTTCATGCAGCATTTTGCGCCACCTCCTCATGTTGATACTTTTATGCATATGAAGGATGATCCAGGTGGTACAGCTCATGTTACTCTTGATTTTGGCTCTCTTCTTGTCCAAGCACCGGTTATTAGTCACCAGTTTAATCTGACCAATTCCATTCTTGTTGCGTCTATTCTTACACTTGACGAACTTAATCCAACAATTATTGATAAACTGGATGCCGTTCATGATCCGATTGCACTTCGGGAAGGTTCGGTTCAACAAAATCGGGCAAGAAAAGAATTGATTCTTGCTGTTATTAGATTTTCACATGCTATGTTAAGTTTGACAGTCCATGCAGGTACTCTAACTTACTTTGGTATTTCTTTGAAGGCATATCAATTCTATATGCTTAATCTGCTTATGTGATCACGCCTCCTATTACTGTGTTTTTTGTAACCAGGACTGGTATTACCATTCTATGGCCTGACAGTCCGGTTTTTCCTACTGTGACGTCTATTTTGAATGTTGAGCTTACTTTGATCAACGATGAGAAACAATGGTTATTAGATACGCCATTAATTATAGCAATTTTTGTGTGGAAACCGGGTTGGGATTGTTGCTCAGTTAGGCTGTATGTGGTTGAGTGCATGCTTACCTTTTATGTCATTGTTGGACAACTTCCTAGAGTATCGTTCAACGATGAGTCTCTCTATGTTGCCATTTCTAACACGCCCCTTGGTTGGCATCAACAAAACTACTCTTGGGCTGATTTGCTAACTTTGCATAACATTGAAATTCAATTATATTCTTTACATTCCGTGGTTAATTCCTTTTATTCATGGTTAT
The DNA here is from genome assembly GCF_021521415.1 of Bidens hawaiensis. NCBI lineage: Eukaryota > Viridiplantae > Streptophyta > Magnoliopsida > Asterales > Asteraceae > Bidens > Bidens hawaiensis. The sequence goes on along the minus strand of NW_027491031.1, from coordinate 76,894 downwards.
GGCCGGTTCCTGTCATTTCCTATATTGCTATTGTAAAATGCACAATTGCTGGTGCGGGCAGGTTCTATGGCTGTAATGTACCTCAGAGTCAAGGAAATTATGTGCTCAAGCTTATTGTAGGACTTATGGATGCGACCCTACCTAACAACATCAAGCAAAAAATTATCAACGGCCCGAATCCTAGTGAAACGCCAGTTCCTTTGAATAGGGATAACTTCTTAGATATTATTGTGGTTTTTGGTTGGATTTTTTACGAGGCTTCAATGGGTTCTAAATTGCCAGTTCAGGTTCCATGGAAGCCACCCTGGTGTTTCTTGTGGTAAGATCTTTAATGGCTGCCAAATAAGTTGCACGGAGTCGTGTTCGGTTTGGATCTGCATGTTCACAGGTTCCAGTTTGGTTGGGTTGGGCCATTACCCATGGTTTTATACCAACACAGTGTGCATATTTTTTACTTCTCGAAGTCGAACATATGGTTCCATTTTCAGTTTTACTGGGTCACGGTGCACATCTTTCGAATACCGCAAACACTCAACAGTTGGAACAACATTTAAACATGAAACGTTGGTATACGACAACTTTGGATACAATAGGTAATTTGACCTTTTGGGAAATCTGGAAAGATGGAAAAAATATGGATCATTTAGTTCTTTGGAAAAATTTGATTCTTTGGGTCATGGTTGAATTTTTACGGGTCAACAGTGAATTTGGGTGGACTCCGAATATTTTATTATTCGAAGGTGCTGCTCGTGTCATAATGTTAATCAAGGTTCAAAGAAATGAATCCAAATTGCTTGTTGTTGGTTACTGCCAATATACTATTCAAAGGAACAAATACAAAACTCAAAATAACAATGGTCAACAAAAGGGCATATTGGTCATTCAAAAACACAAAATGAAATTCAGGTATTGTGGGTGTCAAATGCACTTATATAACATTGAGGTTATTTTTGTCATTCTTGAAATGTGCCAAAAGAGGCTTATGTGGGTTCTGCGGAAATATTTACCAAAGCTGACTTTTTATGGGTCAAATTTTTTGTGTGGAATGGGTTAATTATGTCGGTCACTGTTTACCAAAAAGTCAACCACAGATTGGGCGAATGGTGCGGTGTCTATTGCCTTAGTTTTGGTGTCTATGAGATGAGTAGCATATGTGGAGACACCAAATTTGAAATGGCTAAAGTTTTTGTGGGTTTGCATAGTTTGTTTCAACTCAACCCGTTAAGAAGTTTCTTTCATCTTGAGGACAAGGTGAATTTGAAATGGGGGAGTAATATTGTGAGCCAAGATAAGCCCAACTTACCCAATCAAGCAGCCCGTTTAAATGGCCCAACAAGTAGACGGAACCAAGATATAAGCCGGAGAGTGGAGGGAAAATGTGATGACGAATATGATGTTAGTGTGTGGTCTTCTTCTCTCATCCCCTACTATATGACTCTATAATTTCTCATCTCCTTCTGAATTGTATTTCCTTCTTTGTAATCAATTGCTCAGTCAATACAATATATAGATTCAATATCAATTAGAATGGTTTGATCAGTTGTGAAATTATCCATTCCCTTTAGTTTCGTTTTGATTTGGTTTAATTAGATTGAAATCGGATATTGAACACCTTATAACACGCCCCTCTCTCATAAATTCCGTATGTGTTAACCATGACCAAAAAAGTGTTTATGCATCTTCGTCCACGTCGACACCATGTCCCTCACAGATGGAGACAAGCACGACAAGCACCCATCTATGATGCTCTCAGTCATTAAGTTATTTAAATAATTTATTAGTCATAACTGATAACTAGAACTGTGATAAAAGTAAAATGCACTTTTATACATATAGAGTGCATAAAAGATAATTAAAGAGACTAAAATAGAAAGTGAAACGCACAATGTACTTATATGATTTGCAACATATATTATTGATTGTGAAGTAATTATAAAAGTATTTAATTATCAAATTATTATTATTAGGAATAGAAATGTATAGTTTGCCACATTATTAGAGTTGTTCAACAGCTCGTCACTTGTTTTGGAAATGCTCACTTGTTTTTGCTTGATTGTAAGTTAGCCGTTTCGTTTGGTTCGATTTTTTAATGAGCCCAACAACGAGCAAAGGTCTGAACGACAATTATTTCAATTTATTTTTTATAAAATTATATATGCATGTTTATAATATTCAATATAATTACCTTTGAATATTGAAATATTAAATATTAAATATAACTACTTATTAATTATTGAATATCTTTTTAAGTGTAAAAGTAATCCTATTTAATATTTAATATCTAAAATAACTATAAAAACAAGTTATATATTTGTAAATATATAATTATATAAATAACAATTTTTTAAATTATTAATTGTTTTCTAAAAATTACTTAGTCTCATGCACATTATATTCGACTTAAAATATGTTTTTTCACAATAAAAGTTTTAATGGAAAAAAAAGAAAAAAATTAGTGGTTAAAAAGTTGCTCGATATCGCTTGAAAAATAATTGCTTGATTTTAGCTCAGTTCAATTTATAAACGAGCCAACAACTAAAAAGCGCTCGCTTGATTAAGCTTAACACGTGTACATGATATGAAAAAGAAATCATATAACATAATAATATTAATATTAATTATTACGATAGTATAAATTGAAACTTTGGTGCCGCAAGGGTCTCTATTGGACCACTTGGCGGCACCATATTAGTACGCGAGTTTGTTTGTTTTGTTTTTTGGTTTTTTATCTTTAGTTTAGTTTCACTATTATAGTGAACGTAACCAAAATTAACCGAACACCAAAAAAAAATGTTTTAGTTTCGGTACCATAACGAACGTGGCGGATTCATATCACCAATTTATACAGAACCACGCCACCTCATTGGTCCACCTCTAATTTTATATTTTGTATTTTATTTTTGTTTTATTTCCGATACAGTAACGAATGTGACCAAAACTAACCGAATTCACGTCAAGTTATCGCCTCAACGGTCGGGAATAACGCTTGGGTTTTACCACCGTCCGGATTTTACCGACCAATTAAATGCCGTTTTAAATTTTTTATTTTTTCATATGTTACTCTTTTTATATGTTAAATTGACGTATTTGTTTTTAAATCTTAATGCTCGGGTTTACCAACATTGTTTATACTGTACGAACGTAAACGATATTGACCGAATTCGCGTTCACTCACTGTTGTAAGATTCGGGTTTTACCAACACCCGAGTTTATTGGCGAATGCATATGTTAATTTATCTTATAATACACTATACGAGTGCCGCTATTGTTCATGGTCTTTTATTATAAACATGTTAATATGATGAATTTATTTATTAAGTTTAGTTTGAGTATCTTAACGAACATAACCAATAGTTGAATACCGGGTGATTTACTAGTTATTAATAATAAAAAGATCACATGACACATGGTGGATATACCCACCCAAAAAAAACAAAAAACATGTACAATATCAAGGTGATAGGATATGATGATGATAGTGATATATCACTCCATTCTCATTTCATTTGTCTTGTAACGCTCCCTTGGCTCACATACTATAAGTAGTTCTAACAAACAAACACAACCTTTAATTAACTTAAACTCCAAAACAAAACAAAACAAAACAAAACATGAGCAGAATCGGTGTTGATCTGTTGTTAATCATCATCAACATCATGGTAGTATCTGCTCCTCCTCCTCCGTTTTCATGCGACCCGCAGACATCGGCATCGGCATACCCATTCTGCAACTTGAGTTTGCCGATTTCCGATCGTGCTCACGACGTGGTTTCAAGGCTTACTTTAGACGAGAAGGTGCTGCAGCTGGTGAACGGGGCCCCGGGGATCCCTCGCCTTGGAATCCCCGAATACGAGTGGTGGTCGGAGGCCCTGCATGGCGTCTCTAGGCACGGCAAGGGTGTCACATTTAACGGAACCATAACCGCCTCCACCATGTTTCCTCAGGTTATTCTAACCGCGGCCTCTTTCGACAAACGTCTTTGGTACCGGATTGCCAAGGTATTAACTATTAACTTAAGGGGTGCTTCCTTTTATGAATTGAATTGAATTGACTTAGTTAATAATATACAAGAAGTACTATTATTTAGGCCATTGGAAGAGAAGCTAGAGCAATGTTCAATGAAGGTCAGGCTAGAGGACTAACCTTCTGGGCACCTAACATCAATGTCTTAAGAGACCCTAGATGGGGAAGAGCCCAGGAGACACCCGGTGAAGACCCATCCCTCGTCGGGGACTACTCCGTCTCATACGTCAGAGGGATTCAAGGCGACGCTTTTCAAGGTGGAAACATGGACCCGACCTCCGATCAACTTCAAGCATCTGCCTGCTGCAAACATTTTGTTGCTAACGATTTAGATAACTGGAAAAACGTTACTCGTTACGACTTTGATGCCAATGTAACCCACCAAGATTTAGCCGATACTTACTTACCGCCATTTCAGAAATGTGTGCAACAAGGCCAAGCCAGCGGCATCATGTGTGCTTATAATCGAGTCAATGGTCTACCCAACTGTGCTGATTATAACCTTTTGACCAAAACAGCTCGTCAAGCTTGGAGCTTTAAAGGGTACCATGCATCATTTCCATTTTCGTACGTACTCACAAATGCTGTTTACCAGCTTATTCTTGTCATTCACAGGTACATTGCATCGGATTGTGATGCAGTTGCCATTATGCATGATGTTCAAGGATACTCAAAATTACCCGAAGATGCGGTTGCCAGTGTTCTTAAAGCAGGTACTCTTATAGATTGACCCATTCTACAAGTTTATTTAACCAAAAATAAATTGTATGTTTTGGGTCACCTTAAATTAGTGAACCGGGTTAATTTGTAGTCAACGGGCCACTGTTATAATACTTAACTTAAAAAACAACCCATGAACATTGTTTTCAATCCATTAAGGGGGTGGCGGCGCAACTTGTTGCCCGCTTAACTGCCTCTCTATTGTAAATTTGTAATTGAATCCTTTAATTAGAAATGAGAATTATTAAACTTTTCAATTATAAGTAAACGAGCCAGGTTGCACTCATACTTGAAGTTGAACGAGCCAGCTCGGCTCGACTCGTTTAATTTAAATGGGCTGAAATGTTGAGCTTGAGATCGGATCGTAAAAGCTCAACGACATCTCAGTGTACAATCTTCAATGCATAAAAACAAGTCACAGTCTAATGACATAATTGGCAACTTAAATGAGTTTTCTTGCAGGGATGGATGTGAACTGTGGTTCATATCTGAAGAAATACACCAAATCAGCCGTCCAAATGAACAAGTTAACAGAAGCAGAAATAGATAGAGCTCTAGAGAATTTATTTACAATCAGAATGAGATTAGGCTTGTTCAACGGGAACCCGAAAACCGGCATCTATGGCAACATTGGGCCCGAAGAAGTGTGTTCCATAGAACACCAAACTCTAGCCCTTGAAGCTGCCCGAAACGGGATCGTTTTGCTGAAAAACTTGCCTAATATTCTCCCGCTTTCAAAAACCGAAACCACCTCCATTGCTGTTATTGGCCCCAACGGTAACACCACTGCAACATTGCTCGGTAACTATGAGGGTGTAGCATGCAAAAACATCACAGTTGTTCAAGCACTCGGAAACTATGTGGAAAACATACAGTACCACCAAGGGTGTGTTGATTCTGTGAATTGCACATCTATTAATATCGATGAAGCTGTTGGGATAGCAGAAGTGGTTGATTTTGTGGTTTTGGTGATGGGTTTGGATCAAAGTCAAGAAAGAGAGAAACATGATCGGCTCGAGTTGGGTCTGCCCGGGAAGCAAGAGGAGCTTGTTTTGGCTGTGGCTCAAGCTGCTAAGAAACCGGTTTTGTTGGTGTTAGTTTGCGGTGGCCCGGTGGATGTTTCGTTTGCTAAAAGTGAGGCAAAAGTTGGGAGTATTTTGTGGGCTGGTTACCCTGGTGAAGCTGGTGGGACTGCACTTGCTGAAATCATCTTTGGTGACCATAATCCAGGTCAGCTTCAGCTTTGACTTTGACTTTTTTACTTGTTCGGCCCGTTTACGTTGTTTTTTTTGCTCTGCAGGTGGAAGATTACCGATGACATGGTATCCAAAGGAGTTTTCAAATGTAGCAATGACGGATATGCGAATGAGGCCCGACCCGTCAACGGGCTACCCGGGCCGTACGTACCGATTCTACAACGGGAAAGCGGTTTATGAATTTGGGTACGGTCTTAGCTACTCAACCCATTCGTACAAGTTTGTTTCGGGTACCCAAAACAAGATTTATATTAGGAGTAACCAAGGCGGTGAAGTTTTGGTGTCAGGGGTTGGGGAGGAGGCGTGTGAGAAAATGAAGTTCAAAGTGGTGGTTGGTGTGGAGAACGTGCATGGACCGGCGAGTAACCAGACGGTGTTGTTATTTGCGAAGCGTTGGAATGGAGACATGATGAAGCAGTTGGTGGGGTATGAGAGAGTGAGTTTAGGAGGAATGGAGAGAGGTGAAGTTGAGTTTGTTGTGAAGCCTTGTGAGCATTTGAGTAAGGCTAATGAAGATGCTTTGATGGTTATGGAACAAGGGTCTCATGTACTAGTTGTAGGAGATGAAAAGTATGCTATTGACATTGTAATGTGATTGTGATTTGATGAATTTTAAGGGAATGTTAGTAGTAGAATCATGTCTTGTATATAAATATATCAACATAAAAGAACAACACAACATAATCATGCATTGTGAAGAAGCAGGAAATGGTTTTAATTTAAAAAGCAAGTCAGGTAAAGGTAAAATACCACCACTGCTTCCAATTAAATTAAATTGATGATTTATGACGTAGTTAGATTAGATTAGATTAGAAGATTTCCGGTTGACTTGACTAGTAGAAGTTAGTTGTTCCATTTATGTTATTGTTAGTTTATGATGTTCTTTTTTTGATCAAGCACGGAGTTCCTTTCCTTTCTAAGGTGCATCATTTGTTCCATCAGCAGGATTCATCCAAGTATGTTCTTCGTTTAACTAAAACAAACTCTTTTAAGTAACTTCTGGTAAGCAATTAACACAAATAGAGTCTGCAGTACATTGAAGGTGTTCAAGTGGCCTAGCATGGGATTAGTTCTTGAAGAAAAGAACCCAAGGCTCATACATCTGTCAAGAGCTTCTTAGATTTCAGGTGATCATGTTTTATATATTATTTTCAATCTTTTGGGTGGTCTGATCATGTTAAAGTTGTTGATCAGTTCTTCATGTATATAATAGAAAACATGGATGTTATGATAAACCTACAATTAAAACATACCTGTCACAGCAGAGAGAGTGGCCACGGCTGATGAGTACGATCCAGACGACATGACAATCAGCTTGGTCGGGTTCCCCTTTAGGATGTATATTAGTGATGGGGATTAGGGTTTTTGAAAAACCGAATATCCTAATACATAATATGAAAAAATGAAATGGAGATGCGGGGTATCGATCCCTGTACCTCTCGCATGCTAAGCGAGCGCTCTACCATCTGAGCTACATCCCCTTGTTTTAATTAGTTTCATATAACTTTGATGGATGATGTCAAGTGAAGCTCAACATCAACATTACTTAATTTAAGTTGTAACACAATATGGATGTTATTGAAAGCTATATATATATATACTAGACGGGTGCCCGCGCGATGCAGCGGGAACACATACCGTTGATGTTGATAATGGTTTGGTTTCAATTTTTAACAATTCTGTTTTGGTTTTCGATAACCAAAAACCGTTACTAATGGTTTAATTTAAAAACCATCGAAACCAGATCGCAAACACCGCTACTTAAATGTTATTTTTTTTAAACAAAAAAAAAACTAAAACAATATCATACTCAAATTAAAGAGAATAAAATACTCGTTTTTATGGTGCCAGATTTTTAAAAAAAATAATAGCGTATGAAAAAATTATAACCGTTTAAAAGTCGTGGGTGGAAGTTGGGTTAAACGTGAAATTAAAAAGAACATATAGTTAAAAGTTAAAGGGCTAAGGTTGTAACTAATACTAAGATTTACAAAAGCTAATTAAAGTTGAGGGGTTAAGATTGTAACTATGTTTAAGGAAATAAAGTTTAAGCGTGCATCATATTATGTAATAGACTATTTTGTCCATCCTTAACATGCTATGTAACTTGTACCATTTGTTAATTATGTAGTAAATTAGTTAAAACTAAATGATAAGATGCTACTATAAGATGAGTTGGAGTATGCATACTCAAGCAACCCACCATGGCATTTCCTCACTGCTTAATTGTCACCTCGATATGTAAACTCCCACTCATCTCCGCCGTCTACATATATATGAATCTTATTGTACGTATATAATTATCACCCAACCATTAATTAATTAATTAATTAATAGTACGTTATATATGTGTGTATATATATATAGTGCGTTTTACTTGTAGCTTAGAGTAAATCAATCAAGACGTACTACGACAACAACACGATGATTGATCATAAATAAATAAATTAGGGTTACGGTTAGGGTCAGAGGATGAAGTCGGCGAATGAGATTTGATTTGTAAGGGTTCTGCGGACTATATGATGACGGTGTTTGATTTTCGTGTTGAGGATGATGACGAAGAAGACCTCCACCGCCATGGCCGTTTCTGTAAAACTGTTAATAGTGTAAACGAAGAAGAAAGCCAAAGCCTGGAGGCGGATATGAAGGACGATGGTGGCTGGATATTAGATGACGTAAGGAAGGAAAGCGGTTGTGGGACACGTTGAAACTAACATCCAGGTTAATATGCTTGTACACCGCGCATGAAGAATGATACATTTATTCTCTCTCACAATAGAAACTTGCTTTTTAATCCATAACTTACTTCTTCATCATTTCTAAATAGCTAATTGAATCTATTTTGTTTAAATGACAAGCCCCTTAAAGTTTAAATGTTACTTAGCCGACTAAATGTTACGAATGGTGTTGTTGGACCAATGCGAAGAAGCCCAATTTGCATGTTTTGTTTATGATGGGTCTGTATTGGACCGGCCGACTATGGTGATAGCAATTATGGGCAATGTGAGATGGTCCGTACGATGTGGAGGATAGTAGTCTACTAGTAGATGCCTAGATGGGCCATGACAATTTAGATATTGGTCGTGACAATCAGGTTTTCTATCGGGTCATAAATAAATAATTAAAAGGTATTTGAGTTTTAGATACTTAGGTATGAATTAGAGAGATTTAAACAATAATGGGTTCTAAACCGGTTCAACCCATACCAACCTTTAACCGGTTTGTATACCAGTTTGGACACTTCATAACCAAATCGGTTTTAAAACCAAATCTTTTATACACATTCACAACCCATCCCAACTTAAAAAAATGTTTTTTTTAACGAAGTCCGTCTTTAATAAAATTTATATCGGAATGTTCATAATTTTTTTTAAGAAATATCGTGTATTTAATTATTTTTTTTAGTTAGAATATTAAAAGTTAATTAAATAATTAAGTTATCGGGGGTTAGTTTGGATTGCAATCTGCTCCACCAACCTAGATTGCCAATCTAGATTGTATTATTTTCTTTTTTCAATTTCTTTTTTAACTTTGGACACACCAATCTCATTATGAGATTGCCAATAGGAGTAGTCTTGGTATGGCGATGGCTGCGATGTTTGTATATATACCTGCCATAAAATATAATATAATATCGTATACCATTATAAAAACATTTTTAAATTTTATGACTCTTTACAACTTGATGCCAATTTGTAGAGTTTGAAGGTTGGGTTAGTACTAGAGTGGTTGGCTGGGTTGGTAGGGGTTGGGTCATCTAACTAGTGGTCAAGGACACCTCCATCCAAATGCTACTTTTGCCACACATCATACCAAAATTATATGCATCACAAATTTATTTTGTCTTTACTTTGTTGTTATTTTTCAATGTAAAAAATACAGGCAAATGGTTTTTTTTTTAAAGTTTTTCTTATATCAACAAAATATACACACGTGTGCAACCACAGCATTAGTTATAGGACTTAGGACATCAAATGTATTTTAAATTTTTATATTTCATAAAATATAAATAAATTATTTTATTTGAAATTCATAGTTTCAGAAAAAGTTAAAACTTATTATAAACAAGTCTTCTAACCATTTATAATTTGTTATAACCGTTTTCATTAGTTTCTAGGCATAAAATATAAATCTTTTATCAGGGCGCGTGTCGACTAGGCGGCAGTTCTAGTTGATAGATACTACCATTAGCATTTCGTCATTGATTTATGACATTGTCATCATCATAATTTTTATAATTAGCATCTCGGTGTTTACCGTATTATAGAGGTAGGGTACCAAAAAGACCCAAATACTCTTAAATACCACCCGCGGATCACAGAAGAACCCCTAATAAGTCACCCGCGGGGCATACGGATCACCTGCATATCACGATAGAGGAATAATGTCCTCATATCACACGCGGAAGCATCTTTGCACCCTCGAAAGTCGTCCGCAGGATAGGACATCAGTCCGCCCTAACGATCGAGAGGAAGTGCCAGCGGGACAGCTGTCACCAGCCAATTTCCATCTAGAAGAATATCCATGATTGTTACGTGAGGAATATGTGACCTATCAGCCAATGAACAAAGGACACCTGGCCAGGTTGTTATAGCCGTGCACATGGCCAGGGTGCGATCCGTCCTATCATTGGGCAACACGTGTCCGGGTTGTTATACTCATGCACATGGGACGTATAGCTCAACCTATCATATAAGGACACGCGTCCAGGCGGTTATTGAAGATCTTCTAGAAGAGGACAGCTGGCCCAATCATCTTCCTACATCCTTCGGCTATAAATACCTTGTCAAACGGTATGAGGTATTGATTCATTCACTCACTTGCATTCTGACTACACTTAGTCTGTTTACTTCAGCACTTTCTCTATCTACGAATGCTACTGATTCTCACGCTGGAGGGTGGTTACAGGAAGACCCCCCTCTTGTCCTTCCTGTAACGAGGCTCACGGTGTCTGTTTTGCAGGTTCTGGTCACTGGACTTTGGGGAGTTATACTCATATCATTGGTAGTAATTATTGTATCTTACCCTGTGGACTCATTGGATCCAGGACCCATACCCAGGGATTGGATCCGTGTTTCTTCATTGGTGCCATCCGTGTTAGTGTTAGAACTGCGTAATTTTGTCTCCGTCGGTTTTTTGATTCGTTTGATATGAGTAAACTTCCTGAAGGGCCGACGGGAACTCCTGCATCCGATTCATGTGTAACTAACACAGAAGCGCCTCCGGGTCTTAGTGTTTTTGCACGTATCACGACTCCAGGTGGCCGTACTCTTGAACGTGTCACCGCTCCGGGGTCACGAATCACTGAGGTGACACCTGGAGGTTTTTCCTTAGAAAATGTTACAGCACCAACCGATCCCACTCTCACAAACATGGGACGTGCCTTGGCACCGGAAGGTTCCAATTTGGGTAATCAAAAACGAATTACAGAAGAGACTCGCCTGAAACGGCCAGAATTGGATCTGGAAAATGATTCAGGCGATTCCGATATGGCGAGATCTCGTCAACGTAATTCTAGATCCAGAGGAGCATTAACTCCTAAAGAGTGGCTCCACGTGCAACAACAAAGTTTGGTGGCTGAGTACGAGCGTAGAAAACGTAACGAACGACTTCACGCTCGCACTTTGGATTATGAGGAACCCCCAAGGGGATCTCCTTCTCCTCCACCAATAGTGAGAGGAAGTCAGATTCGTTACAGCCAACTGGCAGAGCCAGAGTTTGGAGAATTATCAAGGCTACGTCCTCGTCCTCGCATAGACATGCAGATACCATCTTATTTGGACGAGTTTGATAGTTACGATTCGTCTTACTACTCGGGAGATTACAGTATGTATACCGGGGACAGTAGGATGAGCTCACAGGCGAGAAGTAGTCGTCCGCATGACACAGTCCGCCACACCGAGTACCATAGCAATGCTGAACGAGACTTTACCAAAACCATACCGCCCCGCGGCTTTCGCTGAAAAATCAAAATTCATAGCAAGCATTGCCATAACACCCTTTCCTGTTAATGCTAAAATACCTACATCGGTAGGTAAATACAATGGTATGACTGATCCAAGTGATCATCTACAGAACTTTGTAGCAGTAGGCGGTGTTAGTGGTTGGACGCTTCCTTATTGGTGTCATATGTTCGCGTTGACACTAACGGGGGCAGCAAGAGAGTGGTTCGAAAAGTTACCCGATGGTGAAATTTCTAGCTGGGATGATTTGGTGAAGAAAATTTCTCAACAATTCAGTCAGCAGAAGAAGCATACGCGAGACCAGTCAGAAATTTTAGATGTCGTTCATCGCGATAACGAGTCTATAGAAGATTTTATCACCAGGTTCAATGACGAGAGCCTGAACATCGGTGGAATTAGCAAAGACATGCTTCGGGGTCCCTTCCGCAAGAACGTCAGATGTGATGATTTAGTCCGCACACTTACGGGCAGAGATGGAATGCCAAAAGAGTGGGACGATCTCATGACTGCAGCAAAAGTGTATGCGAACACTGAGAAAACATTGAAAAGTGGTAACTCAAAGCAAAAATTTAAAGTCGAGTTTCAAACTCTGAGACCAAATAGACAGGCGAAATGTCCTATCTGGTCGAGACTTCATACAAGTACGGAAGCATCAAAACCATTTGATGCACGATCCCTCATAGGCAACAAAAACAAAACGGGACCCTCGAACCGAGGTCCCAATAACTGGACTCCTCTTTCAAAGACTCCCGCCGAAATTCTCACCACGGAGAATGTGAATTTTAAAAAACCGCAGCCACTGACGAGAAGATCATTCCTTGACCCGAAAAAGCGTTGTTCGTATCATGATGACATTGGTCATAATACAAATGAATGCAGAACATTAAAAAATGAAATTGAAGCGGCTGTAAAGTCTGGAAAACTTGGACACCTGGTAAAAGGAGGGAAACCTGATAATGGTAAACCTCCCCCACGGGATCTCCAGGGTCCGAGTAAAAAGCAATTCAGAGACTTAAACGTCCATGTGATACAAGGCGGGTACGATACAAGGAAAAAGATGAAGGAGTCTGATGATGAGGAATGGAAGAATGAGCCAGTGATCTTTCCACTAATCAAAGGGTCCCGAATAACAAAAACCCCTTGATCATCACTGCTCAATTCGGACACTACCGTTCCCAATACGTCTTCTTCGACACCGGTAGTACTTCGGACATTATGTATGAACAATGTTTTGAACAGCTTGACGAAGAAGATAAGGAAAGATTAAAACCCATCCACGCTCCAGTATCGGGGTTCGGGGGGGGGGGGGAATAATGCATCCACGAGGTGTAATCTCATTCCCAGTCACCTTAAGTGACGGAATTCATTCTAGGACCGAAGAGGTCGAATTTCTAGTTTTACCAGCAACATCAAAACATGACATTATTCTTGGACGAGAAGCGATTGGTGACTTCAACGCTCATCCGTCCACAGCACACGGTGCAGTAGGAGTTCCAACTTACACTGCATAGCAATAATTTATGTTAATCGGCACTGCTTTGCAACCGAGAGCTCAAAACCTAGCAAGATCCCAAAACAAACTATGAAGACTGAACCAGAGAAATGGATTTTGAACAAAAATATTCCTGATCAAACTGTAACAATAGGACCTGCTATTTCCGAGATAGTATGGACCTTCTTGAAACAGTTATTATCAAAGAATATTGATGTTTTCGCATGGCAACCCGCGGATATAACCGGTGTCCCGAGGAACATTGCGGAATACAAATTTAGGGTAAACCCGTTGTTTACGCCAATTGTTCAGAAACAACGTAAGATGGGTCCGGAACAAACAAAAGCAATGAATGAGCAAGTCCAGGACCTCTTACAAGCTGGAATCATCCGCCCAATTCGTTATCAGACATGGGCTGCTAATCCAGTTATTGTCCCCAAAAGCAATGGGTCATGGCGGATGTGTATCGATTTCAAAGATCTAAATAAAGCGTGTCCCAAAGATTGTTATCCCTTACCCGAAATAGATCTCAAGGTTGATGCTGTGGCACCATTCAAATTCAAATGCTTCCTGGATGCCTACAAGGGCTACCATCAGATCCGCATGGCAGCGGGCGATGAGGACAAAACAACATTTCGCACCGATCATGGCACATTTTGCTACAAAATGATGCCTTTCGGACTAAAGAATGCGGAAGCCATATATCAACGATTAATGGACGTAGCGTTCAAAGATCAAATTGGCCGGAATTTAGAAGTGTATATGGATGATCTCGTAATAAAAAGTGTTGAGAAAGACCAGATGTTGAGAGATATTAAAGAGACGTTCGAAACCTTGAAAGGTATCAACATGAAGTTGAATCCGGCCAAGTGCTCATTTGGAATGGAAGAAGGAAAGTTTTTGGGAGTGATTGTCACGGATGCGGGCTTCAAAGTTAACCCAGATAAAGTTCAAGCTATAGCCCGCATGCCTTCTCAATCTTCCCTCAAGGAAGTTCAGACACTCAATGGCCGACTGGTTGCTTTGAATCGTTTTTTGGCAAATCATGCAGCCAAGTCCCATCCTTTCATCTCAACTCTAAGGAATTGCCTCAAGAAAGCACAATTTAAATGGACCGCGGAAGCGGAACAAGCTTTCTTGGAGGTTAAAAAATGTTTGATGGAACTTCCAACGTTAACAACACCTCATGCGGGAGAGCCTTTGACGTTATACCTATCAGCTTCAGACATTGCTATCGGGGCTGTCCTTCTGACAGATCGCAAGAATGTTCAGACACCGATTTACTACGTCAGCAGAACACTATCGGATCTATAAACAAGATATTCCATGCTAGAAAAACTTGTTTTGGCACCGGTCTATGCTGAACAATGCCTCCGTAGGTACTTTAAGGGCATCCCATCAATGTCTTAACTGGGTACAAGCTCAAAAATGTTCTCAGCAAGCCAGAATTGTCTGGGCGATTGGCCAAATGGGCCATCGAGCTAGGTGAACACGCAATAGAATACAAACCTAGGCCAACAATCAAAGGGCAAGTGTTGGCGGACTTCGTGACAGAGGTCCCACATCACAAAGAAAAAGAATGTTTGATCGAGCAACAACCCCAAGCACCTCCGGAATCAGGACAGATTTGGTCCTTATTTACGGATGGAGCTTCAAACAGTGAGGGATGTGGCGCATGCCTCAGGCTAGTCAATCTCGAAGGCCATGAGTTTACATATGCCATAAAGTTGGACTTCAAAAGTACCAACAACGAGGCAGAATATGAAGCTTTCTTGGTAGGCTTACGGATAGCTAAAAAGCTTGGGGTTAAGCATTTGGAAGCCCGAGTGGATTCCATGTTGATTGCGGAACAGATCAACGGCACATACGAAGAAAAAAATGATATCATGGCTTCATATGTGTCACAGGCGAAAGATCTGATGCTCCAATTCTCTTCTTGCAAAGTCATTTATATAAAGAGAAGTGAGAACAAATCAGCGGATGCTCTCAGTAAATTGGCTTCAACAAACTTTGAACATTTTTCCAAAGACATCCACATCGAAATATTAGATCGCCCGTCTGTTCCGCAGCATCAAGTTTTAGTGATTCAAATGGGAGTAGAATCTTGGAGGACACCCATAATAGCATATTTGTCATCCGGAGCACTTCCGGAAGAAAAGGCAGTGGCCCGGAAGATAAAGCACAAAGCCTTGAACTATCAGATACTTGACGGTGTTTTGTACCGACGTTCCTTCCTCGGACCATTACTACGATGTGTGGATGCTGAGGACGCGAATTACCTAATCAGAGAAGTTCACGAAGGCATTTGTGGCCTTCACGTTGGCCCGCGTATGGTCGTGGCGAAATTAATAAATGCCGGATACTATTGGCCGGGGATGCATTTGGATGCGGTGAATGAAATCAGAAAGTGCGATTCTTGTCAACGGCATGCTCCTAACACGCTACGACCAAAGAACGAGTTAGTTCCAGTCACTTCAGCTTGGTCGTTCCAAAAATGGGCTATTGATATCATGGGACCATTCCATGAAGCCCCTGGACTGGTCAAATTTTTAATAGTAGCCATCGACTACTTTACAAAATGGGTGGAGGCTAAACCAGTTGCTTCTATAACAACAGCAAGTGTTAAAAAATTCTTGTGGGAATTCTTCATATGTCGTTTCGGCCTCCCCCTAGAGCTCGTTAGTGACAACGGAACACAATTCGCGGACAGTGGGTTACAAGAATGGCTAAACGAATTACACATTTCTCAAATCTTCACCTCTGTAGCCCACCCGCAAGCGAATGGTCAAGTCGAAAGAACCAATCGAACGATCAAAGAGGGAATCAAGACGAGACTAGGGACGAAACGAACGGGATGGGTGGACGAATTGCCCCATGTACTATGGGCCTTCCGCACTCAAAGGAATTCCAGTAATTCCGAAACCCCCTTCAGTTTAACATATGGCACAGAAGCCATGATTCCCGCTGAGATTGGTATTCCATCCGCCAGAGTTCTTATGATCGAGGATAATGATCATGAACTCTGGATGAATCTTGACCTCCTCGAGGAAAGGAGAGAACTAGCATCAATCCGCGAGCATAATTACAAACGACAGTTGCAAAAATATTACAACTCGTGGATCCAAAGATGTGAATTCGATGCGGGAGACTTTGTCTTCCACAACAACGAGGCCTCCGGACGAGAACCTCTAGGCAAGTTGGCCCCTACCTGGGAAGGACCTTATAGAATCCAGAAAGTTCTATCCAAAGGTGCCTATAAACTCGAAAGGTTGGACGGGGCAGAGATCCCTAGAACCTGGAATGGGCCCAACTGAGAAAATGTTACATTTAGTTGGTTTTTCTTTTGGCCTGCGTGCCTAACTAGATGTTAGAACCTTTGTAATTTCGTTTCTTGTAATTCGGCTTATGCCTTAGTTATGAAAATTTTCATTTCAGTCATTTGAGACTTGTATTATTGCATAATCCTTTATTCGTACACAAAGAAGATCCGCCGAAAACACTTATATTATATAAAAAAACAACAAAATAATAAACAAAGTGTGCCGGATGCAATAAAAAGCCTTCTTTATTTATACAAAAAGGGATTACAAAATTGTGGAGAAGCCTAGCTAAAAAGAAAGAGAAAGATCTATCTATGGCGCGGCATCTTCGTGTTTCGCATTGTTGCCTCCCGCATCTTCCTCTTCTTCATCTTCTCCGTCAAGCTCAAGAAGAGTCTTTAGCTGGTGGATACTGTCTTCCTTATCAGCAAGCTCGGATATTTGATCCGTCAAAGAAAATTTCAACGAATCAAAGTTCTTTGTTTTCTGCTTAAGGATGGCAGCAGTATCTTGACCAGCTAAGATGTATTCTTCAGGAAGCTTGGAAGTTGAACCAAATTGATAACCTTCTTGGAAGCCCAGTTGGCGACCAGCTTGTTTAGAAGCCTTCAGAAGGATAGCAACGCAGTTCCCAAGCTCATCACTAGCCCGAACATCGGCGATGACCTGTTGAAACAATCATACATGAGTAACTCTAAAACATTTAGATTATTTATGATAAGAGTAAAACATATACCTTGGGGATGGCTTCAGACAGTAGCCATTTTCGATCCACTTTGGCTTGGACAAGTTCCAGCTTATGACTGGCGCATTCCAAGGCTTGCGCACGGTTCTTGGCATTAAGGTCAAGTAGACGTTTGTCCTTAAAAGCTGATTCAGCTTGAAGGGTCTCCAGTGACTTGGCTTGTTCATTCATCAATTTGGCTTGTTCGTCCAATTGTTTCTGGAGAGCACCTCTCGCTTCTCAGCAGCGGATCGAGCAGCCCTTTCCGCCTCCAGGGCCTGGTTTGCTTCCCTAACTTCATTGATAGCCCTAAGAGCTTCTTCTTTGGCCTCGGAAGCAGAGGCCGCCAGTTCATCCCATTCTTCATTCATCGCCATCCAATCTCTGGTTATCTCATGAGTAGTGGAAATAGAATTTGCCACATAGTAAGTATGGGAGTTCAGCAATTCCTGGCGGACACTGAGGCGACGTCTTTCCTTTTCACCATATGGAAGACTCACCCGCAGAAATTCATAACATGCCTCCACGTCACGGAATGTCGAATCCCGACGTAAAGACCAATTAGGTCGATGCGGGGTAGGGTCTTCCTCTTCAGGAGTAGGAGAAGTTTGGGAAGCATAAGGGAACGTGCTTATACCCCCTTGATCTCTGAAACGGTAAACATTATAAGAGGGCGACACCTTGGCATGATCAGTCGTGTCGACTCCCTTATCCTTTAAGGGCGAATCATCCGCCACAATTACCGGATCCTTGGCATTATTAGGAGGCGGTGGTGGCGGACGGGGAGGAGAGTCTTTCAAACCAGAAATACCTTCGGAAAGGTTATCCAGGCTCACTGAAAACCATTAATGAAGAGTTAGGAATACTTCAATACAAATAAGATAACAAAGTAAAGAAAGGGTTTGCATACCTAACGAAGGGTCTTCAGCATCAAGTTGCTCTAAACGCGCCTCCAAGGCGGCAGGATTGGCCTTCTTAGATTTCTTCTTCTTCTTCAAGGTAATCATGACCGGATTAACCTTGCGCTTCCTGGCCACTTTGGAAACGTCCGCATCAACGACTGGACGTTTACCCGCAACGGTAATATTATCAGCTTCTGGACCCTTGGCGTCCGCAGCAGCATCAACGTCGTCTTGACCCGCCGCCTGACTAGAAGTGCAATTGAGTCCACAGCTTGGTTAACATCAATCGAATACACTTCTTCACAGAGTGATGAATCCTCACTAGATGAAAAGAGTACGATCACTCCGCTAGAAGTAATAGCAGTTACGGGTCGAGGTTGCAGAATGCCCTCAACTTTGAGTATGATTTCTTGAACGTACTTCTCACATTTGGCATACATGGGTTCGGAAACCAAAGGTTCCGGTCGAAAGGCAGTAGGAATAAAAAAATGTTGCGGGTTCGATCCAAAAAGGGGCCGTCCCAAGGTTCAATCGGACGACGTACCATCATCCCCCCTTCATGATCCAGTAAAGTGCTGAAGGCGGAACCCTCACATGTACAAACAATGAAACAAGTCAGAAATTAAACGTTTTAAAAAATATATATATATAGACATAACACGAAGCTCACCCTTGTTGGTCATTTCGTAATATGTATCTAACTCGGGGAATGGCCACAAACGGCTCATCTTGGCACTCACCATTGCCCCTTCATGAATTGGGCGCAGGGGAGTGGGCGTGGATATTAGCGTTTTATACCACGCCTGGCCCTCATGAGCACTGGCGGGAACCACAGGCATGGGAGAGTCCGCCTTACGCTTCGTCATCTTGAAAGGAATGACGTCTTCTCGATCCAGAAAAATTTTGGCTTCCAGCCATGAAGGCTACGGAGCCACTCCGTGCCTATGGTCCTTTTCTCGATGGATGCAAAACTGTACCACCCATCACGAAAAGTCATCTTATAAAACACGGCAAACATGCCAACAGTCGGTTCAAGGTTGCGAGATTGGCAGCAGAATTCGAAATGCCGAATCCTCAACATCCCAAAAGGATGGATCTGGGAGAGATGGATCCTATAAGTCGTCAGGATCGATTCGACAAACTTGGTTACCGGAATCCGGAAGTTCCCTGTTGTAAAGTGGTCTATGTATACAGCCATTTTCTTTGGAGGCGGACTCGTAGCAATAGAACCACTAGCAGGACGTTTCGGTTCCCACTCCGTCGTCAATCCATATACGTTAACAACGTGGTTATAATCTTCTTCTTTACGGCAGACTTCAACATCGTCGATAGTGGGGGTACTTTTCTTTTCTTTAGCCATTTGAATAATAAAGAGATGAAGAAAAGGAGAAGAAATCTCAGAGAAGGTTAGAAAGTCTAGAGCGTTCAAGAGAAATCTGAAAGGGATAAAGATTAAATGGAAGTCACAAGGGTTATATTTATACCCATCGCAATTAATGCGATCTATAAAGTGACAGAAGAGAGAGAAACTGCGGACCGTCAGATGGCTGACACGTCAGGCGGGAAATCCAAGATAATGAAAACAGGCTGTCATAAGGCGCCAGACACGTCTTATCAGTTGTCCTCAACGAACTTCTCTCTCCACCACGTCATCATAATTATCCAAACCGTTAAACATTTCAAAAAGTTGTAAATTTCGAAAATATCCTTTAGAGATATTTTCTCTAAACAGTTGAATGTCCACAAAAGCCAAAGAGTTTTTTCTCATTAATAATTGAAAAAAAATAATTACAAAAAGAGAAAGGAAAAACTACAAGTTACAAACATCTAGACTTATACTAAAGATTCGAGGAAGATGGGTCTTCTGGAGCCTTTAACGAAGTATCGTCCGAAGAATCATCCTCAGACTCTTCACCAAGATAGATCTTCAAAAGTTGCAAGCCGTCATCCGCAGAAGCAAATTCCGGGAGCATATCCTGTAAAGGGAAGGCCAAAGCATCATGCTCTTTAACCCGATTAGCACGATCTTGTTTAACATTTACACCATAAAGTGGATGATCTTTAAATGTGCGATTACTCTGAGCATAGTTCATCCCTTCATGAAAGCCCGTCACGCGCCCAATTGAAGAGGAAGCAGCCATCATATTGGCAAAACTATCATTCAGCTCCTTACTTCCTTTGATATGGCGGACGACCTGTTAGGACAAAAACATAAGTTCCCAGTATCAAAAAAGTGAGAGTGAAAGAACAAGTAATAAAAAGTAACTTACAGCATCAACCCCCCGAGTAAGGAACCATTGACGGTCCTGTTCCACGTGTTCCGCCCGCGCTCGGAACCCCTTTGATTCCGCGGTGGCTCCCTCATGGGCTTGAAGGAGAGAGTTATAGGCAGTTTGGATTTCAGCAGCACTTCGCTCTTTAAGTTCGACTTGCTCTTTCTGCAACCTCAGCTCCACCTCAAGATCATGAATTCGGGCACCCTGAAGGGCCACTTGATTTTCCAACGAGGAATTGACTTCCTGAGCACGGGCTAAATCGTCTTTATCCTTTTGAGCTTTTGCTCGGTCAGCTTCACGAATGGAATTCTGCCTTTTACAGGCTTCTTACCATCGGCCGGCAGCGTCAGCGTTTCGGTCTTGCTCACTCTTCAGGGCATTCTCTGCGTCAGCCTGTTTCCACTTAGCAGTCTGGGCAGCAATACGATGCTCCTCAGCTTCTTTCTTAGCAGCTTCGGTGGCCTGCCGAGCTTCTCCCACTTTCCCGCCAAGAGTACGCCACTCACTTAAGATTTATTGACTACCGGCCAAGGCATTAGCTAGATGATAAGCTACGTTCGTGTGAAGATCATGGCGAGAAAGGTCACGTTGATATGCCATCTCAGCGGGTGGCGCACAGTGTTCAATAAAATCCATACAAGTTCTAGGATTGGAGAACCGGGACCCGTTAGTAATACCCCATGGAGGAACAAACAACTCATGTTTGGCACCCAAGCCCGCGTCCCCGTAATAACGGGAACCCGAAGGTTTAAAGCGAGCTGGGGTCGAAAAAGGCTGTTGAGGAAGAGGCCGATGAGGAGACTCCTCAGTCCTGTAACCTTCCTCATTAACGGCAGGATTGTCCTGTTGATCACCAGTACCACCCCTAGCCTGAAAAAGATAGTCAAAGCGAGTATCAGTTTCAGACTGGTTGTTAATTCCCTCTGTCACAGTATCAATTGGCGGAATCGGCACCCTTTCTTCTATAGTAATATCAGTCGGAGGAGAGGTCGGCCGATCTTCCGCCACAAGGCTACTTGGCGGAGTAGGTAGCTTGTTCTCCACCTCTTTTTCCGGAAGAGGAGATGGTTGCTTTTCAGTATGAGGAGTGAAGATGGGTAACTTCTATGAAACGTCTTCATCAAAGATCAATGGATCTACATAAATACTCATAATCAGATGAAAACATTCCAAAAAAAAGCCTAACGTTTAATGATAATTGCTTACCTTCTACAGTATCGATGCGATCGGCAAGATTGTACTGGGGCTTCTTAGGGCGATGAATTTTTCGTTTTTTCTTCGATGGCCCTACCTCAGCACCCGCAGTCGTCACGCCTGTTTGGTTCCTTAAAGCTCTCTTCTTCTCTAATTCTGCCAATAATTGGGAGATAGAAGAAGACTCAGGTATATCGACATCGGACTCTGTCTCCTCTTGCGAGGAGGAGAAACAGGAACCATCGCCATCATCATCACTTGATAATAAAGTGGTGATCGTTCCATCAGAGGTAATAGCAATAAGCGGATGAGGATTAAGAACGTACGCACCTGTCTAAAAGGTGGCGTTAGAGACAATAGGTTCAGCTCGCACCTTCTTCGGAAAAAGGAAACGAGACTTGGTTTTCTCAAGAATAGGTAGGTCCCCGGCATCTCGGATGCTGTGTCGGACGCAACCTCTATCCTTAAAAAGGGCGTTAAGCATAGAGCTTCGACCTGAAAAGATAAAGAGTTTAATCACGAAGTACTTCAAAAAAAAAGAAAGAAATATAAGAAACAACAAAAAGAGGTCACTTACGCTCATACAAGTCAACAAAAATTGGCTCCATAAACTCTAAGGCCCATAACCAGCTCATGCCTGCCCACACCAGGGCTTCCTCAGGTAGCGATCGCATTGGCGTTGGTTCCGCCATTAAGGTACGGAACCAATCACGCCCCTCGTGGGCAGCTGTGACAATGTCCGGAAAACGAGAGTTAGCAGGACGGCGGACCATGGCAACGGGTACTACGCCCTCAGAAATCTAAAAGAATTTGCTACGCCAATCGGCGGACACCCTCTCGACCTCATGTCCAACACTTCGATCAGGAAATCCATGGCAGGAATACCAACCATCGTGGATAGCAAGACGGTAGAAAACTGGGAATCGATCAACATGTGGCACCAAGTCCCGTGCTATACAGACAAATTCATAGTGTCGGATTCGCATCATAGCACGTGGATGTAGCTGGGACAAGTGAATTTCATAAGCGGTTAGCAAGTTCATAAGGAATTTCGTCAAAGGAAGATGAAAATTCCCTCATGTAAAGTAATCGGCATAGACAGCCATTTTCCCAGGAGGAGATAGACTGGCTATCGACCCCGGTGAAGAAAACTCTGGTTCTCATTCCAGTGGAATGCCATACGTCTCCAGTAGCTTCTCAAATTCTGAATGGTCCCAAGAGATCTCTATCTCATCAAACTCAGTCTGAACATTCGACATTGCAGATGATTTTGGAGAAAGGGTTATAAGAAAGTTCAGTGCTTTTATCAGAGAAAAAACAAAAGGATGATCAGGGAATAAAGGCGATAAAACTTCAACTAGAAGATATCTCTCACTATTTATACTCATCGCAATCAATGCGATGGGATATGAACAGTGGAGAGAGAAGATCATCGCCCAATAAGTGATTGCCACGTCACGCGAGAAATTCGAAAAAGAGAAAAAACTGCACAGTCGGGTACAGTGACAGCCGTAAAAACGTCCCATCATCTGTTTACGCGCCTGCGAGTGGTCAACTTGTCCTTTTTTCATGATTATCCATACCAACAGAAGATATTTTTACCTAAACTTCAAAATTCAAAAATCCCCAAAACTCATTAGAGTCCAGAATTTCACCCGCATAAAGACCTCACGCGGAAGAAACACTGGACTGGGGGGACTTATAGAGGTAGGGTACCAAAAAGACCCAAATACCCTTAAATACCACCCGTGGGTCACAGAAGAACCCCTAATAAGCTACCCGCGGGGCATACGGATCACCCGCATATCACGATAGAGGAAGAATGTCCTCATATCACGCGCGGAAGCATCCTTGCACCCTCGAAAGTCGTCCGCAGGATAGGACATCAGTCCGCCCAAACGATCTAGAGGAAGTGCCAGCGGGACAGCTGTCACCAACCAATTTCCATCTAGAAGAATATCCACGATTGTTACGTGAGGAATATGTGACCTATCAGCCAATGAACAAAGGACACATGGCCAGGTTGTTATAACCGTTCACATGGCCAGGGTGCGATCCGTCCTATCATTGGGCAACACGTGTCCGGGTTGTTATACTCATGCACGTGGGACGTATAGCTCAACCGATCATAAAAGGACACGCGTCCAGGTGGTTAATAGATCTTCTAGAAGAGGACAGCTGGCCTAATCATCTTCCTACATCCTTCGGCTATAAATACCTTGTCAAACAGTATGAGGTATTGATTCATTCACTCACTTGCATTCTAACTACACTTAATCTGTTTACTTCAGTACTTTCTCTATCTACGAACGTTACTGATTCTCATGCTAAAGGGTGGTTACAGGAAGACCCCCCTCTTGTCCTTCCTGAAACGAGGCTCACTGTGTCTGTTTTGCAGGTTCTGGTCATTGGACTTTGGGGAGTTATACTCATATCATTGGTAGTAATTATCGTATCTTACCCTGTGGACTCATTGGATCCAGGACCCATACCCGGGGATTGGATCCGTGTTTCTTCACATATCATCTTTGTTACAATCTTTTGAAGTTAATATCCAATAGCTTCTCAAATCATGTTGATTTTGAATCGTAAATTGTTGTTGATGATTACTGAGTATTTGACATCACGAGTAGAAAAAAGTCAGTGCTGAGATTTGTTATGTGATGACTTAAAATAGTATTCTTTAATAAAAAGAAGAAACGGTTTCGTAGAAAACATGAAACTTGGGGCATGGAGAAACATAATTAAATTGGCATAAAAGAGAGAAATTCTAGTAAGTGTGCTAATTCTTGCAAGACTTTGACGAGTAACTAGATTAAAACTATCATGGATCGTAGAGTATTTGCGCCATTTTAAAGAAAAAAGCATTGTGTATGTAAAACATGCTAGCTAAGTTGAGTTAACATTATAAATATGGACAACCCAGTTAGGGATTGTCATGAAGTTGATGCAACCAAGTTAGGGTTCTTCAGGGTTTGAGAGTTTGTAATCAGTTTGTTGAGTTAGATTTTCCGATTAAAAAACAAGAGTTATTTGTTTACATTGTATTTGATTATCCATCCGGGTCTTGAATTGGTACATGAGCCAAGTTCAAGAAATCGATAATCGGTCGGAGGCGAGCGGTGGCTTGAGGAGAAGCGCTTATCGGCCCATATCGGAACCGGGTTGGGTTTCCGAATCGGGTCTATTTGTTAAAGCAGACTAGTCGGACTGTGTCGACATTTTTTTTTGTTATCCAGCGGCAACAATCGGAGAGCAGGTGGTGTTCGTATCTACTTGTGTTGGTTCTCGTTTTGCGATTAAACAAGAAAGAAAAATAAAATTTCTGTGATCTGCTTGTTTAGGAGGAAGAAGACAACCGAGAAGGTTTGTTTGCTTTTGGTGTACTTGGTATGCAATTAAATAAAAGAAAATAGTACAGAAAACAAAAGGAGTTCAACATGTTACGAAATATTCTTTTGGAATTAATAATCTTTTACACACCATTATTTTTTAGAGGTATTCTTAACACAAGTCTTGACACAAATATTTTTAAGAGATATTTCTTATCCGGTGTTTTTCGAGTAAACGAATTCGATTCTAAAAAGTTGTTCAGGCTGATTAATTTCTATTTGTTCCAACAAAGTGAAGCAAGGGGTTTCGACACCGTTAATGGCAGGTGACAAAGAAGATCCGAATATCCAATCCAAAGAGACCGGGGGATATCGTTGTAGGTTCCAAAGTTGACTGGAAAAATTACATCACATGGGCGATTGTGGTGGAAGCGATTTTGGACGATCAAGAGTTAGGGGAAGTTGTTCAATCGGAAAAGGGTGCGGTTATTGATGCGAAGAAGAATACAACAACAAGATCATTTTTGTTTCAAGTGGTGGATGGTGATATTCTTCTTCATATTGCCCAATACAAGAATGTCCAAGAAATATGAACGACTTTAAATGCATAATATGTTGGGGACGAGCGAGTTCAAAATGCTTGATTGCTAATGTTGAAAAATGAATTTGAGAAACTCAAGATGGCAGAAAACGAGATTGTTGATCAGTTTGCAGCAAAAATAACAAGTATGGTTTCAAAGGCACCGAGTCTAGATCACGTGTTCGAGCAAGATGTCTTGGTGAAGAAGTTACTAGATGCGGTTCCTGATAAGTACTTCAAACTCGTAGCCTCAATCGAGCACAGTGTTGATGTCGATAGTATAATGTTTGAAGATGTTGTTGGAAAACATAAAGCGTTTGAGGAACATCTGCGAGGGAGAGGACATGGAAGAGGTCGTGAAACTGGAGGTCATGACCGAGAGGATGAGGATCAAGATGGTTGTGACAACCGAGATGGACAACATCGTGTGTCAAGGTATACAGGTCAAAGAAGAACGAAGGATTGTAAATGGAGAAGAAAGGATATGTCACAAGTTAAGTGTTACCGTTGGGGTGAGTCCGGTCACTTTGCGTCTGTGTGTCCGAAACGTATGAAGAAAAAGGAAGAATCTAATTTGAACAAAATTGATGATATTGATACAAGTTTATTTATGATAAAAGGTGATCAAGAAACAGTTTTTCTGAATGAAGATGTGGTGATTCCAAAGCGTTTCAACATCGAACCGACGGAGAAAGATGTTTGGTATCTTGACAACATAGCATCGAATCACATGACGGGTAATAAAGCGAAATTTTATGAATTGAATGAACAAGTCACGGGAAATGTGAAGTTCGGAGATGAATCTTGTATTTATATTCGGAAAAAATGGTCGGTCTTAACTGAAGGGAAAACGGGGGAGCAACGTTTGTTGACCGATGTCTACTACATCCTGAGCCTATAGTGCAATATCATATGTCTTGGTCAAGCACGAAAGGTGGATGCGAGATTCACATGGAACACACTTTGCTAACCATTAAAATAAATGTAAGATTTTGATAAAGGTGACAAGGACCAAGAACCGATTGTAAAAGATTAGCCTCAAGATAACAAGTCCCGGTCAACGAACTAGCATTGGAATGAAGAATTTTGCAGGTCGGGATCTTCAAAGAATTGGCCTGAAAGAAGAAAAGCTGAGTACAAGTCAGATTCCAATCAAAGATCCAAGTTCCAAAATTTAAGGTCCAAAGAAGAGTGTTCAATAAACTAAACGTGTGGTCGAAAGTGATTCAAGCCCAAGGGAATGCGTCTAATGATCAAACGAAGCAAGTGTTTCTTTAAGCCTAGTGGAGCCCAAAGAACATTGAAATAAATCATGGAAAGCCTTGGGAGAATAAAGAAAATGATGACAAGCGTGAAGTTGAAAAGCCGCCAATTTCGAGTAGGAAACTAGGGGTGTCGGGAACAACAATTGGGGGGGGGGGGGTTGTTGGCTCAATTGTTGTTTGGCCCAAATGTAAGGCCCAACCCAAGAATTAAAAGGGGTTATTAGGTTTCTTGTTAGCTAAGTGGAGTTAACATTATAAATAGGGACAACTAATATACTGTTATTTATATATATTTCCTTTGTATGATTTATATAAAACTTTATTAGTTTTTGTTCGTTTTTAGTTAAGTTTTGTTTACTACTAACATATTTGTGTTTTGTAGGTTCCGGAAGTTGAACGGGGTTGAAAAGGGCGAAAAACGAGTTAAAATATGCTTAAATGAGAAGCCGGAACGAATCAGGATTGAACCGGAAGGAACCAGATACATAGCCGATCGGACCGGCCAAAGCCAACCCCCTTTGGAGTAAGTCGCGCCGCGCGACCAAGTTTGCCAAGGCTGGTCGCGCGGCGCCTAGAGCCCACATTCCAGATTATTCCACGGTTTTGTCAGGTCCTAGGCCCAGTTCTAATATATAAACACCCTTAACCTTATGTCACATCCCGACTTAGGGCCAATGCGTGTGACCAATAGTTGGTACCTGTTTTGTAAACATATCAGAGTAGCGGAAGCCTTTTAATATAAAATATTCATTTATAAAATGTTGGATTAAAATATCCATTTAATGTTACAAAGCATGTTTGAGAAAATAAGTTCTTTTCAGCGGAAGTCTTAAATATAATATTATTATAATTGAAAACTCGGGTTTAAATACCCGTTTGACATTTCAAATACCTATCTTCAGAAAACATAATTATTTATAATATTTTAATATAAAATATCTGAGCCATCTGATAGCATCTAATGACTAATTCTCCAATCTTCTATCCTGTCTTGCTTGTCTGTCATAACCTTTCTGTTTTCCTGTAAAATGGTTAGAAAATACGTCAGCACATAGCTGGTAAATGACGCTGACTCTTTGTAAAAATCTTTTCAATACCTTTGTGAAACCAACAATAATACCTTTGTGACTACTCATTAAGCACCCAACTACATTGGGGTCAAATTATCCTAAGTACCTTGTACAATTAGTTATATACACAATATCATTTCTCTGAACAGTCCCGTAGACTTTCAGAGGCATGTTGATAATATTCATGGCCTCGGGGAATTCCGAGTCACCATGTATGAATGGATCCAGACACATGTATACTCTTAATCAGAGTGTCCGTTTCTTATTATTGTAACACAAAGTTTTAAGGATTCGTAAATCCTATGCAAACATTACGACTCTAAAAGAGTTTGTAAAAGTTTAGGGCGTATTCACCTTTTCTATTTATAATCAGTTTCTGATACTGATTCCTGTTTTTCTGATTTATGCTTCTTGTTTTGTTACCTCAGACCTATAGTACGAGAATAACCTTTGTATAAATAACTAGATCATCGATCTAGCTTCAGACCTTTAGCCTGTTTTGTATAGCTTTAACATTGATAAAGTCATTTGTTTATATAAAACATTTGGACCTTTATTCCTTTACTTTATTTACCAATTATATGTTCGTTTCTTCTTCAGAAAGAAACATTTATACTGAGTTTCTTCTTCAAGAAGAAACATTAATTTCTTAACTATAATCTCTTGTATAAATATTATATTTCTTAGTCATAAAGAAATACTATTTTGACTATAACCTTTGCTTAAGAAAAGTTATCTTATGCTTAATTGAAATCAAGGTTCGGGCTATACCCGCGACTATAGTCTAAGCCATTTATAATCATAACATAACAACTTAGACAAAACTCCTGCCTCACACGGGTATTCAGAGTTAGATATTTATCACCTATCGGGCAACACTTTTAATCTATATCGTGTATCGAAACTTAAACCGTCAGAACTTCGGATCTTGGCACGTACTACGAGATTGGCACGCAAAACGATGTGCACCGGTCGTCGTGATTTGTCGGCACGTACTTCAAGAGAATGTCAGGTTTTGGCACGGATTACGAGGTTGGCACGCAAAATGATGTTCACTAGTCGTCGTGATCTGCGGTACGTACTTCGAGGAAACATCGGGTATTGACACGGATTACGAGGTGATGATTGTCGGGTCGGTGGCACGCAAAACGATGTAGAGAGAGAAAATATTATAGAGAGAGAGTGTGTGGAAATGTGTGAAGGAGAATGAGCTGTAGCCCTCCCCTTTTATACTTGAAATTGAGTCCCAGCACGATACGCGATGGGCTCTTCTTTAACAGTGCCGCGTATCGCGACGCCCCCTTTTTTGAGATCATGCCACGTGTCGCCACGTGTAAAGTGCGCCATCAAAGCGCCACATTGCGCCCAACGCCATTCGGCATCGCCATCGCCATCGCCATCGCCATCGTCCTCTTCCGAGCCTGAGGGCGTGCGCGTTGGGTGCTCTGCACCCTCCGCTAGGACCATTTGATGCACGCTAAGCATAAAAGAATATAACTACGGAAACTCTACTCTTTATAAAGAGCTTCCATTTCTTTATCACTTTCCATGTGGGATGGGTTCCATTTTTCTTATTTATACCCAAGTGGAATGCTTCCACTTTGTTACATCTTTCCATCTAGGATGGAGTTTCTTTTTCTTATTTCCTTCATGTGGGAAGACTTACTTTAGAAAATCTTTTTATTTCTTTATTTCTCTTATATTTCCGTATTTAAAGTTTTCCCATTACTTATCTTTGAGATTATTATTGATCCTATAACTTTATTAATTTGTCAAATTTGGATCGAAATTTGGGGGATGTTACACCTTAACCTGAAAAATACCCTACGAATACCAACCAAATTTGGAGTTTCTTTAGCTTAGAATATTTGACGGTTTTGAAGGCAATGAATCAGCTGGTGAAATGC
This sequence comes from Bidens hawaiensis, assembly GCF_021521415.1. Classification (NCBI taxonomy): domain Eukaryota; kingdom Viridiplantae; phylum Streptophyta; class Magnoliopsida; order Asterales; family Asteraceae; genus Bidens; species Bidens hawaiensis. The sequence continues at coordinate 46,870 of NW_027491031.1, read as the reverse complement.
TACTTGATCAAGATCGAAGACTACATGGTTTATCGCCTTTAATATTTCGTTTTGACTGTTTTTCACCATGTTTTCCTTTATTATATTTTGTTTGATTTTCCGATGCTAGGCTAAACATTATAGACTGTCTAGGCTATTGATGAACCTTCGTGAAACTTTGATTTTTATTTGGATTATACTTTTCGTTATGGTTTTATGAATCAGTAAAATGTTTGATTTTATTTAATTGATGCATATGTGTGCTTGATTTTGTTTGATGAATTTTATTATTCCACATTCTCCTTGGTGATTGTATGTCATATAATAGGATTTTGTTAGATCATATTGTGTGTTCTTGACTAGTTTATGATTGATTTGCAATAAGATCATAGGAATAATATTAGTCAAACAAATACAAGTGTGCTGCTAACCTAAAAAGCTGTAAGGTGATAGGTTATTTGTTAGATCTCTTTTGTTAAGATTGCTATATTTAGTTTTTTCGTAAGGAGTCCGTCTAAGTTTTATTGATTAACATTGTCTATCGAGTTAATTGAGTTATTAAACTACCTTTGATTTCCGCTCTGTAAGGTAGAATTTCATTATAAAGGTACTCGTTCATAATTATTTAATTAACCGTAAGGTAGTTTAATATATAAAACTGGTGTGTCTTAAAACTTATTAGAAACCCATAGGTGTATTCTTGAGAAGGGTCATGGGTCATGTTCGGGTTTTCCTTTAAGTGTCTAATTTATGATCCAGTTCAATAACAAGTATTTTCCAGCTAATTGATAACTGCAATTTAGGGGGATTCAAGCCTAGGTGGTTTTTTTATCATCATCTGATTTAGTCAAGTTAATCTGTCTTGTGTTTTGTTTACTTGTCTTTTCTTAGGGACTGTTTGTTTACATCTGAATGGAACCATTCAGATGTAAACATCTGATTCATTCAGACTTCAGACTGTTTGGTTCCAAATAAAAAACATCTGAATGGTTAAAATTAGGTCTGAATCATTCAGACTTACTGTTGTTGCTGAATGGGACAGATGCTCATTCAGATCTGACTCATTCAGATCTGAATGAACCAAACAACACCTTAATTAGTTTAATTATTAGTAATTTAAAACCCCCTTTAATAATTATAACATAGATAGTCGTGTCGGTCAATTGAGTCTAATTAGTTAATTTACGTCATTTAAAGAGTCTCGTGAGTTCGATATCCGGACTTACTTAGCTTTACTAGAGTCGATCGGTTCACTTGTCGGTTAATAGTTTAGTCGAGTTTTAAAAAGTCTAGAGTATTACTTAGTGTCTAGATTGGCATAATTTAGTTAATAATTATTTGATTACTTTTAGCACATCAACAACCAAGTTAGGGATTGTCATGAAGTTGATGCAACCAAGTTAGGGTTCATCAAGAATTAAACCGAGCTAGGGTTTGAGAGTTTGTAATCAATTAGGGATTGTCATGAAGTTGATGCAACCAAGTTATGGTTCATCAAGAGTCAAACCGAGTTAGGGTTTGAGAGTTTGTAATCATTTTTTGAGTTAGATTTTCTGATTAATAAACAAGAGTTATTTGTTTACATCGCATTTGATTATTGATTCGGGACTTGAAAACATGTATATATAAATATTAGTTTATTTAATTTATATGATACATGATCACCATGTATAGTGAAGAGGAACTAATTAACTGACATAAACAAATACGACAAACAAAGTGTATATATATACATATAGATCATGAGCATTTCAATTGATTGTCATTTTTGGTTAACCTGTGGTGATGGAATTAATCATTACTTTATGTTATGTGATTGATATGATAAAAGTGATAATGAAACACAAATGAGAAAAATATCCATGTCTCAAAATAAAGAAAATTTACCAAAGTAAAAAGTGATAATGATGGCAACAGTGGTGGTCAAGCGGCGGCAATGAGAATGGTGGTCAGGCGACGATGATAGCGGTAGTGATGGTTAGTTGATGGCCAACGGATGGTGGTTGTGGTGGCGATCAAGTTATGGTGTTGAAAAATTATGGTGAAAAAGAGAATGAAATAAAAATAAAAAAAAAAACAAAAACAAAGGTTGCAAAAAGGAAATTGTTATGATGTGTGCATATGAAATGAGATTTTTTATAATCAAACACCCTTTTAATACCTCATAATGGTTAATTTCATTATGTCCATCAACCTTGCGTACCAAGCACCACCTAGTGTTATTTTGTCTTTCTAGCTTAATTTCATAATTCGTATACTATAGATCTAGGGAGATGGTAATGAAACCCGAACCCGATAGGAATATGCGAAACTCGACTTGATTGGGATGGCTTATCGACCAGTTTCCAATTGCCATTCTAGTTAACAAAATATACCTCCTAGTTCCTCCATTTTCATGGTCACATCAGATGAACTTATCGTCTTCTGCTTTTGGTTGAAGTGGATATTTTATTATAATTATTTTTTGATTTTGATTAGTTTATGTACTATTAAAATCCGATTGATTTTTTTATTAAACTAACGGGTATACCCGATGAATACTCGACAGTAGAGCCGGCCTTTGGCCCAAAAAAATTTCCGTCTTCTTAGAACCGGCACTGCTCGACAGGTTTGGAATGAGTTTTTATAATCGGGTATGGGTTCCCAATAACTTATTATATGCACCACCACAAAACAAACTAACAAGAAACAAACTAACAAAATTTTCCTAATATCACTCTCTTAATAATAATAATAATAATATTTTTCCAACATTCCTTTTTGATCACGTCAAGAGTGAGTAGTATAGTTGCTTTTAGTCCAAACACTCTCCTAAAATATTGGAGCACATGATTTGATTTGGTTTGCTGATGGGCCGCAATATTACTTGATATCCTAGCTAGGGTTTACATGATGATATATATGTGACCTATTCTTTGCAAGAAACATTCTTCTTTTCTTACACATCCATATATCGGCTGCTAGCTGAATGCAGCAGTAGCTAGCTAGCTATGAATCTCAAAGTGTTTGATCTCAAGCTCAAGTTTTCTCCTTCTCAGATGATGACCACTGATCATCATGTATCAAACGATCAGGATGCACCACCACCTGCCACCCGATCAAGAGATCATCATGTAATTAAGTCTTAATTATATATATACCATATACCAATGCCCATCCATCCATGATCCATCCATTCTTTCTAATTTATTTATTTGTTCGCAGACCAAACGCAACATCCGGTGCGCTGTTACTCCCTACAGTTTCCTCACCACCGGCCTCGAAAACACATCTTCGCCTACCCATGCAAAGGTATAATCATTTCTAAATTACAATATTGGTTTTAGGGTTTCTTTTAGGGTTTAATTAATTATTAATTAATTATTTGGTTTTGGTGTTACTTTTTTAAAGGCCAAGAAGGAGAGATTTGGAGAAAGAATTGCACCACTCCAAGATATGGTGTCACGTTATGGCAAGGTTCATTTCTATATATATTTACTACCATTCTCTTCATGTTTATAAAATATTTTATAAAAATGAGACTACTAATTTGCAGGAACCTCCGGTGTTCTTTAGAGAAGAAGAGGCCCGAGTGCAAAGGTATATATTATGTATTTAGTGTAATTTGTTAGTTATGTTTAAATGTTTAGTTTGTGTTATATTAGCTAGATGATTACACCAAAGGTGGGTTAGATAACCATATATGGGTTTAAAACCATGTTCGGTTTAACATGTCAAGGTTTATCTACCTCATAAAGGGGTTGAATTGTGCAACTAAATTATTAATATTTTTACTCTTTTGTTGTGATGTCCACTTTCAAAGGAAACTAATTGTTGTATATGAGAATATTATTGTTATCAGTCTTGGGGTGTTAGTTGTGTCGGGTTAAAATGTTCAACATGAACCTTGCCCATATTATTATTCGGGTTAAATAGTTCAACTTAACACACATGCAAATACACTAATTCGGGTCAACTCAAATACGACCCGTTTAATCCTTTTTTAAAAGAGTCATACATGTTTGACAAGTTATAAGCGGGTTATCGGTTATGTGCTTTATCAGTTAGTATGAGTGTGACAAGTAGATAATATGGTGTATCATAACTCCAAACCATGAAGTATGAAATTCAAACTTTTAGATTATTTGAGAATTAGACTAGTAGCATCTGCAGAGGAATATAACAATATTTTTGAAAATCGGATTGAAAACTGCAATTTTATTTATCAAAAGAAGACAAGTGTTTCGTTTTTTTTTAATTTGAAAATCAACTCTAGTGTACAGAGCATACACGACTCTTTTGTTGTTGTGATATGTGACATGTATATGGATAGAGTTAGAAACAAGTAAGAAGAAAACCGGCCATGATATGATAGTTTAAACAACAGGTAAGTAAAGTTAGTATAATGATTGGTCTTGGAGATGCAATCATTAAATGTGTGTGGTGCAACTTTGAAGTCAATCATAATACACAGATAGATGTGGAGGTTGGTCACCCATGTCACGTGGTCTTGTGTTGGGGTCCCCTTGCTGTTTATGCATATTTAAGGCGCCTCACCGATAACCAACCAAACCCAACAAATCATAACCAAACCCCCAACCAAATCACACTTAATTCCACCCCAATTTTTATTCACTCCCATCTCTTCCATCAATTCAACTCACTTTCTTCTATTCTGCTGCAAATTCTTCTTCACGGTCAGTTTTTTCTCTTTTTCTGGGGATTTATTAGTTGATTGATCTTACTGATTCAAGTTTCAATCTTTTTAACTCTGCTGTTTAATTGACTTGTAGTATTCTGTTTGTTATTTTTTTCTTTTATGGATTCTGTTTGGTTACTTTTGTTCACTCAGATTTTGTATTCATCAGCTGGATTTGAATTGGCTAAATATATAGTATTATATTATTAGAAAGAAAAAAAGCTAATTTTGGATCACTTTTAGGCTGGATCACTTGAATATAAAATAATCTCATGACATCAATTTTACTTAATAATTTAGTATTCAACTTCATACCTGAGCACTAAAGTACAATAAATCATACATACCTTCATGACTTTGTTGATTTTTTCAATATGAGTTTCAGTATTCAAAGAAAGCCTGTAAAAGTCAAATTAATGCTGTTCTAAAGGTTGAATGGTCTGTTTGGCAGTGGGAACATGTCAGAAGTTCAGAGAATGCCTTTGAATGGAAGTTTTAATTACGGCGCGGGCAACATCAACGGCTCCATTTCGTTGAGGTCTTCTGCAAGTAGATCTGCCATTGATGAATTTTGTTATGCACTTGGTGGAAATAAGCCCATTCATAATATTCTGATTGCAAATAACGGAATGGCGGCTGTAAAGTTTATTAGAAGTGTGAGAACATGGAGTTACGAAACATTTGGTTCAGAAAAAGCAATTTTATTGGTGGCGATGGCGACTCCAGAAGACATGAGGATAAATGCAGAGCATATTAGAATTGCTGATCAGTTTGTTGAAGTCCCGGGTGGTACAAACAATAACAATTATGCTAATGTGCAGCTCATTGTTGAGGTATGCAGGCTTTGTTTTTTGATTCCGGATTTATTTGTTTAGTTACCGAATGATAAACCATGTTTCAGACTGCTGAGATAACACATGTTGATGCTGTTTGGCCGGGCTGGGGTCATGCATCTGAAATCCCTGAACTACCGGATGCATTGGAGGCGAAAGGAATTATCTTTCTTGGGCCACCCGCTTTATCCATGGCCGCTTTAGGAGATAAAATCGGTTCTTCTTTGATTGCACAGGCGGCTTCTGTACCAACACTTCCATGGAGTGGTTCTCATGTAATTATTTTGCCACTTTATAGCCTTTTTTAGTGATCTTTATTATTTCATATTCTTCAAAATGGCATCTTTATGTGTTTTATTCTCTTGAAAATCATGCCTTGCTACTTGCTAGGTTTTAAAATGGCATCTTTATGCCTCTATGACTGTAAAGATTGCATCTTTATAGTTTATAACTTTATAAATCAATTTTGAATGAATAAGTCCCTGAATTTTTTAAACCATAAAGAAAAGGTCCTTTTTAGAAAGCTTATGGCTTAGTCATATAAAAAAGGACCCTTTCATTATTTTTGAAAACTTGAAAGGTTAATTATGCAAAAATAGAAAATTTTTTGTTTAAGCAAATTCAAGTGCTTTATTATTAAGTTGTAAATTGTGTTTATGCATGTTCTCTTTAAAAATCAATTTTATGCCTTTTTATTCTTTGAAATCTCATCTTTATACCTTTTATTAATTAATAACTGTTGCTTTAGGTGAAAATTCCTGTGGAGAGCTGCTTGTCCACAATCCCAGATGATGTATATAGAAAAGCTTGTGTGTATACAACTGAAGAAGCAATTGCCAGTTGTCAAGTTATTGGTTATCCAGCTATGATTAAGGCATCATGGGGAGGAGGTGGCAAAGGCATAAGAAAGGTTTGCCCCTTTAAGTTTAATAAATTATTCAAAATTTGACCTTCAAAAGTCAACACAGTTGCCAATGACTTCTAAAGTCAAAACCCGTATTTTGTTTATAATACTTTAGGTTCACAATGACGAAGAAGTTAAGGCCCTTTTCAAGCAAGTTCAAGGTGAAGTGCCTGGTTCCCCTATATTCATAATGAAAGTTGCTTCCCAGGTGAGGAAACATGCTATTTACTAATACGCCCTTAATTTGCAACTCGTAATATATTATAATATTTTTTAAAATAATTTTTAAAAACAGAGCCGGCATCTAGAAGTTCAGCTGTTGTGTGATCAGTATGGCAATGTAGCAGCTTTGCATAGTCGTGATTGCAGTGTTCAAAGGCGACATCAAAAGGTAGCTTGAGAACCATACATGTTTATTTTTCATTTATTTAGTTTTACCTTGTTCTTGATATAGTTATATATGTATTTTCAAGATTATCGAGGAAGGGCCAATAACCGTAGCTCCACCTGACACGATAAGGAAGCTTGAGCAAGCAGCAAGAAGATTAGCAAAATCGGTTAATTATGTTGGAGCTGCCACTGTAGAGTATTTGTACAGTATGGAAACTGGTGATTATTACTTTTTGGAGCTTAATCCTCGTTTACAGGTATACTTTATTATTGTAAATCGATGTTTCATTTTATACATGCATACAATTTTTGCATATTATTGATGCATAAATGCTTTTTAATTATATATTTCAGGTTGAGCATCCTGTCACCGAGTGGATAGCAGAAGTTAATCTACCCGCAGCACAAGTTGCGGTTGGAATGGGAATTCCACTTTGGCAAATTCCAGGTAATAATAAATATAAACTTTCTATAACTGAAAACAAACTAACTATCATGGAAATGGTAATAAAACACACTATAATTTGCATTCATGCAAGAAAATAACGAAAGTCAACAATGATGGTTTAAAAAGTCGAATATAGTTTAACAACTATTTGCTGTATGCATTTGTGAAATTTCTACATGATTTTATATACATGTCTTTTTGGTTTAGAAATTAGACGGTTTTATGGGATGGACAATAGTGGAGGTTATGATGCTTGGAGAAAAACATCGGCTCTTGCAACCCCTTTTGACTTTGACCAAGCAGAGTCAGTTAGACCAAAGGGTCATTGTATTGCTGTTCGTGTAACAAGTGAGGATCCAGATGATGGTTTTAAGCCCACTAGTGGGAAAGTACAGGTTTGTGAAAAGACTATGTTACCCCTAAATATTTGGATTTACTTTGTATATTTTCTTCTAAATCTCATAATATCATTTCTATTCTTTCGTAGCACTCCTGTTATCATTATTTTCTATTCCATAGCAAATAAAATTAAACCAGTTAGTCACAAGATTCGCTTGTATTTAATAAACGAATAAGAAACGAATGTTATTACTATTAATCATCTCAGCAAATATTGTTATATAAGTAACTGGTTTTTTGTTTTACAAGTGAATGGATAAATATGAAATTTTGAACTTTTGGAGGGATATAAACTATTCCAAACATTTTATGCCTTATTTACCATCTTCATTTGAAATTCTTTTTTCAGGAGCTAAGTTTTAAAAGCAAGCCAAATGTGTGGGCATACTTTTCTGTCAAGGTAAGACTTGTTCTTGAATTATATTATTTTTATTTAATTTTCTGTTTACAACTTTATATTTGTGATTGAAATTTGCAGTCAGGAGGAGGCATTCATGAATTCTCAGATTCTCAATTTGGTAAGAAAATCGAATTTAATAAGTCAAGATTCTTCGCTAAAATGTGTATGGTTTTGTTCTATCCCTCAGGTCATGTTTTTGCATTTGGAGAGTCAAGACAGTTGGCTATTGCAAATATGGTTCTTGGGTTGAAGGAAATCCAAATTCGTGGCGAAATTCGTACTAATGTTGATTATACAATTGATCTATTACATGTGAGCATTTTGGGATTACTTTCCATTTTGTTTCCGTACAAATTAAAATAGATATGTAGCTAAGAAAATGTTTAATAGTTATATACAGAACACACCTAACATTTATGAAGTAAAGTATCATAACAAATTACTTCTACATGTTCACAGTTTTAAGCGTGGAAAATTTGATAAGTTTCTTATTTTTCTTTAATTAATTTTTACATTTTTTTTTGTTTGAAGGCTCCGGATTACAGAGAAAACAAAATACACACAGGGTGGTTAGATAGCCGAATCGCAATGCGGGTTAGAGCAGAAAGGCCCCCATGGTATCTTTCGGTAGTTGGGGGAGCTCTTTATGTAAGTACTTGTTAAAAGTATGTTTTGGTTTCTAGATCCATCATCTTTTAATGTTCTGTCTTATTGTTGACCTCAGAAAGCTGCTGCTAGAAGTGCAGCCATGGTATCGGATTATGTTGGTTATCTGGAAAAGGGTCAAATCCCTCCTAAGGTATCTTGGCTTACCATTGACTTTTGTTGACCTCAGAAAGCACTTTGCTGATTTGTGTTTTTGTACTTGCAGCATATATCCTTGGTCAACTCTCAAGTTATTTTGAATATCGAGGGTAGTAGATACACGGTAAGTAACATTATAAGTGGTGGTTGTTTTTGGATTCCTTTTTTTCCTTCGGTATGATATAGGTTTACTTTTTGTTAGATTGATATGGTGAAAAGAGGACCAGGAAGTTATAGATTGAGAATGAATCAATCTGAAATCGAAGCAGAAATACATACTCTACGTGATGGGGGTTTGTTGATGCAGGTACATGTTTTGTTTTACTTTTCGATTTTATAAAAACTATTGCTCCATGTTTCACATAACTCACATAAACATGCATCCAAACACCCTTGCTACAAAGTGAAAATTTTAAAACAAGACTTTTTCATATTGCAGTTGGATGGAAATAGCCATATTATATACGCAGAGGAAGAAGCAGCCGGTACTCGTCTCTTAATTGATGGGAGAACTTGCTTGCTTCAGGTGCCAACAATTACACTTTCAATTACTTTACTTTTACATTTATTTGTTATGAAGGTCGACCCATTTTCTTATGGATGATTGGATTTAAATGGTAAAATAAAATAAAATCAGGTTAAGAGACTGGCCATTTGGGTCTAGCAGGTTGTAGGTCAACCAACCAGTCAGACCCGTCCGTTTTTCCACATCTACTTATTCATTGCTAATATTGATGCTAAATTCGGATAAATTGTATGTAGAATGATCATGATCCTTCCAAATTGGTGGCGGAAACACCATGCAAGCTTCTAAGGTATTTAGTCCCAGATGGTAGCCATGTTGATGCTGACTTACCTTATGTTGAGGTGGAAGTTATGAAGATGTGTATGCCCCTTCTTTCACCCGCTTCTGGAGTTATACAATTTAAAATGTCTGAAGGTCAAGCCATGCAGGTTAGACTTAAGATATCCTCGTCATATCTACTGTTTATAGAACCTTTTACTATTTATTTATTTTTTGAAAAATACAAACTGTAGGCTGGTGAGCTTATAGCAACGCTTGATCTTGATGACCCTTCAGCTGTAAGAAAAGCAGAACCTTTTCATGGAAGCTTTCCTGCTCTAGGCCAGCCAACCGCCATGTCAGACAAAGTTCATCAGAAATGTGCTGCAACTCTAAATGCTGCTCGCATGATACTTGCAGGCTATGATCACAATATTGATGAAGTAATTGTTTTCTTTTCCGTCTAAACATCCCATATGAATCTTTTTTTTTTGTTTAACATGGTTGATCTTTGATTTAGGTTGTACAAAACCTGCTTCTTTGTCTGGATAGTCCTGAGCTTCCTTTCCTTCAATGGCAAGAATGCTTTGCAGTTCTAGCAAATCGACTTCCTAAAGATCTAAAAGCCAAGGCAAATTAACTTCTTGGAATTATATTTGTTTTTATTTTACATTTATTGTTTTAATTTTTCTTGCTAATTTTCAGTTGTTGTATACTTGTATAACAGTTGGAATCGAAGTATAAGGAGTATGAAGGAATTTCCATTCAACAAGTTATCGAATTTCCTGCCAAAGTGTTAAGGAGCATTCTGGAAGTTAGTTTTTTCTTTTTTAAAATCAAATACTTCTTTTCTGACCTTTTATGTTCAAATATATAATTTACTTAATACTGTACTTTTGTATAGACCCACCTTGGATCTTACTCAGAAAAAGAGAGAGTTGCCCAAGAAAGACTCATTGAACCGTTAATGAGTCTTGTTAAGTCATATGAAGGTGGTAGAGAGAGTCATGCACGAGGGATAGTTCATGCACTTTTTGAAGAGTATTTATCCGTTGAAGAATTGTTTAGTGACAATATTCAGGTGCTTTCTTAACGTACTAATTTCATATATATTCTTTCATTTTCTTAAATGTGACACATTTTTTTCTTTCATTGTCATATTTCAGTTACATTTTGTATTAAAACGGAATACTTTTCTTTACAGGCTGATGTTATTGAACGTCTTCGACTGCAATACAAAAAAGATCTCTTAAGAATTGTGGACATTGTGCTTTCTCATCAGGTATATAGTATGTCAGATATGACAACCAAGATTTTATTATCTAAGTGCCAATTTTATTCTTTTGAACAAAATTATTTAGAAGGTATTAATTTCTAAAAATTACAAATTGGGAAACTGTCTATGTGTTTCACATGTTTCCTTTTAAATGGGTTGAATCCTGACCTCTAGTTTTTTTTTTGTTTTGTTTCAACTACCAATAATAATCTTCGTACAGGGTGTTAAGAGTAAAAACAAGTTGATACTAAGACTGATGGAGCATTTGGTTTACCCTAATCCGGCTCCTTATAGAGAGAAACTCATACGGTTTTCTACACTCAACCACACCAATTATTCTGAGGTTAATATCGTCTTTTAAATTGTTTAAATTCGTATCTTTTGGTTTGGTTTAAACTGGTCTTGTTTAAATTGTTTAAGTTCGTATCTTTTGGTTTGGTTTAAACTGATCTTGTGCTTGTTGACAGTTAGCATTGAAGGCAAGTCAATTGTTGGAACAAACTAAACTAAGTGAACTTCGTTCAGGTATTGCTAGAAGCCTTTCCGAACTAGAAATGTTTACTGAAGAAGGGGAAAACATCGATACCCCTAAAAGAAAAAGTGCAATTAATGAAAGAATGGAGGATATTGTGAGTGCTCCGTTGGCAGTTGAAGATGCTCTTGTTGGTCTCTTTGACCATAGTGATCACACCCTTCAAAGGCGTGTTGTTGAGACCTATGTTAGAAGATTATATCAGGTATATTACTGAGTTTACTCATAAATTGATAAACAAGGCGCAAATGAGTAATTTTACTTTGTGTCTATTGTTAGCCATATCTTGTGAAGGGGAGTGTTAGAATGCAATGGCACAGAGCTGGACTTATTGCTTCGTGGCAATTCATGGAAGGGCATATTGGGGAGCCAAATGCTTTTGATGATGAAACGACCGAAACACCATTGGTTGACAAGAAATGGGGAGCTATGGTTATCATTAAATCTCTTCAGTTTTTGCCCGATGTGATAAGTGCAGCCCTTAAAGAAACGGCCCATAGCGTTCAAGGTCAAAGTCATAACGGGTTAGCGGGCCGTACTAACCATGGTAATATGATGCACATCGCGTTGGCTGGCATCAACAACCAAATGAGTTTGCTTCAAGACAGGTATGTTATTATTTATTTTTAAAAAGACATGCTTGATGGTACGTTGACTTATTATCTGGTCAACCATTTGCAGTGGGGATGAGGATCAGGCTCAAGAGAGAGTCAACCGATTGGCAAAAATACTTAAAGATAAAGAAGTAAGTTCGAGCCTGAAAAATGCAGGATATGATGTTATAAGCTGTATAATACAAAGAGATGAAGGTAGGGGCCCGATGAGACACTCATTTCATTGGTCAGAAACGAATCATTATTATGTAGAAGAGCCTTTACTGCGCCACCTGGAACCTCCATTATCGATTTATCTTGAACTGGTTTGTATTTGTTATATTTGCTTAAATAATAATATTAGGGGCACATGCATGTCCATGAATTATAAATATATTTTTCTCGTTTCAGGATAAACTTAAGGGGTACAAGAACATAAAATACACTCCGTCACGTGACAGACAATGGCACATGTATACAATTGATGCAAAACCTCTTCCTTTTCAAAGAATGTTTCTCAGGACGCTTGTAAGACAACCGACGAAAGAATGGTTTTCACCCTCGGGATACCAGGGTTCAGAAGTTGCAGGACCTCGGTCTCAGTTGAATCTGTCGTATACATCAAGGAGTATTTTGAGATCTTTAGTGACGGCTATGGAAGAATTGGAACTTCATGTTCATAATGCTACTGTTAAGTCTGATCACGCTCATATGTACCTCTACGTTTTGAAGGAACAACATATCAACGATCTCGTTCCGTTCTCACAGTAAGTACCCACCGCCCTTTTTTTACCTAACAACATATGCCTGTCAGTTTGTTTACAGTTATAATGTGTGTGCAGGAGGGTGGATGTAGATTCTGGTGCGGAAGAAGGTGTGGTTGAGGTACTTCTGGTGAAGTTGGCTCGTGAAATTCACTCTATGGTTGGTGTAAAGATGCATCGGTTAGGTGTTTTTGAGTGGGAGGTTAAGCTTTGCATGTCCTCATCTTCTGGTCAGGTCAACGGTGCATGGAGGGTTGTGGTCACCAATGTGACCGGTCATACCTGCATTGTACATGTAAGTTGTTTAGAAGGGTATTTTAGTCATTTCACAACACTGTTGCGTAAGGTTTAACTGATTGTTAGCAATTTTGTTTTGTTGTTTTAGGTGTATAGGGAAGTTGAAGATAATGCTCAACAAAAGGTGGTTTATCATGCTATCTCGACAGGAGGCCCATTACACGGTGTACCTGTAAACGCACCTTCTCAGCCTTTGAGTTTACTTGATCAGAAACGTCTTTTGGCTAGGAAAAGCAATACTACATACTGCTATGACTTTGCACTGGTATAGTTACCGTTTTGCCCTTTTATGTTTTTTATGTGCATATTTTAATATATAAGTACTTGTTCTTATCGATTGCTGCAGGCATTTGAAGCAGCCCTTGAGAATATATGGTCATCGAAACTCCCTAATGATACGAAGCCCGAGGGTAAACTTGTAAGCGCGACTGAACTCATGTTCGCTGACCCAGGAGGCTCATGGGGTACACCACTTGTGCCGGTAAACCGTGAGCCGGGCCTAAACAATGTGGGCATGGTGGCTTGGACCATGAAACTCTGCACCCCTGAGTTTCCTAACGGGAGGACAATTTTGGTGGTTGCAAATGATGTTACATTCAGAAACGGGTCATTTGGCCCAGTTGAGGACGCGTTTTTTGAAGCTGTCACTGATCTGGCTTGCGCCAAGAAACTGCCCCTAATCTACCTGGCGGCAAACTCAGGAGCCCGTATCGGGGCTGCTGAGGAGGTCCGATCCTGCTTTAGAATTGGGTGGTCTGATGAGTCAAACCCGGATTCAGGCTTCCAGTATTTGTACCTGACTCCGGAAGATTATAGTCGTATTAAATCGTCAGTAATTGCTCATGAAGTAACTCTTGAAAGTGGTGAATCAAGATGGGTTATTGATACAATCGTAGGAAAAGAAGATGGATTAGGGGTTGAGAATTTAAGCGGTAGCGGGGCAATTGCTGGTGCGTATTCCAAAGCGTATAAAGAAACGTTTACATTAACATACGTGACGGGAAGAACCGTAGGGATTGGTGCTTATTTAGCCCGTTTGGGTATGCGTTGCATACAACGGCTTGACCAACCGATTATTTTAACCGGGTTTTCGGCCCTAAACAAGCTTTTGGGCCGAGAGGTTTACAGCTCGCAAATGCAACTCGGTGGCCCGAAAATTATGGGGACAAACGGTGTTGTTCATTTAACGGTTTCCGATGATCTTGAAGGTGTTTCTGCAATCTTGAATTGGTTGAGTTTCGTTCCGCCTTTTGTAGGTGGCCCTCTTCCTGTTTTGGCGCCTGTGGACCCGGTGGACCGACCCGTGGAGTACCTGCCCGAGAACTCATGTGACCCTCGGGCGGCTGTTTGTGGGATGGTGGATGGGAAATGGGTCGGTGGGATATTTGACCGGGACAGTTTTGTGGAGACGTTGGAGGGTTGGGCCAGGACAGTGGTTACGGGCCGGGCCAAACTTGGTGGGATCCCAGTTGGAGTCATTGCTGTCGAGACACAAACCGTGATGCAGATCATACCTGCGGATCCTGGGCAGCTTGACTCACATGAACGGGTGGTCCCGCAAGCCGGGCAGGTGTGGTTCCCAGACTCCGCTAGTAAAACGGCTCAAGCTATAATGGACTTCAACCGAGAAGAGCTCCCGCTTTTCATCATGGCTAACTGGCGGGGGTTTTCGGCGGGTCAACGGGACCTTTTTGAAGGAATTTTACAAGCGGGTTCGACAATCGTTGAGAATCTTAGAACGTATAAACAGCCGGTTTTCGTTTACATCCCGAAAACCGGTGAACTTCGTGGAGGAGCATGGGTGGTTGTCGATAGTCGGATTAACTCAGACCACATTGAAATGTATGCAGAAACCACCGCAAAAGGAAACGTTCTTGAACCCGAAGGAATGATTGAAATCAAATTCCGTAACAGAGAGTTGTTGGATTGTATGTCTCGACTAGACCCGCAAATCCAAAACCTTAAAGAGAAACTTAAAGCATCGAAATACGATCAAACTGTCTTTGACCAGATAAAAGCTCGTGAGAAACAGCTGTTACCGATCTACACTCAGATCGCTACAAAGTTCGCTGAGCTTCATGACACATCGTTCCGAATGGCTGAGAAGGGAGTGGTCAAAAAGGTGGTTGACTGGAAAGTTTCTCGGTTTTTCTTCTACAAAAGGCTCAGGCGTAGGCTGGCCGAGGCTTCTTTAATCAGTAGCATCTGTGAGGCTGCGGGCGACGCACTTACCTACAAGTCGGCTTATGATATGATTAAGAAATGGTATTTGGAAACGGAAAGTGAAGACTTGTGGGTTGATGACGACGCGTTTTTCACATGGAAAGATGACCCCAAGAATTACACCGCCAAGTTAACCGAGTTACGTGCAAAGAAGGTTTCGAATCAGTTGTTAAAGATCGGTGGTTCACCATCGGATCTGGAAGCTTTACCGCTGGGCCTGGCTGCACTTTTGAAAGAGGTAATTGGTTTTGCATTTGCGAACATAAAAACGAGAATGTATGTTAGCTGTTTAGTAGTTTAATGTTTTGTTTTGTTGCAGGTGGATCCGGCGGCCAAAAGTAAGTTGATTGAACAACTCCGAGGGGTGATCGGGCCGAATTGAGTGTACATTATGTAGGCGATGATGAAGAAGAAGAAGAGGAAGTAATGTGTATTATTCTGAGACTCTATTATTTATTTGTCATAATATGTAGAAAACTATCATATTTCAATGGTCTGATTCGAATTAGACTAAATGATTCTCTCTTAATTAGTATATCAAAACTACACTTTTCATACTTTGATTTGATCATATATATTAACAAAATTCAATATAAATGATTCATTACATATCATAAAATGCCAAAAAAAAAAACCAACCACCATGTTTTCTCACTTGAATTAGACTTTCCAAGGTAACTTTGATGATCAGGACATATACATACATATACCTAGCTATGTTCTAAAACAGTTGGTTTTGTTTGTGGTACAGTCTGGCTTGTGTTTTTTTTTCATTTTGGTTTTGCGTTCTCCATCTCTCTTTTTCGCTTGTTTCTTGCGTGTTGCTGTCTTCGCTTTATTTTTCTTTTTCATCTTCGTGTTCTCTTTCCGTAGCAGTATTCGCTTGATCTCCCAGCACATGAAATTCAAATGCAAATACGTTATATATTCGTATGATAATCTATTACTTTGTACGCAACACAGTATGCATTGACGTCTATGGGGAAGAGACATGACTCATGATTATCAGAATCGTTTATGAGCAAGTCCCCAGCTTCCTACGCAACTCACTTAACGTGTCCCAAATCTACATATCAAACTCGAAACATATATGCTCGTATATGATATCATATATCATGTTAAAATATCAATTTTTTGTACTCATCACTTAAAATTGTTACAAGCTAATACGGAATCAATACCCGCCTCGTACCAAAGCAATAAGTATAGGCTATCAATGCATGGATACTAGATTCGGTTTTGTCATTTTATTCAAAATGACGCCTGCAACTTTTGTTGAATTTGAACCTTTCACCTCATGGATAGAGGGGATACACCTTCCTACTAAACAATGTCTTTTAGTTAACACCATTTCTTGATTTGTGTCTGTCATTCTTACGCAGGGTCCATGCTAATCTTCACTGTATCATTCAATATCGTCGGTGTAACGTTCAAGTTATAAAGTAATATCGGAAAAAGATAAAAATAAATAAAGCTAACTTTTAATGTGGTCAACACTTTCAGAATACGCATTCAAATTTGCTAGTTGGTTTGTGGTCCGTCGCATTATTCGAACTCATTCCATATGCTTTCAAGTAATTATATGACATTGACCGAAGTTTATATAAAATTCAAAAAAAAAGATATTGAAAATATCATATATACTATTGCAAAACTAAAAATATCATATATATATATATATATGTAATGGTTCAAATACAAATAAGTAGTTTCCTAGGAATGGTAAGAACCAATAAAATTTTGATATTTGGCATTAAATCAATAGTGAAAGAATAATTTTAGGAAATTATGTCGGTTATAATGATGAAAGAGTAATTCTAGGAAACTATGATGGTTTTTGGTAATTTTAAATCTCAACCATTGATTGATATGATCCAATGGCTATGATTTATTCTTAGTCTTCCTACGAAACTACTTGTTTTTAGGATAACCCTCATATATATATATATATATATATATATATATATATGGTGAGGATTCTAAGAAAACTTTTCTAAATTGAAACATTTGAAAACCATTTTAGGCCACAAAAAAAACTCTAAAAAAATATTTTTTAAAATTATAAAACGAAAAAAAACAAAAATTTTAAAAATTAAAAAAAATCAAAAAAGTTTACTTTTCATCCCGTTTTCATTAAAAAAACGAATTATACACGTATGTATATATTTTTTTAATCTCGATTTATATAATGTACACATATATACATTATCATTTATCTTAATTGTACATATGTGTATAAAGAATAACATGTATAAAATCAAAAAGTAAGTATTATACATATATGCATAACTTTGCTAAACCGATATTTTTTTATGAAACCGGGACGAATAATAAAATTTTTTGGTTTTTTTACTTCTTCTATTTTCGCGTTTTTTTTATTTTATAAATTTTTTTATTTTTCTTTAAACGATTTTTTTTTGTAGTTCAAATTTGTTTTGGAACGGTGACTTTCACAGTTAAGCTGTCTCACTGCGCGAACACATCGCGCCCTGCCACCCTACTCAGGCCAACTATGTTGACATGATCGGGAACCACGCTGGCATCCGAGTTTGGCTTGGCGTTCCCGGTAAAACCCAGCTGGCTCACCCCGCCCGAAAGCACGACAAGTTTTAATGCTCTGGTAAAATCCGGTCGGAATCATGATTCGAACCCAGGACATCCGGGTCATCCATCATGTGGTTCTCAATTTTAAAATGGTTTCCACGTGATCCCAATCATATATATATATATATATATATATATATATATATATATATATATATATATATATATATATATATTTCTAAGGTATCACATTGTTTTTTAAATTAAACGAATCCAACATACAAAGACAAGTATAGAAAAATGACAATTTAAAACATATTTCTAACTAATATCATGAAACAAAAAAGACATTAATTAAAGAGAGAATTACCTAAATAGCCCCTTTTGAAGAGAGAGAAAAGCAAAAGTAGCCCGTGAGATTTGTTTTCCAAAAATAGCCCACCAAATCCAACTTCCACGTGACATTGGGATTTTCCCCGTGAGTTTTCGTGGACCAATCAAGATCTGCCATGTGTCATGCATTCCCACCTACCACGCAAGTTTTCATCCCAAATCCTTCTTAAACGTTACTTTTCACATCAAATCTAACCTGATGAAAACCAACTTTAACATGATGTTTCAAGTTGTTTCCGTCTCCAACGTGAGTTTTCAAAATAGATGGTTTTTGTGTTTTTTTAAAATTCATCTCCAAAGATGAATTTCATTTGAATTTTGTCTTTAAAAAAATCATATTCATAATCTTCTACATCTTCTTCTTCATATTCATCTTCATCTTCGTCACCTTAATCATCTTTAACACCCATTAATCTTCAACCCAGTTACCAAGACTTGGTTTATTGGACCCCACTTCAAAAACCACGACGGTGGTGCGCCGCCGGAGTCTCACGCGTCGCCGTGGTCGTCGCGAGTGAGATAGGCTCACACTTCACACAGACCATTGCAAGGTCCGTGGAGAAATGGGTGTTTCGGGAATCGAATCTTTTTGATGAAAAGAGTGAAATATCAAATGGGGTTTTGAAGAAAATGAGTTCTTTGATAGATGTGAAGTTTAGCCGTGAACCATTGATGCTGTGGGATGAAAAGAGAAGCTTTATATAATTAATGGTGGTAAAGAAGGTGTTGTTTATGATGTGAATTCCGATAAGTGGTTGCCGATGCCGGAGGGGATGGTGGGTGGTTGGAGAGGTCTGGCGGCGGCAATGGATGAGGAGGTGATATATATGGTGGATGAGTTAAAAGGTGTGTTGAGGAAGTATGATGATGTGGTGGATGTATGGGTGGATGTTATGGAGGATGAGATGTTTAAAGGGGCTGTGGCGGCGGCGATGGATGAGGAGGTGATATGTAGGGTGTGTGTTGTCCGTGGTGGTGGTGGGATTTTGGTGGTGAATGTGGTGGCGGTTGGCGGTTTTGGATACTCCGGTTGGGCAGCGAGTGTTGAGTTTTCATATTTTGCCTAGTAAGTGTCCGCCGGAGGTGTGTTAGGAGTCCGTGAAATTAATATATATCATTTGTTTCATTTTTGAATCATTTGGTGTCAAGTTTTTGTAGATAAAAGAATTCTTTTCATTTGTACTTTAGTTTTCGTTGAGGTTAAGGGTTAGATAGATTCATATGGTGATGGTGTCAGTGGCCGGAAAGATGATGAAGGTGATAAATATGATGAAGATATTTTAGGTTTTTTTTAAATTTACAAAATTCATTTGAAATTCATCTTTGGAGATGAATTTCAAAATAACTTTAAAAACCATAATTTTGAAAAGTCACGTTACCGATGAAAACAGCTTGAAACATCACGTTACAGTTGGTTTTCTTCAGGTTATATTTGATGACAAAAATAACGATTCAGACAGAATTGGGATGAATAATAGCGTGGTATGTGAAAATGAAAAACACATGGCAGATTTTTATTCGTCCACGAAAACTCACGGGGAATCTCAAAAACTCACGAGGACGTTGGATTTGGTGGACTATTTTTGGAATTTGAAATCTCACGGGCTATATTGCCTTTTCTCTCTCTCATCAAAAGGGCTATTTAGGTAATTTTCTCTCTAATTAAGACTTTATCATCTAGTGAAGTCTAGGGATGACAATGGGTCGGGTTTAACTGGTAATTACCCGTCGGGTTTCGGGTTTTCCCATCGGGTTTTGGGTTTCCTATCGGGTTTTGATAAAATACCCTTCGGGTATACCCGACTCAAAACCCGCCGAGTTTTGACAAAATATAACTAATCAATTACAAAGATGGTTACCATAAAGATAAAATATCTCAAATAATTAACATAAACAAGTTTTGACAAATAATATATTTGGAATAATATATATATATATATATATATATATATATATATATATATATATATATATATATATATATATATATCGGGTACATAGATGGGTTTTATGTTATCAGGTAATCGGGTCGGGTAATCGGGTACATTAGAATCCCAAACCCGCGAAAATTTTAAAACTAATCCTAAACCCGTCACAAACCCTAATGGGTCGAGTATTACCCATCCCATTTATGTCGAGTTCTGGGTTTTCCCATCGGGTTCGGGTTTTATTGGCATCCCTAATGAAGTCATGTATTGTAAAGTATGAAGCGTAAACATGTAGATGTTGTAACATAAGTAGTGTGTTATAAAAACTATTTTTATTAAAATTATAAAACATATAAGAACATAACATAAAGAATGCTACAAATATGAATATAACAATGAGATATAACAATTATCATTTTTATTATTACGTTTAATAAAGCAACAATAAAATCCAAACCTCATAACTTAAACCACCATTTCAATCCAAACATACATACATTCAATCCAAACGTTCATATTACTCAATAAATGGTGATTATAACCATTTATTTTGAAACATTCTCCAACTTATGAGTTAATATTTAAAAGATAAAATTACGATTTGACTCCCTGGAATATATCGTCGGGCTACCGTTGGACCACTGAAAACTAATTTGCGCTTGTTGTGCCCTCATATTTATCCGCCGGGGTCATTTTGATCCTATCGTTAGTTGACCGTCATTGACTTGTCAAAAAAGGTTGAAATTACCATTTTACCCCTAAACCTAAACTTAATTATAAAAATTACATTGCAGAATCGTGTAGATGATGGGGTTCGAACCCCCGACCTTCAGTTTAGCAACACGCAAAACCTACCATGTGAGCTACTCTGATGTTTGGTATAGTTGTATAATATGAAATATATATTTCCACTTTATCACTTCATTAAAGGTTTATTATCATCATCATCTCCAGATTTACTAACACCTCATCATCATCATCATCATCATCTTCATCATCTCAAGTTCATCATCATCTCCAGATTTATTAACACCTATCAACGATCTAAATCAACATCACTAATAATCACTATACCAATATATCATTGATATTCATATCCAAATATTAAACAACCAAAATCTGCACCACCCATACACCATCCATCCATTCCAAACATGGACTCATCACCTAATCAAATCGAAGTAGAAACCCCAAGATTCATTCGGGTATACAAAGACTGCCGTATCGAGAAACTCTCTGGCACCGAAACCATCCCAGCCGGCATCGGCCCTGCCTCCGACGTTCATTCCAAAGACAGGTCGTTATCCATGATGTCGCAACCCATGGAGGCGGCGGCGGGTGCCGTGGTGGTGGCTAGGGGTGTTCACGGTCCGGTTTTCGCGGTTTTACGTCAAACCATAAACAAACCGTTAGTTACGGTTTTTTATTTTTGTAAACCAAAACCAAACCGTTCACGGTTTGGGTTTGTTGAGGTTTTATACAAAATGCCCAAAATAATTTATGATATGTAATTATATAGCTCTTCATAATTTACAAAATTTAACAAATACCGTTACAACAATTGATTTATGGCTTCTTATTAGAAAATTTGAAAGACAAATAAAAGTCTTTTGCGTTTTAAATTGGGCTTAGCCCACATTTTTTATATTTACGGGTAGTATTTATATTTAATGTGTTTGTTATAAGCATTAATAATTTTTATTTAATTATTTCTTTTAGTATATTTGTATAACATACATATATATTATAATATATTTAGACAATATATAAAACTAAATCATACGGTCCGGTCCGGTTTATACGGTTGGTTTTGGGTATAAACCGTAAACCAAACCGTTCGTTACGGTTTGAAAATGTTGAAAACAACCGACCGAATATTAAGAAAGAAAACAAACCAAACCAAACCGATGACCGGTTTGGGCGGTTTCGTGGTTTCGAACCGAACCATGAACACCCATAGCGGTGGCTGCCGTGGCGCTGATGACCGGAAAAACGATATGACTGGAAAACATGGCGGTAGCGGCTGTCGTGGCGGCGGCGTGGTGCTGGAGGTTATGGGTGTTGATCGGAATGAGTTATGGGTGCGGTGGTTGAATTATTAAAGCAAATGGTGGTGGGATTTGAGATATTTGAGGGTTTGAGTGAAATCTAGGGTTTGAAAGAAATAAGGTTTTCGATTACTTGTTATGAAAATGATGAGATTCAGAGGGATTACTTGGTGATGGATTTGAGGATTTGAGGTTGATGTTGATAAAGAACATCAAATATGTTTGAGGTTGTTGATGATGAAGATCATTAGACTGTTATTATTATTCTCTATTATATATTATTAATTTATTATTATTATTATTGTTAAGAGATGATTACCAAAATGCCCTTGGCATCCGTCAGTCAACGACGGTCAACTGACGGAAAGGATCAAAATGACCCCGCCGGAGAAATATAAGAGCACAACAAGCGCAAATTAGTTTTCAGTGGTCCAACGGTAGCCCGACTATATTTTCCAGCGAGTCAAATCGTAATTTTCGCTATTTAAAATTAAATTGTTTATTAGATGGATAATTTATTTATAAAAAATTATATATTTAGCATCCTATGTGGATGACCTAGTTAAAGGACATGTGGGAAAGATGTTTTGCTTTAATAGAGTAAGTAGATGGTTTAGGTTTATAGTGTAGACCATTCAATGAAATAAACCTTCTAAGGGTTTGCATTTTTTACGAAGTAACGAGAGACGATTTGATTGTCGTTAAATATGAGACAATCTATATTAAAAGAATAACACATGTTATATTTTATAAATACATTATGTAATGAAAAGGGATAGAATGATGTATTCGTTAAAAAAACAAAGAACATGTATGATAGTTAAATTTTTCGAAAACTAAGGCTAAAATTGTAATTTATTAAATTTTTATTAATGAATGGGTTATATATGAAATTTTGACTATTTTATAAGAATGTATTTTAAGTTTTGTCTGGGTATATATATATATATATATTAATTATGTGAAAACAAAATCGACTTATATATAGGAGCTAGCTAGGTGAATGCATTAGGATGGAGACATGAAGCACTAGCTAGCAAAATTAAAGTGACAGGAACTGGACACATACATTCGTCTTGTATTATATTGTATTGTGGGGCAAAGATAGAATAGAGTCCAAACGTACACTTGCTGCAATATATTCGATCTGTTAGTTCGGTAACCAATTGCCCACCATCCCATTTGGTAGCACACACACACAACTTCATCATTATTGCTACACCTTTATTAGGCGTTGACATAATGTCACATGTTTGGATATTTTCTGTTTATTTTACTTTAAATATTCCAAAGATTATAATAAAATGTTTAAATTATTATATATATAACAGAAAATTAAACTTACAAAATCAACCCCAACCGTAGAAAGAAGAAAGTATTTGACTGAGGTTTCGTGTTAAAAACACTTGTTTTGAAACGAATTTCACGTTTATTCTTGCACGTACGTACCTTTTAATGCAAGTATTTATATGTTGTCTTTGTGTTAAATATGATTTTTAAGACATCTTCATCACATATGTGACATTAAAATAGCTAAACTTCATAACACTTTAGTAGACTAATTAGTTGATAAGTCAAATAATTTAATAAATATCAATAACTGATCAATGGAATAGTGGAGTTAATTGTTGATCAATTCCTCATGGTGATAATGGATTACATGATGATATGATAAATCCATTAATTATATGCGTACCTGTTATAGCATGGAGAGTAGTAACCGCATCGGAGAAGCATGTAGACGACATAGTTGTCAGCTTAATCGAGTTCCCCTTTAGAATGTATAGCTAAGGATGGTGTTAGGGTTCATAAGAAGAACCCTGTGTACAAGAGAGGAGACACATAAAATTGTATATGTGCGAGATTAGGTTTTTGATGTTAATATTTATCTATTTTTATATACATTCAATTTGAAACATTTTATTAGTTAATTAAAGGTAATATGACCCATCAACAATTACCAAACTAATATATAATAAGGTATAAATAATATTTTGATCTAATATTATATAAATGATAATGATGGTTATATATATATATATATATATATATATATATATATATATATATATATATATATATATATATATATATATATATATATTATTTATTATTATATTATCTCACTTGGCCGAATAATCATTTATTGTGAGTCTTAGATTAGTTTGATCAGAAGTTAATACTCATTTTAACTTTAAACTTAAACTGGAGCAGAGAAATACAATCATTGAATTGAACATCAGCTCAAGACCTCCATTAATCATACTACAGTCCTTATTTAAAACCTAAGTAGTTATGAATCAAAATTTTCAAGTAAGCCCTTCAAATTTGTATTTGTATAATAATTTGCCTATATGTCATTATGGATGCAAAACATATTAAGAGACATACAAAATCAAAACTGATGAGGAAAATTAATAGTTAATCAATCATAGTACGATATGCAGTTGTACATGGTCATCAATAAACCCCTCATGATTATAAAGCGTTTTCAAAATACTTATAGGTAATAGACCTTTAGTTATAGGATCTTTAAGCATATCATGAACGTATTCGATAAGAAATTTAGATTCCTCAATTCGTTCAAAAACAAATAATTAATTTCATATCAAAATTTAATGCAGTACCTCTCAAATTGTTACAGTTTAAGAAAACATGGTATCTGGCTTTATCACAATAAGTCTTTAATATATAATTTATATGGAGTTTAATAAAACTTATAAGTCCACTAATAAATATTCAACAGTATTTATTGACAACAACGTTGTAATTAATCAACATATTATGTCGTAATGACTTAGATTGTTGCTATCAGTTTGTTATGACTCTTCCATAAGATAGATTTATCTATTGACATAAGAATATATCCCAAAAATTACATTTTCTTGTCTCTGAATATGCCAAAGTTTAGAGTAATCTACCGGTTTGAATTCTCACTTCTTCATCTATCACGTAAGAGATATCTCTGAGATCTATCATATCAAAATATGTATAAACAATGCTTTGACTTATGTAACATATACTTGTCAGAAGAATGTCATCTATATAAGGACAAGTTTGTTTTTTATTTGCTCCAACTCATTTTGAGGTAAGTATATTAATCCACTTGGTTTTTTTATGAAAATATTTGTATAAAGATTTCATCACATTTTGATGTTTGCATTAACCCATATATGGACTTTATTGATTTACAAACTAAATGTTCTTTGACCTTCGGTTTATAACTTTTAGGTTTGTTTTATGAACATATAAATGTGTAAGCCGGTGGAAAGTTTGTTTTATGTTCATCTAATGTAGCTCTTAACTATTATACGCTACTAGAACAATAATGATCCTTAAAAAAATCTTTTGTAATATAGGTAAGAAGATTCTTGATAATTGGTTTCTCCTTGAATATAACCTTTAACAATCAATCGTGCTTCTTAGTGTCTTAACCTTTTTTTATTGGGATTTATTTAGTTATGAACACTCTTAGGTGATTCAACCCAATCTCAAATGTTATTTTAACTTATAGAGTCAATTTTGCTAATAATAGCTTTATTACATTCAAAATATTGATTGATATTAATGATTTAATTAGAAGGGGTAGGATCATTAAACTTTTCAACATCCATTTCAACTTATAATCATCAATGTCAGTAAGCTTTAAAACCTAGATGGCCTCCTAAATTGATTATTGGGTAATTTTAAAAGTCTTGGTCTTATAGATTAGCTATTGGTTAGGTTGCTATCATTTTTAGGATTCTAAGTGTTTAAGAGTTGGTGCAGTATGATGTACAATAGGTGTAACTGGAGTTAAATACGGAGTAAAATTTAATGACTCTCTTCCTCCCGCCTCTTGTACTTTTGTCAAGTCATTAAAATGATTTTTACTGCTCCCACTGACCTTAGAAGCCTTTAGGAAATTTGCATACTTAGGGTCAATATTTAAAGACCAATAGATTCTAATATAGAAACAATGTAATGATGTAATTCATCATAGTTTCTCTTATAAGGATTATATAAGTAAAAAATCAGAGTATGCCAACATTTAATAAACAATGAAACTTTTGTAAGACTAGTAGTAATTCTAAAGAGAAGTTTTGATGGAGCAATGTCTTGTACAAAAGGTGTAATTGAGATAATACCAAGTTTTCATTCTCCCACCTCTAGCAAATCTTGTAAGTTATGATTGAGACACTTAAAACTTCCACTAATCTTTAATATCTCTAGGAAAATTACATGACAAGTTTCAATGATGTAAGTGACGTGGGATCTGTCATATATATGTTAGACTTGATTTGATTCCATTAACGTCCAGATGTCATGATAAACTTAAATGACATATTTAAAAGAAATCGTAATAAGTATATATGAACGGATCTGTTTAAGACCGTGGACCATAGAAGACATATTAGATAAAAGTAAACAGCCTTTTAACTGATAAAGAATTATGTCTGAGTATTCCGTTTGAATAAGTTCCACGAATGTAAGTGAAATATAACTTATGGTGAACTCATACTTATTTCTTAAGCCAAGTAATGTTTAGGGCATCTAACACATGATTTAAAATCACTATGAATGAGATTATGAAAAATCACCCTCATCAACCATGTCATAATTTCTCATAAAATTTGGTTTAAATGGATGAATTTAATAGACCTAATTTGTCTTTTGTTAATAAATACCAATAGTTGATTGGAGCTAATAGTTAGTGTTGAATGGAAGTTGAATGGAAGTTGGCGTCAAGAGAAGTAAAGTGATAAAATTGCAGGTAGAAAGTAAGCTGTTAGTTGTAGTTATATATGTAGATAAACTTAGTTACCTGCACTAATGGTAGTTACCTGCAGGGAATAAAAAGATAATAATCTTTAAATGTCAGTGGTAGTTATACATATATGTAGATAAACTTAAAAAAAGTTACATGCACATATAATGAATTAATTAATACGGAGTATTAGTGTTATTTGTACTTTTGTAATCTACTGCCCGGCCATTTGACCAATCGAACGCACCCACCCCAATCTTATCCCAAAATAACAAAATAAATAGCTAGATGGGTTTTTCTTAATTATTATAAATTTGAAAGAATCATTTTTCTGTGTATGTAATGCAACCCATAGCAAAGTTGTATAATATATCAATCTGTCTATCGATCTACTCCATATTTCTAGTTCTGGTTGTACGTGGTCCTTGTTACTAAAACCATATATATAATAGAGTTCACCCAAACAAATTAACCACCATGGCTAATTCACCAGATCATAGTTTCGGCATTGAAGGTGTAACCAACCAGCTGCAGACTACTACTACTACTACCAAATGGGTTCTTACTTCACCAGATCCTCCAGGCTTTCTCCAACATATCAGCTTTCAGTCAATAAAAGACACTGTCTTTCCTCAAGGAACCGCTAATAATTCATCATCTTCTGATCAGAAGAAACACTGCGTGCTTGCACTTGTCACCGCCATCTTTCCTGTATTTAATTGGGGTAGAAACTACAAAGCTTCAAAGTTTAAGAATGACTTGATTTCTGGATTAACTCTTGCTAGCCTCAGTATTCCTCAGGTCCTATATAAATATATATATTTTTAACATGCATACAAACAGTACTTGTTTTGTTTGAAATTATATATATATATAAGCATATTCAAGCTACTAAAGTTTTTCTATTAATTAACTTGATTTCTTGCAGAGTATTGGATATGCCGCTTTAGCTAATCTTGATCCTCAATATGGTCTATGTAAGTTAAGTACTTTTTTAATTTCTTCTAATGATTAATTGTCATAATAACTAATTTTATATATGCTTGTTGTGATCATGTGTACATTCATATATAGATGGAAGTGTTGTTCCTCCTTTGATTTATTCTGTAATGGGAACTTCACAAGAATTAGCCATAGGTCCGGTAGCTGTGGTGTCACTGCTCATATCATCCATGATCTCAAAGCTAGTTGATCCTGTGGCTGATCCTGTTTCCTACAGAAAACTTGTTTTCACAGTCACATTCTTCGCCGGCAGCTTTCAAGCTCTTTTTGGACTTCTTAGGTACTCATTCTAGCTTCTTATTATATTAATGAATATATACTTGCTAAAATGTTTACAACTTTTAGCAATTGGTTATGATATATATTTATTTTGTTTTGGTAATCGCAGGTTAGGTTTTCTTATTGATTTTCTATCGCATGCTGCGATTGTAGGGTTTATGGCAGGTGCAGCTATTGTTATCGGTCTTCAACAACTCAAGAGCTTACTCGGGATTAGTCACTTTACAACTAAAACTGATGCTGTCTCGGTTCTGGAATCTGTTGCTAATTCTTTTCACACTTCAGTATACATCTATATATTTTTCCATGTTAACTTTTTTTATTTGTTTATTTGGAAATTAAGATGAATCTTATTCATGTTTTTGCAGTGGTATCCTTTGAATTTTGTTCTTGGATGTTCATTCCTGATATTCATCCTTATTACCAGATTTATCGTGAGTAGATCGATCAGTCTTTACGACTTACACCGTTATCGAATTACTTTGGATGATTAACTTAATCAAATTACAGGGAAAGAAGAACAAGAAATTATTCTGGTTACCTGCCATTTCTCCGGTTATATCGGTCATTTTATCCACCTTAATAGTATACCTAACAAGAGCAGATGAACATGGGGTTAAAATCATTAAGCATTTCAAAGGAGGAATAAATCCAAGCTCACTGAACCAGTTGGAGTTCAATGGTCCACACCTCGGCGAAGTAGCCAAAATCGGCCTCATTTGTGCCATTATCGCATTGACGGTACGTAATAATTGGTTATAAAAAATTGAAATTAACTATGAACTGTGGTGCAATATATGATTCACATATGGATTCGTAGGATATATTAATATTTTAAGTAATTTTACAGGAAGCTATTGCTGTTGGTCGATCTTTCGCTTCGATGAAAGGGTATAACCTAGATGGGAACAAGGAAATGTTAGCCATGGGCTTCATGAACATAGCTGGATCTATGTCTTCTTGCTATGTTGCAACCGGTACCTACTACCTAGCTAGTGATCATACCGATATATATTGATCATGTTCATTTTAAGTGACAAGCTAGCTAGCTGTCTATATATAATAAGTACGTACTCTGATTGTTTTTCTTGTATTGGGCGCAGGATCGTTTTCACGAACTGCGGTGAATGTTAGTGCAGGTTGTCAATCTGCAGTGTCAAATGTAGTAATGGCAATAACGGTGTTCATATCGTTACAAGTATTAACGAAGCTATTGTATTACACACCTCTGGCCATACTTGCATCAATCATCTTGTCTGCACTTCCTGGATTAATAGATTACAATGAGGCTTACCATATTTGGAAAGTTGACAAAATGGACTTCCTTGCATGCGCTGGGGCTTTCTTTGGTGTACTCTTTGCATCCGTGGAGATTGGTCTTTTGATTGCTGTAAGACTACTAATTAATTAATTATATTTACATGATTATTAATTGATCATATTATATATATTGGAACCATGTTCATTCTTTTTAGCAGAAAAGAGAATTTACATCTCATATAATTAATAAGCTAACACCCAGAAAATCTTATATTGAAATGGATATATATGGTTCCCAAAAGAGTAAGTACATGCATGTTTTACAAGGATTATTGAACGAAGCTTAAATCAAATCATTACTTGTTATTTAATAATAATTCTTAATTAATTTCTATTTAAAAAAAAGGTAGAGGTCTTAGATTCGAGTCTCACAGGCTATGAAAATAGTCATGGGGTTTTCTCATACTAAGGGCGGTCTTTGGTACTTGGGGAATGCATTATGCATATGACGGGCGAGCTAGTACGTGCGTTGTCAGTTATTCAAATGAATGTTAAAAAATTATATTTATTTTGTCCAATGAATAAGATGTATACATCTTAATCTTATATATATATATATATAGAAAAGAGTTCAAATAAAAAACAATTGTTTTGTGAGAAGGGTGAGAAGAACTTTAAAATAAAACAAACCACCTAAATATGACACTCTACCACACTATACCATGTAAATAGAAAACAATACAATTATTTAGAAACTACCAATCTCAACCACTATATCATAGATCTAAGGGCCTAGATCTATTCTTATTCTTCTCACAAAAATATTGTTTTTTACATTAACCATACCCTATATATATATATATATATATATATATATATATATATAAACGAAATTCTTCTTATATTCTCTCAAGCCATCAGATTACTTTATTTTTAAATGGTGACTTCTTATGTATCTGCCTAAATTCACAGGTATATATAGGTCACACCAAACCCAGATAGTCTCTTAAACGGGTAATAAAATCTCATTAAATTAAAAAGTAATCTCAGCAAATATTTGATATGAAAATCTTATAAAATAGAGATATACTAAAAGTTAATATCCGATTTTTTTAAAAAAATATTGTTTATAATTAAGAAAAAATTTTATACAAATAAAAAATAAACGGTCCACAGGTCTCACCAAACCCAAATAGCTTTTAAACTGGGTTATACATCTCATTTATTTGTGAAACTCTTTAATCATCAAACCCTAAGAACATTATTAATTTCTTTACAATAAATAAAATTAATATAAAAGAATATAAATATTAGAAACGAATAAACAACCCCGTAATACGAGGAATAAAAACTAATGAAATATATTTAAGTCTATCTGCTCATCTTTTTTATTTGATATGATAGGCGTCTTTTATTTCCTTCTTAGCCCATTTTTAAGAAGTCCTTTTTTTAAGATTCTAATTCTATTTCTAATTTAAATCTACCGATACAATCAATATTTAATGTGTATGATTAACTTGATTGGCCGACCATCAATAATATTCGTACTTAAGGTGTATTATTTTAATTTTTTTTTTTGAATGGTGACTTTCTTTAAAGGCTAAATGAGCCAAGACTATGTTGTCTTAACCAGATTCACGCTTGGCATCCGAGTTTGACTAGGTGTGTTATTTCAATTAGTCAGCTAAATTAATTTCAAGTCAAATAAGACGAAAGAAAATAATTTTGAATAGTAACAATAATAGTATAGTATTTACTAAATTACACTAGCGACAATTTTTGTAAGATGAGGAAGTTTTTCTTTTTTTTTTCTTCTCAAATAAAATTGGGTTCTAGACTTGTGAACTATTTTTCTAAGCCACTCATTAAGGCAATTATTATGATATAAAGAACCTTTACCCGTAGAAAGCAAGCTATGTATTATTGGAGAATCTTTTGAATATGAACATTAAAAAGTTGAAATCTTCTAACTACCAATGATGATATGGATATCATTCAAGGATAAGTTCTAAAAGGCATGTGCCAACCGGGTCCTACTAGGAACACTAAGAGATATACCATGCCAACCGTATAGCCCTATAATACACCATGCCAATATCCAAATCCATTGTTATACATATATAATTTTTGTGTTTATGCGTGGAGACTATATTTTTACCAGATTAGATAGTGCGTACATTTTCAAACTAAATTCAATTAACTTTCTAATTGTTACATGTGCTATATGTATGCGCATGCAGGTAGGTGTTTCATTCGGAAGATTAATCCTTAACTCTATCAGATCAAATATAGAAGAATTAGGAAGGCTTCCTGGAACAAACATTTTCTGTGACAAAGCACAATATCCTGGGAGTCTTGATGTTTC